>NC_142618.1:31182316-31794650 GCF_059453375.1 Lepisosteus platostomus | reverse complement strand
CCTCAGCACAGGAATGATGGGGAATGTATAACCGTTTCTCTGCAATAAGCACTTTGAGTCACCTGCCTTTATAAAAACTGAAAGTCCCACAGTGCCCATAGTAGCACTATCAAGGTATGAAGGAAGGAGACAGCTCTCAGTAGTAATATTGAAAGCTAATAAAATAATTGTCAAGCCACAGAGATCTCTGTTGCACAGAACAACTCTTCACTCAATCCCATTAGTAGTCAAACCAATTTGTTTCAACACAAAGAGATTGCAGACATAATGACTCAGTAATGAACCAATAAAACCTGATCATCGTGAAATAATATTTGATATTCCTTGGAATTACTTTTTCCCATTGTTATATAATGTTTTATTCACACTGCACATGAAATTTGAGGAGTTCTCCCGTAATTCATTTTGTTTCAGAGATGTGCACTCATTGTACTGACTGGAGAGGTAAACAATATAAAGACGACGTTTAAATTTAACAATGGAACAGTGGAACATAGCAACAGTTTACAAAATTTCACCACTAACTTAGCAGTCATTTTAACACATGCTGTATAATTTAGAAAATAAAAAGTGGATTCATGGCACTACTTAATTGTGGGAGTTGCAAATGATAGATTTTAAATGTATTACAAATAAGCTAATAGCACTCAGTCACACATTAATACAAATGTACTGTATATATACTGTAATGTATAAAATGTATAATGTTTAAAAACTACATTTTGTTATTTTGTATTTTTAATAATTAGACATGTATTCATTAGGACAGGTCATTCTCTTATCCAGTTATTAATGCCCTATTGAAGTTTTTTTAAAAATAAAATAAAATGAATAGCTCATGATCAGACCACTGATTTCAAGGGAAGTGAGGGAATTTTCTCAAAAGTTGCTGTGATTAGGTTCATGTACAGTACATGATTTGGGCAAATATTTGGCTAGATTTGCTGGATCATTTCATCTACATAACTGTTTGTAATAAGGTACAGGCTGCTTTTAAATAGTACTGGGGCTCCTACCTGAATCCACATTGAACACGAGGACAATGCAGAGCAGAGATGATATAGGAAGACGGATCATAGTGACTCTCCTACACAAAGATTCAGAGATACAGGAAAAACATTGGTTCCTGACTGCCAAAGACCTACATTAAGAGACCATCTGTTTCAATTAATAATCTGAGGTTATTAATAATTATTAGTTGGTCAGAGAAGGCTTATTATTCATCCTATCTATTGGTTAATGAAGATGGAGTTGTTCAATATTCATTCTCTCATGTTATTTGGAATATGGCATTCCCTCTACATACAACCATAATGTATAATGGATGAATGGTTATTTGTGTAACTCTTCAGAAGTCTATGGACTTGCAGAAAGTTCATTTACTGTGTACTAATCCTTAGTCCTTGTTGAAGGGAATCATGTGTATGAATCACTCTACTTTCAGCTCTAAAGATCCACACACAATTGCTGTATATGGAAAATTGTCAGACAGATAAAAGTCAAGCAAGTGAGCATGTCTCTCTTACCTGTAGGTAGCGTCTCAGCAGTTGTCTTTCTCTCTGTGCTGATGGTACCCAGAGTCTGCTGCTCAGCACTTACAGTATATCCAGTTCAATGAGGCTGGGTGAAAAACTGGCTGTTGACAGGGAAAGCACACAAATTAAACATCATCAGTGATGAACCTATGAAACATGATCATCATAAAATAATATTTGAGATTCCTTGGAAATATTTTTTTCCTATTGTTCCTGTTTTATTCAAACTGCATATGAAATTTGAGGAGTTCTCCCTTAATTCATTTTGTTTCAGAGATATGCACTCATTGTACTGACAGGAGAGGGGAGGAATAGAACAGGTGTAGGTTGTGAAACATGGCAAGGTTTACAAAATTCCACCAATTTAAGTGAAGTTAAGGTTAAAATTTTATAAATGCTTATGAATGAAAAAAAAGTGAATTGTTTACTTTAGCGTGGTCTTAGCATTAACGTTCTTCCACAAACACAAATTGACTTTGTGAAAAAACACTAAAACTATATTATGCACTAAATGTTCTAAACTCTCCTATGTTTAGAGAAAATGTAGGCTGTCATCAAGTCGGTCTCTAATGAATGTGGGTAATGAATTCCTAAGATGTGAAGGCTCTGGTCTTGATCAGATAAATGAAAACAGAATCATAATTTATGAGATTAGGACTGTAGTCATAAATACATCCTTACATAATCAGGAGCCAGAATGTTCAGCAATTCATGCATAAGGAGAAGAACGTTAAATTCCACTAAATTTTAAATCGGAGCCAGTTCAATTAACAGAAGATGGGAATTATATATTAATGGAGAAGATTTTTAGTTTAGCTTAGAAGAAATCTCAGGACATTAGGCATTGAAGTACCCTGTCCATCCATCCGATCGAAATCAGGGTCGAGGGAGAGCTGGAGCCTACTCCACCAAACAACGGATACAAAGCAGAATAGCAGTCCCTCGCAGGACACACACAGACACAAACACAGACACGCATGCACAGAGCAGAATGTTGAAGCGTCAGGAAAAGATTATTAGACAATAAAAACAACTTTGATGCCGATCTCACATTTTCCAGTTCAGTTTTGAGGCCTTGTCTTGATTTCTTTTTGCACCCTGCTGTCTTTGTTCATGAGAAATCATCCACAAACTCTAGAGAGGTCATCATCAGAGTGTAGGTCTTCTGCTGTTAGAACAGGGTCCACTGACTGCTTCTGGAGTTGTCTAATGTGGTGTTTGTCATGGTCCAATCTATGATGAAAAGGAAGAGGATTGGAGAGATAATGCAACTTGGGCTCAATCCAGATTTCACAAGGCACCACTCAGAGAGAGTGTTATCCATGATAACGCTCAAAGAATTAGAAAATTCATAGAATTTGAACGTAACAATCTTTAATGGGATTTCATAGAAATTAAGTATCTTACAGAGGGTTTTTCGATGAATGATATCAGACACCTTTCCGAAATCCACAAAATTGATTAACAAAAGTGTGTTCCATTCTAAATGCTGCTTGTTCCTGCTTCAGCCTGATGTAAATTGCTGCCTTTTTCCTATAGAGCAGAATTCTACAGAAGACTTGGAATAGATAGAAAGGGGATTCCTCACCAGTTATCACAATTCTCCAAATTGTCTTTTTTGGGGATTTGCAATATTTTGTCCAGACTTCAAGATAGTGTCCATGGTCCAAATATTTTGGAAAAGGTCAGTTAGCATTTTGAAGGCTGTTGGGACATCTGCTTTCAGCACCTCAGCATGGATTGAATCAGCAGCACATGTCTTGCCACTCTTGAGTTTTAATAGTGATTTTGACTTCATAATATGTTAGGACGCTTGGTGTCAATGTCGAAGATTTTGTTTGTTGCTGCAGTGTACGGTGGCTCTTCAGGTTCTGGTAGGTTAAGTAATTCTTGGAAGTGTGAGACCCACCTTGCTTGCATGCAGAGCTTGTGGCGTTGATTTTCTTGTCTCTTTTATGGGGGAAGCTGTGTTTATAATTTTACTTGAGATGCTTGGTGACCCCAAGGCTGCAGCCTTCTCGGTTTCAGTTGCCAGATTCTCAATACAGGCCTGCTTGTCTCTCCTGCTGCTTCTGTTCACTTCCCTATCCTTCTTTTTATGGGCTAAGCGAGTTTGTTCTTGAAGTCTTGGTGAATTGGTGTAAGTAGCCTTGCTTTACGTTGTATTCTCACCTCCATTTTCTGCCAAGTGTCTGAGAGGTGAGAGGCTAATAATATCCATTATTTAGCGCCTCTCAGTTTAAAACCATGGACCTGTGCTACTTCTAGATAAGTGGTCTTGATGACATCCCATTTTATGTTTATGAGAGTACAATATCCAGCACATTGAATTTGGTATTAAGCCCCTATACACATTTTCTTTTCTTCTTAGGGCACTTTTCAGTTTTAGCCTTATGTTATCATCTTCTTGAGTTTGAGCTTAATGGTGGAAGCAAGAAGATTGTGATCACTGTAAGCATTGCACCATGGTATGCTCGAATATTGCTGTAATCATCTGCAGCACTGGCCATAAATGATGATGTGGTCTATTTGGTTGGTGTTTTTACTGAGGTGACTTCCACGTGAGCTTAAGAATGTTATTATATGGGGAAATGGTGCCAAATGTGACAAAGCTGTTGTCCATACAAATGTCAATGAAGTGCTCTCCATTACTGGTCTTCTTCAGGTTCCACAGCCGAAACTTTGTGTTTTCTTTTTTCTCTTTTCAGGATGGAATAAACCTTTACTTGTTCCTTTGCAGCCTACGCATGCTCATGCAGCTACCTACTTAAAAAGCTCTCCATTATTCTCTCTTTCAGCACATCCACTGCTGCCCATTGCTTTCTCCTACTTCATGTTGTCAGATCCTACTGACATTCTTAGATCATCATGGTTATTTACTCAGGAGCAGACACCTCCAGCAGACGGTGATGAAATGAGGGGATTAAGCAGGAGATGTGAGAAGAAAATGCAAAAAAGCTCCAGAACATGGGAACCACCGCAGAGCTTACAGGAGGCAGCATCAAGAAATAATGAGCAAGACAAACTGAACTTCAATGAGAAGTATAAAAATAAGCATACCAAACAAAATAATCATATTAATGAAAGAAAATGAAAATGATTTTTGAGAAGCAACTAAAAACTAAAACCACAGTGACGAAGAAGCAGCAAAGCTGCTAGAAAGTTATCTCTTTTAATACTAAGATTTTACTTTGCTTGCTTTCTGTTCTGTCCCAACTGTATTATAAGGATAGTGTTTTAATGAGCAATTCTGAACCAGTTGTATAATTATAGGAATTCAAATGTCTTAACATTACACTCTTAATTTAATTTAGCCAGTGTAAGGATACCCTAAAGAGGAGATATGGATCCTGTGCAGCCGCAGGAGTAGGTGGGAGGCACGGCAACAAACAAGCTGAATCAAGAGGCGAGTTCGTAGTCAGTGGGAGAAAGGAAGGTCGAAATCCATGTCAAACACAGGTGGCAAACAATCCAAGTCAAGAGGCGAGATCGTGGTCGAAGGGAGAAAGGTAGGTATAAATCCGGCAAAGACACAGGTGGCAAACAATCCGAGTCGAGAGGCGAGGTCCGAAGTCCGGAGGCAAAAGGGGTAGTCCAAAATCCAGAGTGACACAGGGTAAAGGAATCGCCAGGTAGAGTTCTCAAGGAGTAAACTCAATACCGAGCAGCAAGAAGTGGGTTGGAGAGGCTTAAATGACCGTGGAAAATCAGTATTTGGTGCTCATTATTCTGGATGGAACCATTTCTCCACATTTTGGGCTCCATTCTTCCACTGTCAGATAGTTCACTGGTTGCCCTACCCATATCTCAGTACAAGAAACATCATCCAGGTCACACAGAATAACAGACTAAGATCTAAGGATCTGCAGACCTCTGTGTCACTCTCTTTCTGTGGCTGATATCAATGTCTATCCCTCATCCTTCAGGAAATACCTTTTGTTTTCTAAATACAGCAATGGCCCCAATCAAGTTTTTTGAATGATCCCCACGACTAATGGAAGAACACTCCTTCAATAGAGAGGTTAAAACTTGAAATTTGTTACCACAATAAAACGTTTTTTTATGATTAAAAACAACTGCCTTCCAACAAAAGAACCGCATTGTTATTGAGACTTTCATGAAGATATAATAATCAGCCTTGGGGATTCACAAACCTTTCCTCTACATTCAATATGGTGGGAAACTAGTGAATTCAATGGCAAAGCACATGTACTTTAGATTAGCTAAGAAATAAGATTCTTGCTAAAAAATGACAGAATATTCAATCCTTTCTTGCCTTTTCTTCTTTGGAGAATTCTTCACTTAAGTGTTTATTGTAAAAGCAAAAACCTAAAATCATTATGTTTTCAGGAAGGTACCACGTTTCCAGGACCAGACTGTGAAACTGACAAAACTTTGAATATTATCCTAGTACTTAAATATTTCCTGTACATACTCCTGGTTTCTGAATAAAATCAATATTTTTATAAGCAAATTAACTTAGAAGTTTTTCAGTTATCAGCATTAGTTACAGAAAAAAGGGTTGTTCATGTTAATGAGAGATCAGATAAAGAATTAGCTGTTATGTACAGAACAGACGTGATGCGTATCATCCAGTTTACTCTTTATTTAACACAGAGATACAGATGTAACACAGCACATCTTGTCTGAATAGCAGTTTCTCTTTGGACATTACTGTTGACACTCCAAAACTACCACTGATGAAATCAAGAAACACAACAGTACCCACACACACTGCAGTGCTTTCCTCAATTCTGCCAGCCAAAAGAAAAACTGGTGTTTCTAATATTTGGATATTATTATTACAAAAAAATGAGGATAGCACTTTTGAGTGTGTAATTATCTCTGTATTAGAGACATCTTCAACACCCCACACCTCTGCAACCAAACATAATATTTCTGCATTCTAAGGTAACTGATGAACTGGTTTTAAAAAGGAGACTGAGCTCAGACAGCCTCAATTTACAATGTATGCTGGTAATTAAGGTAAAACAACTACATCCATTCTACACTCACAAGTGATTAATTCCTTTAAGGAATAACTCTATTAAAGCATTAACAAACTGTTAGAAATATTATGTTTATAATACATACATACATACACAAATACACAGATTTATATTACATGACAGAATATAAAACATTTTTTCCAGTCAATGTATAATTTGTATAAAGCTAGCTGTAAAAAATTATGTACATGGAGCACAATGGAAGTTCCTTCTCTGAGCAATGAGGGCACAGTCACTGTCATAATAATGCTTACTGAGGAGACCTGACTTCTACAGACACATTCTGACTTTTTATGAAAAAATGGCCGAGACTATCAGTTGGCAAGAAATCAGCATCCACAGAGTACTTCAAAAGCATTTAATCTAGAATGAAAGAGAGATAATCCACACTATATACATAATAGAGCTACACAGGCAGAAGAGCCAGAAAAAGAATCCAAGGAAATGTCAAAGCACCAGGTACTTAGATCCTTCAACCTTAATGCTAGGAGTATAAGGAGAATTAACAGCATCAGTGAGATTTTTGGTGTAACTGAGACCAGAAACATGGCCAGCAGACAGTTCAGTTAAAACTAATAACAGGGTATAGCTTGGCTTTAAAGTTTGAGGTTTACAGCACATGGCAAAGAGTATTTCTAGATCTCTATCCATCCATCAATTTTCAAACAGCTTAAAACAATTAAGGGTCACAGGGGATATGAAGGTTGTCCAGGAAACAATGGGCACAAGACATTATACACCCTAGTCTATCGCAGGGGACACACACCAGGGCCAATAGTCCCAGGGCCCCAGAATTGGACCCAGGACTCCAGCTTTGTGAGTCTGCAATGATAACCACTGCGCCACTGTGCTGCCCTTGCTGGATGTCAATATCATATTTAAATACAAGTAAGATAAGTTTTCATATAAAACATACTGGTTTTAAAATTACATCATTATATTTTCAATATACAGTATGTATTAGTAGCACAGGATATGTTCTGTCCATCAGGTATACAGTAGTTTTTAACAAAGAAAAGCTTGGAGAGTGCAGCTTTAGGCCATCTCACAACAAGCAGTCCCAATTAAGAGTGCTGTACAGTATGTTTTTTCAAGGTACTTTCAGTTTATGTCACCAAAAAATGAAAGATCTTTTTTCAGATGCTTAGTATTGTACTATTGTGCAGCTACAGTGACGCCTTATTTTCTGGCAGTTATGCAGTACATATGACATTTCTTTCTCTTTTCTGCAGTGCATTTGTGCCACACTGGCTCCTAATGGTGTAGGGCTTTTGTGAATTTACTGGGACAATTTATTAATCGTAGCAGTAATCATGATGTGATTCGTTATGGCTATTAGAAAATGAATCAATCAGTGACGCACACACAGATTCAATACACGAGATACATTTATTAATACATAAATTGTGCATATAAAACATATAATTATGTAATATAATATATTATATTTATAATATATATAATGTAATATACATATAATATATTTATATTATATGTAATATAAATATAATATATTTTGTGTAGTGGTGTCATCTTTACCATCTCCAGCTTAACACCAGCAAGACCAAAGAAATGATCTTCGACTTTCGAAGGAATACGTCTCCGCTGAACCCTGTTTCCATCCAGGGTGAGGACATAGTACATTCCTACAAGTACTTAGGGGTACACCTGGATGATAAGATGGAGTGGTCTGGTAACACTGACACCCTGTACAAGAAAGGTCAGAGCCAACTCTATTTTCTTAGGATACTCAGGTCCTTTGGTGTGTGTGGAACACTGCTACACATTTTTTATGAATCAGTGGTGGCGGCGGCCATCTTCTACGCTGGGTGCTGGGGCAGCAGCATCATGACAAAAGATGCAAATAGGCTCAATAAACTTATCAAGAAGGCTGGCACTATGTTGGGGATGAGCCTTGACCCCATGGAGGTGGTGGCTGAGAGGAGAATGCTGACCAAGCTCACAGCCATCATGAACAACACTTCTCATCCGCTTTATGGGACTGTTACTGGGCAGCGGAGCACTTTTAGCAACAGACTGCTCCAGCTACGGTGTTCAAGAGAACGTTTCCGCAGGTCTTTCCTCCCGGCGGCTGTCAGGGTGTATAACGTTGCCCTAGGCTAGGACTGTTAGCCCTTCATTTGCTCGTCTATGGACAGTATGTTTGCTCCATTGTACTTTTTGGACAATCAGTCTGTATAAACCTATGAACATTTTGCGCATATTTTATTGTTTTTACAGTGACTATAATCAGCAAATTTTGCACACACCTATGTATTTATTTATTTTTAGTTATTTTGTTGTCTTTTGTTTTATAACTATTCTGATGTCTGTTTTGCTTGTCTTGGGCTGGACTGCTGTAACACATCAATTTCCCTATGGGATTAATAAAGTATTATCTATCTATCTATCTATTTATCTATCTATCTATAATAGTCTGCCTGGATACAGATGGCAGATCTTACTGTGAGGATTATCAGCCGGAGATGTAACAGTACAGGTGAGGAAAACACTAGAAGGAATTAGCAGGAGATTATGATGTCGTAAGCATTTCTGTCCCCTAAGGTCTCCTCATATGAGATAAAGAGATGACGTGTGTAATGTGAGAAGTGAAGGACATTTGAGCTCACTTGTCCTGTGTTTTGTTCCTTGTTCTCATTGTTTCTGTCTGCAAACCTGTTGATTTAAAGTGTAAGAATGTATATTTGGTTTGCTGTGACTACTCACTACCTGGACTGCATTGGCAAATCTGATACTTTCTGTGTTGTGTTCCCCTGCATTTACTCCTTTAATTCAAACAGAACCTGTGTTATCTAGCTTTTAGTTATTTCTGTAGGTGAGGTATAGTATCGAATTAGAGGAAAGGAAGAGTTTTTGTTATGATACATCCCCTGCTACCTGGGAGTTTGTTCCACAACATACTGTATGTGAACTCAAAGAAAGACTCAGTAAAAGACTTGGAATGCAGTAATGATTTATTAAAGAAAAACAAGCCTCAGATCCTAAAATAGAAGGAAGTTGATAGGGAATGAAATACATTTCCAGTTGAATCCTTCCTGATATTCTGCAACAAAGAACCAAATTCTGCCTAAGGTATCCAGGCACAAATGTAAGGATATTGATTGTTGCAAGAGATGTCATTCCAGCCTTCTTGATCTGAAAGACAAGAGGGAGAGACAGGAGCTGAGAATTTGTCAGGATAGTGTACAGTTGGCATGCTCAGGCTAGATGGCAGTTCTTGCCTGAACTGCCTTTCCGGGTAAACTTTGTGTACATTCCTGCCTCCAGAAAAGAATTAGTCTGGTGAAAGAGGTAGAGAGAAGAGAAGCAGGAGAGATGTATGGAATACTGAAGGATTCCCAAATAGAACTGAAAGTCTGTGTGATGTGAAACCCTGTATAAGAAGCTGAAGGATCCTGTGTCTAAGTGTGAAGTCTGTGTGACATAATTCTTAAGTTGGGTGAGCTGCTTACCTATCTGGTAAAGTTAGAAAGAAAGATTAAGTAGTCAGGTAGCTGGTAACTCAAAGAGGATCTTTGGCTTTTGTTTTGGTTCAGGTTTTGTTTCTCTTTACTGTAAATTAAGAGTACTTGTTTTGTACCTTATGGCTTTATATGTGTCTATTTTTTTGGGTTCTGTCTATGAAAAGATCAATTGCTACAATGGTGCATCCTGGGGTTGTCACAACAGACACCAGACTATAATCATTTTGCCAAAGGCTCTGCTTCCCAAGACACAGATCCCCTTCATTTGCTCAACACAATGGAGTAGAGATTTCTGTGGAATCCCTGAAGGTAGGCCCCAATTCCTAGTGCAAAGTCCATCCATCACTGCAGCCATTATAAGATCAAGTTCATGGTCGGGGATACATATGACCTCTGTCTTAGGTGTCTTTGGTCAGACCATGCCTGCTGCACACAAGAAGGAAAAATTCTGCAACCAAGCCTCTCCCACAGCAGCCCTTATTAAGTCACTTTTATATCAACATGAACCTGTCCAAGACCTCTTTCCATGTACCTGTCTCTTTCCCTTTCAGGACGTCCTTTTTGAACTCTTCCCCTTTCAGGAAACCAAATGTGATCATAAAAATGCTGAATTCTGCAAAAGCTCTTCCAGCCAGTCTAATGTGGGGGACGAGAAAAAGGACATACTTCTAAAAAACACATTTCAGAAAATGGCAGATGTTATCTATGTTATCTATGTTATTGTGGGATACGGTTTTGAGATCTGTCCTGACTTTCAGTTTGTCCTTCTCACCCCAGATGCTTAAGTGTTTGCAGTTGTAGTCTTCCTCTTTCTACTGTGACCTTGCATTATCCGTTACTTGGATAATTTGGCCACTTGACATTTAAACTAAGCTAAAAGGTTTTACTTTGACCTACTCAGCACCCACTGGGCCTTGACCTTGTGTACAATTGAAAAAAGGCTGCTGTACTCCCTTTCAGGGCATGGCATTCTTGGGAACCAGCCTCATCTTCATGTCCATACTTGCAATCCTTTTTGGATTTTGGGAAATCTCTGCTGCCATATTGTGGTAAGCCACAACAGGACGCCCGTATCCTCTCAATTCCAGCCTTCTAATAAGTGTTCAAAGAATTTCCACATGAGTATTCAGGTAGGAAAAGAACTCAAGCAGATATTCTAACCATGCACCTCTGATCTCTGTCTTCTAAGAATTCTAAAGCTCTGCTGCAAAGCAAAAGAGAGTTAATTTTGAGAATTCAGCAGCCTGATTGTACTAAACAAAGTATTTTTAATAGTAATTTTGGATCAAATCTCTCGCCTATGAAAAGGGGAGAAGAATCTTCCTTTCCATATCCCAGTGGGAACAGCTCATGGAAAACAGAATTTTATCCGAAAGCTACTTAAATTACCTCTTCAACATATACTGTATACATAGAATGTATATTCTTTAACCGAGGGCTAGCTTGTCACACATATTTAGTTCAGAAGATTCATGTGCCTCATGGACATTAACAGAAATATTGCTGTTGATGATCTTACAAGCCTTCATTCTTTTTTCCTCTAGTAGGCCCTAGGACTCATTTGATACAGGACCAGGACACTACAGCTTGAGATGTAACTCCAGGCTTTGCTCATGGCACTACTCAACATCCTACTTATTCTTCTGAGCTCCTGTTGTAGACTCACATCCACTTGTGCTTTAAATGAATGCTGCATCTGTCATGGAATATGGCAGAAGTTACAGATAACTCTTGATTTTCACAGAAAATGCATACCCAAAGAATGTATATTAAACACTCAAATGAAAATACTTTTTTACAGGTATTCATGAAATGAAAGGTGTGTAATCTGGGTTTACTCACTACAAGTGGGTTAAACTCCCAAAAAATGATTAAATGTACTTACAGTATCCGTGTCGGCTGCTTATGTAGATGTTTTCAAAGTCATATTTAAACTAAATGTTTGTTAATGTTAACAATATCGCGTAGAATGTGAGAAGAGATCTGTTGTTAAGGCTGGGTAATGAACAGTCTGATACTGTACATGAGCAATGTGCTCATGGTGACATCCAGCTTCTGTCCTGTTACACTCAAGTTAGCCTTTTAAATGGTAGTTAAAGGCTCATCAAAAACTATACAGATCATGTATTCCTTATTAGGATTTAGTGAGATATTAATTTTAGCCCATTGTACTCAATCATTTGATTTACTTTACTTTTTCTTGAGGTGTGTTATAACTCAAGTAATTGTGCTTTAAGTAAGAACGCACAAATTAAGAGCAGATAAATCGAAAACTATCTGCATCATATATGGCAATATAGGCAAGTTCATTACAGTATCAGCAAACTGTTCCAAAAGCCTACCTATCAAGGAATGTGCTGCTTTTCAACCAATCTTGTTTTCTAAAACTTCAGGTTGTTTTCCATATTAATTTTCACACATGCTATGTTTAAAAAAAGAAGTTAAACAGTCACCTGAAGCAATTATGTAAGGAGACTAATCTTATTACCATAATTAAGGTGTATACAGTTTTCTATTCCAACATTGTTGGGCTCGCCAGTATTCCACTAGACCCAGTTCCATTGTGCTCAATCACTCCAGAACCATGTGCCCTCCTGCAGCGCCACACATAGAGGACAAAATAAGGAAAACAACAAAATGAAGAACTATATGAAAACCTACACTCTTATTCTATAATATACACTATGTGACAGATGTTGCACGTTTTTCAACACTTGAAAAAGAGAGAATTTGAGTTTTTGACAGGCATATTTTTTATTTGCAGTCAGTCATTGCTCTTACACCAAGGGGTTGATTTATTTATTTTTATATTTTAGGGGTTGAGTTTATTTATTTTAACTCACATTTGACACTTTGTGCTGCAATGATTATTTACTAAGATAATGATATATAAAAGTGTATAATTTTATATAGTGCATGTAAAAACTTTCATACAGATATTTGAGTCGATGGAGTCACTTCTGAATGGAAAATTCTCTCTTTCTGTCTACAGGAAGAAGTCATGGGTAGTGATGAGCCAAACAATTGAGAACAGGTGTGTCATGTTACGTTAATCACATCCAGACAGGGGAGGAGAAGAAATAAAGGGTCTCGGGAAAGGGATGTGGTTAAACAACAGGAAAAAACTATATTCGGTCAATTTTTATTCAAGTTTGTTTATTCTTTTTGAGTGACCTTTAGTTTTGATCATGTGAAAAACTTAGCTTGCCACATGAGAGATAGCAATTACTTCATGTTTGTATAGATCTCTAGTATATTCAGGTGGAGGAATTTTTATGTTAGAATTATAAAATGTGAGAGAAAGACAACCTACCTATGTTTCACTTATTGAAATAAACTGCTTTCATATTGAGAATACAATGGGTGTCTGACAGAAAAATATAGAAAGAGAAAGATAAAGTTGGCATTTTAGGAGTAAATTAGTCACTTGAGAGATTAACATGTACAGTATTTTTGGTCAAGGCAGTATACAAAACTAAAATGTTAACTGCTTTGTGTTAAACAACTAACTGAGATTTTTTTATATATCCAGCAAAAATTGTCTGCAAATATGAATACTATGAAAAATATGAAAAAACAGAGGAACCTGGAAGACTGGTTTAAAACAGAATCATGAAGAAAGCCATCGCTTGCTAAATTTTGCTAGATGGAATAGATGAAAACATATTAAAGCAGAATCCCCAAAAGAAGAGGGAAAATACAGCTGGAATCTTTGGTAGGAGGAAGAGTCGAGGGCTGGACTACACCAGTTGGACACTAGCTGAGGGGGTAAATGGGGGAGAGAAACTCAAATGCTAGGAACAGAATTAACAGGTTTTTGTAGTTTCTTTCAGGGAGTAGCCTGATGGGATCCTTTACTTATACACTATGGATAAAAAATACAAGAGAAGCAACTCCATGAGATTTTGATGTAATTGCAACTAAAAACATGGTAATCAGACAGTTCAAGTTATGGCAGTTCAGAATTTTCCTAACCAGCTGCTTCAATGCAGTATGATCAATATCACTTATTCTTCACTTAAATTAGTTACCTTTGCTTATGTAATAAGTCTTATTGTGTGAGAATAATGAGACTTTTACAAAAATGTCACACTCCAGCACTCTCAAAATATTTAAATTCCCCCGCAACAAGGGACTTGTCTTCTGATGAGGTGGCTTAGGTGGTTTGGATGGTGGTAAATGACCATTTGAATCTGGAATCCAGTCCCTCAGTCCACACTTAGACTGGTACTGAAGTTCAGCAGGAAAGTGTCCTGTCAGGCCTGACAAAGTAAATAAATCAAAGAGTGACAGATTCCTGAGTGAATCTTTGAGGGATGTAACTGTATATGGTCCTGTGTGTGCTGTGTCACACTGTCACACTGTTGGCCAGTGCAGGATCATGATGAAGGGTTGAGTCCTGAGCTGTGAATATGCAGTACAGCAGCATGTCAGTTTTAGGCTGTCCACCTTCTGGAACCTGTAAACACAGAAGTGACACCTCCTTGTCGCATGAATATCTTAGCAAGCACATCTGTAATTTAAAAATATATTTGAAGTAAAAGTGAGGGATAAAAAACTGAAACAGAAAGCTTTTAAAATGCTTTCAGTGTAAAGTAGCCTTTTTAAACTGCGAATTTACATCACTTTGTATGAAAAGTCCAGAACAGTTTCCGATAAATAGGAACCTGTGTTCAAAACAATGTAGAAATGAAAAACCTTTAGCAGAAGACAGGTTGTGTGTTGTACTACTAATGCACTGCTAATGCCCTGTTCAGAAGGGCCCATATAAAATAATAAATCAAAATAACATTAAATTTAAAACGGGCACCAAGGTGCAGTTGTTAGCATTTCTGCCTTACAGGGCCTTGTCTCTGGATTCACTTCCTAGGATGTTATATGCATGAAGATAGATTGTTTGATTAGATTGTATTTCTAGTGTTTTCCTCCAAGTGCCCTGGTTTCATCCCACGGTGAAAGACATACTAGAAGATTAAATAGCTCCTGGTAAAATTGGCCCCTGTGTTTGTCCTGGATAAGCAGGTTAAAAAATAATATAAAACACATTACCTGTGATAATGATAAGACAATACGAGTCTTGTGCTGATGGCCCTAGTTTCGGATTTTTTGGATTATGTGGACCCAGATGAAGAGACAGACTCAGAAGCAGGCTTGTTAAAGAAAGTTGTAATATTTAATATTAATAATAATTCCTTATACTTACAGAGCGCTTTTCTGGACACTCCACTCAACGTGCTTTACAGGGGACTTTAATGGGGACTCCACCACCACCAATGTGCGGCACACACACCAGATGATGCGACAGCAGCCATAGTGCGGCACACATCAGCTGTCAGTAGGGAGGACAACAGAGTGATGAATCCAATTCATAGATGGGTATTATTAGGAGGCCATAATTGGTAAATGCCAGAGGTAAATTTGGCCAGGACACAGGGTAACATCTCTACTCTTTTCGAGAAACACCCTGGGATTTTTAATGACCACAGTGAGTCAGGACCTCAGTTTTTCATTTCACCCGAAGAATGGCGTCTTTTTACAGTATCGTTTCCCCATCACTATACTGGGGCATTAGGCCCTACACAAACCTCAGGGAGAGCGCGCCTTGCTGGTCCCACTACAACCTCTTCCAGCAGCAACCTTAGTTTTCCCCAGGAGGTCTCCCATTCAGGTACTGACCAGGCTCACACCCGCTGAGCATCAGGGGTTGTCAGTTGTGAGTTGCAGGGTGATAAATCTTTTTTGGCTCCTAGGCATTCTTTTGAAGGGGAGCAAGTAATCGGTTTATTCCATGCTGAAAAAAAGAAGAAAGAAAACACAACGTTTTGGCCATGGAGCCTTCTAACGCAGCTACCCACCTGAACTACTATATTCTTTTGAAGATATAAGTACATCTCGGTGGTAGACAATATGGCATGTTAGATCTCTTTCTTGAACTGAAAACAGCACTCCATAAAGTCTTCCACCTCAAACAAGTGGTTGATGAGATTGTCTGCCACTTCAGACTTACATTAGATGTAGGCTGAGGCTTCTGGGCAGCATTATCTGATTCCTCATTGTCACTTTCATCAAAACTTGCCAATTCATGGAGTCTTCTTCTGCGTACGTGGTGCAACTGCAATTCGTTGTTAGTGTTTGCCTTCTCTAACATTGAACCTTACCCTCCTCCCATCTATCTTTTTTCTAACTGCTTCTTCCAATTCAGTGCTGCAGGGGAGAGGGTGCCTATCTCAGCCAGCTATGGGTACAAGGCAGGATACATCCTAGACAAGACGCCAGTCTATCACTGGGCACAAAGAGAGATGCATACACTCACACCATGGTAACTTTTTCCCAGAAGCCAATTAACTTACTAGTATATCTTTTAGACTGTGGGAGGAAACCAAAGCACTAGAACATTTAGACAGGCAAGGCACCTATGTTAGGATGCTGTTTATAGATTGGAGCTTGGCCTTTTACACAACTCTTCCCTCCAGGTTGTTCCCAAAACTCAAGAATCTGGGCTACTGCAACTCCATCTGCACCTGCATACTGGATTTCCTGATGGGCAGATCTCAGGTGGTAAACTTTAACAACAATATCTCAACGTGATCCTAAATACTGGAGCACCCCAAGGTTGCTGTCTTAGCCCTAAGCTGTACTCCTTGTTCACCCATGCCTGTGTTGACACTTTTAGCAGCAACCACATTAGTAAGTTCACTGATGACACCACAATTTTCAGGCTGATCAGCAACAACGATGAGTCTACATGCAGGAGTGAGGTGAAGCATCTTAAAAACTAGTGACTTGACAACAATCTGGCCCTGAATGTCAACAAGGCAAAATAATTCGTTGTGGACTTCAGAAGACCCAGGGGGAGTCATGCCCCAATCAGCATCAAGCAAACTGTCTACTGCTTCAGATTCCTCATATTGAAGATCTCTGCTCACCTGGCTTGGTTTCACAACACCACAGCCAGTCTGAAAAAAATTCAAAAGCCTTTGGCACCTCCACTTTCTGTGGAGCCTAAAGAAATTTGTTATGGGAAATTGTGTTATGTTATTATGTTATTGACAGGGCCCTCTCCCGAGCCAAAAACAGCCCTTGGATCAACAACTCAATTAGGAACTCCCGGCCTCACAATTGCATTCCATTGGTACTTCCCTACCACCCTAACACTTTCTATGCCCAGAACCATTAATGACAACTTCCCCATCTTACAGGATGATCCCTTCACTGGTACACTATTTTCTGATCACCATCTCATATCACTGACCACCTAATCTGCGTAACCTTCTTGTTCCCAGCTCCCTTGACCATCCTCGGCAATCATTCACACCATGCACTTCCTCTGCAGCAGAACTCACTGCATCACCTGTAAATATATATCCAAAACCATGAACATTCAAGGCCCCTCTGTACAATTCTGGATCACTTAGATGACATCTAGTACCTCCAGCAACCTTATTTACTGCATCTCTTGCAGAAAATGCCCAGCTATCTACATTGGGGAAACAGGAGGAAGACTGGGAGACTGCTTCAGGGAACATGTCAGAGCTGTAAGGATCAATGATCTCTCCAAGCCCACAGTATCTCATTTCACATCTGATCATACTGATCTCTCCATCTGCATTCTGAAAGAGGACTCCTTTTGCAGAAAAAATTCTTAAACCCAAATTATCCTGAAACTAAGATCACACCTCTCCCCTTCAATCAACGATAGACTAATTTCCTCTCTGTTCATTTGCAGGTTTTGACTTCACTACTCTCTTTATCTCTCTTGACTTCACACCACCTGTGTGTCTCTGTTTATCTCCTACTCCTGCCTCATCTCCACTTCCAACTTTTGTTTTCTCATGCTTAATCAGCTGCTGATTTTCCTCTCTCTCACACAACTGAAGAAGGCTCCACAGCCGACTCATCGTGTTTCTTTTCTTCTGTTTTCAGCATGGAATAGACCTTTACTTGTCCCTTTGCAGCTTACGCATGCTGACGCAGCAACCTAGTTGAACTATTTATTACTATTTTGTAATGTACTGTCTATATTGTGTGGTGTTGTCTGTTGTACTATGTATGTCCAAAGAGAACGGTGCAAATAAGAATCCCAATGTACATGTACTTATGGCAGATAAACTCCTTTATCTTTATCTACTGTATATATTCTGTATCTATGTGCTTTCATATTCTAGTATATTCTCTCAAGTAAAATGCCAAGCATTTCTTTGAGAAAGATTACCACAATCTCAAATGATCCATTTTTAATCATTACTTTTGCATTAGTGGTCTGCTTGGTTCTTGTGGGGGATCTAACATCCTCATCCTATGGTAAGATAATTGGCCTTCAGCCAAATAGAATCGAAGCATCTTATGCCTGATTTCTAACAGTCCCAGTCCTAAATTCATTTTTTTCTTTGATTTATTCTTTGTAAAGTAATTATTTACAGGGTGTGTAGTAAAAAAAATATATTTTTGAATTGCTAAATTTCAACATTAAGATTGAATAAATGCATTTTGTGTTTTATATGGAGGTATTTAAAAGAAAAAAAATTACTAATAAAATATGCTATGGAATGGTTGTGCCTACTTAATTTACTGAATGTGTGGACTCCTTGAAGTACATTAAAAATCAGGGCTATCATAGAAAATTGGTTTAACACCCTGACAATAACAGTGCCAGTAGGGGGCACCATTGTGCTACAAAGTGTCAAAAAATCCTTGCTTTCTACACAATTCCATAGCTAATCTTAGAAACAGTTGCATGCACCAATAGCTATTCCTTCAAATATTAATTATAATGACTTTATGGATCAATGTCATTAACTAATTGCTAGCATTAAGAAGCAAATAGCAACAGAAAGTGTTGCAACAAGGATGTAACATGTTACCTTGCCCCTGTTTGTTGCAACCAGCATATATTTAAATCCTTCCATATGCCTCCAAATGTAATTTTCTGACCCAGTTTTAGCCACCTAGCAGTGGATAAAAGATCTTTAGTCTAAATATCCTGGTACATTCTTGAATACGTCATTCCTTCAAATCTAGGAAGGGCACTAAGAACTGATTTCATAGTGGGCATGATGTTTGATCTTTGCAAAATGATGAGTGGGAATATCCATAAAACTAAACTTGTGTCATCTTCCCATAAGACATGAATTTACTGAGATACAGTTTGGAGAATCCATGCCACCACTTCTTTGTGTGTTGAGTCTTCAGGAAAGGCGTCCTTCTTGCAATTTTGTGTTGAACACAATCTGTTGTGCTGCAGCCGCTGTTTACAGAGCTGCAGCGTGATGAGTCGAAGTGAACTCTTGGTGCTCCTTCAGGTTTCTCCAGGGAGGCAGAGGGAGACTATGACATTGTGAAGCAGGCAGACGCATAAGTGTTACGGTAAGTGAGGCAGAGAATGCCCCAGCAGGAGAAAGGCTGCCTATTATTATTAGTATTGATTGCAGCAGGAGTGCTGGAGTAAAAGTTCCTGGGCAGGGAGAACTGGTGAGAGGCAGGGTTCCCAGTAGAAGACACTGTCCAGGATTGGACGGGGAGGAGCTGGCACGCTGGAGCCTCAGGAAAGACCGCAACTGAAATTAATTAAATTAGCGAGTGAGGAAGCATTCACTTGCATGGGCAAGTCTTAACTCAATAACACTGAGATTGAGAAAGCTGCCTTAAATCGCCAGCCTAATGAGCAGATGAAGACCTTGAGAGACTGCCTGAGTGAGAGGTATCTTTACCTAGGTTGCATGGGCTCAGAGGAAGGCTGAGAGTTCATGCCAATGTTCAGGTCGGCCCTGGCAGTGGCAGGACATGAGTCAAGCCCGACCTGGGCATGACACAATCTTCATGCTCTCAATGTTGAGGGGTGTTTTTAAAAATATATTTCTTGATGATGCCAGACTGTCAAGGGGTGGTAATTTTCTCTTGCATTCTCTTCCTCTGAGAAGTCTCTGGTATTTGTCATGATGGTGGACGATACTGAAGGCTTTCTTTGCTGCTATGTGACTTCCTTTTTTACTCTGTGTATACAGGGGTCTAATGAATGCTTCTAAAATGTTCCAGTAGCTTTATATGAATTTTGAGACAACAGAATTCTGACACTGATTTATTTTAGTTGTTTGTAGATACATTTTGTTTTTGCACCAAAACACCATTTATTAGAATGTATATGATTCTGCTCTTTAAGGTTAAAATAAGGCTTTCTATTACATTTAACAGGGGTAGGAAGCATGGTGTGTACTTTATAGATGTTCAGTTAAGAAATCTAAGATACGTGTTGTCCCTAAATATAGTTGATTACTAGCAGTGCATTCAAGGCAACATTTTTTTTTAGAATCTTTCTTAACATTTAATTCTTAGCATGATAATAAGCCTTGCTGCAATCATTCTAACCTATTTCGTACCACAGAAAGAATGAAGGGGTATTGTGAGACCCAGAAAAATACCAGATGCAATCACTAGCCAGAGAAGGTCAGAGGTCAGGTCAAAGTGTCTGCTTGCTTTGGTGACATACTATTTTAATGCTCTATCTGAGACCATTTTTTTATACCAGCTATCTTGTTTAATTTCAGTAGCTATTATACATATATTAATGATAGATGCAAATACTTTGTCCAAGTTACTATTGGGGTTTGCCACGTGTCCCATACTCCCCAGAGACAGAACATGACGTTGAACCAAAATTGAACTAAATTCAGTTTGCAGTGATCAGAAAAGTGGAAATAGTAGTAAACAAACTGTTTTTCTCTAAAACCAGAGCTCATACCTTAGCTGATATATAGCTGATACAGGGTGGAACAAAGCAGGGATTGTCTTTACATTTTCACACAAATCTGATCAAGTTATTACACTAAATTCATGTGAATACCCAGTAATCTTTTATTGCCAAAAGCTTTTAAAATGTTGTAAAGGGGCAATGTTCTCCCCACGTTACTTTGGCTAAATTAACTAATGATCTGAGTATACAGTCTATGGAGTTCATAACAATTTGGGAGGAAGGTGAAATACTAATCTTTCCTACTTCCACTCTCTTACATAAATATCTCTGCTCCTGAAATTCCATTTGCACAATTTTTCGCTACACTCCCACCGCTCCAATTTCATCTTTGCAACAGCTCCCTGGGTTATGCCTTGTGAAAGTGAGAAGGTGGTTTGGTCAGCCTTGTCCTTACGATCAAGCTGCCATTCCTGCAACTAGACAAGTTATGCCAAACAGCCTCTAATACATTCGTCTCTCGATAGCATTCAATTGGATCTAACCAAACTATTGAAACAGCCGAAACTTTGTTTTATTTCTTCTCTTTTCAGCATGGAATAAACCTATTACTCGTTCCTTTACTGAATTTGTATGTGAATTGATATCTGTAATTGAAGTGTAATGGAAATTGGAGCCATCCTGTGTTCTTCTCTTCATTGTTCTGTCTGTGGGCTTTCATGTATCTGTTAGGATGCTTCTGTTTTGACTACTTATAATGTGAATTAAAAGACACAATTGCATTTCCTTATTTTTTATGCTTTGTTTGCTGTGAACATTTTCCCTACTACAATATGGACTAAGAACAGACAATTTGGAATGCTGTAAGGATTTATTAAAGAAGCAGATTTGTCAGTTACTGTAAGATACAAGAAATAACACCACTAAACAAAGAATTTCCCCTCAGAGTGAAAAGTAAGAACAGCCTCTGCTGAATCCTTCTTGTTCTTCCCCTCCTGCTGCAAAGAATCAGCTCCTTCTTATGTGCTCAAGACACAGATGAAGGGAAATACAAGGTTGCAACTGACGTCATTCCAGTTTCCTTGACCTGGAAGATAAAAAAAAGTGAAGAAGAGTAATTCTCAAAGTAGGCGTTGGCTTCTGGTAAGTTTCCAGTTCCAAGTTATTGGAAGTGACTACTGAGGTGTTTCAAGAATCTGTGGACAAATTTTAAAACCTATCTATCATTAACATTTGAAGTTCTAAGAAGCTGAAGAAGGGAACTGAGGTGTTTGCTCAGTGGAAGTGGCATCAGTCAAATTCATTCTGGTTTACCTTGATTAATTAAATTAGAGATAAATGATTTAAAGTTAGCAACAGTTGAGGAAAAGAGGATAAAAACAGGTAGGTAGATGAACAAGAGAGAGGTGACGGAGACAGGGTAAGGGAGAAAGAACAGGATGACACAAAGGAAGAGGCAAAATGACAGTGCCAGGCAAGAAGTCCTTGTTAATAACAGCCTTTAAGACCAGATCGAGTTAAGTATTTGAACTTTGTTAAGAAAACTTTCCATTCTGTTGTATTTAGGAAACTCTGATTTTTTAAAATCAAATTTTAGAGAATTCCTAGACTGAAAAAGGTCTCTCCTTATAAGTGGATGTATTTTTAGAATACCGAGATAGGTTTCCCATTCACCTTGTAGCATCCAGTTTTATACAGAGAGATTAAATTCTAGGTTGTATTCTGTTTGCTACATAAGGAAAGTTTCTCTCTTCTCTCTGTATTTTTGGGCCAGTTAGGCATTATATAGGATTTGAATACCTGATAGCCATCTGGGGATTTTCTTGTTGGTTAGGACACAGGCCTTTGAGACACCTTGTTTGTAAATAAAGTAATTGCTCAGGTATAATATTGGCAAAATCTTTGCAATTTGGAAGTTACAATATGGTTATTTTAAATATTGATTAACCCGCTCTGTCATTTCTGGTATTCTTCATTTTCATAACCCCTCTATTTGTAACACTATTATGGCAGGTTCACATATAGTTCTATAATTTTATTATTGTATTAATGAAAACTGTATATTGATTCAATGTGTATGTGTTACCGTTAGCTATGAATGATTTCTAGTAGCAATTCAAATTTGGGGGGTAAATTAAAATCACCCTCACTACATTGCATCACCAAAATGTTTGGAGAGCATAACAAGCTGCTTTTGACTACTAAACAGTCTCTCAGAAAGTGTTCCATGCTTATGTAGAAACTGAACATTTTTAAAACTTAGCAACAATCTAATTTCTTAAAATATCATATATGTATGTGCAATATTTTTGTACATTTGGTTGTACCTTTAGAAGTGCAACAAGTTTGATTCATCTTCTTCTCAAATTCCTATCTGAATCTTACTCTACTTTTCACACATGCTTTGTGTTCTATAAAATGAATTCAGACAAACCACGTGACATGAAACAGAGAAATCTTATTACGCGCATATGTTTGCAAGCAGTTTTCAACTTGATAGTTATTGGGCTCGCCATTATTCCACTTGGTGTAGTCCAGAGGGGATCCATCGCTCCACAGCCATGTATCTTCCTGCCCCGCCACACCGCAGAGGACAAAAGAGAGGAAATCAGAGTGTAAATGAATACCTGTGTCAAAGGTCATCTTGAATTCCTTAGGCATATTCTTCAAATGAGTGGTGTCAAACAATTTTTTAAAAAAAATTTTAGTTCTTACCAGCAATCTTTTTTTTTCCTTTGCAGTCTATATGTCTGTGCAGTACAGCTGGGGTTTGATCAACCTTCCATAATTTTGACAATTTTAACATTTAATAGCTGGACATAGTTCAGTTCAATTTCGATTTAGTTTATTGTCATATGCACAAGTGCAATGAAATGCTTATTTGCATGTATGTTCCTATCCAAAAACATCAAGGAAACACCAAAAACAAAAACACAGAACAGTGGCAGAAACAACAAGTTAAATAACATACATCTTCGAGGAAAAAAAACATCAGTGTGAGCCAGTGGTAGGGGTAGAGTTCAGTAATCTGACAGTTTAAGGACAGAAGCTGTCTCTGAGTCTGGACGTTCATGTCTTTATGCTCCTATAATGTTTACTAGAGGGAAGGGGGAAAAAAGAGCAAGGAACCAGGATGACTGGTATGATACTTCCAGCCTTCCTGAGGTAGCAAGTTGTATAAATGTCCACAACAGAGGGGAGCTGTACTCCAGTGATGGACTGGGCTGACCTGACCACCCCTTGTAATGCCTTCCAGTCAGACAATGAGCTGCTGCCAAAACACACTGTAATACCACATGTGAGCACACTCTCAATAGCGCACCTGTAAAATGTGGTAAGGACTTTTGAAGACAGTCAAAATCTTTTCAGTTGTCTGAAAAAGTAAAGGCGCTGTTGTGCCTTCTTTGTAGCTCCAGTTACATGCTGGGAGCACGTTAACTCGTGAGCGATGAAGGTTCTTAGGAACTTGAAGCTGCTAACCATCTCAACAGCCACCCCATTGATGTGAACAGGGGTGTGGTCCCCGCCCTGCTTTCTAAAATCAATGACCAGCTCTTTGGTTTTACTGACATTGAGGGAGAGGTTATTGTCAAGGCACCATTCCACCAGGTTCCTGACCTCATCCCTGTCATCTGCCTCATAATTATCAGTGATTCAGCCAATGATGGTAATGTCATCAGCATATTTGAAGATGGAAGCTGTGTCTGGCCACCCAATCATGGGTAAACAAGGAGAACAGCAGGGGGCTAAGCACACAGCCCTGAGGGGCACATGTATTCTTCTGTAGCATGGAAGAAAGTTTCCCATCTATTCTCACAATCTGTGGTCTGCCAGTCAAAAAAATCTAAAATCCACCTGCACAAGGAGGTGTTGATGCCCAGGTCATTCAATTTCCTGACTAATCTGGAAGGAACTATTGTGTTGAATTGCAGAGCTGTAGTAAATGAATAGCATTCTGACATACAGTATGTGTCTCTGTCTTCCAAATGAGTCAGGGAAGTTAACTGTTTCACCCCTCACCCTGCCCAACCCACATTGCCTAAAACCCATCCTGTCTAACCTCTGTACTGAAAATATACTGTACTCCTTAACCATTGGAGCATACAGTACATAGGGAGTGCTAACAGTGCCTCTTTTTCTGTATTATCCAAAGGTGCTGTTATTAACATGCTGTTACTGCTGTTTTGTAGGGTCGTTCAGGGAGTAGAGTGATGGATGTTCTCCATTTATCCGGAGGGTCTTTTGTGAGCAATGCTATATCTTTTCGCTGTCGCTACCTCCCAGCCAAGTGGAAGTTGCTTTGTTGGATTTGATCAGCTGCAACAGAAATGTTTCCTCCTCTTCACTGTGCACTGAGCCCAGGTTTCCTCTCAATCTGATACATTCCAGCTGGAGAAGAAGAAGGAGCGTGAGAGAGAGAGAGACTATCAGTCATTTAGAAAATCTATGTCTTTTGTCCTAAACCACTACAGTCAAAAATGATTTTTGAAATACTGCTAGAGGGACACAAACACACTTCGATTGACTCAGAGTTCATACATCTCAACTCCATCTATTTAAATGGAGAAATAAGAGCCAAAGGGAGAAATGTGCTTCGACATGGATACTTTATATTTTGTTATCATTTATTAGGAAACCCCGGAGTACCTTACACAAATAAATAATAGCCACTATATTCATGAACTGAGAAGGAAATCACAGCAGTTCAGTTGTTTTAAAAAGTGTCTGTATTAATTATAGTTGACTCTCGTGCAGTGCTGGGGTTAGATTCGTCTACAGTGGTGTGTTAGGCACTAAGGGCTATGTGAATGTAGACGTGTAATGCAACTAATTACAAACTATATACTTCAACCTTATGAGTTGTATTAGTTTCATACTGTTTTGCATTAAGCAAGCCAAAAGTACAAAATTGGCCTGAACAGGAAATCATGATTTCACTGAACGTCCTGCAGTAATACAAGGCCAAGAGAGAGGTACTGCATGTTTGCTGTACTGGTATTATGTGGTGCAGTCAGTTTTTTTCATTTGACATTTCAATACACTTCTTTTTTTGCCAATATGCTCTATTATCCTCTTGCATTGCATTACTGGTATTATTCTAAAATGCCTTTTTTTGAATTATATGAACAAAAAATATTTCTTGACCCTCCCTATTTGAAATCACCTGTGTGCTTCTTATGTCTCACTTCACAACTATGAGCCCTGTATCCTCACAGGTTATGATTTATCATCCCAGTTTGAATACCTACTGTTTTTTATCTGAATATTAACCAATATTTCACTCACATGTTGTAACAGAAGAAATAAGGTTCTTGATCCCGAGATGAAGTAAAACAGATGAGTTTATTGCATGCAAGGAACAATAAAGCCGAAGTCTTATTTCCCGCAAGAAACAACAAAACCGAAGTATTGTTCCCCGTACTGTTACAAACTTTTGGGTTATATAGTGTCTTCTTCTCCGTTTCTGACGTCACTCGGTCTGATGGTAAAGAGGGGGGTTCATGGTATTTGGCCAGTTTATGATGTTCTGGACAAATGGTCAGTTTAAGATTACACCCAGGGGGGTTCCTAGCTTGCATCTGCAATCCTTATCAGTTAACCCCCTTTCCTGCCATAAACCCCAGCTTGTGACTTAGAAGTCTAAACCTCATACAGAAAGGATTAAATTCAAACCCCCGTCTTCACATCTTTCTTCATTCCCCCCTTATAAAATACGGCATACGTCAGTGTAGCCTATTTTTATACATACAATGTCAGGGCAGATCTTTCCTTTCTTGGCGAACAGGTATGTATTGCCATGACATTGTACGTTCCACGGTTATAGCAAGATGTGATACATGTTTTTGTGCACGTGATGATTACAATTATACATATAAACAATACTATTCCTACAAATAAACTTTGTAAAAAGGTTCCACCCCAGGCACAGACTTTACCCAATACCCAATTCCCCAATTTTCAGTATAATAGTCCTGATATTTCTGTCCCTCATTGTAAATGTGTTGGGCCAGATCTGAGATGTGCTCAGAATTATCAGGAATATATGTGCAGCATTCAGTGCCAATTACTGCACAAGTTCCTCCTTGGGCCGCCAGTACATAATCTAAAGCTAGTCGGTTCTGCATGGCCACTGTTCTGAGGGCCACCATCTCATCATTAACAGCCTTCAGACTAAATGAGGTAGAATTTGCTAATTCTTCTAAAGTCGAGGCCATTTGAATTAACTCTCGACTCAGAAAGTTCATGCCGGCTTGTGGAAATATTATACCTAAATAATATTCCCAATCAGCCAATTTTCTTTGTGGTCTGTGGTTAGGTCCGAAGGGGCTGTGGGTTTGAACACGGATATGAGGAACCACATATCCTAAATAACATGAGCCAGACCACTGGGCTGGCAACCATGGGTAGGCTCGTTTTCCACAAATGAAATATGTTCCGTTTGGCGCTCCCCATGCCTCTGAAAATAAGAAGCTTATACCGAATTGTGGGGTGTGCCGATCCCATCCTGGAATTTGGAAGGTAGAGGTGGATATATTTGCAGCGATGGTAAGGTTGCAACGACTCCATCCAACCAAGTGCAGACCATTAGTGTGCTGAAAACATATGTTTCCCTCACATTCCTTATTTAGAGTCAGGTATGGTGGTGTATGGCTTCTGTTATATTTAGGAGCGTAAGAGCCTGTGAAACTCATGGGCTCTAAGCCTCGCTCCTGTAGATATTGTAATGTTGTGCAGGTTAAAGTCGTGTTATGGCAACCCCCATAGTTTGTCATATTAAAATCTCCTAAATTATCCCTCCAAATGATCATGCCTATGACTTCCTCGAGACGCCAAGGAATGGCCCCCATAGGAAGTCCTCCCTGTACATATTTGGGTAATGCGGCACACACCCAGCAGGCACTTTGGTTGGTTTTCTTAGCTGTCAGATAGGAGAGGCCTAAAAAGGAATTAATTCCATGTTCTCCTTTGTGGAAGAAATGATCATTAATCCCTGCGGAACATAGTCCTACAGCAACAATTATCGTTATTGACAGAAATGATTTCATTCTGAGTCTGTAACTGGGGATGAGGCTCGTCGGCAGTGTGACGCGTGGATCCAGCGATCTTTTTCCTTCCACTCGAACCGCAGACTCGGTTGTCAACAGGATCTGGTAGGGTCCGTCCCACCTGGGCTGGAGAACCTGTGAGGGAAATTTCCTGATCCACACCCACTCTCCTGGGATGAGGTCGTGCCCTCCTTCAGGTGGTGGTCCCCACGCCTCCAGGACCTGCTCGCGGGCTCCTTGGGTGGCCTCTGTCAGCAACTTGCAATACTGTAACAGAGAATCAGTTAGTATACTCAAGCCTATTCTGTCATGTCCTGGAGAGTCACTCAGTTTCATGGGACGCCCCGTGATCACCTCAAACGGGCTCAGCCCCACTATTCGATTTGTCCCAGCCCGGATGCTGCACAGTACGGCGGGCAATGCATCCACCCAGGGGATCCCTCCCAGGTGGTACTTTGTCAATTTAGCTTTCAAAGTCCGGTTCACCCGTTCCACCATGCCGGAGGACTGCGGGTGATGAGGGCAATGCAGGTCCCATTTGATCCCTAGTAGGTCTGCCACCACCTGACACACTTTTCCAGTAAAATGTGTGCCCTGGTCTGAGTCTATGCGACACGGGAGTCCCCATCGGGGAATTACTTCTGTCACGAGATATTTGGCAGTTGTCTGCGCAGTCTCTCGTTTGACAGGGACAGCCTCCACCCATCTAGAAAACTGGTCCACTATCACTAGGAGGCCTGTTTTCCCTTTACAGGGTGGCAGTGAACAATAGTCTATTTGCCAGTGTCTAAAGGGCCCCTCGGGTGCAGGACGTCGAAGATTAGGAGCCCGAACCGACGGTGCTCCCAAGGCTTTTTGGCACTCTCCACAGCGTTGTACCACATCAGCTGCGAAGGGTGTGAAGCCTGTGCCCACCCAGCTCTGAGCAAAGCGTCGAGTCATTTGGCTAACACCTGGGTGCCCTGTGGAGTGTATTTGCTGTGCCAGGTAGGGCATTAGTTGCTTGGGACAGGCGGGTCTGCCTGTACGCTGGCACCTCCAGGTCCCATCCTTCTGCAGCCCCACATTGCGTTCCATCCAGGTCCATTTCTCAATCCTTGGGGCCTGGGCCTGGAGCTCGCTGAGCTGTTCCGTCCGGAGTGCCTGTATGTTCACTGTGCAAACTGAAATAATCTGAAGAGGTTTTTCTATAGCCCACTCCTCCCATTGCCCCAGGGCAGCTTGACGTGCTGTCCAGTCTGCCAGCTTATTGCCCCTGGCCTCGGGAGTGTCCTCTCTGCTGTGGCCCTTACATTTGACTACAGCTACCTGCTTTGGGAGTTGGAGAGCCGCAAGCAGCTCAGACACCAGATCTGCATTCTTTACCGGAGTGCCAGCAGAGGTTAAAAAATCCCTATTACTCCATAACCTTCCAAAGTCATGGCATACTCCAAATGCACATCGTGAGTCTGTGTATATTGTGGTGGTCTTGCCTTTTGCTAATTTACAGGCTTCCACCAAAGCTTTCAGTTCAGCTCGCTGTGCTGACATGGGTACCTCAAATCTTCCCCCACATTGGATATCATGTTCCGTAGTCACAGCCCAACCCGCTTTCCTCTCCCCACTAGAATTTATGAATGAAGTTCCATCAGTGAAGAGGATGAGGTCTTCATTCCTTAGTGGTTGCTCGGCTATTTTGATGCCCTCATCTTCTCCCATTTCCCAAACATCACAGCTGTGTTCTAACATATAGGCTTCTGATGGGTCAGGTAACAATGTGGCTGGATTTAGAGCTCCTTCACGTTCAATGGTAATATTTGGAGCCTCTAACAAGACCTGCCACTTGCTCCATCGTATCGCATTAACCTGACTGACCCGATTCAGGGACATGAGGGTGTGTACCGCATGTGGGCATCGAACAATCAGTTGTTGATCTAGCACTATGTTATTGACTGCCTGTACTGCTAGACAGACGGCCTGAACGGCTCGTAGACATGGACCCCAGCCCCTGGCTACCTCGTCCAAGGATCCAGAGTAATACCCTAACGGGCGGTTTCTTCACACAAGTACTCAATATCTCATGAATGTCCTAATTCACTCTATTAAGTTTTATTCAGGATGCAGACCCATGCCCATGCTGGCATCCATATCAACCAATTCGCTAAGTGACACTTTCAAGAAAATTATTATTTTAATAAAAATATCTGTTTCCAATATAAATTAAATTTGCAAGTAAAAATATTGTGTTTTTGAAAGTACTAAATGTAAAGCAGTGCTCTCCTTTGCCTCACACTCAATACCAATGTAGCACTTTACTGTACATATAATAATCTTTTTTAAATTCTAATAAGGATGAAAGGAGGCAACAAATATAAACACTGTGCTTAGTACTTATACTTGAACTTGTCTCTCAGAGGAAATCTCTAACCAGGACTGTCACATCCCCCCACAGGGATAAAATGCTGCAATGGTGATGTTGGAATGGAGAGAGGGGTGCAGCAAAAGATATGTGCAGTGCCATCTGAAATTCTGTTTAACTCAACATGTAGTGTGGGCGACATCAGAACATAGAGTCGCCTAGCTGTATTTGTGCTCATTTGCTAGCGAGCCCTAAACTATGAATGTTGAGAGGAAAAGCTGGTCTGGAACCCCAGAATGCCATGTCATGATATCAGTGTTTTGTATCACAGCAGATTGATTCAATGGCATATTGTATTTCTTTTGTGGTTTCTTATGCATGTTTTGGTTTTTATCAACAAATGTATGTTATCAACAAACTACATGTTGTATAGAAGGAAGTAAAGGTTTATTTCATGCTGAAAAGAGCAGAAAAGATACACAATGTTTCGGCTGTGGAGCCTTCCCCGGGTGATATGTTGTAAATTTAGAATTCATGAGTGAGACTGTAAAATATTGGAACTGATTGATTCCTGAGAGTTTTTAAAGCACATAAATTTCTGTGATTTATGGTTCCAGTTTCTGATTTTTTTCAGTACATTAAAAATTCTCACATTGATACACCATCTACAGAAAAGGGGTAGATGTAAATGATTTACTATTGCTTCATATTAGCCCATATAGAGTATACAGAAATTCTACACTTTACTTACACAAAACCTTACTTCCATTAAACAAGCAACTTGGTGTCTTCCAGGTGACAGGGGTCCACTCTCACTAAGCACACAGGTCTGATTATTCTTATTACCCCAGACCAAAACAAGAACAGAACCATAAAACTGACATTCAGTGCTGCAAGCAGTGATCCAGTGGCTTCATTCCCGCATCCATCTGTCCACCTGAATTATCTGTCTTCCCTTTTCTTTTCTGATTCCTGTCCGCCATAACACAGCACATCTCCAATCATCCTTCTGTCATCTCTGTCAGCCACCTTAAAATACTGAGCTCCTGAAATTGGATTCATAGCCTGTCTGTGAGAAGCAGCCATCAGCTGAAACTAACCACACATTATTCATAAAGCATTGAATACCACACTGAACAAAGAATATTTTGACTCTGGAAAATGTTCAGTTTCAATTATACCAGCTTTCACCCCTCCCAGTCACTGTCACAGCAGTACATACCTCAGCATCAGCCCAAGTCTTCTCTGTTCCAATGTATTGGAACACCCACACAAACATGGCCGCCTACAGCCACAACCCCCGACAGCTACTCACCCACCCATCCCCCACAGCTGCCACTCTCCAACACCTCCGTCATTAACACCTGCAGCACTGAAAACACTATAAGCACAATCCCCCAGGGCAGGCTGACCATCACGGCTGACCAGGTGAAGAGGGAGCTGAAGAGGCTGCACCAGGGTAAGGCCACAGGACCAGATAACATCTGTCCCAGAGTTCTGAGGGCCTGTGCTGATCAGCTGAGCGGAGTGCTCCAGCGACTGTTCAACCTGAGCCTGAGCTTGGAGAGAGTCCTGGTGCTCTGGAAGACATCATGCCTGGTCCCGGTACCAAAGAAAGAACGCCCCTCTGTCCTCAACGACTACAGACCAGTTGCACTGACTTCTCACGTCATGAAGACACTGGAGAGGCTGGTCTTATCCCAACTGAGACCCCTGGTCAGCTCATCACTGGACACCCTACAGTTTGCCTACCAGCCCAGTGTTGGTGTGGAGGATGCGATCATCTACATGCTGCAAAGGGCCTACTCACACCTGGACAGGGCTGGCAACACTGTAAGGATCATGTTTTTCGACTTCTCCAGTGCCTTCAATACCATCCAGCCCTTACTTCTAAGGAGGAAGCTGGAGGAGATGCAAGTCGATGCTTCCACGACCTTGTGGATCACTGACTACTGAGAGACTTCAGAACTGTGTGTCTGAACAGGTAGTGAGTAACACAGGGGCACCTCAAGGGACAGTTCTTTCTCCATTCCTCTTCACCCTCTATACTTCGGACTTTAACTACAACTCAAAGTCATGCCACCTGCAGAAGTTCTCAGATGACTCTGCAATTGTGAGATGTATCAAGGGTGAGCAGAAGGAGGAGTACAGAGGACTGGTCAGCAGCTTTGTGGAGTGGTGTGGGGTGAACCACTTGGAACTGAATGTAACAAAGATGAAGGAACTGGTGGTAGATTTCAGGAGGAAAAAGGTCAAACCTACTCCTGTCTACATCCATGGGAGTGGCATGGAGATGGTGGACTCGTACAAGTACCTGGGAGTGCACATCGACGATAGACTGGAATGGTCTAAGAACATCGAGGCCATCTATAAGAAGGGACAGAGCCGACTTTACTTCTTGAGGAGGCTCAGGTCCTTCAATGTGTGCAGTAAGATGCTACATATGTTCTATCAGTCGGTGGTAGTGAGTGCCATTTTCTACGCAGTGGTTTGCTGGGGCTCTGGGATTAGAGCAGCAGATTCTAAAAGGCTGAACAAGCTCATCAGGAGAGCAAGCTCTGTCATTGGGTCTGACCTGGACCCCTTGGAGGTAGTGGCTGAGAGGAGAATGATGTCCAAACTAGAGGCCATCATGGACAACTTCTCCCATCCCCTCTATGACAGGCTTGCAGAAATGAAGAGCACGTTCAGCAATAGACTGATTCATCCACGGTGCGACAGGGAGCACTACAGGAGGTAATTCTTGCCTTCTGCCATAAGACTGTACAACGCATCCACCTTGCGTCTGGGCAGAGGCAACATCGACAGTGACCTGTTTCTGGACTGAACGCATCTACACATCTACTGCTACATCTGTTCTCTTTCTTTTTCTTTTTCTTTTTCCCATTTACAACCGTTTTTTGTGCAATATATGCCAGGGACCTGTGCAATACATTTATTTCTATATTTATATCTATATTTATATTCATATGTGTGATACGATTTTTCTGTGTACTGTTCTGTTCTAGTTTGTTCTTTGTGTGTCCGGACTGTGAGTAACTCTTGTATTGTATTCTATGTATTGTACTATTATTATATAATTCGTTACACTGTGGCTGTGTTGTCTGTGTTAAGCTGCTGTTGCACTGCAATTTCCCTCACGGGATCAATAAAGTATCTATCTATCTATTGGAAGCAGCGGTCTCCAAAACTCACCCAGCCCGGAGGACAGGGGCACTGGCACAGCTCTCCATTAACTCTAGTCCCAGAGACTGAAGAACAGAATCAGGGTCAAGCAATGGTAACAAAATCACACAGAGCTGAAATAAACTACTTTAATTTCAGATGAAAAGATGAAAGAAAAAACTAATCATGAAACAAAGAAAAATAAGCCACCCTTACTTTTAAAAATCCATACATTAAATTTAAGATTTTGTAAAGGTATATCATTTTGAAAATATATTTAATAATATGAGATAAATGTATGCCGTCAGAACATGATATCCCCAATGAAGGCTTCTGTGTGCTGAAACATGAAAACATTTTCCAAATTGTAATCATTATTATGTAATAGAGTGTGTGTCTAGCACATCTTATTACTTGTATCTGTTTTAAGGATCTTGAAAAAAATGTTGGATAAACCGTTACAGACTCTCAAAAAGCTTTCCTTAAGGTAAATAGTAGTTTGTGTGTATTATGACTGTCTATGGATAAGTTTGTGTAGTATCTATTTGTCTTTTGTGCTATCACTCATTCCTTTCTCCACTGAGAAAGTCTTCATGGAAGATTAAAGAAGTCATGTGAAGTCACACACTGTATTAATTCTGCAGTGAATGATTTAGTATTTAATGTTAGATATTACGTTTTTAGAATTAATAATCTGTTAAAAAGTATGCAAGCTGGTGTCAGAATTGTATTAACTTATTGATAAAGTTCATGTTTTTGCAGGTACAGGTAATTTTACAGGTAAACCCACTGAAGCTAAGAAGATGTGAGCCTGGTCAGTACCTTGAAGGGAGACCTCTTGGGAAAAACTAAGGTTACTGCTGGAAGAGGTGTTAGTGAGGCCAGCAGGGGGCGCTCACCCTGCGGTCCATGTGGGTTGTAATGCACTGGTGTAGTGACGGGGACACTATACTGTAAAACAAGCGCCGTCTTTCGGATGAGACGTAAAACCAAGCTCCTGACTCTCTGTGGTCATTAAAAATCCCAGGGTGTTTCTTGAAAAGAGTAGGGGTGTAACCCCGGCGTCCTGGCCAAATTTCCCATGCCTCCTAATTATCCCCCTCTATGAATTGGCTACATTACTTTGTTCTCCTCCCCCCCCTCCGACGGCAGGCGGAGCGACGCGCCTGTTGGAGTATTCTCGGTCGCATTTAATGGCAACGTCAGCTCAAAGATTTGGTTCAAACCTCCAAATGGAGACGGACATGCTGACAAGCGGACCCTGCTGATGCGGGATTAACGCAAGGATGAGAGAAAGAGATGTAATGTAATGTATAAAATGTATAATGTATTAAAAATACATTTTTGTTTTTTTGTATCTGTGATATTTTCTTTAATAATCAAACATGTATTCATTAGGACAGGTCATTCTCTTATCCAGTTATTAATGCCCTATAAAAGATTTTTTTTATAAAGTAAAATGAATAGCTCATGATCATTCCAGTGATTTCACTTAATGATTGTATAATCAGATCTTGTGATTTTTGTGTGAAATGATACAAGGGGAGCGAATTTTCTCAAAAGCTGCTGTGATTAGGTTCATGTACAGTACCTGATTTGGGCAAATATTCTGATCATTTCCGATTTTGCTGGATCATTACATCTACAGTACATAACTTTTTGTAATAAGGTACAGGCTGCTTTTAGATAGTATTGGGGCTCCTAACTGAATCCACATTGAACACGAGGATTATGCAGAGCAGGGCTGATATACAGTAGGAAGATGGATCATAGTGACTCTCCTACACAAAGATGCAGAGATACAAAAAAAACATTGGTTCCTGACTGCCAGAGACGTACATTAAGAGACCATCTGTTTCAATTAATGATCTTACATTATTTTGAGCTGAAGATATTAATAATTATTAGTTGGTCAGAGAAGGCTTATTATTCATCCTATCTATTGGTTAATGAAGATGGAGTTGTTCAATATTCATTCACTCATGTTATTTGGAATATGGCATTCCCTCTACATATAACCATAATGTATAATGGATGAATGGTTACTTATGTAACTCTTCAGAAGTCTATGGACTTGCAGAAAGTTCATTTACTGTGTACTAATCCTTAGTACTGGTTGAAGGGAATCATGTGTACGAATCCCTCTACTTTCATTTCTAATGATTCACACACAATTACTGTAAATGGAAAATTGTCAGACAGATAGCAGTCAAGCAAGTGAGCATGTCTCTGCTGCTCAGCACTTATATCCAGTTCAATGAGGCTGGGTGAAAAAACTGGCTGTTGACAGGAAAAGCACACAAATTAAACATCATCAGTGAAGAACCTATGAAACAAGATCATCGTAAAATAATATTTGAGATTCCTTGGAAATATTTTTTTCCTATTGTTCCTGTTTTATTCAAACTGCATATGAAATTTGAGGAGTTCTCCCTTAATTCATTTTGTTTCAGAGATGTGCACTCATTGTACTGACAGGAGAGGGGAGGAATAAAACAGGTGTAGGTTTAACAAACCAAGTTGTGAAACATGGCAAGGTTTACAAAATTCCACCATGTTAAGTGAAGTTAAGGTTAAAATTTTATAAATGCTTATAAATGAGAAAAAAAGTGAATTGTTTACTTTAGCGTGGTCTTAGCATTAACATTTTTCCACAAACACGAATTGACTTTGTGAAAAAACACTAAAACTATATTATGCACTAAATGCTTTATACTCTCCTATGTTTAGAGAAAATGTAGGCTGTCATTGAGTCGGTCTCTAATGAATGTGGGTAATGAATTCCTAAGATGTGAAGGCTCTGGTCTTGATCAGATAAATGAAAACAGAATCATAATTTATGAGATTAGGACTGTAGTCATAAATACATCCTTACATAATCAGGAGCAAGACTGTTCAGCACCTCATGCATGAGTAGAAGAACCTTAAATTCCACTAAATTTTAAATAGGAGCCAGTTCAACTTACAGAAGATGGGAATAATATATTAATGCAGAAGATTTTTAGTTTAGCTTAGAAGAAGTCCCAGCACATTAGGCATTGAAGTACCCTGTCCATCCATCCGATTGAAATCAGGGTCGAGGGAGAGCTGGAGCCTACTCCACCAAACAAAGGATACAAAGCAGAATAGCAGTCCCTCACAGGACACACTCAGACACAAAAACAGACACGCATGCACATAGCAGACTGCTGAAGCATCAGGAAAAGATTATAATGATTAATAAAAGTGTGTTCCATTCTAAATGCTGCTTGTTCCTGCTTCAGCCTGATGTAAATTGCTGCCTTTTTCCTATAGAGCAGAATTCTACAGAAGACTTGGAATAGATAGAAAGGGGATTCCTCACCAGTTATCAATTCTCCAAATTGTCTTTTTTTGGGATTTGCAATATTTTGTCCAGACTTCAAGATAGTGTCTATGGTCCAAATGTTTTGGAAAAGGTCAGTTAGCATTTTGAAGGCTGTTGGGACATCTGCCTTCAGCACTTCAGCATGGATTGAATCAGCAGCACAAGCCTTGCCACTCTTGAGTTTTAATATTGATTTTGACCTCATAATATGTTAGGACGCTTGGTGTCAATGTCGAAGATTTTGTTTGTTGCTGCAGTGTACGGTGGCTCTTCAGGTTCTGGTAGGTTAAGTAATTCTTGGAAGTGTGAGACCCACCTTGCTTGCATGCAGAGCTTGTGGCGTTGATTTTCTTGTCTCTTTTATGGGGGAAGCTGTGTTTATAATTTTACTTGAGATGCTTGGTGACCCCAAGGCTGCAGCCTTCTCGGTTTCAGTTGCCAGATTCTCAATACAGGCCTGCTTGTCTCTCCTGCTGCTTCTGTTCACTTCCCTATCCTTCTTTTTATAGGCTAAGTGAGTCTGTTCTTGAAGTCTTGGTTAATTGGTTTAATTAGCCTTGCTTTACGTTGTATTCTCACCTCCATTTTCTGCCAAGTGTCTGAGAGGTGAGAGGCTAATAATATCCATTATTTAGCGCCTCTCAGTTTAAAACCATGGACCTGTGCTACTTCTAGATAAAATGACATCCCATTTTATGTTGATGAGAGTGCAATATCCAGCACATTGAATTTGGTATTAAACCCCTATACACATTTCCTTTTCTTCTTGGGGCACTTTTCAGTTTTAGCCTTATGTTATCATCTTCTTGAATTTGAGCTTGATGGTGGAAGCAAGAAGATTGTGATCACTGTAAGCATTGCACCATGGTATGCTCGAATATTGCTATAATCATCTGCAGCACTGGCCATAAATGATGATGTGGTCTATTTGGTTGGTGTTTTTACCGTCAGGTGACTTCCACGTGAACTTATGAATGTTATTATGTGGGAAATTGGTGCCAAATGTGACAAAGCTGTTGTCCATACAAATGTCAATGAGGTGCTCTCCATTATTGGTCCTCTTCAGGTTCCACAGCCAAAACGTTGTGTTTTCTTTTTTCTCTTTTCAGGATGGAATAAACCTTTACTTGTTCCTTTGCAGCCTAGAACATGGGAACCACCGCAGAGCTTACAGGAGGCAGCATCAAGAAATAATGAGCAAGACAAACTGAACTTCAATGAGAAGTATAAAAATAAGCATACCAAACAAAATAATCATATTAATGAAAGAAAATGAAAATGATTTTTGAGAAGCAACTAAAAACTAAAACCACAGTGATGAAGAAGCAGCAAAGCTGCTAGAAAGTTATCTCTTTTAATACTAAGGTTTTACTTTGCTTGCTTTCTGTTCTGTCCCAACTGTATTATAAGGATAGTGTTTTAATGAGCAATTCTAAACCAGTTGTATAATTATAGGAATACAAATGTCTTAACATTACACTCTTAATTTAATTTAGCCAGTGTAAGGATACCCTAAAGAGGAGATATGGATCCTGTGCAGCCGCAGGAGTAGGTGGGAGGCACGGCAACAAACAATCCGAATCAAGAGGCGAGTTCGTAGTCAGTGGGAGAAAGGAAGGTCGAAATCCAGGTCAAACACAGGTGGCAAACAATCCGAGTCAAGAGGCGAGGTCCGAAGTCCGAAGGCAAAAGGGGTAGTCAAAAATCCAGAGTGACACAGGGTTAAGGAATCGCCAGGTAGAGTTCTCAAGGAGTAAACTCAATACCGAGCAGCAAGAAGTGGGTTGGAGAGGTTTAAATGGGGGTGGAGCGGTGGCTCTGTGGCTAAGGATCTGCGCCTGTGGCTGGTTCAAATCCCGCAGCCAGCAGAGGAATCCTACTCCATTGGGCTCCTGAGCAAAGCCCTTAACCCCAACTGCTCCAAGGGCGCCGTACAATGGCAGACCCTGCACTCTGACCCCAGGCTCTCTCCCTATCTGTGTGTCTCATGGAGAGCAAGCTGGGGCATGCGAAAAGATAATTCCTAATGCAAGAAATTGTAAAGGGTTAATAAACTGATGTTATTATTATTAAATACTGCAGCCTGCCGCACAGTAGGGAGTCTGATGTTGAGTTAACACGTGCGGCGGCACTTATAATTATCGCTCTGCTGCTGGTACTGATTAGTTCTATTGGGGGCTGGACAGGACAGGTCGGTGGTCATGAGAGTCAGGTATCTTCAATATCAAAATGGTTTAAATTTACCAATTGAACATTTTTTAAACACAATGCTGTAAGAAAAAGTTAAAAAAGAACAAGAATCGGTGAAATTATAAGTGACTTCTTAATTAGGGGGTGATTTGAATCAAATACTTAAATAACTTAATAACAAGGACAATGTTTGGGCAGCCTTGTCCTATATAATGAGAAGAAACCCTGGGAGATAGGTCTTTACTGTGAATAGTTTAGTGAAAGCATGTAATTTGGAAAGAGATTTCAAATGACCATGGAAAATCAGTATTTGGTGCTCATTATTCTGGATGGAACCATTTCTCCACATTTTGGGATCCATTCTTCCACCGTCAGATAGTTCACTGGTTGCCCTGCCCATATCTCAGTACAAGAAACATCATCCAGGTCACACAGAATAACAGACTAAGATCTAAGGATCTGCAGACCTCTGTGTCACTCTCTTTCTGTGGCTGATATCAATGTCTATCCCTCATCCTTCAGGAAATGCCTTTTGTTTTCTAAATAGAACAATGGTCCCAATCAAGTTTTTTGAATGATCCCCAAGACTAATGGAAGAACACTCTTTCTATAGAGAGGTTGAAAATTTTTTACCACAATAAAATGTTTTTTATGATGAAAAACAACTACCTTCCAACAAAAGAACCGCATCCCATCAAGTATGCTGGCAGGTGTATCATGGTTTGGGGCTGCTGCAGAATGGAACCATGACTTTGGTGTCATATCAGCACATTTTAGAAACTAATTTCAGGCCATCCATTCATCAGCTGAATCTGAACTGAAAGTGGGACATTTTGCATTTTGAATTGGTCAAATATATCGTGGCATCATGTCTTGTGTTACTTGTTTAATCAGGTTACCTACAACTGTTATTGAGACTTTCATGAAGATCTAATAATGGAGCAGCCTAGGGCATTCACAAACCTTTTCTCTGCATTCGATATGGTGGGAAACTAGTTTATTTAATGGCATAGCACATGTACTTTAGATTAGCTAAGAAATGAGATTCTTGCTACAAAATGACAGAATATTCAATCCTTTCTTGCCTTTTCTTCTTTGGAGAATTCTTCACTTAAGTGTTTATTGTAAAAGCAAAAACATGAAATCAGAATGTTTGCAGGAAGGTACCACGTTTCCAGGACCAGACTGTGAAACTTTGAATATTATCCTAGTACTTAAATATTTCCTGTACATACTACTGGTTTCTGAATAAAATCAATATTTTTATAAGCAAATTAACTTAGAAGTTTCTCAGTTATCAGCATTAGTTACAGAAAAAATGGATGTTCATGTTAATGAGAGATCAGATAAAGAATTTGCTGTTAAGTACAGAACAGATGTGATACGTATCATCCAGTTTACTCTTTATTTACTTTTTATTTAACACAGAGCTTCAGATGCATCACTAGCACACAACACAGCACATCTTGACTGAATAGCAGTTTCTCTTTGGACATTACTGTTGACACTCCAAAACTGCCACTGATGAAATCAAGAAACACAACAGTACCCACACACACTGCAGTGCTTTCCTCAATTCTGCCAGCCCAAGAAAAACTGGTGTTTCTAATATTTGGATATTACTATTATAAAAAAATCAGGATAGCACTTTTGAGTGTGTAATTATCTCTGTATTAGAGACATCTTCAACACCCCACACCTCTGCAACCAAACATAATATTTCTGCATTCTAAGGTAACTGATGAACTGGTTTTAAAAAGGAGACTGAGCTCAGACAGCCTCAATTTACAATGTATGCTGGTAATTAAGGTAAAACAACTACATCATTTCTACGCTCACAAGGGATTAATTCCTTTAAGGAATAACTCTATTAATGCATTAACATACAGTTAGAAATAGTATGTTTATAATACATACATACACAAATACACAGATTTATATTACATGACAGAATATAAATAATTAATATAAATATAAATATAAATAATTTGTATAAAGCTAGCTGTAAAAAATTATGTACATGGAGCACAATGGAAGTTCCTTCTCTGAGCAATGAGGGCACAGTCACTGTCATAATAATGCTTACTGAGGAGACCTGACTTCTACAGACACATTCTGACTTTTTATGAAAAAATGGCAGAGACTATCAGTTGGCAAGAAATCAGCATCCACAGAGTAATTCAAAAGCATTTAATCTAGAATGAAAGAGAGATAATCCACACTATATACGTAATAGAGCTACACAGGCAGAAGAGCCAGAAAAAGAATCCAAGGAAAAGCAAAATGTCAAAGCACCAGGTACTTAGATCCTTCAACCTTAATGCTAAGAGTATAAGGAGAATTAACAGCATCAGTGAGATTTTTGGTGTAACTGAAACCAGAAACATGGCCAGCAGACAGTTCAGTTAAAACTGAGAACAGGGTATAGCTTGGCTTTAAAGTTTGAGGTTTACAGTACATGGCAAAGAGTATTTCTAGATCTCTATCCATCCATCAATTTTCAAACAGCTTAAACCAAATAAGGGTCACAGGGGATATGAAGGTTGTCCAGGAAACAATGGGCACAAGGCATTATACACCCTAGTCTATCGCAGGGGACACACACCAGGGCCAATAGTCCCAGGGCCCCAGGTCCAGAATTGGACCCAGGACTCCAGATTTGTGAGTCTGCAATGATAACCACTGCGCCACTGTGCTGCCCTTGCTGGATGTCAATATCATATTTAAATACAAGTAAGATAAGTTTTCTTATAAAACATACTGGTTTTAAAATTACATCATTATATTTTCAATATACAGTATGTATTAGTAGCACAGGATATGTTCTGTCCATCAGGTATACAGTAGTTTTTAACAAAGAAACGCTTGGAGAGTGCAGCTTTAGGCCATCTCACAACAAGCAGTCCCAAGGAAGAGTGCTGTATAGTATGTTTTTTCAAGGTACTTTTAGTTTAAGTTATGAAAAAATGAATGTGTGCACCTACAGTGACGCCTTATTTTCTGGCAGTTATGCAGTACATATGACATTTCTTTCTCTTTTCTGCAGTGCATTTGTGCCACACTGGTTCCTAATGGTGTAGGGCTTTTGTGAATTTACTGGGACAATTTATTAATTGTAGCAGTAATCATGATGTGAGTCGTTATGGCTATTAGAAAATGAATCAATCAGTGACGCACACACAGATTCAATACACGAGATACATTTATTAATACATAAATTGTGCATATAGAACATATAATAGTCTGCCTGGATACAGATGGGAGATCTCACTGTGAGGATTATCAGCCGGAGATGTAACAGTACAGGTGAGGAAAACACTAGAAGGAATAGCAGGAGATTATGATGTTGTAAGCATTTCTGTCCTCTAAGGTCTCCTCATATGAGATAAAGAGATGACGTGTGTAATGTGAGAAGTGAAGGACATTTGAGCTCACTTGTCCTGTGTTTTGTTCCTTGTTCTCATTGTTTCTGTCTGCAAACCTGTTAATTTAAAGTGTAAGAATGTATATTTGGTTTGCTGTGACTACTCACTTCCTGGACTGCATTGGCAAATCTTCTGATACTTTCTGTGTTATTTTCCCCTGCATTTGCCCCTTTAATTCACACAGAACCTGAGTTATCTAGTTTTTAATTATTTCTGTAGGTGAGGTATAGTAACGAATTAGAGGAAAAGAAGATTTTTTGTTATGATGCATCCCCTGCTACCTGGGAGTTTGTTCCACAACATATGTGAACTCAAAGAAAGACTCAGTAAAAGACTTGGAATGCAGTAATGATTTATTAAAGAAAAACAAGCCTCAGATCCTTAAATAGAAGGAAGTTGATAGGGAATGAAATACATTTCCAGTTGAATCCTTCCTGATATTCTGCAACAAAGAACCAAATTCTGCCTAAGGTATCCAGGCACAAATGTAAGGATATTGATTGTTGCAAGAGATGTCATTCCAGCCTTCTTGATCTGAAAGACAAGAGGGAGAGACAGGAGCTGAGAATTTGTCAGGATAGTGTACAGTTGGCATGCTCAGGCTAGATGGCAGTTCTTGCCTGAACTGCCTTTCCGGGTAAACTTTGTGTACATTCCTGCCTCCAGAAAAGAATTAGTCGGGTGAAAGAGGTAGAAAGAAGAGAAGCAGGAGAGATGTATGGAATACTGAAGGATTCCTAAATAGAACTGAAAGTCTGTGTGATGTGAAACCCTGTATAAGAAGCTGAAGGATCCTGTGTCTAAGTGTGAAGTCTGTGTGACATAATTCTTAAGTTGGGTGAGCTGCTTACCTATCTGGTAAAGTTAGAAAGAAAGATTAAGTAGTCAGGTACCTAGTAACTCAAAGAGGATCTTTGGCTTTTGTTTTGTTTCAGGTTTTGTTTCTCTTTACTGTAAATTAAGAGTACTTGTTTTGTACCTTATGGCTTTATACAGTATGTGTCTATTTTTTGGGTCCTGTCTATGAAAAGATCAATTGCTACAATGGTCCATCCTGGGGTTGTCACAAGAGACACCAGACTATAATAAGTCTTCCCAAGACACAGATCCTCTTCATTTGCTCAACACAATGGAGTAGAGATTTCTGTGGAATCCCTGAAGGTAGGCCCCAATTCCTAGTGCAAAGTCCATCTATCACTGCAGCCATTAAAACATTAAGTTCATGGTCGGGAATACATATGACCTCTGTCTTAGGTGTCTTTGGTCAGACCATGCCTGCTGCACACAAGAAAGAAAAATTCTGCTACCAAGCCTCTCCCACAGCCGTCCTTATTAAGTCACTTTTATTTCAACATGAACCTCTCCAAGAACACTTTCCATGTACCTGTCTCTTTTCCTTTCAGGACGTCCTTTTTGAACTCTTCCCCTTTCGGGACACCAAATGTGATTGTGACAATGCTGAATTATGCAATAGCTCTTCCAATATACATTTATGTAATAGCCAGTCTAATGTGGGGTGCGAATAAAAAGACATATGTCCACAAAAACATTTCAGAAAATGGCAGATGTTATCTCTGCTTCATTGCGGGATACGGTTTTGAGATCTGTCCTGACTTTCAGCTTGTCCTTCTCACCCCAGATGTTTAAGTGTTTTGCAGTTGTAGTCTCCCTCTTTCTACTGTGACCTTGCATTTTCCGTTACTTGGATAATTTGGCCACTTGACATTTAAACTAAGCTAAAAGGTTTTACTTTGACCTACTCAGCACCCACTGGGCCTTGACCTTGTGTACAACTAAAAAAAGACTGTTGTACTCCCTTTCAGGGCATAGCATTTTTGGGAACCAGCCTCATCTTCATGTCCATACTTGCAATCCTTTTTGGATTTTGGGAAATCTCTGCTGCCATATTGTGGTAAGCCACAACAGGACGCCCGTATCCTCTCAATTCCAGCCTTCTAATCAGTGTTCAAAGAATTTCCACGAGAGTATTCAAGTAGGAAAAGAACTCAAGCAGATATTCTAACCATGCACCTCTGATCTCTGTTTTCTAAGAATTCTAAAGCTCTGCTGCAAAGCAAAAGAGAGTTAATTTTGAGAATTCAGCAGCCTGATTGTACTAAAAAAAGTATTTTTAATAGTAATTTTGGATCAAATCTCTCGCCTATGAAAAGGGGAGAAGAATCTTCCTTTCCATATCCCAGTGGGAACAGCTCATGGAAAACAGAATTTTATCTGAAAGCTACTTAAATTACTTCTTCAAAATATACTATATATATAGAATGTATATTCTTTAACTGAGGGCTAGCTTGTCACACATATTTAGTTCAGAAGATTCATGTGCCTCAAGGACATTCATAGAAATATTGCTGTTGATGATCTTACAAGCCTTCCTTTTTCCTCTAGTAGGCCCTAGCACTCATTTGATACAGGACCAGGACACTACAGCTTGAGATGTAACTCCAGGCTTTGCTCATGGCACTACTCAACATCCTACTTATTCTTCTGAGCTCCTGTTGTAGACTCACATCCACTTGTGCTTTAAATGAATGCTGCATCTGTCATGGAATATGGCAGAAGTTACAGATAACTCTTGATTTTCACAGCAAATGCTTACCCAAAGAATGTATATTAAACACTCAAATGAAAATACTTTTCTACAGGTATTCATGAAATGAAAGGTGTGTAATCTGGGTTTACTCACTACAAGTGGGTTAAACTCCCAAAAAATTAATAAATATATTTACAGTATCCTTGTCGGCTGCTTATGTAGATGTTTTCAAAGTCATATTTAAAACTAAACGTTTGTTAATGTTAACAATATCGCGTAGAATGTGAGAAGAGATCTGTTGTTAAGGCTGGGTAATGAACAGTCTGATACTGTACATGAGCAATGTGCTCATGGTGACATCCAGCTTCTGTCCTGTTACACTCAAGTTAGCCTTTTAAATGGTAGTTAAAGGCTCATCAAAAACTATACAGATCATGTATTCCTTATTAGGATTTAGTGAGATATTAATTTTAGCCCATTGTACTCAATCATTTGATTTACTTTACTTTTTCTTGAGGTGTGTTATAACTCAAGTAATTGTGCTTTAAGTAAGAACGCATAAATTAAGAGTAGATAAATCAAAAACTATTTGTATCATATATGGCAATATAGGCAAGTTCATTACAGTATCAGCAAAATGTTCCAAAGGCTTGCTATCAAGGAATGTGCTGCTTTTCAGCCAATCTTGTTTTCTGAAAATTCAGCTTCTTTGCCATATTAATTTTCACACATGCTATGTTTAAAAAAAGAAGTTAAACAGTCACCTGAAGCAATTATGTAAGGAGACTAATCTTATTACCATAATTAAGGTGTATACAGTTTTCTATTCCAACGTTGTTGGGCTCGCCAGTATTCCACTTGACCCAGTTCCATTGTGCTCCATCACTCCAGAACCATGTGCCCTCCTGCAGCGCCACACACAGAGGACAAAAATAAGGAAGACAACAAAATGAAGAACTATGTGAAAACCTACACTCTTATTCTATAATGTATGTGACAGATGTTGTGCATTTTTCAACACCTGAGAAAGAGATATTTTGAGTTTCTGACAGGCGTATTTTTTATTTGCAGTCTGTCAGTCATTGCTCTTACACCAAGGTTTTGGTGTTGATTTATCTAACTCACATTTGACACTTTGTGCTGCAATGATGTGCCAATTTACTAAGATAATGATATATAAAAGTGTATAATTTTATATTATGCATGTAAAAACTACAGTTTTCATACAGATATTTCAAGGTAACAGAGCTGATGCTGAGCAACAGTCAATGATGTTAAAATGCGATGGAGTCAACACTCCTGAATGGAAAATTCTCTCTTTCTGTATACAGGAGGAAGTCATGGGTAGCGGTGAGCCAAACAATTGAGAACAGGTGTGTCATGTTACGTTAATCACATCCAGACAGGGGAAGAGAAGAAATAAAGGGTCTCGGGAAAGGGATGTGGTTAAACAACAGGAAAAAACAATTATATTCGATCAATTTTTATTCAAGTTTGTTTATTCTTTTGAGAGATCTTTAGATTTAATAAGGTGAAACACTTAGCTTGCCACATGAGAGATAGCAATTACTTCATGTTTGTATAGATCTCTAGTATACTCAGGTGGAGGAATTTTGTATGTTAGAATTATAAAATGTGAGAGAAAGGCAACCTACCTATTCTTCACTTATTGAAATAAACTGCTTTTATATTGAGAATACAATGGGTGTCTGACAGAGAAATATAGAAGGAGAAAGATAAAGTTGGCAAGTTAGGAGTAAATTAGTCACTTGAGAGATTAACATGTACAGTACCTTTGGTCAAGGCAGTATACAAAACTAAAATTTGTGTTAAAAAACTTATTGAGATCTTTTTTTATATCCAGCAAAAATTGTCTGCAAATATGAAACTATACTATACTATAAAAAAAACTAAAAAAAACAGAGGTACCTGGAAGACTGGTTTAAAACAGAATCATGAAGAAAGCCATCGCTTGCTAAATTTTGCTAGATGGAACAGATGAAAACATATTAAACCAGAATCCCCAAAAGAAGAGGGAAAATACAGCTGGAATCTTTGGTAGGAGGAAGAGTCGAGGGCTGGAATACACCAGTTGGACACAAGCTGAGGGCATAAATTGGGGAGAGAAACTCAAATGCTAGGAAAAGAATTAACTAAACAAGGAGTCCTGGATCTGGTGCAGATCAATTTCATGCTCTCACACTCACAGGGTGGAGTGGGAGTCAGTGACCAGTGGAAGAGATGTAGAATAGAGAAGAGACAGCTGTAGGTGCAGTAGGTTGGATAAGTCAACAAGAAACAGACGGAAGGGGGGGGGGGAAGAGAATGGATCAGGGAAGATGAGAAAGAGAGAAGTAAAGGGGGGTAGAAAAACTGCCACTGTTGTTCACAGGTTCTAGAAAGTTTGATGATATCAGGAAACCTGAAAGAAAAATGTAATTGGAATGGATTGCCTTGTCTTTAACTTATCTTATGTTCTTATAAAGTGTTGTAAGTATATGGTCGAAAAAAACAGGCCACATTGTTAATGCCATTTTTTAGTATCTTTCAGGGAGTAGCCTGATGGGATTCTTTAATTATACACTATGAATAGAAAGAACATGGAGAGCAGAATGATACACTGTGCTGTAGTTCCTGTATCCTTGAGTGTCTCCAGTGAACAATACTATACCTTATAACAGTCGGTACCTCCCAGCCACATAGGAATTTCTTTAGATGTGATTTGCTGCTTCAGAAATTGATGCTCCTCTTCACTGTGCACTGAGGCCAGGTTTCCTCCCTTTGAGATACAGTCCAGCTGGAAAAGATGAAGGAGAATGTGTGTCTGAGAGAGAGAGACTGTGCCTGTCATTTAAATCTACAACAAAAGTTTGTTTTTCAGAAGTACTGCTAGTTGGATACTAGCACATTTCTCATTGTATGGCAGGGTCATGTGAATGGGAATGGAGTCCGTGTATCACAACTCCGGTTAACTGGGGGAAAAAGATAGAAAAAGGAGATACTTATTATATGTGTACTTGGTATTTGTGATAATTTCTCTGGAAAGGTATAGAATACCTAGTATGAAAAAAGCATTATAGTTCCTTCTCCCATGAAGGAGTACCAAGAGACCACTAGATTAATGAAGGAAGAATGTAAGCTGACACTAGCCTGGTCCTTCAAAAATCTTGACTTTAAATTTAAAAGATTTAAGAATAGCAACTAACATTTCTCCACTTATTGTTTCTTTTGTTTCTGTTTCATATTTATTTATTCCAATGTATTTATTTTTTGTATTGTTGGTATCCTTTTTTGTAAATTTAGAATCCGTTGTGTGTTTATTACATTTTGGTGCAAAGCTACAAACCATGCTCATAGATATTGATTTGTTATAATACAAGTGGGTGTCCAGTCAGATGACAAGCATAATCAAGGAGTCCAGGGTATCTGGCAGATCCCTGCAAAGCTAGCTTATCCTTTATATCTTAAGATAGACCTGCTGCATGGTGAAGAGAAAGCCTTTACAGCTATGTGGATTTCCTAAATAAGGGAATGGAGGGAGTATTTGCGTTACAGCCAGGCGGCCTGGTATAGGGCCCTGGACAATAATAGGTATGGAATGCTGACCGGGAGCAGGGACAGGTGCAGCTTAAGCCTGGACAGTAGGTAGAGCTGAAGAGGTTGAAACTATCTGCATTAGTATAGCAGAAACATGAAAATCCAGCATGGCTTCCCTCAGCTCAGCTGTGCTCCTTTCTTCAGCTTTCAGGGCTGCCTCATGGCAAGTCAGGATTTGGGGGACTTTGCTGAGCTGAGCCCTGCTGGATTTCTGTCTTCTGGTTCTGACATTCTGTTACTAAGCGGCTGCTGACTACTGTCAGCCATGGTTAAATGACAGGCTTAAATCCAATTGCTAGGGCTCTGGATGAAAGTGTACATGTCTGAAGCGGTTAGCAGCAGGCAGGGAAGGATGCCACTGAATAGGTCCTTGCCTCTGGGAAATAGGCAGGTTGAGGGATCCAGGTTCTAGGTCCAGGACCTTGAGGTTTTTGTTACGCATTTCGTGTAATAGACTCAAAGTAGAATTTGTAGAGTATCGCAGATAGACTCGAAGTCAGAGCAGCTCTCTGGGAACGTTTCCAGAACTAAATAGGGAAATCAAATGAAATGGTGAGTGGGACGATTGCCTCCCTGACTGGAAGAGAGCTGGGCGAGCAGACAGGCGGCCTGACCTCATCCTCATGGGCTCAAGGGATATGTGAGTGATTATGGAATTGCTGCAGTTTTCAGTGCCAACTGCAGGCTGAGAGTTGCTCCCAAGGCAGGCAAGAGACTGGTATGGTAACTTAGGAACTGAGAAGTGAAGAACTGAGTGAACTGTCACCACTCATTCACGTTTATGAACAGTTCCAGTTTCATGTACTACATCAATAAGTAATCGCACGACTGCTTCAAGGTCATCCACTTTGAGCAGTTCATGAGGATAAAGTCAGTTTAAGAACCAGACGATTCCTGCCAAAAACTGACACTTTTCCAATCACTGGAAAACAGACAAGGACAGATAGAAAAGGCTACGAGGTGCATTGCTGATTTTTATGTCTATGTGGTACATATGCTATCATTTCTGTCTTGCTGTCCTGGGGCCCTGTGTTCAATTCCCAGGGTTTTTTCTATGTGGAGTTTGTATGGTCTCCCCTTGTTTGTGTTGGTGTCTTCCGGGTAAACCAGTTTCTTCCTATTACAAAGACATACTGGTAGGTTTATTGAACTCTGGTGTAAGTGTGTGTTTGTGTCTTTCTGTGCACAGAGCCATGTCAGAGCTGAGCTGAATGAGGTCACAGTTCAAATCCAGTCTCTCACTGCTGATACTACATACAGTATTTATGGTTGCTTTTTTATATCATCACACACATCTGTACAACTTTGAGCAACTGTATTTACCTGGATATTTAACCTGCATCTAAATATATCATTTGAAAATACATAATCACTTGTGGGGACGTCTGGCCAAATAGTACACAGTAGTAAGAATGTTACTTTGAAAAAGAAAACTCCCATTATTTTTGCATTTTCTTAATTAAAGCACATTTTACCAACATTTAATTTTTAATTTAAGCTTGAATGATGTATCCTCTCTGTGTCCTCTCTCATCTACATTACTTATACAGCTTTAGGTACCATAATCAAAAATGTATATAAATAGAAATGTTTAGTCTCTGAAAATTATTAAGCTTCATTTATGCAAGTATTCAGAAAAAACATGCATTCAATTACGTGGGAGCAGAGAGCTCTATCAATGTATCAAGAAAGTATGCTGACCCCAACCTGACATACCTCAGCATCAACCCATGTCTTCTCTTGTCGAATGTATTGGAAGCAGCGTTTTTCGAAGTTCACCCAGCCTGGAGGACAGAGGACCTGGCACACCACACCCTCTTTATCATTATTTAATCTACCAGAGACTGAAGAACAGAAATACTGTCAAACAACAGTAACAAAATGGCAGAGTTGAAACAAACTACTGGGATTTAAATGCTTTAATTTTAGCCAAAAATAATATGATAGAAAGAGAACCTTTCTTAATGTAAAGGAAATAGAAGCCACTCTTAAGTATAAGAACCATCCTTCATTGAACAGATTTTGTCATCCCTCCAATAAAAATTAAAAACAGCACATTTCAGTCTCAGTGTTTGTAGTGCAAAATGAGATATAGTTAATAAAATATCTAATAGCATAATATCAGATAAATATATGTAGTCAGGACATTATGTGAAGGCATGTTTATGATGAAAAATTAGTTTGACAAGTTGTCATAATTTTTATTTACTAGAGAAGGAGTGTGATCAGCACTCCTAGTTTGTTAACCAATCTAGGAGAAAATCGTTCACGATCAAAACAGAGCTTACACTTAATGAATGTACAATAGTTTAAGTCTTGAATTTTGTCCGTGATCATATATTTACCCATAAAGTATGTTATGAAGTTCTTTTCACTCAAACTGTTGTGATTAGGCTCATGTATGTAACTTGAGAAAACAAATCAGAAAATTTCTTGAATGCAATAATGTTAATAATTAATTGTGTTTTAAGGCAGTACTGGTCCTCCTACCTGAATCCCCACAGAGCCCGAGAACAATGTAGAGCAGAGCTGACGCAGGAAGACGGATCATGGTGACTCTCCTGCACACAGAACACATACACAAGAAACACTGAGACTTGAGTGTCTTGCATCAGGAGACCAGTTTCAATTAAGGATTCTACATTCTTTTGAGCTAAAGCTGTTAAGGCTTATTAGTTGGACAGTAAAGTGAAATAGCTTTTTAAACATTGTTTAAAACAACATTGGTCATTGCAGTAAATTTTGCTTCTTAAAATACATGTTTTTGAGAAAGATATAACTCACAAATTTAGTGAACATCATTTATTCCTGCAAGTAGTTAGTCCTAGTATGACTAGAAAAACAGGATATAAATATATTTTGTTGCTCTTTATAACTTTATGGAACTTCAGAAATAAGAACTCACAGGTTGCCTTATACTGTGAATTAAGTTACTAATTATTAATATGAATAGAGCTTGCCAATCTCTCTAGCTACAGCTGTAACAATCCACACAGAGTTAAAAGGAAAACTGTTAAATGGAGAGCAGTCAAACAGCAGGTGTATTTCTGTTACCTGTACATAGTGACTCAGTAGTCATCCTTCTGTATGTGATGCTGATTGGTACCCTGAGTCTGCTGCCCAGCTCTTATATACTGTACAATTCAAGGAGGTGGGGTGAAGTAAATGCTGTTGATAGGGAACAAACACAAAACTGACATCCTGATTTCTTATTAATGTGTTCATATATGATCATCTTAAGAAAATATTTGTTTTTTTCTTGGCATTACCCTTTCCCATTGTTCCATAATGATTTAAACTCTGTACATATAAGTGAATTTAAGGTTAAGTTTTTCTAAATGTTAATGTGTTACGCCAAGGCAAACCCAAGTTCTCAGCCCCTGGACACATTTGCACAATGAGCTCAACCCTGCCAGGCACTACATGCACCAGAATCCGCAGGCTGTCCCAACCACCTGCAACCTGATAACATACTGAGCACAGTCTTTAAGTCCCATAGCACCATCGCTTGGGCTCGGTTATTGAGCAGCTCTCAGTCTCTCCTTGCCCTGATCTGTGAGTTTTGTATTTCAGTCGTGTCTTTCTTTCTGGCGATCCTGCGCAGTCAAGGTTCTGTTCCCAGTCCAGTTCCTGCTTACCTAGTGGTCTGTGCAATCTGGTCCTTCTTCCAGATTAACCTGTCAACTCCAGAGCCCCTTTAGGTCTTTGTACAACCTCCTCCCTCTCAATACACCAGCCTGTATCACGCATATGGATCCCTCTATTACTCAAATCGCCTCAAGATCTCTTCCATCTCGCCACAACATTACAATATGATTACCAAATCATAGTGAATCACTTTTTTTAGCATTTAGCATTAAAATGCTTTTATACAAACTTAAAATGACTTTGTGAATCAAACAGCAAAGCTAAATGCTGCACTAAATGCTCTGAACTTTCACAGGTTTAGAAAGTGTTGGCAGTCAAAGATGACTGAAATGATAGAGGTCTCTAATAAATTTGGGCAATGAATTCCATAAACTTGGTGCTGTACATAAGAATGATCTATCACCCATTGAGTGCCTGATCCCGAGCAGAGAAATAAAGACTGGAAAATGATAGTTGAAGAGACTGTACTCATGCAATAAATTATCTGGAACTAGACTACTCAGAGCCTTATACTGTACACGAGCAGGGGAACCTCGATCCTTTCAGGTGGAGCCAATGTAATTTAAAGAAGATGGTTTTTTTTTTAGTTTTTAGGCATGTATTAGTATTTCAGTATTACAGGCAGAGAAGGGTATTAGAGCAATGTTATGCAGGTGAAAAAAGATACTTATGATGTTCCTAACATGCACTTTAAAAAAAAGATAAATAAAGTGACAAATATCTCACCACGATTTCTGACTTCAACATTGACGTTGACACCGATGACAATGATGACAGGAATTCAGTCTATGACTGCAACCTGCAACAGGTTAAAGATATTCTGCCTAAAGTGTGAACCACATTCATCCCATGAGTAAGTCTAATCAAAGTCAGGAAGGCAATGGTCCAAACGATTAAATCAATTACATCTAATATAATTAATAAAATTAGATTATATATCATTATAATAATTATAATTACAATTATAGAATTACAAGTTAAAGGATTTTAGAAAGGCCAGAAAGGAAGATGCCAGTGGGGCTGAAAATAGTTTTTCAATATTAGAACACAGTGGAAAAGGATGATGTAAATTGTCTCGATGATAAAAATTTTAAACTTCAAGTTGATGAAAGGAAAATGATTAATGTATTAAATTAATATTTCCTTTGGGTGTTTACCAAGGAAGAAATCAACAACATAGTAAATTCTGAAAAGCACAAAAGTACTATACTAGGTCATTTTTGCATAGAGGAAGCAGGTGTTTTAGCACTTAATATATCTCCAGGGCCAGGTGGTATTCTAACCATTGTATTTAAGGAAATAAGAAACAATTAACAGACCTCTACTAGCTGGCTCTTGACATAAACATAGTACTAATCTATAGAGTGGAAAATTGCTAATGTAGTGTTTTACCTACATAAGTATAAGTCCAGTGGACTCGCAGGAATATAAGAATACAGTACTTAGTGTTCTTATTCAGCAGTTTAGTATTATTTACTGTTTCAGAGATAGATTAACTGGCTTTCACCCACCAAGTTTCTCTAAAGACAGTAAAATTGTCTCCAAACCTAAACATTTTACAGGCCTTGGAGCCTTATCAGGAGACAGCAACAGAATGCATATTTTCAAAAACTAATAAAAAAGTAAAGGTTCTTTTCTCAGTGTAAGTAAAGGGGTGAGGCACATTTTCAGTAATTTTCCAGCTTCTAAGACCCCGGCTCTTTGACTAATGTTTTCATACCAAACAAAATATGCTCTTGCAATCTATACATTATTCAATAATCCTTTCCCTTTAGAAGTACTGCAAAGTCCAATTTAACCATCTGACTGTTCTTTTATTCTGAACCCCTTCACAAGGTTATGCAAACATTAAATATACGAAGAGGACAAACATTAAATAGGATTTTCAACACGGATCTAGAAAAGTTAAGTTTTAATTGACTTGTTAATATACTTTAAACAACCAACAGCAATAGTGGACAGAGCATATTTATGGTATATTTATATTTTCAGAAGCCCTTTAATAAAGTTCTTCCTAAAAGATTTATTATTAATGTGCTGGCATTTGAAGTTATGTATGACCTTGAATAAAGAATTGATTACTGGAGGAGAAATCTTGGGTACAGTAGTTTATCAATTATAGCACTATCCAGATCCCTGTTTTATTTCACTAAATGCATTATCCCAATGACAGTATTCACATCTTATCTGTACACTCTATTTTCTACTTAATCAGTTCTCAATTCAAACACTTGCATTTCCCTGAATTCTGGTTACCTGCAATTTGAGAATTAAATGTTCATGATTAACTTTATCAAAAGCCTAGCGTTACATGTAAATCTAAACAATATCAAATACTCTGTCTCCATTACATTGTATGCTGTTGCTTGCTCAATTAACCCTAATAAGTTGGTTAAGCAAGACATACAGTATCTTTTCAAAATCCTTCATCACTGTATCCAAGGATATATTCCATATAGGCCACCCTCTAGTTTAGTTCTCATAATTGTTTAGCTATTATACTGTAGCTAGCAATTAGCTTACATTTAACAGAAGTTAGACTTTTGGTCTATGACTACTTGATTCAGTTTCCTCATATTTGTTATGGATTTGTACTATAGTAGTCATTCTGATGACAGTCCCTGACCCAGTCCCTGGATACTACACCTGTCTTAAAAGACTGTTGGAAGAGTTGCGTCAATGGCTTCTCAACGACATGCATTTCCTTCAGTAAAGGATCTCTGATTACAGATTCAGGGATTTATGTGCAAAGGAATAAGTGGTCATTATGGTTAACATTGAATTTCAACACAATAATTTGGAAAAACAAATAGAAAGGCTAGCATCTGAAAGTGAACAGTGGTACACATCTGACTACTGCAGTTTTCTTACTCAAAGCACCTAGTACAAGAAAATCTTGCATGGACTTTTCAATAATCAAGGTAGAAAACAGAGGTGAGAGAACCATTAGGTGACTGTATTCAAAATATAGTATGGATTGCAGCTCATTTTGAAATATATTGTATAGGTAGAGTACAAAGAGGTTTACAATTTCAGTAAAGCAGTGTGTGAAGGAATGAGGAATATGAAACCAATAGAAAAATAAATGACAAAAAAATTCAAATATACATAAGCTTAAAGTACAAAACACACTCATCTCATGAGCAAATTAATCAAACACAGGAAGGAATTGCCCCTGTAGGGATGCAAGGAGTCACAGCGCAGTCCAGTGAAGGTTTGAGATGAGTTTGATTGTAATGAGAATGGCCACTTCCAGAGAACACTGAAGGTGAAACACACAAGGTGTATTTCCCACAGTGCCCCAAATTGCAAGTTTTACAGAGGTTTTAATAGTCTGAGTCCAGTCATGTTATTACCATGAACGGGGGTTTGAGAGTCCACATTCTACTTATGGTCCAGTGGCTAATCTTGAATATGTTGCCTCGCCTTTCAGCTATTTCTGTGGTGCCATGTACAACAGCAGTCTGTTTCAAAATTCACTAAAGCCAGGTCAGGAGACTATGTCAAGGACCCCAGGCCAGAGCCAGATATCTAAACCCCAATTGCATAAATAAACCCATTAGGTAGAATATAAGAAAAAATAAAGCACTTTACAGTATAAGGCATTTAAAATAGAACAAGATGCAGACTATAAAATGATTATAAAAAGATGTAGATGCAGAAGTCAAAAGGTCAAGAGAGATAAAAAAGAATATTCCAAAAGACGGTAAAATAAATAAGAAAAGGTATTCAGTATTAAAGCAGTAAAACATTAGTAAAGGATGAAGTAATGAGTCTCAGCGATAAAAGAAAAAATCCTAAATGGAAATTACTCCCTTATTAAATTAGTATCTCACCAGGTTGTTTACCAAAGAAGAAACAGATAACATGTCTCAGACTGAATAAACACAAAGTCTTATTTTGTCCAGGGCCAAATGGAGTTCTACCAATTGCACCTATGGAAATAAGGCATGTTATTGACAGATCATTAAGAAACCTCTAAATGTTCCGTGTAGAGAAAAAGACTGATGACGTTTGTAAGGACTGAAAAATGTAGTGTCCATCCATAAAAAGGATGTCAAAACTAAACCAAGTCATTACAAGCCAAAAAGTCTTACTCCTATTACATTTAAGGTTGTAGAAATAATTTGAAATAAACACAATTATGATCATCTCAATGGCAATAATCTAACAAATTAAGATAATCCTCAATGACCTCTGACAAAATCAGCTCACAAGGGACTTCTTCAGAATGTACACTGAGAACGGGGGCACTTTTTGCACAATAGGTTGTTTGGAAGTTTGGAACAATCTGCCCAGGCATGCTGTCAAAACCAACTCCCTGGTTATTTCATGAAACAGCTGTATGAGGCCCTTGAATTAATAAACTAAAAAAGCCAAACAATCCAAATGGACTGAATGGCTTCCTTTCTCTTGGTAACCTTCTTAAGAAATTGTTTGAATTTAGCTTTATGTTTTTTAAACACTGCTTAATAACAAAACAAAGCTAGGATTTTGTATTTAATCCTGTACAAAATATTAAAGATAAGATCACTTTATTAGCCATATACAATTTCTTGCATTAGGAATTTGTCTTTTCACATACCCCAACTTGCTCTCCATGAGACACACAGACAGGGAGAGAAGCTTGGGGTCAGAGCGCAGGGTCAGCCATTGTACAGCACCCCTGGAGCAGCTGGGGTTAAGGGCCTTGGTCAGGGGCCCAACAGAGTAGGATTCCTCTGCCAGCCATGGGATTTGAACCAGCAACCTTCCAGCAACAGGCACAGATCCTTAGCCACAGTGTCACCTCTCCGCCCATAATAATTAAATAATAATAATTAAAATGTTATTTTATACAGTATATCCATATAATTTAAAATAAACAGCTCTGGGAAGGAAACAGCACAACTTGTCAGATTATGTACAGCTCTTTCTAGAAAAGAGGAAAGAAAAGATTATCAATTTAGTTGGAATTTAACAAAATTTCAGTTAACTGTATATATGCATACCCAATTAAATAGTTATATTTATGTATAAAGACTAATGATAAAGTCAACAAAGAACCCAATCTTCCTATTTTACAATAATACCTATTCAATAATACCAAATACCTGACAAATTCCTAATGCAGGAAATTGTATATGACTAATAAAGTGATCTTACTGTTACCAAACATTGACCTCTTAATTTAAGTAAACAAGACATTTTAACCTGCCAGGAGTAATGTAACCATTGTCAACTACATCCTTTCAGATTAATTTCATGCCAAGTGTGAAACCAGCTCTGGAGTGAGATTTTTCAGTGTGACCCCATTCTAGACCTGTATGTGGTAGACATCAGTACAATACACAAACTCACCAACTTTCCCGTTGATAATGTTTACTGAGCAAATGGAGGTCAGGAACAGAATCCACAGATTTCCTCTTATCCTTCTGTGTAAGTATAAGAAAGAGTAAGGGTAAGAAAAACTCACTTTAACAACGCTGAAACAAAATGGAGACACCCAGACAGAAACAATTATATCATTTTCTTAGGCTACTCAAAGGATAAAGTCTCCCATTTGGATTCTGGAGTCTATATATCACTTGTTCCACTTTAAGTGTGTCAGTTGGCTATGACCAAAACCTCCAAAGAGGGAACAAATGATTCAGTAATTCTGGGAATGGGTGGGCTCAGAGATAGCTTTGTATTTTGCATCTTACCAACCAACAGCAGCTCCAGTGGACTCCTCTACTGCTGGATACCCGTGACCTTGCAGCATTATTAAGGAGAGCTGCATCACATGAGTATATTGTTAAATGATTTGAAGTTGATCAACAATCGGCAAAGTCAAAATAGGGTATATACTCCAAATACAACCTACAAAAATGTATAATATCCAACTTGAAACTTGAAAAAAAACTATGAATTTGTCTGCGAATGTATCAGAGACAGTATCAACAGTTCATCCTAACCTAAGGGATACTGTACTGTATGTTCAAATGAGCCAGGACACAGTCAAAACATCCACAGCACAGAATTTATCTGTAAAATTAGTAATTTCTTTTAAAATATTTTCTATACCATTTTTCTGATGTTGAAATATTTTTTTTTTATTTTGTCAGCAGATCTCAGCTAACCAAGGGCTTCAACACAGTATGATCAATATGATTAATCTGTCACTTAAATTCTTCACCTTTGCGTTTCTTATAGAGTCTTATAGAGTGAGAAGAATGAGAGAGTTACAGTAACTTCACTTTCCAGCACTCGCAAAATATTTAAATTCCCCCAGAACATGGGACTTAACGTTTGATGTGGTGGTTTAGGTGGTGGTAGATGAGAATTTGAATCAGGAATCCAGCCCCTTAGTCTACACTTACACTGGTACTGAATTCAGCAGAAACGTGTGCTGACAGGCCTGACAGAGTGAATTTGAATAAATCAGAGTGACAGATTCCTGAGATAATCATTGACTGAGGGGCTGTAACCATAAGTGGTCCTGTGTGTGCTGTAGATTTCGCCACTTATGAAGGGTCAAATCATTATGAACACCTGCAGTGTGGAAGACATAGAAAGCTCCTTAATTTAGAGTTGTTCTATATTGCCCGTTATTATTACAATACATTAGTCCTTTTGTTAAAACGTTTTGAGAATTAGATTTGGTGCTTCTACCTGTCTGCCAAGCTAGAAGAAATGGTAAACTAATAATTGCACAGAAAACTTAATGAAATCATGTAAACAGGAAAACAAATCGAAACGTTGTGGACACGGAAAGGCTGAATTGAAATTCCGCTGCTGAGGCTCAATCTGAAGCGCCCTGTCTCCTGGCAACAAAGGGACGCAGCCATTCAGTAGAACTGCGGTTTGGGCTGCGGGCTGTGGAAACAAAATAGACACCCCAGTTAGCTCTGCTTTCTGTTTTCTGTAGTTACCTGTCTGTGGGGCGGAATTTGGCGTCTCTCTTGCGACTATAATTGCCATGCCTTTGCAAGAAGTTTCTACGATTCTTTCGGTAAGTGAGGTGATTTGCTGGCGTCTCAGATATTCACGACATTGTATTGCCAGCGCAAGTGTTAGTGCTAACCCTCGCAGCTCTACTTCAATCGTGTGCAGCTGTGAAAGAATATGCAAGCAAGGTGCCACCTGGGATTTTCATGTCCAGAGTAAAAAAATAAGTACTTTCTGCCGGGTGCCTACCCACCGAAAGGACGTGTGGTATCCACTTCCAAAGTAAACCAATTTAATAAATTATTAAACTTGAATTATTATTGATTGTAAACAACGAGGGAGAGTCGCAGTTGTTTAAAAAAAAAGTTAAACTAAAAGACACGTGCTGTATATAATTAAAAAACTTTTGAACGGGTTTTCCGTGAAGCAACGGACAGATTTCGGACAGGTCAAGGTTATTGCTACTGGTTCTAAATGCTCAAAGATGGCACATGAGAAGTACAATTTTGCTAACTGAAAAAACAGAATGTAGTTTTATTCAAGTGCATATAAAGCTTTTATTAAAATGAACTACAGTAATTCCAGAATACTATATTTCTCGTGTATTCATGAAAAAGAAAAGAAAGAAGAAATCTTTGCAACCAGTCTCTAAGCATTTAATCTATTGAACCTCCTCTGTTCTGTTTCTTCAAATAACAAAGGAGTTAGCCCTGTCCTCCATATTGAAGCTGGGCTTCAGCTGATTCTAAACTTTGTCTTTTGTTACAATTGGCATTGAGACCAATCAAAGTTGCTGATTTTGAAATATTAGATATTATCCATGCAATGTGGTTTTCAGGCTGTGGAGATCAGAATCACATGTTGACCACCCAGACCCCTGTCCGGAGAGAGGCGGAGACCCCTAGAGAGAGGGTGCTGAGGAGATGGGGGCTTCTAAGACAAGCCGTCCAAAACGTAGAGGACAAGGTATGAGACTCAGTCTCTGTCAGTCTTTCTGTGTGTGGTTCATCTTCCTTTTTTTGCAAAGTTTGGTTTTGCTTTATTTTTTCCCTTTTAACCCCTTTCTAACATTCCTTGCTGTCTCAACTCTGTGTTTCTGTTCCACCTCTCCATTATACACCTCTCTCTTTAGGCTATTCCCCCATCTCCTTTCTTCTGGTTTTACGTCAAGCCCAGTCATTTCTTGATTCTTTCTCTCTTCGCTTATCCCACCTCTCTCTGTCTTTGTAAGAGTATTGATGTATTACTGTGTCTGACTGTATTAACCCCCTCCCTCCCTGTTCAGGTGAAGCTCAGAGATGGCCAGCCCTGTGTTCTGACACATGGGTTTCAGCATCTGCGCTATGTGCCCTGCAGCGTCCCAGTCATTCACATGGGTGGTGGAAGGGAGGCGGAAGGTTTTGTCAGCCTCGACAAGGGGGGCTCTGTGTGGCTTTATCACCCTGATGGGCAGCTGAGGGCAACACTTCAGATGTCAAATTCCTTTGTGGGCATCACTGGCACAGGGCTACCTGACTGTTATGCTGCTTGGGGGCCTCAGGCCAGTTTAGCTCTGTTGGACAGAGACCTGCGGCCCCTGGTTGTCGCTGACTCCCCACCAGACATCTGCACTTGTCAGTCTGCAGAGGGAGTCCTGGAGCTGGTGACAGGAGGAGCAGGGAATGTGAGCGTGTGGTGTGTGCGACACCTGGTGTGCCGAGCACAAATCACAGAGGGGTTTGGAGAGCAAGATATTTTTACTCAGCTGGCCTTGACCCCCTATAACTCCAGCAAGACCCATGGCTGCCCTCACAGGGCATTTGCTGTGAGTCAGACGGCCGTTGCTGTGATTGACCTTTGCGAGGGCCGGCTGCTGGAATACAGGAGTGACCTACATCTCAGGTGAACAAACTAACTGCTATTGATTTTTGTAACTGTAGCTCAGCACAACAAACCTCTCATAAAGCACCATCCACCTTTGCTTAATATGTTTTGTTATTATTTGGTAATACAATTGGTAATGTTGTAAAAGAGGGCTCTAATTAAAGCTATACAAACTACAAAGTTTAGGTTTCTGTGTGGGGTGATTGCTGGTTGCCATATAAGTCATATTTAGATAGGTACTAATTGTAAGCCTGCTGTTGGGGAATTTCCTGTTCATCAGCTGCATTGCATGTTGATTTCAGGAGTTCTTGATTCAAGTTCTGTATGAGAAATACTTCTTCTATAATAACTTTTCTTTGTCTTCTTCCACCATTTTTCACACAGCACAAAATTAAATACAAGAGAAATCCCCCCAAAAGATTAGTCCTTTAAAATTACAAGAAGAGAGGCAAAAATTGAATGAGTTAATAATGAGCTCTTTGCATTTCTAGGAACATCACAGGGGTGGCATACTGCCTCCCACTGGATGGTCTGGCTACTGCCTCATGGGATGGTGTCATCAGGGTGTGGGGGCCTGACTGGGGGCTCCATATAGTTTTTGTTGGTCATACTGGTAAGAACTTGGAAACAGTAGTACCTGATATACAGCAAGCTCTGTCTGTCCCATTCTGCAACTGACGCATCCCTCTTTCTGTGCTTGTGTGGTTTCTGTGGCTTTGTCTGTCCTCAGGTGCAGTCACGGCCTTGGCTTGCTGCTTTCAGTCTAGCCAGCTGCTGTCCTCTTCTCTGGATGGGACTCTGCGCTGCTGGAGTCTAGAACAAGGGGATGAGGTGCAGACAATATGGGCTGAAGGAGGTGTGCCAGTGGGGTTAGGTGGTCTGAGAGGTGGGGGCTCCACTTTCATTTCCTACTCAGAACAAGGAGTAAACTTTTGGAGATTAACCAGCCTGTACAGACTACACTGTCAGTTAAGTGGGGAGGGGGGTGGCCGTGTCCAGAAGATTGTGGCCCCCTCTTGCCCACCGTCATACCCCACCCGTGCATTGTGCTTGGTTGGGGATAAAAGGTTTATTCTGGTAGCAGGAGAAACAGGGGAAGTCCTTACCACTTTCTGCCTGAGGAAGGGCCAGAGGGCCATAGGGGCAGAGTACTGTCTCCCTCTGGAGACACTAATGGTCCTGACAGAAGAGGGGGCAGTGATCAGGGTCAGCATGTTGACCAGTCCAGCCTGCTGCCTGGGAGTGTGGCAGTGTAAAACAGAAGAACCATGTCCAGGGGGTCAAGAGGAGGCTGTAGAAGCTAAGGCCCCCACCTGCCCTGGCCCTGCCCGCTGTCTGCTGGTGTACAGCCATATTACAGACCCCGAACGTGCACTCATGCACTGGAGGAGCCTACAGGAGAACCAGGGGGAGAAGCCAAAGAGGAAGAGGGAGGGAACACAGCGGGATGACAAAAACAGGTAAGACTCTCCACCAGGCTAGATCTATTATGTCTGTTTCAGTTCCTGTATCTACTAACTACTGATCGTCAAAACAAATTCATCACTCTGTTTATACATTTGTTTTTAGAAAAAAAAGAAGATAGTTGTTGGATGTCTATTAAAAGGTTTAGCATCAAAATACTTTTTTGAGTATACACTTACTCCACACATTAGTAAGAGACTTTTCAAGAGAATAAAGTCTTCATGCCAGTACATTGGAGACCAGACTAAATCACCTCAGGTGGAGTCATCAGCAGTGGACTGTATTGTGCTGCAGTACAGAATGATATTCTAATTGCTGTATAAAATAAACCAATGAATGTGAAGGTCTAGCTGTGATTGTCTGGCCAGGAGCGTCAACTCCCTGCAGGTTTCTGCTTGTATTGCTTGATGACAACCTGACTGCTTGACGCCAATTGACCGTATTGACCACTGTCCTGGGACCTCGTTTGCTGTCCTACCTGCAGAGTCCTTCAGCAGGACAATGAATGTCCTCATGCTGCTCATGTAACTACCATTTTCTTGTAGGATACGAATGCGACAGATCCACAATGGATGCTAGAGCTCATCTGTGAGATGAGCTTGAACAACATGGCATCCAGGACTCAGATCAGTCAACAGACACATGCTTATCATGGCTCTATAAGAGCAATTTCACAATACAGCATCTGCAACCAGATGCAAAGCATGTGTTGTAGGTGTTCCAACTTGTTTTGATTGCTTCCAGTGATAAACACGCATGTAGCTAACTTGTAATGTTGTCATTAATCACCTCCAATGACCAACCCTGTTGATCACTAATGTTAATCATCAAAATAAATTTACCTTTACTATGTATAATTATATATCAGTATGTCTGCTACAAAAAAAATTGTCACTGATGATAACACTGAATTTGTTTCAGTTATAATTTGGATGTGACATTTGAGGTCATCATCAGTGTCAAAGGGCTGAATCCAATGCTAATGATTTGTGTTTGACAGCATTGCTTTGCCAGTCAATTGGTTAGTCAGACAGCTTTTCCCAGCACTTCAGGTATTTGTGGAATTAAAGATAGAAAAACTGGCTGCCCTGTAAATCTGTGTACATTCCTTGAATTTTATTATTTGTACTTAATGGGAAATAATTGGGACTGCATTCTGCCTCAAACATCACTAAATAAAATGTAATATGACAGTCATGTGTTAATACAATACTTTTTAACGGTTAACATGCAAGTAATCACACACTTATTATCATTATTATTGTTGTTGTTGTAAGTTGAATTAATGCAGATTCTATGGGTCTCAGCAAATAATTTCTTTACACTGTTGTGTCATACAAATGACAAAGTTCAGGTGTCTGTGAAGCAGAACTCTCTTTATTTCATATGCATATGGAAGTCCGGCTTGAAACCACCAGACTTAAAAAATAAGTAGCTGAAGATGGCTCTTTATACCTAAAAAAAAAAGAATTACTATGACACATTCTAAACAAATGATAAGACAGCAACACATGCCAATTAATCATATCTAAGTTGCAGACTAGACAACAGTTAGTTCTTTTCATGTTCTGGGCGTACAGCCAGCTTACCAGATACATGCCCTTTATCTTACTGACGAAGGACAGGCAGCATCTTTATATATTTGAGCGCAAAGCCGACTTCAAGACACTAGACTGCATAGTTCGCAAAAATACAAAAACAAGAAATAATATTATTATCTCACTTCCCAGGTGTCTCTCTTATCTCTTCAACACTTTTGACAAGCTTTTGTAGTTTAATAAATTATATACAGTGTAGTTAATGCTGAACTTTATTTTACATAGCACCTTTAAAAGTAGCATCACAAAGTGCTTTATAGTAGATGTAAAACATTGTAATAAGATTAGCAAATTACAAGATAAACATATACAAAACACAAGTGGTTAGAGGAAAAGCAGAAAATCAGTCACAGACACTGATTAAATAAAAGCCTTTCTAACAATAATTCTTTTGAGTCCGTATTTAAAGGCACTCAGGGTAGGTGATTCTTTGATATCCTTGAGGATAGAATTACAGAACTTTGGGGCATAGTGAGAAAAAGCCCTGTCATCCACAGAAAGTATACAAGATACCCCAAAATTAGAAAGTCCAGCAATCAGGGCATTGCAGTAATCAATTCTAGATAAGAAAAATGTGTTGACCAGTTTTTCTGCTACAGTTAAAGACAACACAAGACGTAGACTGACAATGTTTGGAAGAATGATGCTTTTCAATATTCTGCACATGAGGGTCAAAACTCAAGTTGGATAAAATATCACCCCTAAATTCTTCAATTGGGATTGAAATACAAAAAGCACAGTGCCATCCACAGATAGGGTTACTGCATTGACTTTACTCAGGTGAACATAGGTGCTGAGGAGCATGACCTTAGTCTTGTTGCATTTTAAGTGAAGGAAATTTTGGGTCACCCTGGTCATCCATGTAGATATTTGTCTCTCTTTTCTCTTTCTTTTCCCTCTCTGCCACCGTAAACATATATACCCCTCTTTCCTATATGCTATTCACTGCATCCATTCTATTTACTATGTTTCACTCTATGCGCAGATTCCTTGTTGTGCTGGGCCAGGAGAGGGGATTTGTGACAGTGCTGAGCTGGATGACGGGGAAAGTTCAGTATAGGACTCCAGCTCACAATGGCCACACTGTCACTGTGTTGCAGGCCAGTCCAGCCACCAGCCAACTCATCTCTATAGGTACAGCACCAGCACTTTTGTGGGGGTTTGCCAATATATTCAAACATGTATACAGACTGTTCCCTGGTGTACCTGTTTATATTTTATCTTTAAGTGTTCATATGTCAGATTCTGTGTGTTTTAACAAGTATCATCACCGATTAAATATCTGAAAAAGTGATAAACACTGAAACTGAACAACATATAGCAAAACAGTATTTCATACAAAGTTATATGTAATTTCATTAGATGTTTTCTGTTTGGTCCTTCTTTATAATATGCAAGTACTTCATGTTTCTCCACCTTACATCTTAATGGTTTCTGTAATTTAAGGAAAAGTAAAAAGCAACATAGATGTAAAAGTAGTTCAGGTGGGTAGCTGCGTCAGTATGCGTAGGCTGCAAAGGAACAAGTAATAGGTTTATTCCATGCTGAAAAAAAGAAGAAAGAGAACACAACGTTTCGGCCGTGGAGCCTTCTTCAGGTGTGGTGTCTATCTATCTTCAGGATAGATGTAAAAGTACAGTCTATTCAGTCTAAAACAGTCAAAATACAGTAGAAATCTGATTAAAATGAAACAGTAATCTGATAACATTGACAGCAAAAAAAAGATTAAATGTGAAATAAATTGTGTAATAAAGTTTGTGAGTATTTGTGTTCTGTATTGAACAGGGGAGGATAGGTGTGTGTTGGTGTGGCGTGTGTTCCCCTATGCCCAGGAGTGTGTCAGTCTACACATGAGCCTGTTCTGTGGGCAGCCACCCCTGCACTGCACCACACTAGGACCCCTCCTAGCTCTGGCCTTCCAGGAACCTGACAGCGCCACCTACAGCTTGACACAGTTCAACTTGTTAACCCAGCAGCGCACTGACCACCCACCCAGCCAGGACCCAGTGGACAGCATCACAGGTGATTACCCTTACTAACAACCTGGCTCAGCATCACAAAACACAGCAGTCAGCACTGGAGCTAGCAGTAAACCAAACAGCATGCACTGAGATGGCATCAGCTTCAAGTTAGCAATCTTGCTTTTTTAAACCTCACCAATGTAGTTTCTCTTTTATTCCCCTCAAATGATTACCACAGTCCACAAAGCACTTTTCTGCTTCTTTGTTCTTTGTGTGTTTGTATACTAGTAGTGGTAAACAGAAAGCCAATGTTGCTATATTGTTATTGTTTTAAAAGTGTAATACAAAGGCTTCCATGAAGAATATTCAGTTATCATTAGAGCCTCTTTGTGTGTGCACAGGGCTATGTGCCTGCCCCAGGTTGAAGGTCTTTGCCTCCAGCAGTCAAGATGGGACCATCCAGATATGGGATGATGAGAACCAACTGCTCAGGTCAAGACCCAGACCCATCTGCCTGTCCCTCTGTGTTCTTTTGTCTTTATCTAGCCTGGGTTTTATGTTTTGTGGTCCAACATAAAACTGTGTATGTGGTTATGTCTTAATTCTGTCCTGTCCTTAGGAAACAATATGGCTCTTTTTTAGAACAAATAAAAGCATTGTAAGAAAGTTGCTAACACCAACACCAGTGGAATAAACATACAGTATGTTTATAATTTTGAAAAAATGATTAAAAGTGGGTTATTATTCTTGTGACTCTATTCAAACAATTTGAAGTTAATGTACATTGAACCATGCTAACAGGTATTAAAACGTCTAAGGTATTTAGAGTATTTTTCAATTCATCTGGTTGTGTCTCCATATGTCTTTAGAGTATGCCTAAAGACTGTCTCTTTCTTTTTACTTGAGCCTGCCTTTGTATCCTTTTTTACTTAAAAAAATAAAAATAAATTTTAAAAATCAGTAACAGATCCACACCGGTATTATATGTGTACAGAACTGTTTAGTTCACAAAAAAGAGAAAATTGTCCTGTTGTGGAAGTTTGTGTGTTTTCTTATATTTGTATGAGAGAGAGGTTAAAGAGAAAAAAGATTTGGTTTACCCTGGTTTACCTTGGTTTAAGCATTGACATGCTTCCGTATGTATATTGTCCTTCCAGGACCCTCTGTCTCAGTGCTGAACCGGAAAGCCTGGCATTCTGTGGTGAACGTGGTGATCTGTTATTGGGTATCCAGGGGAATCTTTTTAGAATTGATTGTGCTTCGCTCCTACCAAGACCATATAAACTTCAGGTACAAAAGGGGGGACCCGTTTGGCACACTAAGCAGAAACAGAGTGCTGTCTTCTGATCTATACATTGTGGCTGCATATCCTCTATGCATTTCTGGGATTCATAATCTAGCATTCTCTGCTTCTGTAGTTGCTGTGCGACGATCTCCCTGAGCCCATCCTAGACCCCCCCATTCCCCCAGCTTTAGCAGAGAGTGACACCACCTCTGATGCAGACAGAACTGCTATACACAGGTAACCCTCCACCTCCTCCTGCTGTCTGAAGAGAAAGTGCCTGCTTTGGAGTAGCTCATAGTCTATCAGAATTAAGAATGATGCAGGTCAAGCATTTCCATGAACTCAGGAAACATCCAGGAAGAGTTAGAGTTACAGAGATACCAAAGTATATGGAATTCTGACTCTAATTATCCTTGGTATAAGGTTGCATTAATGGCATATACAATATCACTCCAGAGATGACACCCCTTACCATATTTTTTACTAACAAATTAGCCCGTTTATTAAATACCTGTAACAGTGACAGTAAAGATGTATCCATTAACATACATTTAGGAAGAAAATGCCTTAGCTCATGCAGCAATGCATGCAGTTCAGCACTGTATTCACGTTGGTTTTAAAATACCTAAATGATATATTCCAGTTAAAAAGCATTCACAGCAATTGTGATGTAAACTGATGCATTTAAGCCATTGTTTTTCATTTTCTGTATTATTTTTCTTCAGGCTGCTTTGATTTTCATTGTGCAGTAATAACAGTGTGTTTATTGTTTCAAGAGGGCTTTCAATAAGGCAATTTAGTGTAGTTGTTAAAGGTAAAAGCTTTCTACAACTGTAATGTAATACGATTGAGGTCCTGCAGGTCTTACAGATTTTGTGATATATCCAGCATCTACAGAACTGGATTTGTTTAATTGGTCTGTTTAAGTAATCAATCGGCAATTAAGAGTCCTTGTGGAATGGAACGTACTGGAGTTCCTTATCCCCTGCCTTAGGCACAAAAACTCATTCTGGAGGGAAAGATACAAGGAAGGATTCACAGACACCTGTGCATTTCAAAGCTGATTCCGGATGATCACTGAGATAAGCATGTGTCAAAACGATTGCAACATTCCTGTCTGTGAAGGCTCTGTTGCCAATATGTTGACCTGGAGTATACAGCACAATACTTGATGATCCTAGCAGATTCAAGTTGGACAGTATGGAGGGGCAACCCTTTTTCAACAGCGCCCCTTGAATGTGTCACTACTTCTAGGCATGTGTCATCTTATGGATGAAGTTAGAAATTGCTTCATTACCCCCTCAAGCTTTGGATCTGGTTGACACGAAAATTCCAATAGGAATAAGAGTTCAATATCTGTGTCCTTTCATTCACAGGTTAGTCAGCCAAACCTTGGAAGATGGTAAAGAGGGGAAACTCCATAGCAGTGAACTACAAAACAAGGAACAGGTCAGAACACAGCCTTCTGCCCTTTTCTACAACTAAAAATGGGGCATAATGTATTTCTTACCGCTTGAAATTGTGTCAGTGCAATTCTCATTCTCCTTGTGTCACTGTGTGCAGTTCCATTATGCTATAATACTTGTGTCACTGTATCTGTTAGAGACTGTATCTTTTCCCAGGACTATTTGGCCTTAGTCGCACGGGACAGAGACCTGGCTTTGCTGCAGCAGGGGGCTATAGAGAGCAAGCGGAGGCCGCAGCGCAGCCGGGAAACACAGAAAGAGGCATTTGCTCATTATCTGCAGCTTCTCTACAGAGATCCACCTAGAGTGAAGGTACCAGTGCTCCAAATGTACTTAGCTCTGATTGTCAGAGATCAGTAAGATAAGATAAGATCACTTTATTGACCATATAACATTTCTTATTAGGTATTAGGAATTCATCTTTTTCGCATACCCCAACTTGCTCTCCCTGAGACACACAGACAGGGAGAGAAGCTTGGGGTCAGAGCACAGGGTCAGCCATTTATACGGAGCCCCTGGAGCAGTTGGGGTTAAGGGCTTTGCTCAGGTGTAGGATTCCTCTGCCGACCGTGGGATACGAACTGGCAACCTTCCAGCCCCAGAGCCACCACACTGCCACCCAAAATAATGACTGGATCATTGTCATGGGAATCTTTTACTGAGCAGTTTGATGGGCATAATAAAATCTTTCATTATGAGGAGCACCTTTATTTTGCAGAACAATTTGAATGTGTAAACAATAAACATAGCAAGTGGAGTTTTTAATGTAACAGAAAGTAGCAAAATAGATACAAACTTAGCAAAGGTGAAGGGAAGACTGTTAGTCTAGAGGTAGAGAACATAAATTACAAATGAGCAGCTCTGATGAAGGGGCAACAGGAGATCTGCCTCCCTTGAGCACTGTATGAGTACTAAAGTAGCAGACTTTGGAGACTTACTACAAAAGGTGTCTCTTAAAGGTCTTAAATGTCCATGTCAAATGTCAATTTATCCAGAAGAAAAATTATAAATACAGTTTGTATTACAATCAAACAGTTACTTACTGTACATACTGTATATAAGTTCAATTTTCTTGGCTCTGTCTTTTTCCATTGTTATTGTGAATGCTGCAGAAACATGGATCCACTGTTAACAGGTAAATATAAGGTCCCCCATCACCGTCACTCAGCGGTACTTTTTGTGGATCTAATTAGATCAATAAAAAATAGATTTGTGTGTGAAAACCTTTCAGAAAATTCATCTGATGACTGGAGGCTGTGGCTGTCTCATGCAGAAATGAAATTAATAAAAAACAAGAGAGTACTGCATTTCAATATGTCATAATTAGATACTGCACCATTTTGTATCCACAATCATGTCACTAACACATTAAGCTAAATGCTGTCTGTTCAGTACATCAATACATAAACAGCCTGCAACACAGTAAGAAATTACCCTGATGAGCTGAGAAGGTTGCAGTATTAATTACAATGCTGACAGCATGTCTGATAACAGGGAACTGCCTTTGTATCAGATACTTATTTAGCTATAGCCATTCACAGTGGTTTATGAGAAGGTTACAAGTTTTAAACCAAAGGCTGTATTCCAGGATAATTCTCCTTTCTCCTCCCCAGGTCCCAGAGGATGAACTGTTTAATCTACAGGCCCAGATGTGCCCCAAGACTATTACTGCCTTACTTCCCATACCCGATACGCAGAGAGGGGGCTTTTTCCCTGATCCTGCCCTTGCCAAGCCCTGGGTTCACAGGTCACTGACATCAGAGCAGGTGAGATAGGATCTACTTGTCCAGCATTTTGTTGTTTCAGATCTTGTGCTTTTGTAAATTGTACCATATCATCATTGCTGCTCTTTTGGAGTTCCACTCTGAGCCAGAAAAGGGACTTCAAATCTTCACACATCATGGACTTTCTGAAACACCTCATCCTTGTCTGTAATGGGCTGGGATCAAACACAGAGTACTGGGTGTTCCATTCCCTAGCCACCTCCCCCCACCCTCTTCACTACAAGTTTCCTCTGTGCTTGTTGTTCTATGAATCCCACGAGCAGCAGTTTAATTACTCCAACAATGTTCCAGGTGGCGAGCCTTGAGCACTGAACATTACTTACCAGTATTTTACTGGTATTTTACTGGTGTCAGATCCCTCTCCAGTAGCATATATTCTTCTGTCTAATACAGTATTTCAACCTCTTTCCTGCCTACTACCTCGAGGATTCACCTTAGTTCTTTCACCTCCATCTCTCCCTTGCTGTCCCAATTTCTCAAACCAGTTATTTAATATTTCATTGTGGATTGAAAGACACTCATCAATGCTGATTATTTCTAACCCTGAAATAGCAAAATAGCATTGCAGTTCCTTTTTAACATTCAACTCTCCGTAGTTACTCTCTCATTTTCAGACACAATACTGAATGAGCATTCTGCAGGTGCTCTAGACATCCTAAAGTGGGCACTGTCACAAAAATGTTTTGTTGCTGGTACAGTATGTAAAAAATAGTCCTAAAAATAACAGCAATTACCAAATTTACCAAAGCCAACAGATAAACAGTACCAGCAATCAGTGATTCAATAGTCAGGCCGAACAGTAACTGGTGCTCACAGCCTAAAAAAACATGGAGTGAGCACACAAAGATAGAATAGTATAAAATGAAATTGTTATTAGCACAAATACACCAAACCACCCTGGGAAAATCAGTGTTAATACACTACACAGCTCCCCACAGTTTGCCCTACCTATAAACAACAGCAAATGCATCATTTAAATTTAAAAGAAACTATACTTCAGGTAAGTGATTAATATGTATACTAATTGAGGAGTACTAGTTTATTATGTAATGCTTTGTGGTCTTTTTCATTTAAAAGTGTCCTCAGAAGACATTAAAACATGGTTTACACACACACAAAATATTACTTTTTCAGACACAATACTGAATCGGTTAATGTGGTGTACCTGTACAATGTTCTGTTTGAAGACTGAGTTTCTTTGCTTGATCAGTAACTTAAGATTTCACGTTCAAATTCACTTTAGTCAATTTGGAATAATGAGCAGTTTTTGCAGGGTGATGAGGTACCTCACTGTTACTGTCTCTGTGTGTATCTATGTATTTACAGGTTCAGTGGTCTAGTCCTACCCCAAGGGGTTTGTGGGGATCCATCCCAAACTCTGTGCTGGTGGGCCAGCTATGGCCTCCAGAACAACTGGACAACAGTCAGAAGGACAAGGCCTGGAGGGGTCCCACTTTGAGGGACAGTTTAACTCAGGTCAGAAAAGGGCAAGTGGCTGGTGATTGAGTCAATGGAGCTATTTATGTTGTGTTATAAATGTTGTGCTGTATTGTGCTAGGGAGGTTGTTGTTTGCTGTGGAAGTCTGGGAGCCTAGGGCCAGGAAAGCATTCTGTATATGGGGACTTGAGTCTATCAGTTATTGTGTGACTAACAGTGTGAGGAGTGATGTGTGTTTCTGTTTGTAAGGGGGCAGTCTATCTGTGTGTCCTGCACTGTAATGTCCTCTTTTTATTCTGTTAACTACAGAGTGGCTAGTTATTTTGTTACTGCAGTGTCCTGTATGTATTTAAAATGCTGTGCCTTGTAATCTCAGTGCATTGAAGAAGAAGATGATGATGAGGTGAGGACTCTATGCTATGATGATGATGATGATGATGATGACGATAAAGATGAACTGGATATCGCAGCCCTATTGGACAAAGTTACCATCAACCCTCCAAAAGAGAAGACACCACCCCCTCCTGTCGAGGATAAGGGCATCAGTACAGAGGTCAGTGAGAGTGAGGAAGAGAAAGAGATAGAAGGAGCAGGAGGAAGAACAAGAGATTGACTCAGTGACATAAGAACTGGGGAGAGTTGGAGAAGATTTGGGGATTTATTAAAAGAGGAACACAAGCAAACAGAGGGAAACATTGACAGAAAGGGGAAAGGATGCAGTTGAACAGAAATGATGGTGGGTATTGGGCAAACAACATCATTTGGGCAAACAAGTCAATGACAGATTATGGTACGATATAGGCAAATTAAACCTCTCCCTCTTTTTGTTGTTGTGTTTACGTCTGTTCCGCAGCCTGCCCCTCGTCCACCCCCTGTGCTGAAGCCTCTGAGACCAAAGAAACCTCCACCCCCGATTCCCACCCCCCCTCCGCCACAACCCCCACCCCGCCAGCCCTTCGTCACTCTCCCATCTTACCTTCTACAGTTCCTGGACCAGCACTGGTTTCAGACACTCTTTCCAGACCCCCAGGTAAGAGCAAGACCAGGACATGCACAGAAGCACAATGACAGCACAGGGGCACACTGACACAAACCAGGACTCTGCAGTCTATGTACCTATAATAGTATTTATATCATTAGACTACTACAAATAGCTACCCTGGTATTAATATTGTTCAACCCATTTACTGCACTGGTGCTAATAATATAGTATATAAAACAGTGTAAGCTTTTGTTGTTTCATTATTGTTGAAGAATCTAGTCCAAATCAATCACTCCATTAATTTTTATGTGCTTCATATGATGCATGTTTTCATTGTGGGCACCGATGTGTTTTACACAGTCAGGTCATAATACAGTATGATGAACAAAAAAAAAATTGTAGTGGTGTGATATAAAAATGATTACAGTAACCATTATTTACAGGAACTTTCTAATTAGTAATTGATCAGTGATTTGACTTATTGTATAATAATTTGTGTATTTTAGTAAGTATGATCAAAGCTTGAATGAAATATTAGCCCTTATTCCATCTTACATCTTTAGCCAGTAAGATTGGATATTAATTAGAACTCTGTACCAGGTCTTCCAATCTGGTCTGAGGGTGGAGTGGAGTGTGTGTGACCCAATCATCTGTCTGTCAGCAGGTCTTCAGTCCATCCCACAGCGCTGGGGAATTTGTGCGACAGCTCCTGCACTGCTTGAAGCGTAGTGACTTTGCACTGAAAATTGGAATTCTGAGAGCCATTCTCACACTACATCAGCAGGGGGCACTGCAGGACAGCAAGGAGATCAGCATTGCTCTGCTGGACACAGTGCGCCAGGACAGCAACATACTGATGGTACAGCAGTAAACACAGAGATAGAACAGGGGTGGGAACTAAAATATAGGCAAAGCATTAGGGGGCAAGAAGGTGTATAGTAGGAGAAAAGGGCTCCAAAATGAAATAAGATGCAAGCAGGAGGGGGGAATCTGAAAAATAATAGGCAGCTTGTATTTTTTCTTGTGGCTCTCTTATGTCTAAAAAAAAGAGTCTGATCTGTGGATTTGTGTTGGTTCTACAACAGACCCCTAATGAGAGAGAGTTCTTGAGTGAGGCCCTGTGTGCATTGGTCTCTCTGTGCCCCAGTAGCACAGAGCTTGCAGTGGAGCTGATCACACATGTGGCTCAGGGAGACCCAGGGATCAGGTGAGTGATAATCCAGGAGCAGGGAGGCAGCGAGGATGTGAGCAAGAATTTACAGTGTACGTTTGTCAAGAATGAGAATTAATGCATCATTATTACATCTCAAGAATAAAACAACACATCTCAGACCTTTTGCCTCCAGGGTAGAATTTGCTCTTGAATATCACTGCAAATATAAATTAGTTCTAAAACTTGAGGGGGGAATTGTTTTAAATTTTAGCTACACAAGAGCTGGAAAAGTTGACTACTTTTGCACTCTCTCATACATCTGTGAACCAGTATTCATTTTTGTAAATACAATGTGATTATTGACATTGAAGGAACTCTTTTATCCATTTTTCTAGAAAAGAGTAGTCAAACTGATGGATTCTTTATGCTACAGTTCTACACTGCGCCACATTGCTGGTTATTCTGCATGATTTAATTTTTTTCTGTAAGATCACAGTACTGGTTCACAAGCATTTTTTCCTTTTTCACATCATAAAACATTAGTTTATGAAAAACTCTTCAAGGCAGTGTACAACATAAAGCCTTTATAAATATACACAAAACTATATTTGTTGCAGTGTCCATGTGCCCATCTCTTGGTTTCCTCAATGCAGGCGAACAGTGCTCCCCCTGCTGGAGCGTCTAGGCCTGGAGGACCAGGAGGGCTCTCTGATCACAGAGCTGGACTCTTGGGACATCCAACAGCAAGGAGTGCAGGCACCCAGGGCACAGTTTCGTGATATTGCCAGCCAGTGGCTCCAGTCCTGGACCTGCAAGTACAAGGTATGGAATAGACACGAGTCCAAGGAGCCTGCAGCAATTTACACATATTCCTCTATGCAGGTTGTCACAAAAAGCCAGGTGTTGTTTTATTATATAAAATTGATGGTTTCTGTTATTGTATTAAGAATTATATTGTTATTAGGGTGAAATGCGGTGTGAATAAATACATCAAATGCACACTCCTCCACTCTTTCAGATGGAGCACAGACAGGTGTTCCTGACACAGGAGAGGCCGTCACTCAGTCCCATCAACGTACTCAACTTCTTCTGCAGTGTGCAGAGAGAGAGTCTGTGCAGCTCTCTCCCTCCACCACCAGGCAGAAAAGACACAGTGCTGCTGCAGCCTCACAGACACAAGTAAGAAAGCTACAAAGGAGCTATTATTGACATACATTGGTTAGAAACTGAGCATCAAAATATTCATCACTATATGCATTTATGTTTTTAGAGAAAAGTAAAGTTTTGATGAGGATTAAATGGTTTTTTTTGCATAATTTCAGTAAAGTTTCACAATCATCACTTACAATTGGACAATTTACTGTACTTAAATCCATCTTTTGGATGAGACGTTAAACTGAGGTCCTGATTCTCAGTGGTCATTTCTCGATAAGAGTCGGGAGTTATCCCAGTGTCCGGGCCAAATATCCCCCTTGGCCTTTACCGTGGCCTCCAAATTCTCCCCAAGTATGATTGACTTGCACTTGCCCTGGGATGGTCTGGCGCCCCGCTCCTTCCAGGATGACCGCTCGTTGCTTGCTAGGTAGGCTCCGACTTCCTGCGACACCGTATGGTATTAAGCGGTTAGGCAAATGTCATGACATGACTGGACTTAAATGATTTTGTTCATCAATGAGAGCTAATTGAGCACAGGAGATGATATTTTAACCTGTGGAATGTCATGCCTAGTTTTAATCTAAAAAAACTATTCACAGAAAAAACTCACAACACCTTCATGCCACTGAGATGTTTGAAGCAGGTTTATGTCATCTCTAGTGGATTTGTTAGCAGTGGAGCCAAGTCCTTGAATCAAGGGTTTTAGCAGACCACCCTGATGATGGGAGTCAGTGTGATGCTGACATTCAGACTATTTTAATGTTTGTGTAGCACAGCAATTAATGAGGTGGTCCAAGTGTGATAATCTGGGAAGGAGTGTCTAATCACTACAGTTTAGACTGATGATAGCCTGTCTGCACACTGCTACAGGGATTAATTTCTGGGATCTCATTTCCTGGAAAAATGTGTCCTCCTGTTGCTCATATTACAATGGCATTCTGTTTGGATGTGAATGTGACTGTCATGTCAAGGATACCTACTCATTCAATAGACACATGCTTGTTCAGTCTTTAAGGGAACAATTGACCATAATCCCAAAATATAGCATTTGCAACACAGTACAAAGGATTCATCACAAATGTAGTTTATATGACTACCAGCTGTAGGCACACAGGAAACACAGGAAACATGTGGCTTTTACAGTAGCCCCCCTGTTGATCAACCTTATAAATAGAAAATGAGTCCTATCTGATCACTAAAATGTCAGTGTACCTACAACGTAAAAATAAATCCTAAAAACCTTGTGAATTTCATGCAGGAAATAGTTTTTTAAAACTCTTGGAACTCAGAATATTAGAACTGCATTTTATTGATTTAGCACAAAACATAGTTTACATGGGGGGAAGTCACTGCACTATTTAAGCTATGTAATTACATTAATTCTGTATTATATTGTGAACTCCATTTATGCCATATATTGAAAGATGGCTCATTAAATTCCTTTTCCACCCCTTCCTGGGGCAGAACATGTTTAAAAAACACAGAGCATGTTTTGGGGAAAAAAAAATATCCCTGTCTTTGCTTTTCACAAAATGGTATCTCCAACATTCAAAACCCCTGGCACAACTGTTGTGGATGGATAATAATATATGCGTACTCTACCAGTGGTTTCGACCAGCCCCCAGTTCTGTTCATGATACATTCCCCTGCTGTTTTTTCACTTACGCTTTGGTTTGCCAACCACAAGTCCAGCCAACATTCCAGATCCTGTCACAGTTCCCCTGGTAATACAAACATTGTAGATCCTCTGTTACTTAGGACTTCTATGGTAGCTAAACTTATATTGGACCACTTTAGTGCACTCTCTTACATGCTGATTTACCTCTCTTGGGTCCATGCTTAGCAAACAATTTTTTTTGTGGTTCAACGACTTTTTGATGTCTTTAAATCTGGCATTTGTAATGTTTAAATCTTTGTTCTTTTCTAGTAGTATTTTCTGTGGGCTTACCTAATCACTAGGCTCTAAAGTGGCTGCTAAATAGCCGAATTTCCATATTCACATTGTGCTAAACTGAAAATCAGTGTTAATTACTCTGATATATTTTTATATACTTATACTTATTATTCGCTCTGCAGTATAGTTTTGTGTCACAATTGGTATTGCTTTCCAGATCCCAGGCTATCCTGCGACTGGGAGAGACTCACAGCCTGGCCAGGACTCGTACAACACAAGGTGAGCAGCTCCTCCCTCTCCCCACAATGAACGCTGAGAATCCGAGAGGAAAAGTGTATTACTTTTTTGTAAGTGTGCATGTGTAAAAGTTTATATTTCACTTATCATGTGATAAGATAAGATCATTGTTGAGTTTTCCTCTCTACTATATTAATTTATTATTTATATTTGTTTTACTATTACACTTATACTAGTTGTATACAGATTAGTAATTAATTGAGTTGGCAGGCACTGTAGGTATTTTTGGTGTGTGTGCCATTTCCATGATTATATAGACATTCTGTAATACAAACTGGACAAATGATCCCCCAACAATAATTCTTGATTTTATTTATTTTTTTACCCAGAAAACATATCAACACATAGTAATTTTATAAATTACACATTAACATAATTTGCACTCTTCGGTTATTAAAGGAGTTTGTTAAGAATTTTAGTCTTACTTTTATCACCTGCTCAACTGGAAACCATCACTTACTAGAACCTATGAAGGTGACTTCAGCTTGCTCTACATTGAGATATCTCACATGAAAATCCCATTTCTACACCTAAGCAAAAACTGAATCAAAGACACAAACAGCACAGACACACAGCCCTGTCACATGGTAAACAAGTGAACACAGAAACCAAACCACCAGGTAAGGATGTGTCTCTGCTTATTTTTGTCTTGGCACTTCAACATTTTAATTTCCTGTTTAACAAAAATCCATATTTTAATAGGACAATACAGTAGCTCTAGCTACAAGTCATTCAGTCTCACCACCTGTCTCACCTGCAGGCCTTGCTCTACCACCGCTTCCTAACCGATCCATGCTCATGGGATTTGTGCCCTTCATCACACTTCCTCTGCCTCGGGTCAGCCTCTGCCCTTTCCCCTGCCCTGCGGACAAGCTCTCCCTGCAGAGTGGAGCCCGGCGCTACTTCATCCTGGAACAATCCTATGTTCACAACTACAAGTGATCCCCGGAAAGAGTCATCTGCTATAGAGATCTTGTTGCTGCAATACTGACCCTTGCCAACTCTGTAGTGTCAAAGAACATGGGTTTATATTTGAGTTAGAATGTTCTTATAAACATAATTTGTTTGGTAAATATATAACTCTTCTTTGGCTGATGGAAATATAGCTTATACTATGGATAACATTTAAAAAAAATAATCTTAAAAGGAATAAGGGTCCATTGATTATTCTGAACGAAAGCTGCTGTTTCTGCTTACCAGAACTATTACGTCACACCCACACTGCTGCATGTATGATAGATACAACACAGGTCGTTCATGCAGAAGCTGTATGTGAATACTTCAAGTAGTTCAACCAAGACTTCATTGAACTTTTATACCCTCTGCAATCAGTGCATTCCCAGAATTCTTCCTAGTGCTCATTACTTCAAAGACATCAAGCAAAGACAACATCACAACATTTGACAATCCTGTGATCACTTCCTTCAATTATATTTAAATTATCAATTATATTTTATGCTGCAATTTAAAGGAATGGACTCTACGTTGTCTGAAACTGTAACTACCACATAAAGAGCACCTGTCCATAAGAGCACAAGACAATAAACCTACTGTACGTCATTCTTTAAAAAACATCATTGTAGTGCTTTTTAGTATTGCTGTAAGAATAGCAAACCTATACAATGAACAGCTGTATGTATGTGAAATATCTTATGAACGTTTTATAAAATGGTTTGTCATCTCAAAGAGATATGGTACAGTTTGTACAAACATACTAGTATACACAAAAATATCCGAGATGCTTTGTCATTTGTTAATCCATTGTTCAGAGCTCTCTTAACTTGTCCTGTGAATGCCAGACCTTCACCTGACAGGCCAAAACTACACAACAGAGCATTTGGTCATTGTGGTTGGTGTGTTTTATTAGCCTTACAGTTTTACAAGTTGTAGATGTGTTAAAAGAAAAATAACAACTGAAAATAAGCTTGTTTTGTCACCTGACAGACAATCAAGATACCTTTGCCCTTTGCTCCTCTGTTGATTTATTTGCATCACAATCAAGGAGAGGGAGTTGGAATGGGTTACCCCTGCTTGTGATTTGATAAACTGAAAAAAGTCTATAAAATACACAATATTATGAGGTAAAATTCCCAGAACCTGGCTTAACTATAACCCTGTAACATATCAATTCTGGAATTGTAATCTGTTTCCTGAAAATCTGTTGCATGTGTAGCTGCAACTTGTTTTATAGATATGATGCCAGAATCATTTTCTCTTTATTCCGCTTTTAGATTACAAAGTCACATTCATGGCTTAACAGCAAAAATATATACTGCTAAAAAGCTCTACAATATAATGTGACATGGGTGACAGATTTACATAAAAATATATAATTTCTCTTAAAGATAACAATTATAAAAGAATATATAACAAACTATATTCCCCAGAAAAGGATTTTATTGCTACTCAGTCACAGTAGCTGTGACTCAAGATTGTCAAGATACTTTATCTCTCCCAGCATAGCAGACTAGGGCTCACATTACCTCCAGGGCAAACAGTCCTCTTACAGGCAAACCAACCAACCTGAGGAGTGCTGGGACTCCTAAAACAGGTTCCAAAATCATTTTGAATTACCTTTCTGGAAAGGAATGCCCCACCATGTTCTGCTACTCAGGGTTGTCAATGCTGCTGTAAGTCAGCAGGTCAGAGGTGACCAGCAGGTCAGTGCGACCCCTCTCCTGCAAACACCTCTCCAGTTCTGCTTGTGTGGCCCCTAGGACACCATCCTCCTCCTCCAGGGGCCACTCCATGAGCTGGTAACTGGAGGGGGTGGGGGGCAAGCCAGGCTGGTAGCTCTCCAGGGGTTGGGGGTAGAGCAGCAGCTGAAGGGAGGAGATCGCAGCAGCTACACGAACCAGAGAGAACACCCCAGCTTGGGACAGTGGGTTCAAGGCGAGGCCCAGGGTGCGCAGGGTCTGGCAGCGAGTCAGGCACGGCCGTAACATCTCCAGCTGACCATCTGTGAGGCCACAGCCACAGAGGGAGAGGTGCAAGAGGGACCCTGAGGCCTGATGCAGCAGGCGGCACAGCGAGGGAAGTGCCTCCTCCCCTAGCCTGTTTTCACTGAGGTCCAGCCGTTGCAACGAGGAAACATGAGGGCTGCACGACAGATAGGAGAGGTCTGCAGGGGTCAGGGAGAAATAGGGCAGCTCCAGCACCTCCAGGGGCTGGGAGAGGGAACTGGAAGGAGATGGAAAAGAATAAGGAAGAAAAAGCAGCAAGGGTGGGGATAAGGTGGAGTGGGAGGGAAGACGTGGGCACAGGCGAACAGGGATCCAGATGGTATAGGAAAGAGACAAAGGAAGAGGAAGAGAAATAAGAAGTTAATTTTATCTACAAAAGTGAAACAAATGAAAAATCAATTTTGAATAAATTTGCCATCTCAGACCGACATTTTCACCAAAGGCCGGGACTGTGTTGTACCTCAGAAGCAGGCGCAGGTGTCCAGAAAGCCTCAGAGCTGTCATGCTGAGCCGCCGGAGTGAGCCCAGGGCTCCCAATCCGCGGGCAATCTTGCACAACTCCACCTCCTGGCCAGGCTGGTGCCTGCGCAAGTCCAGGTTACAGTAGTGCAGACGCAGAGATTGCAGCTCAGGGAAGGGCGCCAGTGCAGGAATCAGTAACGCCAGGCCATCTACGCCTAGGTTGCTGTAACGCAGGTCAAGCCCCTGAAGGCCGGGCCGAGGAAGCAGAGACAGCATGGTGACAATGCTGGTGGCGGGCATCGCTTCCACACGCAGCTCCCGGCACTGTAACCTGAGGGGGCCTCCCGCGGTCAGGGCGGCCCGGACACGCTCCCAGGACCTGGAGTTCACAAACAGGTCCACTCGTACGTCCACAGCCGTGGCGTGCTCCCTCTCGGAATCCATCTCCATCAAACGCGTGTACCCTCTCTTCCTCTCTCTCCCCGTCTCCGGGTGTCTCAACGCCCCCTTTTCCCTCTCCCCCTCCGCCCCCACTCCCAGCCCCCTCTCTCTCTTTCCCTCACCTCCCATCTCCCCCTCTAGCCCTCTTGCCAATCCCCTCTTCCGCTCTCTTTCCCCAAGGGAGCCTCCCCGCCGGAGGTTCGTGCCGGCCACCCCGACCGCCTCGCTGCCCCTGGCCTGCAGCACCGCCGAGCAGAGGGCCAGGGTAAGGGACCAGCCTCCCATCGAGTCGGACTCTGGCGCGTCCCCTGCGCCCCGCTCGCACTGCACCCCGCACAGATCCAACACCCGCAGGGCACACCTGGAGGGAGAGAGCCAGCAGAGGAGGGAGGGGGGGGGGCAGGCAGACAACACAGGAGGGACAAGGGCAGCAAAAAGGAGGGGGAAGGAGAAGGAGAAGGAAAAGCGAGAAGGAGTGAGTTTGGTACACAGCACGTTTCCCAGGACTTCCCATTTATTATAAAGTTCTTCACTTCGTGCTGCTTGAAATCAGCCATGCAATTGCTCCCGCACCTGCTTATTCAGTTTCTAGCAGTTTTTTCTTGCTATTGCTAAATAGTATATCCCACTTTTTTCATTGCTATTCTTCAATTTTAAGTGTCCATAGCTTCAATTTGTTAGTTAAAGTGAAAATGTTTAAACTTTTCTATTCTATCCTCTGCCAGGAAACACAGCATGATGAACAGAAGTTGTTCTGGACAACTCTGCGACGTCCTCTCCCTCACCTGGGGTCTCCCAGTCCCTTGACAACAGCGAGCAGCAGCGCCTGCACACACAGCCGGCTGTACAGCCCCTGGCCCTGCCCCGGGCTGGGCAGCAAGCCACGTCCCAGGCACAGCGTGCGCTCCGGCCAGCGCTGCACCAGCTCCCCAATGGCCAGGGGCCGCCTCTGGAGCAGAGCGGCCTCCAGCAGGGGGCAGTAGAGCTCCCGTGGCACACAGCCCAGCCAGCGTGGTGACAAGCTGTGATCACTGACCAGCCTCTGCGCACACAGACTGACGAAGGAAGGCACCATCACTCTCCCGGCATTGTATCCTCACTCCTTCAACACTCCATCACTTTCTAGCAGAGGGTGACTGCGCATCCAGGGCACTGCAGAGAGAGCGAGAGAAACTGAATAAGTGTGAGCCTGACACAGAGGAGACAGAAACAGAGAGACTGGGTGAATGACGAAAAGACAGTAACAGGCAGAAAGAGTGAGAGAGTATATGTCGATATTATATAATATGTCTTTGTTGTAAATGTCTGTAACATGTCTGTAGATTTTATTTTACTTCTATTTTTTGTTTTGTTCTATGTTAATTTTATTATTTTTATTTGCTTTGGCAACACTGATTGTACCCATCGGTCATGCTAATAAAGCACCTTGAATTGAATTGAATTGAATTGAATTGAGATCAACAGATATAAGGAAGTAAAAGGGAGGACAAATGTGACATTGAGAGTAACAAACAGGAGGAGTATGTACTGTATAATACTGTTGTCCAGGTTTATACTGGTGTTGGTTCTCCGGTATTATGACAGCAAGGTACACTTCTAGTCCAGCCAGGGTACGGTTCGTATCACAAACTCCTACACATTTCATTCCCCAATACTAACAATACAAACGGGCCTTTTAAACAAATTGCAATCTTTAAAAAACGTAAGATGTTCGAAACGTTTCTTTTCTCCAGGTCTACAACGTCTTTTAGGTCACGCGGATTTGTCCAGCATATATTAAAACGAGCAGGGGGATTTCAAAGACTGCTCAAAAACAAGTCTCCCCTATTTGCTAATAGTACCTGAAAAAACAATGCAAAATTTAGCAACCAAAGACCAGGTACATAATACAGAAACTGCACCCAATTAAATTCAAAAGGTTATCTGTGGATAAAAGTGGAATAAAACGTCTCTCAGTGCGTTTTCTCCAAAAGAAGAAAACGATGCTTTTTCATCGACAAACGATCCTACTAGATATCTTGCCTTGTAAAGAAAATATACTTCAGTAAGGTCTGGCAACACCATTACTGCAGCGCTGAAAGAAATTTAAAAGATTCAAAAGGCATATAATACCAAATCAGCCGGCACAATTTGAAGATACCGTATAACATTTTAATTGCTATAGTTTACACTGCGATAATGTGAAGAGAACTCTTCAAAAATAATTTTCGCCCGCAGAGCGCTTGTGTAATTTCTGCAAATCATCTTAATAGCATACATTACGAGGTTTTTCAGTTTCTCATATTTTCGTAAAAGACCCCTTTTGCTTTCACAATAGTTCTCATGGCGGTCTAATATTAGAATATGAACGTTTAACTTCTTGAATATATCATAGTCAGAGAAAACTCACTTAAATATGCAATGAGAGGTCACATTGTATATGCTAGCACGTAAGATATACAATGGTCACATTAATCATCATAATAAAAGTACTACAGTATGATTATTCATTGTAGGGCATATTTTAATACTAATATTTAAAGCTTAATTGTTTGATGAAACGGTCTGCAGGACTGTGATTTTGTAAAATCCATCGGATGGTGTAGCGCAAATGAGTTTGTATCACAGCAGACGTAACATACATCTATAAATAAGTGATGACATACTGAGCATGTAAAAAGACAAATTAAACGAAAGCAAAAAAATCAACTGAAAATAGTAGGATATCATACACAGCGAAGAAAATGAAGGAGTGCTCCTGATTCATTTCCAGCGATGGCACACTCTTCTCTATGCAAAACCTGATACTTTTTAGTAAATATTCACTAATTTACGAATCCAGGGGAATTCGTCATCTTGCAGCTCCTGCCCGAAAGACGGCGCCAGCTAATGACGTAATGAAAACAAAAGCGCCAGAGGAAGTGTAGCGATTCCTCGCATTGAGCTCAGAGGCTTTTTTCAAAATAAGTTTTTAAACACCGGAAATACAAAAAAGGAGACAGAATAATAAAATATATACAGAAATAGACACTTCAAAGCCAGAGGAATTCACAATTGTAAAAACTAAAAATTATACTTTTTAGATATTTCTATTGTGTCTTGCCTTTTCATTCTTTAAATTTCTAATAGAATTTAAATGAAAAAGGAATTCAACTTTAAAAGCATGAATAGAGGGAGCAGTATTAGTATATTTGTGGATAAAGTATTTAGCCAAAATAATTAACAGATTAATAATAAAAACCTGTTCTTTATCCAAATCAGATATAACAAAATATAAAATAATATCAAAATATTTCAATTTAACATTTACCTTTACATGTTGAGCAATAACATTTTGCAGATCTATCCAAAACAGTTTTGTATATATGCAGTTAACAAACAACTGTAACAAAGATTCCTTCTCATTATTACAAAATACACATAAGTCATCTTGTTCATCTTTAAATCTAGAAAGTCTAACAGGATAAAATCTGTGAACGATCTTAAATTAAATTTCTTTAACTTTATTTGTATTGATCAGCAATTGATCAAACTAATTTCCAATTTATATTCCTAAACATAGCATTCCAAAAGGATGTACAAGAAGGTATAACATATGACTTACACAAGTTCCTCATATAATAATTATTGCATTTTTAATCTTTTATATTTATTCCATCCAACAATAAATGATCAGAGAAATCAGAAAAAACTCTGTTGGCAAGGCCAAGACTACCTCTAAACAGCCTCACCATTTTCATAGGAATTGCATCAAAGACTACGGCATATTCACGGGGAGTGAAAGGAATCTTAAATTTTTCCAAAAATTCTGTATATCTGAACAATTTATCCTCTTCATTTAACAATTGGGCCACTAGCCAGATTTTGTTTTGAGCTCATAGGCTACTGCGCCCCTGTTGAAGGACAGCGCTCAATTCCACTCCTTTTTGATGCTTTCAGCTTGTAAACGTTGCTTTTAATTTTTATGCTCACTACCCCTGGCCATTAGGCAAAATGATTAGGCTGGGTGAAGCAAACCTTCCGCAGCATTTCTAACAGTCACCCTAACTGTTATTAAATAGATCACGTTAAGTAATGATTTAAAACATTTTTATTCAAAGTTTTATCCTGACTTTAAATACATGTCATTGAGACTAAGGTACAGTGAAAATGTACGGAGTGGAAATGCCCTTAAAATATTTTTAAATAATTATTATGAAGTATTATTAATTATTAACAATATAATTAAATAATATTTGTTATTAATTAAAAACATTATTAACAGAATTGGTGGCGCAGTGGTTAGCATGACAGCTCTGGGGCCCTGCCTTCAATTTCAGATCTGGGGTGCTATCTGTGCAGTTTGTATGTTCTCCTTGCATGGTTTTCCTCCCACAATAAAAGAAAAACATACTGGTAGGTTATTTGGCTTCTGGGAAAAGTGGCCCCAGGTCTGAGTGTATGTGTCTGTTCCCCAGACAGGAAAGACTGTTTTCCTTGTACAGGGCGTACCCTGCCTTGTGCCTGTTGCTTGCTGTGATAGGCTCTGGTTCCCCTGTGACCCTAAATTGGTAAAAGTGGTTAAAAATGGATGGGTAATTTATTTTAAGAGTGTTTTTAATTGCTAATTATTTGACATAATAATAAGGTTGTTAATTAATGCTGCTTTAACACAAAACTCCAGAAGATACCAGACTAGAGACATAAAAAGACAATTCAGACTGATTCAGTAACATTCTTTTATGACATGAAGAGTTCAGCTGCTGAATGATTAGTATGAGCTGCACTGGGATTGACAGTACTGTGCAACACAACTCTCAGTCCAGCATGACAGCACAACCTGTAACGAGAGCACCTTGGAGTTCCTCAGGCACAAAACCAGGGTCTCAGCCCCTCAGGGAAGGATCCCAAATCAACATGTTTCTTCCTGATCAATTGTTTTCTCAAAATGATTACCAAGTATTTGCTGACCTGGTCTCCAGCTCTGTTTGAATTTTATTTTCATAATGCAAATCAACAAAAAAGTGTAAAAACGTAGTAAACAGAATGTCATTTTCTCCATCAATGTGTTCTGTGAGATTTAACCACTGTGTAATGTTAAGTGTGTTTCTAGTTTTCCGGTTCAAGAAGGTTAAAGACTTTCTTGGCAAAACTTGAGGCAGTGAGTACTGTAGTGATTCATAGCCGTTCAGGGACGCCAAATATGTAATGTTAGTGGCTCTCTGAAGGCACCAGTTCTGTAGGGTTTGGGCATTTACTGAGACAATTATTAATTGTAGCAGTAAATCACAAAGTTGATTCTTTTGATGGCTTTAGAGTCCAACCATGCGACATAACTCAAACAACGCACACACACAGGTACTAATACACGAGGATACATTTATTAATACATAGAATATGTCTTAAACTAACAGATCTTATCGAGAGGGTTATCAGAATACAAAAGATATATATTCAATCAGTTACGAAGTGTTACACAAATCAAGAGGACATACGTTCAGTATATCATTCATTTAGACCGTTTCGTAAAGTGAACTTGGTTACAACTTCTACATTAGATACTCAAAACAAGTACATAACTCTTAGGAATTAAATTGATATCAACTGGTTGGGATAACAATTGAATTCTCGAGCTGTAATGCATTGAAGTTAAATACTCATCCAATTTCTGGGGATTCAGATCTCCTGCGGGCACAAAGAAACAGTTGCAGGCTGTTGCTGTCCAAGCCGCGCTCTCTGGCTCGGTGCCAGGTTGTGCTGTGCGGCTTGCGACGGTGCGCTGCTGATGCTCACTGTTGGCTTTAACTAGCAAAGTTTGTGCACAGGAGAAAAGATGACTGTGGGTCCCAGCAAGTTAGGAAGAGGACCGGTTCGTTCCTGATGAAGAGCTAGTTCTGAATAGTGATTCAGCTGTCCACAGTTCCGACGTGTTCACGAGGCCTGCTGCTGGTTACTCTCTGGCAACCTCCACTCTAGACTCTTAGAACAAAGGAAAGTTCTGGCACTCGGACACACTGGCCGTTCCGTGGTTGTCCGGGCTGAGTCTCAGGATGGTCAGGAGGCGCGCTGCGAGAATGTCCTGCCCTTGGGAGCCTTCTGCTCCTGGGCCGTCCTGCCCTGGAATTCTCCTTTGAATTCCCTTTAGAACAGTCCACAAAATCCTCTCCAGAATCTTGCTGAATCTCTCAGGCTCTCTGTGTTGCCTGTTTTTACCTGGAGGAACTTCAGCTCATTGATTGGCTGAAAGTTCCATGGGCATCAGAGTCCCACGTGGGTTACTCGGCCCTACCAGTCCCTGATTGGTTGATCAAGGTGAGATATGAGTCACTTACTCCTGACACTTAGGAATGCAGTCCAGATGTCCAACTGGCACTCCCTAGCCAGATAGGCGCCAATGGATGACCATTGATCATGATAGCCAGGCTAAGCTAAGTGCATCCCCCTTTGGGAGCTGTCCTTATCAAACCTTAAATCAGCCTGCATGCATGAATAGTTTCTCTGTGGCTGCACCACAGAGATGAACAGAGAAATGGGGCCTAATTTGGGAAAGCTCAGAAACACTTAATTCTTTCTTATTAATAAGCCTCGCCGCTACAGTACTGTTTGCGGGGTTTTAATCAGTGGATTAACTACCAAGAGATTTCCATGTAAACAAAGCCATAAAGACAGAAGAATGCTGTGGCACATAAAGAGAGACATTTAATCAATGACTGCCTGCCAGAACTGTCGTGTTATAGAGCAGAGCCAGGTGGTATGGATATCTGATATCTGAAGTGTCCAGTATACAGTCTGAGCTTGTATCTTAATTTATTACACCCATTTTATACATCTTAGGCTGGATAAAATGTACTCCTGCTTATACGATCATAAACTTTCTAGGTTTCACAGCTCCCTTCAATCAGCTGTCTGAGATTTAAGCAATATTATCCCACCAACAATGCATGTGTCACACCTAGTACACCTAGAGGGCGCTCTACTTCCGTCCTGTTCCTAGTTCCCTGTGATTATTCATGTCTTTCTGGTGTATCTTGTTGTGTAGCCTATTTACTTCCTGTTTCTGCTCTGCTCCTCGCTCAGCATTGAGGTTCGGATGTCCTGAGACCCGCCTAGCACCAGGCACTCCTGTCCATGGCCTGAGGGCATAGGTTTCTATACAGCATTTCCTGAACAGCTGAGCCTGGGCTAACCCCCGTCTCGCTGCTATGCATAGGGTCTTTTTCGCTCTCCTGCCGTTCCACGGTTCGTCCCTTCCAACATCCATGACAGCATGCTTATTGAGAGGGTTTATCATCACTTAAGTTTCTCAATGTGACTTAACTGCTCACCAGCTAAGAGTTTATACAAAACAAAGCAAACACTTAATCCAGTGAAGGAGAGACAACTAATCTTCCCAGGCCAAATTCTATTATGCAGCATGTTTAAAACATGGATAGGGTGCAGAATCAAATATGAAAAGGTCTGCTCAAGCAAGTAGTTAAGTTAAAAGCATCAATTAGACTAGGAAATCAAGTTTGATCAAGGCAAATCAAGGCAAAGAAGACCACCAGGATCAGGACTACTAACTGCTCAAAACTGTGTTGCCATCTAACCCAGGTGAGACTAGGACAGCTGTCTCCTGCCAGTTTAGATACAATGGTAACATGAATGTAAAGGCTCATTTGTGTTAAACATGAGAATGACTTTTTAATGTAGTCATACCATGATCCCAGATCATACCCGCTGCTTTTTTTTAGTGGCTGCCTTCTAACACCCAATGTGCTTTTAACATCTTGTTCTCTAACGGGTAAAACAATACAGAAGAATGATGCAAAAGCTTAAGCAATCAAATAACACACAAGGCTTGAAGTATGTACATGTAATTGGTTCGGAGTATTTTTCGGTTACCCTTTTAAATAAAAAAAATGGATGAAAGTGTTAATTAACAGTGAATGTAACAACCAAAAATGTAAAGGTTGTTCCGATTAACCGATCACAATAATACAGTTCACTGCTTGATGAAGCAAAGAATATTTTATTGAGGTAAAAAAATTAAACATTAATAAGGACATGAAGCATCACCAGCCTCAGCCTAGCTGAAGACATAGAACAGAGCAGAATCACACACCCAGGATCTGAGGACTGAACAGAGTCTATACGAGTACAGATGCACACTTTGGGGAAAAACGGAGGTAAATCCATTTCAATGCATTCATTGCTGCTGTTATTAATTTTATCAGGCAACAGAAAAATAAGTTTATGATCAGAAATATATTTAAAAATTAAAAACCAGAGACACCAGCATCCTGCTGACTTGTCAGAAGACCTTTAATCTGTGATCAACATCACAGAAAACAAACAGGTCCTCTCTCAAGATCACTGCATATCATATCTGGCTTAATAACAGTCATCTCAATTTCAATAAGAAAAAATGTTTTTAAAAACTTAAAACTGGACAGGAAAACAGTCAGCATTTCAGGCTTGAAATTGCCAGTTATTTTTAAGCAACCTCTCCCTATACACTAGAATTACAGCTTTGTAAGCAACCTGTGCTCTATATCAGAGAAAAGCATGCAACACTGCCTGCATTCTAGATATTTTACAAATCATGAAACACTGCACTTTTGTTTCAGATCCATGAAAGTACACAAATACTTAATACGAAAACATTTGGTCAGCAGACGTCTTACACAACAGTGCAAAGATACAATAGCTTCTAAATATAGTTATTTGATTAGCAGAGGTGTCAAAAGATTGAACAGCATTACCTGTAAGCTGTTTGACAATTTCCAGTAAAGGAGAATCAATTTGATCATCTACACAAGAGAAGCCAATCTTGTTTCGTCACCTAATATTAGGGGTTTTAATGTTCAAAATGACTGGTTCACAAAGCTAAAGTGGGCAACAATAAAACACCCTATCAGTGTTGCTCAACACCTCCAGTCACCGCAGTCTGGGAAAAACACAGAGGAAAGACAACCAGCCTGCCTCCCCTTATCATTCAAGAGGAGTGGAGCAGGGGGACACTAGGTACAAGCACAAAACCAAGGGGAAGATCACCTCAATACAGAAAAGACCACAGGCAGCTGAATGAACACACTATCCCCCTCATGATGCTGCATTACAGTGGAGCAAGTCTCCAACTGTAAAAGAGCCCCCCCATCAGCTTCACAACAATGGTGTACATAGTTTCACGTAGTACACTCTGATTTTCACCACAGAAGACAGGTCCTGTACCAAATGATTCCCAGCTGGCAAAAAAAAGGCTGACTGCAGGTTTTCAGACTTCAAACGAATTTCTACACATTAAGCTAAATCAGTGTTTGCATTACGTGAAAAACAGCATATAATGACAGAAGTCTAATACGACACAGATGTACCGCAAAGAATTAAACCAAACATTCCTAAATCACCGATTTCTCCTCAGAACTGTAATACACATCAGTCCAGCTCCATAAATTTCATACACCTCAGGATCGAACAGTCCGGGTTTATCATTGATTCATGGTCAAGATAAAAACAAAGTACATCTCATGCAGCTCCTTACAAATGAAAGCAGAGGAAAGATTGTTCTGGCTGTCCACATAGCACAGCTCACAGCAATGTTCTAAAGAAAGGAAGTACATCTCTTCACGGCGATTTGCCAGAGGTTGATGGTGTCAGCTCAGGCACATGAACAGTAGAGAGCCCCCTAACATGCTTGCTCTCTTGCTTCTAGCTACTTTTCAGTGCATCACAGATTCTCAGTGCATTCTCAGATTCTCAGAGCACACCCATCTCCCAGAACAGAGAAAGACAAGTCTTTCCATTCCAAATCATCACCTTATTTCCTCCTCAGTACACACTCATACTCTTCCCCACTAAGTGAAACAAAAAGTACTGTATGCCTGAACAAGACAGCATCTACCCATCAACTAAACAGCTGAAATTCACAGTCCCCAATCCACACCAAATGGCCTACTCAATCTTGATACTCAGTCCACTGGGGTAAGTTATTGCTTGAATATTGCAGTTTGGTAGATTTCCATTCTGGTAGATGGAAAGAGTAGAGCCGTGCTGAGCACATGGTGATGGAGGTTTCCTCCGACTGTGATGCTCTCGAAGGGAGGAAGAGATGCAGTCCTGGGGAGGTGTAACCAGTTTGACTCCAATGTCCAAGGCACCATCACAGCAGACCTAAGCAAGTGGCGTTTTCCCCACTAATCCAGTCAACATGGAAGTTAATCCGGTTTGCCAATGACCACTGCAGGGGTGCCCTTAAATCCCTGAGAGGGTGACAAAATGGGTATCCAGGGAGTGTACTGGGGTCTCTTTAGCATGATGTCCACGTTTTCTCAGAATGTCTGTGCCCCAGAGACGACCCAAATGTCATCAAAATATACATGTCCAAAGTCTAATTTAAATAAGACCCTACCCTCCATACTGATAAAAGAAGAGCAGCACCAGCCCCATCAGAGAAATACTGTGAGAAAGAGGTAAAAATAAAGGCCACCAGGACCAGAGAAACAGGCAAAAGGCAGGAGAGGGCCAACAAAAGACAATGAGAAGAGGAGAGCTTCTCTACTGCTTTGGGAAAGGCAAGCAGCTCATCTGTCCACAGCAGTCTCATCAATCAGTGTGAGGAGCCTAGACACACACCGTCCTCTGGAAGCTATAAAAAAAAGCAGAACAAGATAAATGAGATCAATGCTTATTTCATTAGAAATCATATCACTTAAACATTATGCAACTGATAAGGTAAATACAGGTTAACAGAAAGCCAGGAAGACAAAAAAAAGACACAAAAACAGAAAGACAGACAGCCAGATGGCGATAAATAAGAAATGCCAACAAAAAAGACAGGCATGCACAGACCTATCCTCGGTGAAGCCATCTCTCTCCTCCTCGTCCAGCTCAGCCTCCAGCTCCATGTCCAGTTCAAGATCCAGAGTGTCCCGGCCATAGCCACTGAGAACACTGCAAGAAAGCGAGACAGTCACCATACTGCTGCAATCTCTCGGACCACGACGTGCCACAGTGAGATGCAAGGAAGAATTGTGGCTATCTTCCATTTCTCTGCTCTAGCATTTTAGACTGTCTGCTAGTGTGCTAGCAGTGGATGTTAGCTGCTGTTTAGAAATTAATCCAGACTGACCTGATGGAGCGGCAGGTAAAGAAAACTATCCTCTTCAGCTTCTTGTTGTAGAAGAAGTAGTTGAAGGACCAGAGGCTCCCCTCTTCCCCAAAAGGGTCAGAGTCCAGGTCAGGGTTATAGCTGAGAGAGCAGAAGGATGGTACATTAACGACCTGCTTACATTTCTCCAAATCCCTGGTACATTCCTCGCTGCTGATTGTGTCTGAAGAGCACCTAAGGGATATGCCCCTTTCTCAGTAACTATTGCACTCCTGCTACTACCTAGTCCTTCCTATACTACACCACTGCAACCTTCCACAATTCCTATAGTCACACAATTTTTCACAAAGGACTCTGCTGTATGTATTTATCGATAATGCACATAAAATATAAATTGATGTTCACCTCAACCCACATTAACACCTCAATCATATTACCCACATCTGTACGCATCACACCCACCTGTATATGTCACAGTTCTGCAGGCTGATCTCTTGGTCGATGGCGCTCCAGAGCTCTGGACAAAGGACGTTAAATTCCTCCCCCACAGAAGAGAACAGACTGCTATTAACGGCAGTCACCACCTGTTGGAGACAGACCAGGCTCATGACTCACAATGGTGAGGAAAAACAAGGTGCTTACCCACTTTAGGGATGGGACATGAATCAAAAATAATATTTTTTGTGAAGATTCATATCAGACACTGGCAAATCCAATATGAGAAATCCAGAAATGTCATGAAAAACATGACTATTTTCTGGACTGCAACTTGTCATCAAACTAAAGCACAAAATAATCTACCTTTAGCCATGAAATATTTGTTTTTATTTAATTTCTTGACAATCTCGGTAACAACTGCAAAGAAAACCGACCTGCTCCTCACCGATGCTACCTTGTCACTTAGTAAAACCAAGCACATCAAAAAGAATGAAGGAAACTAAAACTTTGCCAATGGCTTTTAGATCATAGATACTTCTAAGATATTGTACACTACATTTTGCAATTCTAGAAAACAGTTTGCCTTGTTTTTTTCCCCCCAAACCTAGTGACCTCCACAGGCAATTTTAATACTGTTTAATTATAAGCAGCATTAAATACAATTCAGTCCAACAAATTGAGCCTATAATCATTATTTGAGATAACAATGAAAAAGACGTGACTGTGCACCACTAGCCCATTTGATTGTGCATAACTAGTGAGAGAGTACAGTGCGTGTCTGTACGTATACAGATGTGTGTAATTACCCAGTTGAGGCTGGGCTCCCTGCTGAACTCGTGGGCCCGTGCGGTGCTGAAGTCATAGTCAGGCCTGAAGGACTCATTTAGGGTGGTGATGAGGTAGAACAGGGTCTTCCTGCAGCACTTATCACTGAGGGGACTGTCCCTCTCCTCGCTCCTGCTGAGACCAAAGACGGGAGGAAGAGTGACACAGTGACAGACACAGAACTGGGGAAAAATGCCAGACAAAGACAAGCAGACGAGATAACACAGAGACAGGAAGGCTGAGTGGGACAGGCTGTGACAGACAGGCAGACACAAGAGACTGACCAGGGTGAACTGGTAGCGCTGGTCTGGGGAGGGGACAGTGCCTCCAGGACGTGGGGCTGCCCTTCCTGACAGAACTGCTTAAACATGTGCTTGTCATCGCCCGCCATCTTGCAGGAGTAACTCTCAATCCTAGAAAGAGAAACAGAGAGAGTGATTGGAAAGGCCCACTTGCTATTTATTGTCCTGCACAGAAGTATCTGCATTTTTGTCTGTGGTGCTCCGCTGTCCTGGTACTCAGATCAATCCTGTCATCACAATGAATATACTGTCAAGGGTTCGAGGAGAAACAACAGGCAGCAGGTAGCACCTTTAGTGTTCAGGACAGAGGAATGGGGACTTGCAAAGACAGCAGAAGCACAAAATCGGCAGACGGGTGTGCTTATCGATGTATCCCTGCAGAGGGAGAGGGACAGACTGGCGAGGTGAGATGGAGTTGAACTAAGACAGCATGATCCTAGCAACACAGTGAACTATTTAAGGATCTGGGTAGCTCTTCCATAATGCCAGCGAGCCAGAGAGGGAGTGTGATGGTGTTTATTTTTGTTTCTCTGAGTGGTATAAAGCTGTTACATAAGGACACTGTGCAATGTTGTGCTCTTGCTGTCACTGGCACTCGCAGGCCAATCTAAAATTATCACTGAGAAGAAGAACAAAAGGGTAGAGGGTAGGCACGCTACATACTCTCTCTTCTCCCCATCATTCCATTAAGGCTATCCTGCTGCTCCTGTACTTGTGAACATGAATTCAAGTCATAAAACAGAATCCCCGGAAACTGAAAAATGGACAAAAAATGAGCAAATGTTTGCCTGGTTTCTAAAAACATAAAATATCAAAATAAATGAGAACTGCCACAAATGGTACTTCAAAAGTGTGTGGAATTTCAAATGTTCATCCTTCTGTTTGATCTAGGGAGAAGATGAGTGGTCAGCAAGATCCTCTTCCAGCAAGAGAACATCAAGCTCACACTATTTGAGGAATGTAAAGCATGGTTTAGATAGATAATACTTTATTAATCCTGTAGGGAAATTGATGTTACAGCAGTCCAGCCCAAGACAAGCAAAACAGACATCAGAATAGTTATAAAACAAAAGACAAACAAAATAAATAAACATAAATAAATACATAGGTGTGTGTTTATGGCTTGGAATGAGTTTGTAAATATTAACATCATAGGATGGCAGAGTCTTCTAGTTTAATTCTTGTGTTCTTACACTACATCGATGTCCCCAGCTATTTAAGCACACAATTAACCCTCTTCTCCAGGTCTTAATTAGCTGGTAAATTAAGGATAGCCTGAAATGCTGGTTAACAGCCCTCTAGAAATACAGTGCAAGACTCCTGCCCTACACAGCTGCGAAGAACTGTGACAGGGTGACAAGGCGCTGAGATACTGACCTGCCAATGATGTGGGAGTCTCCCATCTCCACACACAGCCGGGAGCTCAGAGCCTCAAAACTGGAATTCTCCAACAGCTTCATACCTGAGGGAGGAAGGATAAAGAGAGTCATGGAGGATGGTAGGAGAAGAGAGGGAGAGAAAGGAGAAAGGACAAAAGGTAGTCAGAAGAGTGATAAAGAAGAAAATATGTATCCTTCTTTTTCTATGTTGTTGATTATCCTGGTTTATGTTTTAACTCTATAGTTATCCAGTTAGTTACCTGTCGCTGTTGTAGTGCTTTGGTAATACTGTAATGAAGAGATCAAGCCAATGATGCCCTTTGAACTGAACTGAGAGACAGGATACATGCATCGCCTTGGGAAAAAATCAGTTAAGCCCCCCATCCCACCCCAAAACAAGGAGGTGGACCCCTCTTCCCACTTTAGAATAGTGATTCTCAACTGAGAACTCGGACATAATGTGGGATCCCAGAATCAAAGGACTTTGTAACACGTCCTAGTTAAACAGTGGGCAAGATCAACACTCGCACTGAAGATGTCCTACAACAGCAACTACAGATGATTAGCTGTACTAATTTTCGACTTCAATGTTTTATTCATATTGCACATTTATGTGACGATGTTCAGGAAGGGGAGACGCAGGCAGAAAAGGTCGAGAACCGCTGGTGTAAGCCGAGTGGTGTTATGAAATTATCAGGCTCCCTTGCTATTTTGCTAAACTAGCTGCTATTGGAAACGGACTCCGGGCTCGCTTGGCGACAAAGCGCGTCAGATCCGACCCTGCTGCATCCCTCTTCTCGCAGCCAATCTCTTCACGGCCAACCCTCCCCCTCGCACCCAATTTCAGTTTCTCCTTCCCCCACACAATAGCCGTCTACTTCCTGGTTGCAACCCAAAGGGGATATTAACTTTTTTTTTTACCTAAAAAGGAAAGAGGAACAGAGTTAAATGTCCCAGCGACATAAACTCATGCAAAACAACGCAATGTTTTGTGAAAACAGCTCGAGCACAAAGCATGCCCTTCGCTGGGAGGCTTTCCGTGTCACGCAGGAGCGCTTCAGATTTTTTGTTCAAAAGTTTGAACAAAGGCTCCAATCCAGTCAGACCAAATAAATGAAGGGTGTGAGATCTGCTACAACAGATTTGGAGATTTCACGTCAGATTCATACTTCGGTCTTGAAGTGATCAGATTTTGCTTCACACTGTTTCGAGAGTCGTCCTTATAAACCTATTGCGCAGTACCGAGACCTGCTGCACCTAGTCCCTGGACCGCCGTTACTGCTCAAGTTGCTACTTAGCCTCTTGGCAATAGAATATAGCTTAGTCATTACTTATTTACAGCAATATAACATAAACATGCAACAATACTCACCTTCCTAATGATCTTTTCCTCCAGACTCGAACTGGCAATCCCCCGTCTGAAATAACTAAATATTGCGGTTTCGCGTTTATTTAAAAACCCCTTTGATCGGACTTCTCGCAAGTGGCTGTAATGGGAGCTCTGGTGTAGTTCCGCGATAGCGATGGACACGATTTCAACTGATAAATAATTTAACTCAACACGACGTTCTCCCTTCAAAAATACTCTGTCGTTGATGCCGTCTTAACGTTATTCTTTTCCGCGCCATCGATGCGAAATTCAGCTCCGAAAAACTGTTTTCAAGCAAAATGAAAGACTCAAGTCCCAACGGGCTAACAGTAAAAGCTGTGTCGAGCAGCGGCTGCATCCCCCTTTAAGCTATCTGTTCTGCTAAAAATAAAATTAAGACACTGTATCGAGGTCAAAGAGGCCTTTACTCCTCACGGCTTTACTTGTTAAAGGTTTAATCTCCCACAAAACAAGGCGCTATATGGCAAAAACACCGCCTCCGCCACTGCGACTGCAAACAACAACAGTCCTCACAAGCCCCACCCCTGAGCGTTATCGCATCAAGTCACGTCCCATCCACCCTCATCGTCAGTGGCTCTTGCGCCTCTCCGTCTAAACTGCTGACCAATCGGATGACACCAAAGGGCCTGTCGGTAAAGACCGTCGACTATCCGCTCAAGGACAAAACATTATAAAATCCCTTCCTCCTCAACCTTTCTTAGCTTTATGTTCAGTGAGAATGCGTTTTACACGGGGGCTTGTTAGATTATCGACACTGAATTTCGTTAAATCAAGAAACATTGATCAGATCAGTGAAGGACAATCCCTGTTGGTTTCCACAGGAGAAGGACAAGATGGGGGGGCAGTTGGTTTTTGAGCCGCAGTCCGTGATTGGTGGAGACCGTGGTAGCAGATGGCGTCGGCCGAGTGTGCGCACGTATGCGTGAGGGGGGGAATAGGAGGGTAGCTAGGTTAGTCAGTCAGGCAGTAGTGACGACCTTTACTCTCTTTCACTTTTTTCATTTGTTCCAGGTACCTAAATCCAATCTGGAACGTTTGAAAGCTGCCTCGTCTCCCCCTGGTGTTAATTTTCTTCAAAACAATGTTTTTCCTTCACACGTCATGCGAAATAAATATGAGTGACAGCACACAAATATAACACTGCAGCCTGTGATTCTCAAGGACGGTTTGTGCAGAGTTCATATTCTCATGATGAATCATATTATCATATCAGATTGTCTTCTGTGTCCATCAAGAAAGTTTAATTAGGACAGTCCCATAGCCGGGATCTGTAATGTTAAGCGCACTTATTCAAGTTTTATAGCTACATATTTGAAAGCAATCATCTAGAAGGGCATTATAATATATATATATAATGAACAGAAAACAGTACATTTTAAATTACAAATTGACGTATTAATAATAATTTGTTTCTGAATTATATCTAGTAACAAAGGAGAATCCATGTGATTTTTCTGCATTGGGTTTTGTAAAGTGTACAGAGCAACTTGACAATAATTCATATTATAAACAAACTTATTAGTACTCATACTTGGAGACACTTCCTACTCACTTGCTTTCCAGGGGACAGGCTGGAATGTCACAAGCCAGAGTGGATGTTCCTGTTGCTACATACTGAACTCTGAGAACCTGTGAACTTTTCACTTTAACAGCATCAAACCTATTGATTCCCTATTAGATAGATAGATACTTTATTGATCCCGTGAGGGAAATTGCAGTGCAACAGCAGCTTAACACACACAACACAGCCACAGTGTAACGAATTATATACTAATAGTACAATACATACAATACAATACAAGAGTTACTCACAGTCCGGACACACAAGAGGAAACTAGAACAGAACAGTACACAGAAAATCGTATCACACGTATGAATATAAATATAGATATAAATGTATTGCACAGGTCCCTGGCATATATTGCACAAAAGTGGTTGTAAACGGGAAAAAGAAAAAGAAAAAGAAAGAGAACAGATGTAGCAGTATATGTGTATATGCGTTTAGTCCAGAAACAGGTCACTGTCGCTGTTGCCTCTGCCAAGACGCAAGGTGGATGCGTTGTACAGTCTTATGGCAGACGGCAAGAATGACCTCCTGTAGCGCTCCCTGTCGCACCGTGGGTGAATCAGTCTATTGCTGAACGTGCTCTTCATTCCTGCAAGCCTGTCATAGAGGGGATGGGAGAAGTTGTCCATGATGGCCTCCAGTTTGGACATCATTCTCCTCTCAGCCACTACCTCCAAGGGGTCCAGGTCAGACCCAATGACAGAGCTCGCTCTCCTGATGAGCTTGTTCAGCCTTTTGGAATCTACTGCTCTAATCCCAGAGCCCCAGCACACCACTGCGTAGAAAATGGCACTCGCTACCACCGACTGATAAAACATGTGTAGCATCTTACTACACACATTGAAGGACCTGAGCCTCCTCAAGAAGTAAAGTCGGCTCTGTCCGTTCTTATAGATGGCCTCGATGTTCTTAGACCATTCCAGTCTATCGTCGATGTGCACTCCCAGGTACTTGTACGAGTCCACCATCTCCACACCACTCCCATGGATGTAGACAGGAGTAGGTTTGACCTTTTTCCTCCTGAAATCTACCACCAGTTCCTTTGTCTTTGTAACATTCAGTTCCAAGTGGTTCACCCCACACCACTCCACAAAGCTGCTGACCAGTCCTCTGTACTCCTCCTCCTGCTCACCCTTGATACATCCCACAATTACAATTGACTATTTTCTAGCTGAATTTTACAGATTGAAAAAAAATAAAACTGTGAACGTGGCATATGCAAATAGTACTGTGCAAGTGCAAGTCAGTACTTAGTAACACCTCCTTTGGCAGAAATCACGTTTCTTGTAGCCAGCTAGGAGGCTTTCTATTCTTGCTTTAGGAATTTTATCCCCACTCTTCCTTGTAGAACTCTCCTAGCTCAGAAATATTCTTAGGTCTTCTTACATGCACTGCATGTTTGTGATCTCCCCACAGCTTTTCAATAATATTCAGCTTGAGCACTATGAAGGCAATTCCAAAACCTTAATCTTTTATTCCTGTACTACAAGTACTTCATGGTTGATTTTGAGGTATATTTTGGATAGTTGCCTTGCTGAAATATCCAACACCTTTTTAGCTTCAATTTGTTTACTGCCTCTGTTACATTAGCTTCTAGGATTTGTTGATATTTTGTTGAATCCATTCCTTTTCCCCCTGTGCAATACTTCCTGTGCCACTGGCTGCCACACAACCCCAAAGCATAATCCATCCCCATGCTTAACAGTTGGTAAGGTGTTCTTTTCTTGAAATGCTTCACCTGTTTTTTTTTTCAAATGTATCTTTAGTGGTTGTGGCCAAAAAGATCAATTTTGTTTCATCATTTCACGGCACTTTGTTCCAAAAAAATGTCTGGCTTATCGAAGTATTGCTATACATACTTCTGTCATTGCCTTTTGCGATGAGGTTGTAGGAGAGGTTTCCTTCCGACAGCTCTTCCATGCAGATCATATTTTAGGGCGTACCCTTGCTTTGTATGGGTCAATTACCCTTTTCAAGTCCTCATTCAGCTGCGTAGAGAAGCCTATGGTTGCTGAGAGCAGGCAAAACACCCTGAGAGGTTAGAAGGGTCAGAGTATTTATTCAACTATGGAATTGTCTTCACCTGGCTTAATTTAAGGCCTAAAGCATCAATCAAGTTTTGAGGCCATAAAAAAAGTATTAATGAATCAACTGGAAGGGTGCCCAAACGTTTGCACATGCCACATTCACTGTTTATTTTTTTCAAACTGTTAAATTCAGCCAATAGTCATTCTGCATTAAAATTGCAGAAATATGTCACATTTAAGTCCGTGCCCTGCAGGGATTTCTGGAAAGATCCGTGCAAAGGGGAGTGTCTCAAAGACATTGCAGCGGCAAGCTTCCTTCTCTAGTGACACTTGATTGACATCAGCATGATCAGCTGGGTGCTTCAGTTCAAGCTACTTGAATTAATTACCAATATTCCAACCCCTTTGGACTTAGCATTTACTTTAGCACTGATTTCAGCATTCTCTCTTGGTTCAAAATAACTCCAAATACGATACTATAAGTGTTTTGACACAATATGTTCCCTTTGCAAAAATGGTTATTGTTTTCACAACAAACATACAAGTATTCAATAACAGCTAACTTTAGTATCATGTGTCCACCCCTGGGTAAATCTACTAAGTTACAAAAAATATTAGCATAAAATACATCACAGGCAGCCACAGTAAAGCAGTATAAAGCACTTCCTGTGGCGCAGGCGTACTGTGTAATTGTGCATATGTTACATAATTATAACATACTGTAGCTTTCAGGCTGCTGTTCCAGTTCAGAAATTGCAATTATTGGTGAGAGGTTATTGAACAGTTTTCAAGTCCAAAATAGATTAATGTATATACTTAAATATTTATGTAATTCTGGAAATAACTTTCTTAGATTTTGCATCGGCAAAATGCAAGATTTAGTTTTATAATTAAAAAAGCAAGAAAAAGTTATGTCTAACATCTAAAATCCATTATAGTACCATTACTAATAAACTTTTAATAGTTTGGCATTCATAAATGTAGTGGTCATTCAATGGCTAAATAATGTTTCGTCTTTTCTCTGTACTTAAAAAAATGCTTTATTTTGAAAATTGAAGGGCCCAGCCAATAGTAAAACATACATGTCATTCAAGAGTCCTAAATAAGAGCATAACAATAGTCCACAATTTGCGGTACTGTGTAGAGGATGAAGAATGAAGCTGGATTTAAACATTTGATTAAATAAGCTACATTAAAAGTCTTGGAACACTGTCAAATTGCACAAATGTGAGTAAGATGGGCTAATGATTGCAGGAGCTGAAAGTGTAAAAAGATTCTCTGTATAATCTTTAAAACTGCTTTTAACAGTTGAGAAGTGTTCTTGAGTTTTGGCCAAAAAAAGTAGAGAATCTAGGCAATCATTTTTCTTCTTCTGCTTTTCATGATTAAACTCTGAAAAGTAATCACTTTCTTTATATGTTTTCCTTCAGTTTTATTGATTTTTGTTTTTTGGAGTTTATGAAGACATTTTCCCAGTTCTTGAATAGACTTAAATGTCTGTTAAAAGGCAGAAGCAAGTATTTCAATGTACTTAAAAGTTTGTTTTTGTCCCTCCTTTTTGTTTCTTACTAGAGATAGCTGTGATATGTAAGTGCATGTACAGTTATTCTGCATTAGTAAATATGTTCTGTAGCAGGAATTTAAGGGCATGTGCAGTAGCTGAGTTATTTTACCCAATTATTTTTCATGCATGTTCCAGATTTTTTCCTTCTGTTTACTGTATTTTAACAGCTTTCTCCCCCTTCTCCTTGATATGTCTTAGATCTAACTTGCCCACTCACTGCCGTCTTGGTGGTCTGTCATTCTGCCCTTACTTATGTACCCGTACTTCTCATTCCTCCTTCTCCTTCCCCTGTGTTCACTGCCTCAACTGGGACTGATTGAATGTGTGTTTTGCTCATCTATAAGAGCTGTTAATCCATCCACCCATTTTCTAACCGCTTTATCCAGTACAGGATCTCATTCCTCCTTCTCCTCCCCCTGTGTTCACTGCCTCCACTGGAATTCAGTGTGCCCTACTGAGCCCTGCATGGGAGACACACTGAACACACAATACCCACACAGAATAACGAAGGCAACTCGACAAGAAGAACTGACCGAATGTGTGTTTTATTCTTCTATAAGAGCTGTTAATCCATCCATCCAATTTCTAACCATTTTATCCAGTACAGGATCATGGGGGAACTGGAACCTATCCTGGTAAGCAATGGGCACAAAGCAGGACACACCCTGGATGGGGCACAAGTTCATCACAGGGCACACATAAAAACACAAATACAGACATTAGTCATACACTAGCGACATTTTTGTCAGAAGCCAATTAACCTACCCATATATCTCTGGAAGAAAACCAGAGCACCTGGAGGAAACCCATGTGACTACCAATGTTACTACTTTTCCTTATTCCTCTTTCTCCCCTCCAATTCTGCTGCCTTACTTCCCTTCCCTCTGCCCACTCCCAGGGCCTCTCTCCCTCCTCCCTCTCTCTCACACACTCTCCTGTGCTCTCCGGTACTCAAACACACTCCCTCTCTCTGGGAAGCCGCTCTGAGGTTGCTGTCGTTTGGAGATGGGTCTGTCGTTCTGTCCCCCTCCGTCCTTCTCCACCTCTCCATAGCCCCCTCCACCAGGGGTGTGCAGACAGAACACGTCCTGTAAAGAATCAGGCACAGGGTCACACATACACACATTAGCAGAGAGACAGGGAGACAGGGAGACAGGGAGACAGGGAGACAGGGAGACAGGGAGACAGGGAGACAGGGAGACAGGGAGACAGGGAGACAGGGAGACAGGGAGACAGGGAGACAGACTGCCAAGCTGGAACTGAGAGCAGTCAGGCCGATTGAAGGGGAAGTCACTCAGACACAAAGGATAAAAACAAAAAGTACACACTGTCAAGACACAGTGACTACAGGGTGCTGACACAAGAGGCATGCCATCCAAGCAGATACTACACTACACCTCATCCACACACACTAGAGGCACATTCCTCAGAAACTCTGTATCTGAACTCTCACACCTCTTCTACCTTTCAGAGACTGACACGCTGGGAATGGGTGGGGAAGCTAAATGAATAATGAGAGAGAGCAAGCACCACACACTGAAATCACATGACACAGAGGGAGAGGGTTTGTGTGTTATTCATAGCACTGGACATAAAAACATAGGAAAGATTACAAATGAGAGGAGGCCATTTGGCCCATCTAGCCCACTTGGTAGTTAGTAATTAACTGATCTAAAGATCCCATCAAGACAAAAAAGCCAGGATACTGGCCTCAACAACATGGCTGAGTATCTTGTTCCACACTCCCACAGCCCTCTGTGCCTGTTTTTCGGTTTTAAATACACTTTCACATAGTTTTCACTTGTGCCCTCTGGTTCAGTTTCACTGTTCATTCAGAAGACATTTACCAGGTTGGCTTGGTCAACGCCTTTGAAAAACACCTTTAGTTCTTCCAGCCTCTCTGCATAGGAAGCCCCGAAATCTGGGATGCTCTTCTCTAGACCGATTACAAAGCATCAAACTTTTAAAATACTTAAAGAGGATTAAACAAAAATGATAGAAGAAGGCTCTGCTGTACTGGAAGAGCAGTAGGCCAGGATATAAAACCTCAGTATTGGAAGATGACTCAATGGGACTCTTCAGGAAGAAATTTGGTGAAGCAATGAGCTACTTAGCCACCAAACAAGCAGGATGGGCCTAACAGCATTTGCCACCTTTGACAATGGCTTAAATTCCCTCTCCATGTCTGTTGCTCTTTTCATGTGTGTCTGTACTTGCACAGTGAAGTGTGGCGCTCTCTCACCCCCGGCTCTAGCTGCACCGACGTCTTTGTCCCCAGGTTCAGAAGTCTCCCATTAGCTCGCTGCAACAGATTGAGACCTGGGGCTCCTGGCCTCCCCCCTGCACACACATATCAATACAAAGGCAAGGACAGAGTGTGTGTGAGCGAGACACTACAGCAGCACACACTGCGTAATGGTTATATTTCACAAACGTTCCTACAGTACGTGGAAACAGAGCACTTTTGAGCTGAAATGAACTGAGAAAAGAGAATGTGTGAGAAACAGGGAGACATCAGGTCCAGGTCAATGAAGGTCGGGGCCCCAGTGTCTTTGAAGGGACAAGAGGTGACAAGGTTGCAGTGAGCTCTCAAACTGAAGGAAAACAGTTCCCCTCTTTTAAGGGATAACTTTAAAAAAGAGCTTTAAAGCTTTTAAAAGAAACCTTTCACAGACTTTGAAAAGAATTACCGTTAATTCATTCCCCATGTCAAAATAATGACCATCCATCACAGATCTCCTAGTTACAAACGAGACTTGTCTCACACTACAGCCGAAGAGAGAAGGTAACACACACTAACACACGAAGGACAGAGCTGACATTCGAGAGGTTTCTTCTCAGTGGAAGGCTGAAATGCATGTGAGCCTGAGAGGTTACAAGTGGAGAATTAGTGGTCACAGGTGGGGGGGGGCAAGGTGCGTGTCTCTAATTTGAAGGTGTAGGGGAAGAGGTTCAAGGTGAAGAGAGAGATGCGCGACGCTGTGTTGAAGGGGTGAGATGCTTACCGTGGAGGCCATAGGGTCGTGTGGCACGTCTCTCGGTCAGCACTGAGAGCACTACCTTCTCCCTGAACAGCAACTCCCGGATTACGCCGTCTCCCCCCCGGTACCGCCCCTCACCCCCTGAGCCGGGACGCAAGCTGAATCGCTGCAACACCACAGGGTACCTGGGACAGACAGCGAGAGGGAGGAAGAGAGGATAGAAAAGGCAAGTTAGCCTGGTAAGACATGCTAGGACAAGGCTGTATTCTGTCTCCTTTTCTTTTCAATCTTTACTCAGAAATGATCATGAGGAAATTAGATCTGGAAGAATCGGAAATCGGTGTGAAGATTGGAGGCAGAAATATTTATAATCTCAGCTATGCTGATGATACAACATTACTGGCGGAAACGGAAGATGGCCTGAAATACCTTATTTTAAGAATCAAAAAGGAAAGTGAAAAGATGGGTCTCCACCTCAACATCAAAAAGACAAAGATCATGACAACAGCTGGAAATGGAGCAGTCAAAATAACCATCAATAATGAAGAGATCGAATGCGTCAAGGTTTTCTGCCTCCTGGGATCCATGATCGACCGAACTGGAGACTGCGGCCCTGAAATCAGGCGACGAATAGCGTTAGGCCGTAGTGCGATGCTGAGCATGCACCAAATCTGGAAGAGCAAAGACATCAGCCTCACAACCAAATGCAAAATGGTCCATGCTATTGTGTTCCCCATATCAATGTATGGGTGTGAAAGCTGGACCCTGAAAAAAGCTGACCGAAAGAGGATGGATGCTTTCGAGCTATGGTGCTGGAGAAGACTGTTACGGATACCATGGACAGCAAGGGTCACCAATAAAGAGGTTCTGGAGTGCATCAAGCCAGAAATTTCGCTTGAGGGAAAGATCACCAGACCCTGGCTCACTTATTTTGGTCATGTGATGCGATCAGATTCATTGGAGAAAGCAATGATGCTTGCAATGGTCAGTGGAACAAGAAAATGAGGCCGCCAAAGAATGCAGTGGCTCGACGCCATCAAACCGGACACTGGCTTAGGCATAGAACAGCTGAAAGAGAAAGTCCAAGACCGGAAAGTGTGGCGAGAGATGGCCTATAGAATCGCCGAGAGTCGGATCCAACTGACCGGATAACATCATCATCAATATATTTTAAAATTGCCTTAACAGATAGTAACAGACGGTTAACATTTCTGTTTATTAGTGATTGGCGATATTTTGAACACATATTGTTTTGGACGGATTAGGCAGTGACATATTCCTCTGCTATTAATATAACATCAACATAACATCACTTTATTGGGTCTGTACAATTTCTTGCATTAGGAATTTGTCTTTTCAATAGGGTCAGCCATTGTACAGTGCACCAGGAGCAGTTGAGGTTAAGGGTCTTGCTCAGGGGGCCCAACGGAGTATGATTCCTCTGCCAGCTGCAGGATTTGAACTGGCAACCTTCCAGTCACAGGCGCAGATCCTTAGCCACAGAGCCACCGCTCCGCCCCATTGCCCTGTGTCTATTGCTATTGCTCTGTGTCTCACCTCTTCTCCAGGATCTCGGGGTCAGTGATGCGCGTGTTGGTCATGTGACTGTGGACCCCACTGCGCCCTTGCCAGCCTGGCCCTGCTCCTGCACCTCCTGCCACCGTCTCGTAATATCCCCCCCGCTCACTGCCGAACGACACATTGTTCATACAGCCCTGAACAAGGGAACCAGAGAATATGCGTGGGTCTATTTCTTCTTTGTCTCTCTCTTACTACAGTATGTATCAGTCTTCCCATCTGTCTGTTCTTCTGACTCTTGGCCTGTGAGTCACTCCATCTTTTCATTCTCCTATTCTCTGTCTCTTTTTCTGTCTTGTTTAAATGCCTCTGTTGTCCCCCAGTCTGCAAAATAAAGTCTCTTTTTCCAAGAAAGTTGGCAGACTCTATTTTACACCTCGTCATTTTATACTTGCCACACAAAATCCCCCTATAGGCTATTTCTGATGAAGTCGAGCCTCCTCTCACCTGCGATGCAGCGCACACCTCAAATGCTCTGAATATGACGTCTACCACCCTCTGTGATGTCAGGACATTTCCGCCCACCACTGCAGCATTCTGGGATGGTTGGAGGATGGAGCCAGGGGGAATGATGACCTTGATGGGGGCCAGGCAGCCCTACAACCCAACACACATACACATCAGCAACACATACAACACTCTGGCTCTGTCTGTTTCTACCTCTTCCTCTCTCTGTTCAAGGCCCCCCATGAGAGAATAATTCACAACCCCTTCTCCTCTCATTACTCTTCTTCTACATCCCTCAGTCTTTCTCCTCTTGCTCACCCTTAGTCCTCCTTTCTGCTCCCCTTCCCTCTGTTTTCTCTCTATCCTCCATGCCTCTCCCTCCCTCTCTCCTTTCTGACTTCCCTCTCCTTTCCCCCCTCCAGTCTTCTCCTTCTCCTGTATCTCCCTATGTCTCAGACCTGGTTGAGGGGGATGTCCTGGCCCACCATGCAGCGCAGGCAGTAGATGAGCGCAGAGAAGGTGATGGCTCGAGGGGCATTGCAGTTTCCCCACACCTCCGGCCCTGTCCCAGAGAAATCAAACACAGCGCTGCCCTGGGAGACAACAGGAAACACACAACAATGTCCTTTCACACCCATTCTGCACGGTCAGGCCGATCAGAATCTGTGCATGTGTATATTAAAACAATAATTGCCCTACTTAAGTACAGGAAACTCTTTTGCCTGCAGTCGTCAAAGTCTCCTCTGACCTTTACAGGAGGATCAGATTCACAAGGAAGGAGTTAGACACCCCTTATCTGCACTAAATGAACCCCCACACACCTCTTCTTCATTGATTTGCACCCGTAGCCTGATTGGTGTTCCATCATCCATGTGATCCTCTGACTCCACCTCCAGGGAGCCTGTCTGTTGACGGTGGAGACGAGCAAACTCCTTCAGCATGTCCCTGACAGCCAGCTCTGCGTTACTCTGGAGGACAAGAGGGACTGAGACACTGAGCACAACCCACATAAACACTCTTCTGCCTCTTTCCATCCTCCCCTTACACTTCACCTCTCTCACCTGTATATATCCCATGTAAGCCTGCACCACCTCCAGTCCATAACTGTCAATCAGCTCCTCCACTAGCTGGCTCCCTCTCTGATTGGCTGCCACTTGTGCTTGCAGGTCTGCAAGGTTGTCATGGAGATTGCGGGTCCCCGAGCATCCTGGGTATTGGCCAGGTGCCATGAGGGCAGCTGTCACAGCTAACCAAGAGCGAAAGAGCAAAGCAGAGAAAGACTGTGACACAACTAGAGAAGGGGAAAAACTAAATATATTGGTCATTTGCTTTGTAGCTCACCAAGTGACCTTTGCCGTTGATCAGGTATTTCCAGAGGGGCCAACATCAAGACAGACTGGTGACCTGCTATTCTATGGTATGTGAATTTCAATTTTCTTACAAAATAAGGACATCCAACCATTACCAAAAAGCCATGTATTCTTACTGGTGAGGGTTACAATGACCCAGCATGTATCTTAGAAACATAAGGTGCCAGTCCATTGCAGAGCACATACAAACAAGAGCAATTTAAAGACACCAAATAACATAGTCAGCATGTTTCTGAGTTGTGGAAGAAAAAACAGAACACTTATTCAAACACATAAAAAAGACATACCAATCAAACATTGCTGTTTTGACTCTTGAGCATATTTTAAAATACAGCATTAATACTGCACTTAAACTAATATGCAGTAGAATTCCTATAATTTCTTCAGCCAGTGTGACACTGCTGATGGGACAGTGAATGAACAGCAGTGCCCTCGAGCTGCTCCATGATCACGATCTGATAAAATAGTTTATATTTAAATTCAGATTGGATTTATGGTTTTAAAATACAGTATATTTTACTGCCGCAAAAATAACCCTCATTCAAAATTGAACTCTTCAGATTAAATGCATAGAATACACGTATAAATACAAATATAAATTATTAAGAATTACTTGTACTTATACAGAGTATTTTACTCTTAATGCTCCAAAAATGCTTCACATGTAGAAGAGGACCCACTTCATCTAACACTGCAGCACCTACCTGGCATCTAATCCGTACCATCAGCCCAACTATATAGCAGATCAGGAATAGAAGCAAGAAACTCCTTCACTCTATTAACACCCCTAGTTTACTGAACAAATAGTCAGGACCTTGATTTATAATCTCATCTGAAGGATAGTACAGTACCTCCTACAGCACATTACGCCTGAGGCATCGGAATGTAATCTGTGGTTTTGAGGAAAGATACCCACCAACTGGTCTACCAACAACACTGAGGTTTCCCACCCACTCTTGCCTAACTCTTGAGATCTGATGAGATCAGGTTACAAGCTGGTAATGTTTCTTATTATCTTCCGAACCAAAAAACCTTTCAAATCTGTTCAATGCCTGTCATCATGGCAGGAGAGGCCTGGTCCCCAATGACAAAGTTATGGCTGTTATTACTACTATATGATATTCTTCCATACAACACTTTTATTCCAAACCAATTTGAATTTGCCTAGTAAGTGCCAGCATTTCAGAGTTCCCGCACACTCTGTCTTTCATTGGTCTTTCATTGGTTATTAGCACTCAATATTATTAACAAAAACATTACTGATTTCAGTTTGAAAGACTTCCTGCAACAATTTAAGATTCCTAGAAAAAAATAACCACAGTTTCTTATACATCTAACTTTGAGCTATTGTGTGAAGCCAACCACAATTTAATTTAAAAATGGCACTATTCAGGGAATGTGCACACATTTCCTTTATATTTTAGTTTGTTAGTTACCAACTTCCCTTATTTATTGAATGATATATCAATAAATCTGTTAAAATTCTTCTTAGAACCCTTTCGTGCACATGATTTTGTTTCCTAGTGTTTAAAGAATGCCCTTGCTATTGAACACAACTCTAATGTCACACAGTACCACTTCTTCAACTACTTCAAAAAACAGAACGGTAAGGCTTTTAATATCGGTCAGCCACATTTAGTCTCATAAAGGAGCTCTTTGCAGTATGTATACCACCATTATAAAGTGTTACACAGTGCAAAGCCATAAAGAGGTGCATCATCATGATAATGTACGAAATACCATAATGTGCAGCGACCCAACCAGGACAAGCTGACAGCTTTACCCAGTCTCCCCAGTTCTTACCCTCCTCCTGGAACTTGCCCCCAGTCACCAGTTTGAAGGAGATGAAGACAGCCCCCTCCTGCTGCAGAGAGGTTGAATGGGGGGGCATTGATCCCGGCGTGATTCCTCCAATGTCAACATGGTGCCCCCTGCTGGCCACGAAGAACACTGGCCCAGTCACCCCCTTTCTGAACACCTGAGAGTGCGGAGGGAGGATGGAGAGAGAGGAGTCAAGAGGGGAGAGTAAAGAGAGGTACACAGGATGTGAGAGGAGAAGGAGAAACAGATGCAAGGACCAAAGGACCATAAGAGTGGCACAGAAAGGACAAGGTGAGTTATGAAAAAGGATTAGGGTGAGATGGGTAATTTTAGGCCTGGAGGGCCAGTGTGTTGCTTCGAACCAACCAACTAAATCAGCTTATTATCAGCTTATATGATGTCATTAAATTATTATTAATTTAATGAGACAAATGTACCTGCTCCTCATAGCTCTTCAGCTGCTGGTGCATTATAGAGACCTAGAAAATGTACAGACTCACTGGCTTTCCAGAACCATTACTTAGGATTCACACACTCTCCCTTTCCACCTTACCACCTCTCTCCCTCCTTTCCCTCTTTTGCTCATTTCAAAGCTACTTTGCAAGGTATTGACAAACCAGCTGCATCAACACACACCTGTAAGATAACATTATTTAAGACAGCGTGAATATTTTTAAGAAGCAATAAGAGCAAAAAACCTTCCACCTCCCTTGACCCTCTCCCTCTCTTTTCTCTTCCCCCATCTGCCTCTCTACCTCCCATGCCTCTTCCCCCTTTTGTGTCCACATGCATCTCCCTGTCCCTCCCCTTACTGGCCCTCTGTCTCACCGGAGTGATGACAGTGAGGTCAGGCAGGTGACTGCCCCCAGCGCAGGGGTGGTTGCTGAGGATCACATCTCCCTCCTTCAGATCATCCTGCAGAGTGCGTAGCTGAGGAGGGATAGAGAGAGGGAGAGAAAGAACAGAGGGTCATGGGGCCGGGTGAGAAGACTTACATACCACACCTTAATATTTTTCTTGTGTGGTTCTGTGAGGTAAAGTGCCCTCCAGATGCCTTCCTGTACTCATAACCCTGATAAAACAGGAATATTGCAATCAAACAACAGAAAGACTCCTTGTGCAGAAAATGTTTCATGTTTAATTCTAAAAATGTTACACTGTAATATTAACAGCATTCCACAGAGCAGGGTCAAATTTGTCACAAATAATTAAAGTCCAGAAAACATGATCACATTTATTCACACCCCTGTAGGAAGTATTTTGTAAACCCTCCCCTAGTTATTACATGGAATAAAAGCTTCCTGTAGTGTGCTATGATGTCCTGGCAATTAAATGAAATTCATGAACTATGTAGATCTGTCGTTCTAAAAAGTCCTTCAGACCCTTGGACTTCTATTTAGTGAGCTCAGGATCACAGTTAGAATCACAGTTTGCCACATTCATACGAGTGATGTTTAGTAGTAGTTTTCCACACGATAATGCCAGTGTTATTGGAGATCTCCAACTGTTGCCTTTGAATTTATAGTTGCCTCCTAGACCCACTGATTTTACAGTCTGTCGTGGCAAGGTACACTAGCATTCTCTTCCTTGAGGGGCTGTACCTATACAAGTAGCCTGAAATGCCTAAATAATGCACATTACAATGGAAACTGTTCCAGTAGATTTAGTTTTTGTGGAATGTTTTATAGCCATCCCCCAAATTGTGGAGATCAATAAGCAATTGCCCACAATCTGCAGTCTTCAAAGAGCTCTCTGAGCTTAGGCATGATGCATTACTACTTAATGTTTTCCATGTACTTCTCCTTTTATATACCAGGGAAACAGGAAACATTCTGAGGCCTCTGTGTAATCCTGATGGCTTCCATTGCACTTCCAAAAAGGAGAGTATTACTGCAGATTTTGTTTAATCTAATTTAAAGGAATAATAAGCATTCCATTTATGTGAAACAAATGTGATTCTAACATCTAACAAAAATGATTTTACTGTGCGATGCTATTAAGAATACAATATAACATTAGTAGAATTTATTTTAAGTGAGACCTTATCTAATACGTACTGAAATCTGGTCGGCACTGTATTTTAGTGTCACGGTGTCAGTATCTGCTATGCTTTCTCTCCAGCAGGACACACAGCTGTCCTCATATACTCGTTAGCCTGGGGGTAAGTGTGTCTCGGGATCAGTGCCAGTCAGTGTATCAGGGATCAGCATGGGACTGACAGTGTGTCAGGGGTCACTGGTCTTCTCATTCATTATCAGTAACCGAACTAGGGGTCAATGTCAGTCAGCATGCCAGTGGTCAGTGTCAGTCAGTGTGTCAGTTGGGAAGTGTGTCAAGGGTCAATGTCATTTGGTCATATTGCTAAGGGTTAGTGTCACTAGGTCAGTGTGGTAGAGGTCAGTCAATATATTAGGGGTCAGTGTCAGTCAGTCAGTGGCAGGGGTTAGTGTGCCAGGAGACTGTGTAAGCCGGCCAAAGTGTCAGGGGTTGGTGTCAGCTGGCTGGTGTGTCAGTGGTCAGTCAATATGTTAGGGCTTGAGGTCAGTCGGTCAGCATGTCAGGGGATGGTGTCAGGTGGTCAGTTTGTTAGAGCACCACTGTGTCAGTGACAGTCAATCTGTGTGTTACGATTTATAGTTTGAAGTCTAAAAGTTAAGTCAAGGGACATCATGTTAAAACTGTACAATACAATATAAGGTAAAGACCCTACCAGAGACACAGAAGTTCATCAGACCAGAGTTTATCCTGCAGCATTAAGCAAATTCGAGAGGCCATGAGTCCGCCTACATGGGACATCAATTACCAGGATTACTCCCCAGCAATACTTGTCCTCACTTATACAGCTGGGTGCCAGCTGTATAAGAAACCTGAACCCACAACCTGTCACTCAAGAGTCAAAAGGTTTAACCACTACACTACACCTCTCCACAATGTAGTAGTAAGATCTAATTCTGAACAACATCTGGTCATCATGTCACAAAAAAGATACTGCTGCTCTTTAATCCGTCCAAAAAAGCACAACAAGATACATTCTGGGACTAATAATTAACCAATTAGCTACTGACTAAAAAAAAGGTTAATAAAGCTGAATGGCTTCCACTCATTTTGTATCCATTCTTGTGTTCTTTTGTTTTAGGATGACATTTTTTTCAGTCGGTGTCTGTCAATCACTGTATCTGTCAGTCAGTGTGCCATGCCATTAATGTCTATGTATGTCTCTAAGTCAGTATCAGGTTGTCTTTCTGTGTGTCAGTAAGTGTTAGAGTGCCAATGTCAGTGGATCAATTTGACAAGTCATCAGTGATGCAGCTTCATCAATTTGGATATGAATCTGTCTCAAATATGTTCTGTTCACAGCACTAAGGAAGTCATGTTTGTAAGTCAAGTCTATCAGGATTAGGGTGACAATGTGCAAGGATGTTAGGGTGTCCAAGTGCCACAGTGTTGAGTTCCAGAGTGCCAGTGTGCCAGAAAGTCAAATGTCTGGTTGTAAGTACCTGGTACTGCACTGTCTCTTGCATAGCTCCCAGGTGTACAGGGATGTGTGGCGCATTAGAAACCAGCCCCCCGTCTGGCCCAAACACAGCGCAAGAGAAGTCCAGACGCTCCTTGATGTTAGTGGAGATTGCCGTGCGCTGTAACACTCGCCCCATCTGCTCTGGATGACATGCACAGCAACACAGTCACTCTCCCGGCTCCACCCATCCCCCCCCTGCCCTGCCCCGAGCTCTGCTGTGATGAGCCCTGTTCCCCCTGGGGCTCACCTGCGATGCTCATGAAGCGGTGTGAGAAGATGGAGAGCTGGATGGTGTTCAGCTCAGTGCCCAGTGCACAGGGCTTCTCCGCCCCCACTTTGATATGCACATCTCCCCCTGCTGTCAGTTCCGCCACACAAGATGGTTCAACCACGATGGTACTAAGAAGAGACGTAGACAGTGGAGAGTGAGATGCCGAAGGAGAGCAGAGGTAGAGAGAGGAGGAGAAGGAAGCAAGGGTGTCAGGAGAAAGGAGGAACATCAAAGAAAAGCTATAAAAATGAAGAGTACCACAAGCAGAGGAGAAAGGTCTTCGGCTCTTCCCCCTTATTTCAGAAAGTGCATGCAGAAAGAGAGTGTATACGTTATGAAAAGCAGCAATGTCAGCAGGCAAATTGTATGAGCAGTAAGCAGTGTCGGAGGAAGTTACTTTTGAAAAATAAACCATTAAAGTTTTGCTACTTGTGTAAGGGATTACTTTTAAAAAAATAAGGATTTTGGAGAATGGATTTCCATAGCTAATTTATGTTACACAGTAACTATGCACACACTAAATAGATCACTGTAACAGATGTTTAAAGTTATTTTTTCCAACTTCTTGCTCATTTTAAAAAGTAACCCCTCACACAAGTAACTTGTGTCTGTAATGGATTACTTTCTTTAAAAAAAAACTTCCCCAACACTGGCAGCAAGACAGGAAGAGAATGTCAGCAGGCCGGCTGATGTCAGCAGTGAGACCTGTTCTTGTCAATGATGATGGCTGGCCCTGAGATGCTGTCGTCACATGACAGGTCCTCCCATAGGTACACACTGGTATCCATGTAACCGTCATCAAAGTAGCACCGCGTCACCTGCGGAATGGGACAGAGTGGTGGCGATTGAGTCACAATGACATGATCAGTTACAGTAGCTTCTGTACCTTTGGACACAGACTCTCACAACAGCAAATCAAGTTCTGTGTAGAAGCCTTTTCTCCATACTGTTCTTGCTACTTTTTAAACATCTACATGTCTATCTTTGTTAGACTTACCCTTTATCACCCTCAAAACTAACCTCTTCTGTTCAATGGCAAATCTGTTACCTTCTGCTGTTAAATCCGTGAGAGTTAATAAATCCTTTCTTTAATGGGATCTGACACAGACGCAACTTCTCCAGAACTGGCATTTTTGAAAACCGTGTGCCTATGTGATTGGTACTAATGGTCTATCACTGAATTAATTTAAAAGCAGCTCTCCCCTATTTCTTTACCTTTGTGACCTTTGGAGGGCCTTGTGCTGTATGGACTGTTGGTTGGGGAGTAACCCCTGACCTCCCACAACCCCTGACTCGGATATCATCCACCACGATGGGGCGATCGGGGATAGTGAAGCCAAACTCCTTCAGATACCTGAGGGAGAGAGTTAGAGTTGGAAAGAAGAAAGACACACACAGAGCATGAGCCAAGCAAATACAGACTGTGAGACAGAAAAAGACAAAGAGACAGAGAGAGAAATGTACAGCCAGCAGTACCGGTCAGTAAAAGCTGTGAGGAAATCTCCAGAGCGACAGGACTGGGAGTTGCCAGGGTAACCACATGAAGACACCATGAGGGCGCAGTCTGTTCGCTCATAACGGAGGTGAAGAAAGACTTCTGTACTGATCTGAGAGCTGGAGAGAGGGTTTACAATTTACAAAGTTATTTACTAATAGTGACAAAAGAGAACATTTGACCACAATAGTTGCTGAGGCTTCTGTGTGAGTAGTGATCTGAGGAAACAATTCTGCAATATTCTTATATTGTCCTGTATGCTTCTGATGTGAGCAGTGTACTGCAGGTGAACAGAGCTGCGCAGGTGTGCAGGGCTGGACAGGTGTGCAGAGTACTTCAGGTGTACAGAGCTGGGCGTGTGTGCAGAGCTACGCAGGTGTGCAGAGTACTACAGGTGTACAGAGCTGTGCAGGTGTGCAGAGCTGAGCAGGTGTGCAGAGTACTGCAGGTGTATAGAGCTGTGCAGGTGTGCAGAGTACTGTAGGTGTACAGAGCTATGCAGGTGTACAGAGCTGCGCAGGTATGCAGGGCTGGACAGGTGTGCAGAGTACTTCAGGTGTATAGAGCTGGGCATGTGTGCAGAGCACTGCAGGTGTGCAGAGCTACGCAGGTGTGCAGAGTACTATAGGTGTACAGAGCTGTGCAGGTGTGCAGAGTACTGTAGGTGTACAGAGCTATGCAGGTGTACAGAGCTGTGCAGGTGTACAGAGTACTGCAGGTGTGCAGAGGTGTGCAGAGCTGTGCAGGTGTGCAGAGTACTGCAGGTGTACAGAGCTGTGCAGGTGTGCAGAGCACTGCAGGTGTGCAGAGCTGTGCAGGTCTTGTTGTGCAGCACATGTGGGCTCAGTGCTTTGCTGTGTGCTGTACACTAGCTGACCTGCTGAAGCCGCGGATTCGCAGCGTGTCCTGGCAGTGCAGCATGAGGCGCTCCACTCTCTCATCCAGCAGGGGGAACGACTGTGACTCATAGCGCCAGGAACACGGTTCCTGCAGCTCCTCCACCACATCCGCCAGGGCCAGCCCGTAGGCAGACAGCACACCACTGTATCTGAGACAGAGAGAGGAGACAGAGAGATCACTCACCTGGGCCGGAGGGAGAGGGAGGGAAACGAACCTGCGATCTGATCTAACTGTATGAGTCGTGCCAACAAAGACATATTTCAAAACTCTTGGATCTTGAAGAAAGGTGGGCAGGAAACAGAAAGGTGAGCTTGATCAATAGCAGGGGGAGGTTTGAAGGATCCTGTCATAGAGCCCGAGACGGGAATCATACTTTCTACCATCAGATTAGTGCTGCCAAAGTGTCTGATTTTGAGAACCAGAAAGAAAGGAAACACAGAAGGACTCAGAACTTAAATAAAGCCTATTTGTACACACATGCTGAACGCCCTTCTCCTGCCTCCATGTCCTCTTGTGATCGCCATCACTCACTTGTGTATGAAGACGGTCTTCATCCCCAGTGCCCGCGCAATGGCACAGGCATGCTGCCCCCCTGCTCCTCCAAAACATGCCAACACATGCCGAGATGTATCATGCCCCTTTGCCTAAGAAAGGGAATATAAAACACCATTTATATCCTCCCTCCACTGCTAGGAAAACTGAAATGTTTATTTACCCCAGACTGAAATCCATACCCTTAAAAGACCTGGCTTAACACTTGCACCTTGTGCATTTCAAAATAAAATTCAGGCTTCTGCTGCTCATCTGTGAATACTAACTTCTGTTTTTACTGTTTGGACCCTGGCCTTCTTTCAGTTAGCAAATTGAATCTCCAAACACTGAGAGATGATGCTTTCTGTTCTGCTGCTTTAAAAACTGTATTGATATCAGAACTTACAAGTCACTGAGCACTGCCAAATCTTGTCTTAAATCTCACCTCTAGAATTGTAGATCTCTATAACGCTTCATTTATTGTTTTAATTTATGAATACCTGTCTGTTGGAATTTTTTTGCATTGCACAGACTTGAGAAAATGTAAAAGTGCCTGAAAGGCACTCTATAAAAAGTTGTTTGTTTTATAAATATGTAACACACTTCTTTGGGGGGGCATATTACCTGCGTCAGTGCTCTGATTGGACGGCACATGGCCTCATTAGCAACACGGATGAAACCCATGGCAACCTCCTCTATGCTCATCTCTGACTGGCCTGGCTTAAGAACTCCAGTCTGACACTGTCCATCAATATCAGTACCAGTCTCTGATTGGCCAACCACGTTAGAGCCGTGCTGCAATTGGGTGGCAAGGAAGCGGTTAATTTCTTCAGTAAGCGCAGAAAACTGGTGCAGACTCTCCTTGCGGGACAGCGGTTCATCCTCATTAGGGCCAAAGATTCGTGGGAAAAAGTCGGGCAGCAGGCGTCCCAAAGCAAGGTTAGCATCAGTCACAGTAAGGGGGCCACCTGGAGACCCAAAGTACACATTACACACAAATACACTACTGTTTGGACATTTTAATATCAACATTAATTAATCTTCTAAAAACATAAAAGATCACAACAACTTTAAAGAACTTCACTTTACTGAAGAGTAAAGAAAAACATACACCAAAAAACATACACTAAACTCACATATACACCCACATTGGACACACGTTTGACACAGTAAACTGGATCCAAAATGCTCCTTATTAACACCCCAAACTGCTTCATGTTTGCATACTTTAAAACTGTAAATGTAGAGTTCAAATGTACAGTATGAAAGAATGAGACACACCTTAGGAGAATTAGAATGGAACTCAATGGATAGGAAATTAGTAGAGAAAATATGTTATAAATCAATTGAGAAAACTACACGGGGAAGAAAATAATTTAAAATGAACTGTTTCAGAAGGGGGCACAGTACATTGCAAGCATATATGTAGATACAAAAACCAGAGACATATGGAATACTGCAATGGAATTATAATGGAGCAAGCTGAGGTTTTTCTGAAGCCTCTTCCTTCTCTAAAGTAAATTGGATACAGCAGTTCAGTGCGGGAGTGCATTCCTGGAGTGTAGTGAGTTTAGATAGCACAGGAGTTAAAAACTGCTGTGCTTTAACATTAGAGGCTACCCAGCTGTCCTAACCAGTATTAGGTCTGAAGCGTTAGAGACGACGACGACTTGCAAGGATTGTTAAGCATGGGATTTAGTAAAGAAAGAGGAATCCAGAGAGAATTTAGTAGTGTGTAGTGTACTGTGTATTCCTGGATAAGCTTGAATTCTCTGTAGTCCTTCTATTGTGTAGTAGATTGGTAGTGTTTATTGTTGGAAACTGGGAACCAGAGGCTAAATCGTGCTAGTAGGAACATGTATCCTCCATGTTTGGGAAAACTGGCCGTGGAAGGGTGATCCCAATTGAATGTGCTAGGAATCCCAGAGTAGGAATGGGACCAGATCCTTCCAGGTAAATGGAACCTGTGCTGGCTGTGCATGGTAGAGCCAGTTTGAGTGTGCCAGTTGAGAGGACTGAAGAGTTGTTCCACATGAAAAGAGGAACTGAAGATCTTTGGGGGACTAATCTCTGTGAAGGATAAGTTTTTGGACTGAGTAGGCTTTTCTGAAAGTGGACAACTGGCTTGACTTCGGAATCCAGAGGGATTCCACAAGCCAGCAGTGACAGATCACTGAAGCAAGCACTACTAAAGTCACCAAATATCTTCAGGGCTATACTCTCTGGCCTAGAGGTCAGCGATTATCATAGGAGTTACAATATAAATCTTTTTTGGTATTATAGCCAGAAGAAAACAATGTAACTTTTTGCACACTAGGTCAGGTTGGGGAGGTGTTTAGTGCTTTTTTTAGGAACCTCCCACCAATCATAGGTCTTTTGCCAAGGCTGGAGGATGGATAATTTAAGAGGTCTGTTGCAGTGAGCCAGAATCTCTTACTATGGCGGAAGATAAACTGAACAGAGACCTCAGTGGAAGATGCCCAAGAAGGTTATGAAAAAATAACCTAAGACTTGAGTGGCCAGACCAAGACCAATTTGATATATCAGAAATAGGATTGGTCATAGATTTCTCTTGAGAAAGTTATAAGACTCCATGAGTGAGTTCCACATTCCTACAGACTAAAATTCCAACAATTCAGGCCTACTAGTTTAAGACTAAGATCTAACAGGTATTTCTGCTAACAGAAAAGTGCAGAAAATTTAGGGTCAAATTTTTATGTTTTTATGACTCATTTCATTTTATCCCCCTTGTGCCTTTATGTCTGTGATGTGGAACATGGTTTGTGAAACAGCTCATCTTGCATCAGACCAAAATGACTTGTTTTACTGAGCACAGTGTCATGAAGAGGATCTTGCATTGTACAGAGACATTACCTAACAGTTGTGTCTCTGTACTAAGCTTGGCCCATCTTTGAGGGACAACTGACAGTAGTTTTGGACTGCAGAAGGTGAGGGCTCAGGGGCTCGCAGTCTTTCAAAATATCTTTAAAGAACCAGTTATGTTAACAGAATGTATTAAGTGTTTCTAAATATCGTAATTGCATCTTGTACCTTTTCAGTGCTCTGCCATTTCACTGTGCTAGAAAAACATTAACATCACACGATGGTCAGTTTTCATTACCTGATTATAGGTTCAGTATTTTAAATTGATGTCAGGATTACTTTTACATTGTCAAAACACTGAAGGATGCCTACATTATTACACGATTTTCTATTGTATCAGATTCCCACGCATGTTTTTTTGTTGCCTTAGTGGTCTGGTTTTTGTTTGATCTGTTGTGTAAAACTATGCAATCAACTCCGACCAAAGCACGATATTGGCAAAGCACAGGACACAACATGGAACAGCATGAATCTCATACCCTTTCTGTAACAAGCAGGCCCTGGGTGTGCTCCTGCCGACTCGGGTCCCACAACAAACAATCCTGACCTGAGAGGGAAAGAGTTAGGCTGTATTCACTGAACGCAGCATAAACACTGCACATAACACAGATCATACTCCCCGTGTCAGTGAGTTTAGGAGGGTGAGCATCAATGTAAGTGTAACTGGGGTACAACTGTTGGTGGATGTAGTCCAGCTGTAGTTAAGGGTAGTTTCTGGTGTGTATGTGATCCTTAGGATATTTTGGAGTTCAGGGTTGAAGGTGGGAATTTAACAGGCTCCATGTGGGAGTTGTTTGTTCACTCGCCTGAAGAAGAGCCGGGAGCCTCCCCCTGCAGCCACGGTGTTGATGTCGAGTTGGGGTGCTTGCAGGGGAACCCCTGCTGTCATCGCTTCAAACACGTGTTCATACTGCCCCCCGAACCGGCTGACATCTGTGGAGGTACCTGGAACAGAGTGAGCAAGCCAATGCGACAGATACACAAACAGAGAAGCAACAGAGGTGCAGAGATCATAGGAGCTTTGTGGGTATTGTGTGTCAGAGAGAGACCCAATCAGGCAAACAGCCAGAGAGACACATTGGCCAAGACACAGAATCAGACACAAACTGACACAACTGACAGAGCTTGATTGCAGAATGTTTTTGAGAACTCCTCTCCCATTTACTGGAGTGGTCCAAAATCTTTAACAGAAAAATAAAGTAGGCATAGCTAAAACAAAGAAAAGCCTTAACAAACTGGTAAAGGTTTGTTTGGATGTTGGACTTATGAAGAAAATTCCACTTCCAAATTCCAAAATTCCAATCCTGTCCTGTCAGAGAGCTTTCTGTTTCCCCTAAACAAAAATCCTTCATTCACCATGATCTTGTCTCTGCCTGAACTCCAGCCCCAGCCCTCTCTTCTCACCTCTCCGTCTACACCTCATCTCCAATACTCTTTCATCTTCTCCATCCCTCCTCTCTTCTCTCCCTGTCTTCCATTCTCTCTCTCTCTGATGCTCCCTTTGGAAATCGGTCTCCCTCACTCCTCCTGTCCACAGTCTCCTCACCTCCCATGTCGAAGCCAATTATTGGCTGTTTCTCCTCCTGGCTGTAGGTGGTCACAGCGTAGCCAACCACACCCCCTGCAGGTCCCGAAAGAACTGCCCTGGACCCACAGAACTGATGCATGGGCGTGAGCCCCCCGTCTGACTGCATGAACAACACACTGACCCCCTGAGAGACAGAGAAAATGAGCTAATCATGCAGGAGAAACCGAGTCTGAACACAGCAAGATGCACAATAATGCTTCCACTTAGATACACAGCAAGATGCACAATAATGCTTCCACTTAGATAAGATAAAGATAAGATTAGATTACTTTATTGGCCATATACAATTTCTCGTATTAGGAATTTGTCTTTTTTCGCATACCCCAACTTACTCTCCATGAGATACACAGACAGGGAGAGAAGCTTGGGGTCAGAGCACAGGGTCAGTCATTTATATGGTGCTCCTGGAGCAGTTGGGGTTAAGGGCCTTGCTCAGGGGCCCAACAGAGTAGGATTCGTCTGCTGGCTACGGGATTCGAACTGGCAACCTTCTAGCCACAGCCACAGATCCTTAGCCACAGAGCCACCACACCGCCCTGTGGGCCCAGAGCCACTTCCACACCCTCCCGTGCTGTATCCCTTTCTTCCTCTCATCTAACTCTTTCTCTCTCTCCCTCCCTCCCTTTCCCACTCTACTTCTTCATTCACAGTACCTCTGTCCCTCTATCTTCTACCTGCCTCCTCCCTGAATGGCTTCTGCACTCTGTGCACCTCTTGCTCAAACCCATTCCTAACCAAGGCCCCACACTCTTGAAGCCCTGCTTGACCTGCAGTCCGCCCTTGAAGCCCTGAGTGAATCCGTGCAGGTACTCCCGGATCTTGGGGGTGAGGTAGGCGTCAGCAGCAGCAGTGTACCCCCGGGGTACGGCCCTCACCATGGGTATCACTTCACTAGACAGGGAGACCTGGGAGAACCCCAGCCTGCGGGCCAAAGAGCCCACTGCCTGCTCATGGGCAGGCCACCTGGGACACAGGAGAGAAGAGTAGGAGCAGAGGAAGAGGGATAAAAAAGTGGGAGAGAAGCAGGGGGTGAGGAGACAGAGCAGAAGGGTTAGAAAGACAAGAGAGAGACAGAATAAGAGACAAAAGGTGAGGAAGATGAGAACACAAAAGACTGTTGTTCATTATAGGACTTTTGACAAGGTATAATTAACCGCAGATGACAGGTTGGACATATATTTGTGATCTGTCTTTCTTTTTTATCTACATTTATTAAAAATCCATCCAACTGATCATACCATGTTATCAAATGCTCATATTTGGACCAATTAGAGCTCAAAAATAGTAATCCAGCACACAGTGCATAGGATACTGCTTAAGCACAAGCTGCATGTAAAAACATAATATACTTTGCGCTCAGTGCAGCCTTGTGCTCTGCAGAAAGAGTGGGGGAGGAAGATGAAGAGATTCAAAGAGAGACCTAAGAGAGAGAGAATACGGGGGTGTGGAGAGAGTGATACTGACGTGTACGAGTGCAACAGCAGCACAGCCAGACTGGTGATGCCGCGCGACAGCACCCCCCGCAAGTCACTCTCCAGACGCTGCAGGTCCACTGTGCGCCACACCTCCAGGCTCTCCCCTGTGCTGCCTGTGAAGACAGGGAACAAGGTTTCTCACGCGCCCTGATCAAGGACAGACAGGCTGGGCAAGCAATAAGAACCAAAGTATTGACATCAACTGGCTGACACTATCCACTGTCCACTATCCACAAGAAAGATAGCTGTCTGAAATTCACATGAATACTGACAACTATCCACACTTTCATTTGCCTGCTGCTTTTGAAATAAAACTCCAAGCTAACAGAAACAAAAAGGGATCAGTGCTATTCAACAAGGCTCAGACCCATTGTGGAGGACTCAATTTTTGAGATTGCGGATTGAAATTATTTGTTAAATCTGATTCAGAAGCCTCCTTTTTGTAATCTTAGTCTTAAATTGAAAAAAAAAGCATAATTTAAAAGTTTTGGCTTACCTAACAATTCTCAATCATATTTATTGACCAGTTTTGCATGTTCGTCAGAAAAAGCGTACAAATCCTCTTTGAAAACTATCACCGTGGATGTATGTGTCAATACCTGTGTCATTGTGTATATACTATATCTGTGTCAGTCAGTCTACACCTCTGCCAATGTATCATTGTCCTTGTTATTCACCCTATACCTGTGTTAGTACCTTTGCGAGTGTGTTGAAACTTATAACAGTGTCAGTAAAAGAGACTCTTTTCTGTACTTGCCCATACCGACCCATGTCGGTACTGATGACATAGGTCAGGACTTGCCTTGCGTCAGTGTGTTGGTGTGTGTACCTGTTGTATCTCAACGTGTTGGTGTAGTTGTGTTGATGTGTCACCTTGTCTCCTTCTCAGTGTGTCAGTGCTTTTGACAGCATCAGTATGCCAGTGTCAGTGTGTGTGCAACAAAGGTTTGTTTTGCAAGTACACAGTGGTGGTGTGTCAGTATTTGTGATGATGTGTCAGTGGGCCGGTATCTGTGTCGGGGAGAGTGCAATCGTGTCAGTGTATCAGTAACTGTGATAGTGGGTCACTGGGGCAGCACCTATGATGGAGGATCATAGGGTCAGGTCTTTGATTACGGCTCACTGGGTCAGTACCTGTGACGGTGTGCTCTGGTGCTCTTTTGGGCAGCTCGCAGCCCTTTTGTTTCAGCACCACCCTCTCGTCCACCTCGATCACCTCCTCATACAGCATCTCTGCCATCTGTACCTCCTTCAAGACAACAAACAGCATCACATGTAGTCACACTCATCTTCAGGCAACAAGATCCAGATATTGCCATCTCTTTATTGTAGAGATCTTTGGATAAAAATGCCATCCATATAAATTAGTTATATTAAATTTGAATTAGAACTAGAAACAGCCATGATAAATAACACCTGAATCACTCTAAATTTGGAAGCTGAGGCGATCCAAAGCAATGTCTGTTTTTGAAGTGACAGGTGGTTCACACACAGCATCACCAGAGAAGAAAGTAGACTCAGTGTGGTGCTGACCAGGTCAAACAGCGCAGGTCGGGCCTGGGTCCCAATGTGCAGCAGGTCTCGGAAGCCACGGGTGATCAGGAGGGCAGTCCTCTCGCCCCGCCTCTCCAGCAATGCATTGGTTGCCACTGTCGTCCCCATCCGGATCCAGCCAATCAGAGAAGGATCTAAGGGCTCATCTCGGGGGAATGCCTGCCCAGTCTCCTGGGTTATGGGGACACAGATACACCAGGTGACCAGCCAAGAAAGCAGACAGACACAATCAAGACACATGCCAGAGGTAATAGAGATTATTAGGACAGAATAGAATTCCGAGCTCCTCACTCCCCCCACCCTCTTTTTCTGACACTATTCCTTCTGCTTCTACCCCTTCATTTATTGACTCCCTCTCCACCATCCAACCATCTCCCGTTCTCCCCTGTCCCTCACCTCCTCCAGAATTCGGCGAATGCCCTCAGTCGGGGCATCACGGTAATTCTGGGGGTCATGCGAGAGGAGCTTGAGGACTCGTTCCCGGCCTCCGGGCAAGCGGGCATACACGTCCGTGAAGGTGCCACCCCGATCGATCGCAAAGTCAAACTTCTCCAGCACGGCCGCCATGCTGAGGGAGAAGAGGAAAACGAGGAGAGACGGCAATGAAGGGACCGATTGTATGTAAAATAAGCAAGACAGCTGAGTATACAGATATTGTTGTGGCCAAGGGAAGAAATGTATAAAGTGGTAAAACATTGAGGGAAAAATAAATAATAATAATAATAATAATAATAATAATAATTGCTTACACTTATATAGCGCTTTTCTGGACACTTCACTCAAAGCGCTTTACAGGTAATGGGGACTCACCTACACCACCACCAATGTGCAGCATCCACCTGGATGATGCGACGGCAGCCATAATGCGCCAGAACGCTCACCACACATCAGCTATCAGTGGGGAGGAGAGCAGAGTAATGAAGCCAATTTATAAAGGGGGATTATTAGGAGGCCATGATTGGTAAGGGCCAATGGGAAATTTGGCCAGGACGCTGAGGTTACACCCCTACTCTTTTCGAGAAACACCCTGGGATTTTTAATGACCACAGAGAGTCAGGACCTCTGTTTTACATCTCATACGAAGGGCGGTGCCTGTTTACAGTATAGTGTCCCCGTTACTCTATTGGGGCATTAGGACCCACATGGACTACAGGGTGAGCACCCCCTGCTGGCCCCACCAACACCTCTTCCAAAGTTTTAAAGTTTCCTTCAAAGTTTCCTTCAATTCAGAAAGGTCCTTCACTGATACTAGACAATACTTTGTTATTGGGTGAAGTATTTTTCACAACATGCCCATAAATACTGGTCAACACAGGCAGACCTGGCTGCCTAGAGAGGACAGGCTGTTCTCCCACTGTCAGCAGGGAGAAACAGAGACAGAGATGCACTTTCTGCTGTAGTGCACGACATACTCTGGTATCAGAGAAGGATACCTCCTTAAAATAATAAGTTTAATTTCCATCCTGCTAGAATCACAACAGTTTTCAATCCAACTGCGGGAGAGGATTAGAAAACAATATAGAGCTGGAAGCCCAGTAGAAGATCAACTGTCACAGACTCAGAAACGAAGATCGAGCTTCCCAAATAATATTTTTTTGTTGTTGTAGATGACTGAACATGCCTTTGAACTTGTTATTGCTTTGGCAATTTCATAATTGGTTGATCATGCCAATAAAGCTCATTGAAACTGAATTTGAATAATTGCAATGGACTATACTGCCCCGCCACACAGTATAGAAAGATACCCCGGGATCTTAGACACATCAGCCTGGCCCTGTAATGAGATGACCTACAAGTTCAATTCTGTAGCTTTTTACTCCAGGACAGGACAATATTTATTCATTGTTTCCTGAAAGCAACTGTACATTTTTAAGGGTAAAAATTTAGCAACAGAGTATTCTAGCAATACTGTGGAAAAGAAAAAACAAAATTGATGCCTTCTCTTACACAGGGTTTTGAAAGATATGGTATTTGTATCTGTATTTGAATGCTCAAAAAAGGGACAACAAAGAACTTGGTCCCGCAAGTTTTTCATAGTGCCCACAGATGCATACTACTGTTACTGCAATAGCCAAATCCACATGAACAGAGATTAGAAGCCCAGCACTTGCTATGGCAAACTGTTCTCAACAGTTATCAGTTAAAGCTTTGTGAAAAAAGGTTAATGTGTAACATTACACTTATAGGTAACTACAAAAGTGTTTTTTAGAGTTTGCACATAGAGTAGATAACATTCCCTTTCTATGTTAGATGACATGGGCATTAACTCAGCCTCATAGGTCTTGGGTCCTGAGTTCCATTCAGGCCTGATGTGCTTTTCCATGGAGTGTCCATGGTCCTGTGTCTATTCTGGTTTCCTCACACCTTCCAAGCATATACTGGTAGGGTTACCTAGTGTGCCTGTTTGGTTACCTAGTGAGTATGTGTCCTGTGATGGACTAAGTGATTTTTTTTAGATTACATGCACTGCAGGAATCAGTCAGTATGTTCTCAGAACACTGTTTTTTCAGTGGTTTTACTGGTTTTTCTTCCAGCATTTACTGCTGTCTTGAGCCATGTGCTACCAATATAAGCCCTAGATTACCACAGCTACTGTACTACCAGGAATACATGACTTTCTGCATTGGATTAAATGACATTCCTTTTTAAATGTCTCTGTAAGAAGTTCTGCATTTCTTTCACTGCCGAACTGTTGAACCTGTGTTGTATAGTTCTGGTATAGTTCTGGATCCTGTATTACTCTACTATGCATGTACACTCTAATGCATAACATATGCAAATCTTCCAGTCTTTCCCAGCAATGTGCCTTGGAACTCCTGACACTTCTCAGACACTGTCCAGGGGGACCCCAGAAACAAATGTAAAAACTTCACCCCAAAAACCAGTAGCTTCATATAACACCTTCAAATATTCTACAGCAGCTGTCCTACTACATATCACATCAGGTGGAGAAGTGAGAAATTGCTTCACTAATTGATTACAGGGCAGAATGTACAAGCACAGAGTGGAATTTAGTCAGGGCACCAGGCTATATTAAAGTGTTAAGATAACACCTCAATTGTCTTAACATTTGCTCTTAGATCTTTAACACACACAGATGTTTTGTTTATTTCTCACCACAATGTGAGGCACTGGTTTGGAAATTCTGGTGCAGAGTGCCCCCTGCTGGTCCACAACCATTCACAGCAGCAGCCTGGCTTTCCTTGGAGGTCTCCTATCCCAGTACTGACCATGTCTATGCCTTCTAAGCTCTGAGATTTGACAGTTTTCGCAGTTACCCCTGGTCCAAGATTGGACTGCCATTTTTTTTTACATTGTGTATCTTTCCCGATATCTCAAACGTGAAGAAAAGTAACATTCTTGACTTTTTGCTTAATTTCAAAGTAAATTCTACTACTTTTTTATTTCTAAACAGTATATAATTAAGTTAAAATTAGTGATAAAGAAAGATACATCGTTAACGTTGAAAACATCACTGCCAGTTTCCAGTTGATCAGTTTTCTCTGCTTTGCGCCGTACGCAGATTGTACCCAGTCAAATCAGACTTACATCGAGACAAACACTGAACACGAAGTATGAGTCTGGCTCCAACACGGTCTGACGTCTCGCAGTCTCGGTGTGATTTTCTGATGAAATCGAGGTTGTTGAACAGTGGAGTGCAGTGAGATCTCCTTTACCTGCTTTGTTGACACCAAACTGTACCTGTCTGCTTTACGTTGACCTCGGGGACTAACTAAGCTCCTTCTTACACCTCCACAAGCTACCACCCCCCTCTCTCTCTCTTGCCACAGAAAAGATCTTATCCAGGCTGCTCTGGGAGAATGCATGAGACCTTACTGGCCAGCCAATCAATTCCCGAGCCCCGTTCCTCCTCTCGGCTTTGTTATTAAAACGCTGTATCTGCGCTTTCAAGCTTGCAAGAAACTTTGGGTTCAAAAGACAACGTTATCATGCATGGTGGGTCACTGACACCCCCAGGATGTGAGGAGTTTCGAACGTCTTTAATATCCCCGAGGGGCAAACTGTTTAACTTATTAACCTGATTTGCTTATTTTACTGTAAACATTTTTCTTTGTCGTTCAAAATGCATTAAAAGTCTTTGCATCGTCTATGTGTTGTGTAATATAAGCGTCACAAGCTAAAAGTAAAAATGTTTAATTTTAATGTTTTTAATTGAGAGACTCAACCAAAAACGTGTTTAATGGGACATCACGAAGGGCAAACATGAAATCCCAAAAATGCGGAACATTACTGACAAGGATTTTATAATGAATATGCAATACACTACGTAAGACAAGGAAGATGACGAACAAGATGACAATGTATAGAGCGACGGCAAAACAGAAGGATTGTGGGTATAGTAGTTTTTTTTTGACGGGCTGTATCACTTTCGCACATGAGTTTTGAAACATGGCCGGGTTAGAGTTGCTGTCCGATCAGGGATACCGGCTGGATGGGAGGAAGCCTTCCGAGCTCCGCAAGGTGCAAGCCCGCATGGGGGTCTTCGCGCAGGGCGATGGGTCTGCCTACATCGAGCAGGGGAACACCAAGGCGCTCGCGGTAGTATATGGACCGCATGAGGTGAGTCTCCTGGCAGGCAGGGAGAGTAGCTGGGCCCGGGGTGTGTGTAGAGTAGGCAGCCTTCTGCCTTTCAATGACTGGCTTTAATTTCATAGAGGATGATCGTAACGTTCAAAGCTCCTATGTGAAAGTGCTTTATCATTTTTGATGAATCCGATTGACGTTGCCGTTGATGCACAGAGGAAGTTACATGCAACGTCAGGGGTATGCTCGAGACGTTTCAATCTGAAAGCTGTACAGTAAGGGTGACCGTATACAGTTTGTTCACATGGACTATTTCAGTAAGAATAAGACCTGCTCTTTGAACGAAATTACGTTCACTTTTTTAGTTACGTAATGCAACCTTCTTAAATTAACCACAGACGAAGTTATTTTAAATATGAATTCGTTAGTTGCTGTTTCAGTTATGCATATACTATGCATATGCTATCAGTCTATTTTCTAAACACTTTATGCAATACAGTGTTGCAGAGTGGCCGGAACCTATCTCGGCAAGCAACAGGAGCAAGGCAAAGTACACCCTGGAATGGATACCAATCCATCCCAGGATGCACACAACACACGCACGCACACACACACACAGGACCGATTTTCTCTGGACAGTTGGAGGAAACCCACAAGAGGCTGATTGGAGAACATTCAAACTCCACACAGAGAAGAATCCAGGAATTGAACCCAGGGCCCCAGCGCTGCAAGGTAGCAATACAACCACTCTGTTACTGTGCTGCCCATGCATATCCTAATATGATCCAGGTAGCTTTTTAGGTTTTATAAATAAGCCATCTACAAAGCCTACCTGTAGTGAATTCTCACTTTCATTGATCAGTGGGTTTAACAGCTGATGAGTGTTGTGAGTTATTAACCACCAGTACGTATCTCTGCAACATTTTCATCTTAATTTGCATATGAATTATTTTTAGTTTCAGGCAATTTTAAAAACGTATAGATGGGCTGAGCGGTGGCTCTGTGGCTAAGGATCTGCACCTGTGGCTGGAAGGTTGCCGGTTCAAATCCTGCAGCCCGCAGAGGAATCCTACTCCGTGATCTCTGTGAGCAGCTGGAACTCTAGGTAATTTATTACCTTGTCGAGGGTAAGGTCATAATTATCCAGTAGGCACAGCAGGTACTCTACCTAGGGCACAGGAAAACTAAAAAGCCTGTGAAAAATGTTTTGACCATTTTTCTATTTCTATGATAACAACTATAACAAAGATCCCTCCTTGAATATATATATAGAAATTATAGGCTATTAGAAAAAGCATTGGAGATGATGCTGAGAAACATCTGTGAAACTGAGCTACTGGGCCTGACTGAGGTTAAATACACACAGACAGTGGCACAGCAGTCTGTGCTTCTGCACAAATGGCACCTCAAGTCACCATTGCCTGTGAAGCAATGAACAAGAACCACATCGTGATGGAATTTAAGCTCTTTGATAAATTGCCTTGTTGCTGAGCACTTGAACGTAGAACAGTGAAACAGCTGTGTGGGTACTCACATGGAAGTATGCCACTGTATACGTAGAACATCCAGACCTTCTGCAGACAAGACTGACCAGTCCATTAGGAAAAATATCACATGGGTTTCACCAGTGGTGGCTGTGTGAAATGATCTGCAATTTAATGTAACATTAGCACTTTGCAAGCAAGGTTTAAAATGCAGTACAAAGACATTAGAGACGTCTGGTTATGCTTTTGGCAGAGGCAGGAAAGGGAGCGGACAGTACAGAGCAATACAGTGCACAGGAGGTAGTGGGAGATCTGCAGATCAGGTATCCTGCAGTGTCGTCTGATCTGCAGAAATTTTAGCCTTCCAGATTCCGAACAGTGAAGAGCTTAGCAGGTGTCCCTGGGTCTCTCATAGCTTGTGCAGTGCCACTGAGGTAATGATACAGTATTAGGCTGACCTCATAAAATATGAATGATTCTTTCATCTTTTAAACTTTAGAGTTACATTAAAATAAACCACTGTTTATTTCTGTGTTCTGTGCTGTTCTCTGCTCCAGTGCTTGTTATAGTACTCAAGGTCTGCTGTACGGTGCTCTGGCGATCAGTTATGAAAAGTTATCAGTTATGAATTGCCAGCAGCCATATCACCCCGCAATTCGCAACTGGCAACCCACTGAAGCTAAGCAGGTGTCAGCCTGGTCTGTACCTGGATGGGAGACCTCCTGGAAAAAACGGAAGGTCGTTGCTGGAAGAGGTATTTAGGTATTAGAGGGGCCAGTAGGAGGTGCTCACTTTGCGGTCTGTTTGGGTCCTAATGCCCCAGTATAGTGATGGGGACACTACTGTGGGGAAAAAAGGCACCATCTTTCGGATGAGACATAAAACAAAGGTCCTGACTCTCTGTGGTTGTTAAAAATCCTAGGGTGTTTTTAGAAAAGAATAGGGGTTCCCCAGCATCCTGGCCAAGTTTCCTATTGGCCTTTAGCAGTCATGGCCTCCTAATAATCCCCATTTATGAATTGGCTTTGTCACTGTTCTGGCGCACTATGGCTGCTGTCGCATCATCCAGGTGGATGCTGCACATTGGTGGTGATGGAGGGGTGTCCCCATTACCTGTTAAGTGCTTTGAGTGGAGTGTCCAGAAAAGCGCTATATAAGTGTAAGCAATTATTATTATTACTTGTGTGTTGTTGTGGCTGGATTAAACTGTGCCTTGTCAGCTCTTGGTACTTGAGGGTCCCCCAGACATGGTTGGAAAATGGTCACCTTGGAGAACAATGTGACATTTGTGCCTTTCCATGACCAGCTAGGATACGTCAAGCACTGTGCACTCTCACATTCTCGGGAAGTCTGTTACTAGTTAGGACAAATTATCCCAGCTTGGCTAGATCAGTGGTTCAGGAGTCGCTTGGGGATGGATGGAGATGGTAGGATTTGAGCAGATGCACTTACAGGATGATTACTGTGTCTCAGGCTCCCTTAGAGATTGAGCTTTGCCGGAAGACCAATCTGCTATGAAAAAAGAAGTTGTAATTGTGTATTTGATCAACGCACAGGGGAACATCACTCCACAGAAAGCGGAATGGTGTATTTCGGTGGGGTGTGAGCGCCGTGCAGCTCGGTGCCGGGGTGTCTGAGATTCATCACCCACGCGGCTCCTCTTTGTGCCCGCAGGTGCGTGGGTCTCGCGGGAAGGCCCTCCATGACCGCGCGGTCATCAACTGCCAGTTCAGCATGGCCACCTTCAGCACGGCGGAGAGGAAGAGGAGGCCGCATGGCGACCGCAAGTCCAGCGAGGTCAGCCAGCACCTCAAGCAGACTTTTGAGGCGGCCATCCTGACACAACTGTACCCGCGCTCACAGATAGACATATACGTCAAGGTAATACCGCAGCTCGCTGGCGCCCCTCCCAGCTCAGACACATTGCCTTGCGCAAGCACTTCCTGCGGTGTCCCTTTTTTGGAAAATCCAAAACGAGGGTGAACTCAATATTCATTTCAAAACCTGAATGCTCAAACTGAAGATATCTAAGGGTAAATTAAGTTACAGTAAATGTCAGCAAAAACCAAAGAGGAAAAAAACTTAAATATGTTGATTTTATATGTATTCAGACCCATGAAATCAATATTTGCCTTTGGCTGTGTTATGTTTTTGTATTGTTGTGCACTCCCTTACCATAATGTAGTTTAGCATAGGTATCTTAAATTTGCAGTTGCTGTTATTAAGTTTTACACAGAAAAAAAGGTTTGGATACTTATGGGTTCATGGATTTCCATTTTTCATTTAAAATAATTTACCTCTTTCTTTTTGTTTTTTTGCTATAAATGCTTGGGGTATGCCAAGTGTATAACAATATTACTTGCTACTTCAAAGTAAACAATTTGTGCAAAGTGCACGCTTTTAAAGCAGAGCACCCGTTTTACTTTACATTTGTATAAAGACCAACGTTTTCAATCTTGCCTTCTTGTCTTCTTTCCCCTGATTCTCCCTTTCTGCTCTCCGTTTCTCTATTTTCTTCCTGTGACTTGCACCGTCGACCACCCACCCACCCCAGATCCTGCAGTCAGATGGGGGGAATTACAGCGCCAGCGTCAACGCGGCCACCCTGGCCGTGATCGACGCCGGCATCCCTCTGCGCGACTACGTGTGCGCCTGCAGCGCGGGCTTCGTGGAGGACACGCCCCTGGCGGACCTGTGCCACGCCGAGGAGGCGGGGGGCGGCACGGTGCTCAGCCTGGCCCTGCTGCCGCAGGGAGGCCAGATCGCCCTGCTGCAGATGGACGCCCGGCTGCACCAGGACCACTTGGACACTCTGATGGAGGCAGCCATGACCGCCTGCAGGAGCCTGAGCACAGTGCTGGACAGAGTGGTCAGGGAGCACCTGCAGGAGGTGACCACGCTGACCGCTGAGTGAGGGAGGGGAGGGAGTGGTGGGCTCAGGGCTTGTTGAATGAAGTTTCTATTTTTGTATGAGTATTTGTAGCTGCTTGTAATGTACATGCTGTAATAAAACCAGTCCATACTCACGTCTTGTGTGTGGTGTCAGTCTCCCAGTCTCCTCAGTTAGAGTCTTGATTCTGACAGGGGGAACCCAACTGGCAGGTGTGGTTTATCCTGGATCTGTTTCTTTGAACATTGTTTTGAGCTGATGCATTTCCCTCAATAAAAAGTAATTATTGATGTTTATTTTTTGCAATTTGAAGTGGTCCTTAATTAAATGGGCCGATGTAGAAGACTTTTTGTTGTTTTTTACCTGGGAGAGAAGCTCTAAATAGTTGTGAGGCTTGGTTGGAAGGTGTGTTGTGAGTCTGTGTTTTGCTTATTATTATTCACTTTTCTATAATGATAATAATTCCTTACACTTACACTGGGCGGCGTGGTGGGTCTGTGGCTAAGGATCTGCACCTATGGCTGGAAGGTTGCCAGTTCGTATCGCATCCCCTGGCCGGCAGAGGAATCCTACTCTGTTGGGCCCCTAAGCAAGGCCCTACAAGAAATTGTAAAAGTGATCTTATCTTTTCTCTTACATAGTGCTCTTCTGGATACTCCACTCAAAGCACTTTACAGGTAATGGGGACTCCCTCCCTCATCACCAGCACCCACCTGGATGATGCAATGGCAGCCATAGTACAGCTGTACACTCACCACACATCAGCTGTCAGGGGGGAGGAGAAAAGAGTGATGAAGCCACTTCAGAGATGGGGATTATTAGGAGGCCATGATTGGTAAAGGCCAATGGGAAATTTGGCCAGGACACCAGGGTTACACCCCTATTGGGATCTGACCACATTTAAGGACAGCGCTTTTTTCCAGTATAGTGTCTCCGTCACTATACTGGGGCATTAGGACCCACATAGACTGCAGAATGAGCGCCCCCTACTGGCCCCACTAACACCACTTCGAACAGTAACCTTAGTTTTTCCCAGGAGGTCTCCTATCCAGGCACTGGCTGGGCTCACACCTGCTTAGCTTCAGTGGGTTGTCAGTTGTGAGCTGCAAGTTGATATGGCTGCTGGCTAAGAAAGAAGCAGACCTATACGGGGATCGAACCTGTGACCTTGGTATTATTAACACCTTACTTTAACCAACTAAGCTAACCGGCCCTGAAATGGCCAAGGCTATGACTTTATCTTGGATATAAAAGATGCAGAAGTTTTCCTAATACCCCTTCACATCATTAGACTTCACTTGACTGAACCAACACATGGTCTTCCTGTCTTGTAAAATGTAAAGCTCTTTGTCTCTTAGCCATGGCTAGTTTTTTATCCCATAAAGTTATTAAACATTAATAACATATTCATAAATACATTTTCTTTAGATTAAATAACTACCGTACCACAAAAATGTCTGAAAATATCACCTGAGTTACAACTTGTCCTTTCTTAATAGAGATCTGAGATCTGAATTGTTTTAGGAAGTCTTGAGATTTGCTTTTTTCATTCTAATTAATATTATTTGCAGATAGATAAGTTTAAAAATGATCATTCTCTACACTTTTACTTTTGGGTTTGCAATATTAACCTTTTTAAAACCCTAAAAAAATCGCAGTTTATTAAAGCCTGCTTAAATCAGTCCAACAGGAGGCGATGCTGGAGAAACGTGCTTTTACTGTACTTACAGAGACACAGGAAGTACTTCTCTTTCTCCCGGAAGTGTGTCCAGTGTTCCGACTAGAAACAAGGAACCACACTGTATTGTAAAGAGCACCTACAGTAAATCACTGCAAAATACGGTTTATTTTGCTGTTATAGTCCGGGTGGTGGTTTAGGGTTGGCGAGGCACACCGTATTGGATTAGTGGCACTGTGCACTTAGCAAATAGGAGAACCGGTCAAGAGAAGGAGAAGGCGACAGGACACACAGCTCGGTATTCATGAGAGACGGCTTTTTCAATACATTTCAAATGGCGTGACATTAACATTGATAAATGTGGTGCTTATGCTGTCGGTGTAGTTGGAAAATACCAGTAACCTCATAGAAAGCTAAACGGATAGACTGAAAAAAATGGGCAGTAGAAGAGGTATCGTACAGTCATGTTTAATTGGGTGTTGAGTGAAAGAACTGCACAGTATCACGCTGGAATATTGTTACAATAGGTGTTGACGTGAAAAGATGCTGAAGACGTCAAATTATATAAAATTGAACTAATATGACGTGCGCACGTTTCGTTTTAAAAGCGTTTTATTAATTCAGAGTTGTAGGAAATGTTTGTCTTGAATATTGATGCGAAAAACAATAACTATATATTTCTGAGCAAGATCGTATTACAAAAACGTGAGGAAAAGAAACAAAAACTTGCAGTGTTTTTGTAGAAGACCCTTAGAAAGATTACTGTGCTTTTTATCGAGTGGCTGTTCATTCATGGTCTTGTTATTGAGGTCCTGTTCTGGTGATTTGTGTTGTGTTTCTGATAGAAAGGTGTAGTTTTTGGGTTACCCTTGAATTAACTCTGTAGTATAAAATAAAGCCACTGATGCACCACAGTGTCTTTAGTTTATACTGAAGAATACGTGATCACAAATAGATTACCACCTGGTACTGTTACATTCATTACAGCCCTGTAGATAAATGATTGATCACCAATACACTACAACCTGTGATATTAATAAAATGTTATCGTACTACCAGATTAATGACTACATGGGTTAAATAAATCTCTGGGTGTCTCAGACTATTCTGAAAAGGGAGTCAGTTCTTTTACAGATAAGAACTAATCCATGTGCCAGTCAGTCCAAAATGTCTGAAATGGCTTGGAGAAATATGATGTACTAGTGTGCTGTCTCTTCTTGTGTTGTGACTGTGGATTATGTCTTGACAGCCTGTGAGCACACAGCAGTGGGACCAGTGGTCCATGTTTTGCAGTGCTGAGGTTTGAGCTGACAAGTGAGGGAAGATGGGCCTGCTGTCTGACCCCAACCGCAGGAGAGCACTGACCAGCCTGCTGACCCGACTCAACACGCCTCTCTGGTCTGTCTGCATGCCCTCACACACCTTGATAACTTGCACCTGTCTGAGTTACACATCTGTACCGTGCCCATTCTCTCCCTGCCTGTTCCTCACTCTCTGTGTTGTCAGTTGGCATCCTTTTCCCTTCTCTCTCATTATCTCTTTTGAGCTCTCTCAAATTCAAATATGCTTGAATGTAAAGTCAAGGGCCAAGCAGGATGTCAAACGTCCTCCAGAATCGCCAAAGCGACTATGCGAAAAAGTAAAAAAACAATAGAAAGTCAAAAAAAGAAAGTTAAAAAGTCACATGTACTGCATAATCGCCAGCACGATCATGCTTAAAAAGCTATCTGCCATTTCTTCTCTGTGGCTCTGTCTCTGTCAGCGTGCTGTGCTACCTCGCTGGCGTGGCCTGGTTCATGGGCTTGGCGTTTGAGCCCTTCACTCTGCGCACCTACATGTCTGAGAACGCCATGGGCTCCACCATGGTGGAGGAGCGCTTCACCGGGGGCGAGCGGGCACTGTCGGCTGCCAGGGAGTTCGCCGTGCACAAGAAGAAGGCAGGGTGAGTCTGACGCTGTGCAGTCTTCTGCTGAGACACTGCCCACAGGTCAGTAAAGAAACACACACCTACTCAGTGAGGAGGCTTAGAAGTGACCCGGCTTCAAGCTATAATAAGGTGTGAAACACAAGACTTTTCTTCACACGTAAAATCTGGAATACATGCTTTGTTAAAGATGATGATTCTAGATCCTTGAAGAAACTGGGATAAGAATTTGTGATGGATTATCTACTAGCACTAAAGTTAGACTGGTTAAGTGGCATGCTCATTTTTATATTGATAGTTCATATATTGTGTTTACAGCTCACAAGAAAATCTGCAAATTAAAGCATTGCTGTTTTGCCTTTCCCCTTCTCTATTTCTCTCCCTTCCCTTCCTCCTCCTTTGCTTGATGGCCTTCCTTCCTGTGTAGTGGGATGCCAGTGGAGTGGCTGGTGCAGGCCATGCAGAGCCGGGGCCTGGAGGTCTACACCCAGACCTTCTCCCGGACACTGCCCTTCCCTGACGAGAGCAAGGAGAGATATGTGAGTACACGTGCATGTACAAACATTCTGTCTACTGTACCTAGAAACTTAGAAGCAAAGCAGAGACACCTGGTATGATAGAAAAATAGTTGCAGAAAACCTGCAGTGACTGGGTATCCAGGATGAAACTTGTAGAAGGATCTGTCCGCCACTGCTGTTCTAGAGACTGAAGAGTCCCTCTTGTTCTGTTTGCAGAATCAACCCAAGCACTCTAACATCATCTACAAACAGCCTGATATTTGCTTTTATCTTAACCAAATACAAAAAAAACAACAACCAAGAAGTGGTCAAATTGGGCCTGTCCAGTGGATCATATGGTAATGGGTCTTGTCGATTACAGGTTCAGGCCTGGGTCATGTTATGTGCCAGCTGTGAGCAGGATTCAACTCAAAGATTCAAGGGCTCTTGTCGATCCATCCAGCCTCACAGGGTGCTTGCAGGCTCCAGTACTGTCGGATTTCCTATCAGTGTCAAACCCCATTCATTAAGAACCAAGTGGCTTGATCATTAACTGGTCGGATGAGCCGGTCTGCACGTCTTTATTCTCCCCTGTGTGAGAAGAGCTACTGATAGAAAAGAAGATGCGACTGGTGATTCCAGACTGGGTTGCTTTTACAAACATATTGATGATTCTAGATTTCTAAAAAAATACAGTGGTGAAATTATTCTTTTGCTTCTTGACAAGAAGGTAATTAGTGATGTAAACCTGATGAGGAGAAAGAGGATGGGCAGACATGATATACTCTGATATACTGGTTTGTATCATGAATCTTGAGACCCTGGAAGGTATACTGTCGGGCACTGTGCTGATGGCAGTGACACTACTGCCCCCAGGAGGCAGCAGGAGTGGCTTTTTCTCCAGAAGAACTGTGGCTAACTAACACCATCCCTACCTCAGTCATGCTTATACAACTGTGTGTCATTTAGACTTTAACCGGCAACTTCTGTGCCACAGGTCTCAACCTACTGTCATAGCCTTTACTTGAACCAGCTATGAATCCTGTTTTTAGATTGTTCTTATTTGTGTCTCGTACCCTACAAATGGCTAATGAATCAAGCAGCTGGTATGGCCAGGCAATGCCTCAGAGAAATAAGACTTTTTCAATTTTAATAGACAAGGTCAGTGTTTTATGCTTTTCCTTGTCTTTTGCCCCACTACCCCCTCTTCCTGCTGTCCTGATCCACGTCTGCCCATGTCCCTCACCACTTTCTCTCTCACCCCAACTCCTTCACTCTTTCTCCCAGATGGTGAAAGGCACGAATGTCTACGGTATCCTGCGTGCCCCCCGAGCACCGCGAACTGAGTCTCTGGTTCTGAGTGCCCCCTGCAGTCCAGGCACAGCCAACAACCAGGCTGTGGGGCTGCTGCTGAGCCTGGCCCAGTACTTCAGAGGTGAGCCACAATTCCTAGATACATGCCAACACACTAGCGCAAAAAAAAGAAAATAATTATTAGTCTTCACATATATGGATGGTAAGGATTTAATCCAAAATTAGTACTTGTACTACTGTGAGGTTTACACAAGGTTTGTGCAACAAGGACCCATACTTTCTAGGTTTTTCAAGATTTTTGCACTGTGTTTCTTTCAGATTACAGAGTTTATGTGCACAATTCTAAATGTTGCTCTCTATATATGTTTTGCCTGTTTTGCATTACATTCCACCAGTAATTGTTATTGTGATCATTGGGTGGGTTGTGTGATCAGGTCAGATCTACTGGGCGAAAGACCTGATCTTCCTGGTGAATGACCATGACCTGATCGGCATGGAGGCCTGGCTGGAGGGTTACCACGATGTCAACATCACAGGTCAGTCTGTACAGGAAGGCGGTCGTGTTGCACTGAGCGAGTCAGGGCAGTCTGTTATAAGTTTATAACGACAGACTTTTCTCCACTTCGCAGGCATCAGCGCCCAGCCCCTGCAGGGTCGTGGGGGCTCAATTCAGGCAGCCCTGTCTCTGGAGCTCAGCAGTGACGTCATCACCAGCCTGGACTTGGTGCTGGAGGGTTTGAATGGGCAGCTGCCCAACCTGGACTTGACAAACCTCTTCTATGCCTTCTGCCAGAAAACAGGCATCCTCTGTACCATACAGGGCAAGGTAAGTAGTTCACTGTCTTTGTCTATCTCTTTCTCTTAGTCAATCTTCACATTTTCTTTTTGTCTTTACAGTTGTTGTGTCATACAAATGACAAAGTTCAGGTGTCTGTGAAGCAGAAGTCTCTTTATTTCATATGCATATGTAAGTCCAGTTTGCAACCACCAGACTTAAAAATAAGTAGCTGAAGATGGTCCTTTATACCTTAAAACAAACCACTTACTATGACACATTCTAAACAAATGATAAGACAGGAACACATGCCAATTAATTATATCTAAGTTGCAGACTAGACAACAGTTCGTTCTTTTCACGTTCTGGGCGTACAGGCAGCTTACCAAATACATGCCCTTTATCTTATTGACCAGGGACAGGCAGCATCTTTATATATTTGGGCGCAAAGCCAACTTCAAGACTCTAGACTGCATAGTTCGCAAAAATATTAAAACAGGAAATGATATTATTATCTCACTTCCCAGGTGTCTCTCTTATCTCTTCACAGTGCATGGTAGATAACTATATGTTCTCTTTATTTCTCTTTTTGCCCCGAAGATGGGTTATTCCTACACAGATTTCTGAGTAGCTCAGCTAGTAGCAGTGCTGTATTTGAGCTCAGGTAGAGCTGTAAGGTCTAGACATCTTGAGTCAACAGCCACCAGTTACTGGCATTCCCCAGGCGGCAGCACACAACTGACTCACCCTTCTTCCTGGGATCAGGGCTGGGAATTAGGCAGCCAGCGCTTCCTGGGATTCTACGGGCTCCTGGAGAATTGAGTGAGGAACCTGCCCCTGCCTGGTTGGGACTTACCCTCCTGTAAATTGTTACAGCTCTTGCAAGAGGTCAGGAGCAGAATTGCCTGATAGGTGGTCAGGTTAGAGGAGCCTAAGTGCACTACCTGATTGTGTCCATGTGAGCTGAGACATAATGACAATTCCAAGTTCTAAAATAAAAAAAATAGTGGTCCTACTGTGTTTAAATTGAAAGGTACATGCGGTAACGCTGTAAGGTTCTGTCCCTTTCTGCTGCTGAAACACACGGCACGATGAGGTACGCGGCACTCACTCCCTCCTCTACCCCTGCAGCTCCAGCGCAATGACTGGGACACTGTAGCTGGGTACACCCACTCAGTGCAGACAATGCTGCTGATGGTCCTGCGCCAGGCCAGCGGGCGGCCTTGGGGTGATCACGGCCTCTTCCTCCGTTACCACATCGAGGCTGCCACAGTGCGTGGCATCAACAGCTTCCGTCAGTACAAGACGGACATCACCACAGTGGGCAAGTAGGTGGCGCCTACAATGTGTTGGAATGTAGATGCGCTACAGAAGGTTTTTATATCAGCCTTTTGTACAGTAGTCATAATTTAACATTATCTCTCTGTAGCATAGATTATAGAGAATGTCAGGCTGTTCTACATTGTGTGACTCTTGTTGTGTCCATGGATTAGGCCTCTACAGTGTAGATTCCACTGCATGTCTGGCATGTGTGACTGGTGTTTATGCATTTGTCCCTGTACTCTTCAGGTTGCTGGAGGGGATGTACCGGAAGCTAAATAACCTGCTGGAACGTCTGCATCAGTCCTACTTCTTCTACCTGCTGCCCTCGCTCTCTCGCTTCGTCTCCATAGGTTACTACATGCCAGCCTTTAGCCTGCTGGCTCTCATACTGCTGCTGCGAGTATCCTGCCACTGAACCTGAGAGGGAGAGATGGAGATGGGAGGAGGGAGGGGGGGGGGGGGCATGATTGAGGGAGAGGGAGTTATTGTCAGTATGCATCACTGTACCAGTCTTTAACAGTAACCCATGCTCTGGACCTCTGGGTGCAGCTCAGCACCCCGATAGCTGGCCTGGAAGATGGAACTGTAGAAGGAGAAGAGGTCAGTTTGACTGTTGTTTTAGTGTCCCTATAACTAGAAGGGGCAGTTGTCTGTTCACAGGGTAGCGAGAACAACAATATGTATGAATAGATTGGAACTGGGAGGTGGTTTGATAACATAAAAATATAAGTAAGGAAGAGATAATGCTATATCAATGTCAGAGGCACATGAAACTCTTCCACCATAATATATGATAACAAAGAAAGCAAGTCCACATATTTACATGCACATGTAACGGCACCTTTTCAGATTAAATTTAAAAGAGAGATGCAGTGAAGCTGATCTTGGAGGCTGTGTTATCAACTTAATGCATTACAGCACACTGTTGAAGCTTGTTTTTGGAATGGTTAAGAGTCCGAAGTGTGTGGATTATAATATCCTCCCATAAGTACCATCTGGTGCCAGTCCAGAGAAAAAAAGTAGTGAAGCTGCATAACTTTTTTTTTTTAAATGACTGAATACTATTTATACTATAGCCTATTAAAGGAAGACATTTTGCTTTTCTGAAGCAAAACTGTTACATTATAAAAGGACAGGATCCATAGAGTAAATTCTGCCATCTAGAAAGAGCCACTAAATCAGTTCTAGCCTGTTGATGAATCTGATTATTGCCATCTTAACTGGGAGAGCACATCCTCACCTGAGCAAGTGGAATCGTATACATTTAGAATGTGAAGCCTGTCTTTGATATAGACACGCACCGATGCAAATGCCTTTCATAGCCAGAAGTACATGCACAGTGCTCCAGGGGGTTCAAAAGCGCTAAAATCCCCCCAAAAAACAACAATAGTTAATAAGTCTGAATTTAGAGGCATCAGGAGATCATCCAGTGGCATGAGCAGGGTTATCTGTGCTGTGTAACACGCAGAACGCTCACAAAAGGGTTATAGAGTTCATTGGTCAGATGATAATAGTTATGTCACTGAGAAACTGTCTTTTCCTGTCCTACTTTTTCTCCACTTTCATTCCTTCTTTCCACCACTTACTTTTACATTTACTTGTCTTTCTGTGCACTCCCTTCTCTCCCTTTTTCTATCTCCTAGGTTTCCGGCCCAGGTGTGCTCTCCTTGGTGACGCCAGTGTTAATCAGTCATCTGACAGGAGTTGCACTCTACATCCTACCTGTGCTGTCCCAGCATGCAGCAGTGCAGCATTTCCCTGTGTCTGAGACAGAGGCTGTGGTGCTGACTGCTATCACCATCTACGTCGCCGGGCTGGCACTGCCGCACAACACTCACAGGTAACCTGCACTGATGGGAGAATCCATGGCACCAGGGGTTGGAGAGGGCTGACTGTGGGTTTTTGCATCCCAGAACAGGACACAGCAAGAATAGGAGGTACTTCTTTATGCAAAAGATTGGTGTGGGAGTATGGAACAGGCTACCCAGCTAAGTGGTGGAAACCATAACTCTGGCTTCTATCAAGAAATGGCTGGATGAGATCCTCACATGTGGGCTGAGAGGCCTCTTCTCCTTTGTAACCAATCTTATGTGTCCTCTCCTCTTGTCTTATAGTCGAGGGAAACTAGAATGGCATGCTCTGTCCCTCTCTGTCGTAGGAGCCTGGCGAGAGTGTTACTATGGTAATGTCTCCTCTCCAACTTGCTCTTTCGCAGGGTGCTGTCCGGGGAGGGTACGGAGCGTGGCTGGCGGTTGTTGAAGCTGCTGGGGCTGCTCTACCTGGCCGTGCTGCTCGGCTGCACCGCCCTCATCAACTTCTCACTAGGCTTTATCCTGGCCCTCACACAGGTGCCCATCGCAGCTTTAATCACCCCTCATGTTCCCAGGTAAGCACTCAAGGACTTGAGAAGTACTGCACACACACACTCAGACACACACAAACAGGATCACGCTGCACAAAATAAAGATTTTCTGTTTCCACTCTGTTTCTCGCTTTCCCCCTTCCTTATCCTCCTCCTCTCCATTTTTCTTCCAGGCTCCTGTGTGCCGGTGCCATGATCCTGCTCAGCCCGGGCTGCACCCTCCTGCTGTGCCTCTTCCTGTACCAGGAGTTGCAGGAGGCCCCACTGACACTGCTGGAGGGATGGGGACTGTTCCTGTCGGCCGTCTCGCAGGGCATCCTGGACCACCACCTCTACGGCTCACTACTCTACCCCTTGCTGGCCCTTTTCATCTTCCCCTGCTGGCTGCTGCTCTGGAACATCCTCTTCTGGAAATAAGACGGCACTTGTGCTCCTTTCCCAGCTCCTCCAAAACGCCTGCCTTCACCCTCTACCGCCCTCCACGACTCCTGCGAGAGAGCAAGCACTGAAGAGCAAGCACTGGAGCAGAGCAGGAGGAGGGTGGGTGGGAAGAGATGGAGAGTGGTGGTGGACAAGCAGAGCAGTGTGGACTAATGTTAAAGCTGAGGGTCTGAGAGAGTGGACAGTGGTGTGGGGTCATTATCAGAAATGAGGGTCTGAGAGAGAAGACAGCAGTGCGGGGTGATTGTCAGTCCTGGGCCACTGGGAGAGCAGACAGGGGTGTGGGGTAATTGTCAGAGCTAAGGCTCTGGGAGAATGGACAGTGGTGTGGGGGAACTGTCCGAGCGGAGGGTCTGAGGGTTAGGGTTAGAGGGTTCTGAGGGTTAGAACTGAAGGACAGGTGACCTGACACAGAAGCACTAGTCTGCCAATGGGGAAGCAGAGAAGTGTCTCTTGTAACTTCCACAGTGCTGTAGCCTCATCTTGACCCTCACTGCTATGCAGGAACCCACTCCAGCCAGAATAACTGGGGATAGAGCTCTGTCGTTCACATTCACTTGCCTCATTATTATGTTTTTTTTAAAGGTTCTGTCAGCCTTTTTTTAAATTAATAAAACACCTGGGTTTTGGATTGACATTTTGCATTGTTTCTTAAACTTTTTTTCACTAACTTTTAAGAAGTCTGCATTTTAGCCTGTCCGCACCAATTTGTGAAATGTCACTCCTTTTGAATATTGGTGTCTGAATGTGAAAATAACCTTAAATTCCTATTTATGCATGTATCGGAGAAGAAGAAACTGTTTTTTGTCAAAACGGGGCATTTCCAGTTATTAAAATCAATTTAGTCAAATGCATCAGATTTCAATGTGAGATCAGACAGGGGGATTTTCCTGAAAAAAAACTACTGCCAATGTGGTCCTTAATGTAACATGTAAACTGCTTTGGAGGGGGGTGTTTTATATAGTCAACACTGGTTAAAAAAATCCTTAAGCCTTAATTGTAAGAGAGAGAAAAAACTGGACTCAGGCTGTCAGAATAATGACTATTTATTGAAAATAAGGCACAATTTGCAAGACTTATCAGTCTTGAGCAAAGGATGGCCTTAGCAATAACCTTCATTGCTACAGGCAAAAATTCACAAGCACTGGTGACCCTAGAGGAACGGGATTTGTGGGTGTCTCAGGAGACAAACCAACATCTCTGACAGTCTGACAGACCATGCCAGAAGAGACATGAATGATACATCACAGTGGCACCACAGTCGGCATATTCTGGAAATGCATTCATACAATCCTGTGTTCATTAACTTAATCCATCCAGCATATACAGTGTGTTATATTTAGGGCAACTGCTGTTTATTACACTGTTAGAGGCAGAAGCAGTTAACTAATCACTGATTTATGCGTCCATGCATTTAATTCGACCTGAGCCTTTTATAATAGCACAGTATATATTCACTGTCTCGGCCCTGAGAACAGTTTGGGAGCAGTACTGGGCATGTAAAGAACAGATTGCAGTATGATTGACAAACACACCTCCCTCACGCCTTCTTCCCTCCTCTGCCCTGCAGGGGTAATGGACACACTCTCCTCTCCTCCCTACAGGCTCTCCCTCAGATGCAATGCAGTGGCCCACCACAGGGGGCACTAGTGGCAATTCTGGCACTCGGGGTGACAGCGCTTCCTGTTGACATTACAGCGGCACCCTCCACTGGTGTCTCCTGGGCCCTGCAACACAAGCATCAAGTAGTGGCTCACTGATAAACTTTTTTAATAACATTTAATGTATATAATGGTATACATACATTATATGGTAATGGTATTATGTAATGGTATTTAATCATAGCATGTACTAAAGGGTCAATTTCCACCTGTTAGTACATGCTATGTCAACTTCGCAAAATACTGTTCTAATTCAGTGGTTCCCAAAAATTTTCCAGCTGAGGACTTGTGTAGTTTTGTTTCCTAACTGTTAAGGACCAGTTCCTTCTATATCAGATCTGACATAAAAACATATTTTGTAAAATGAATTAAAGTAAGGGAGGCATGGTGGTGCAGCACTGGGGCCCTCCTGGATTCCATTCCTGACCTGGGGTTCTTTCTGCGTGGAGTTAGTGTGTATGTGTGTGTGCGCGCCTGCCCTATGATGGACTGGAGTGGCCAGGGTGTATCCTGCCTTGTGGCCATTGGTTGCTGGGATAGGCTCTGGTTTGCCTGCAACCCTGTATTGGATTAAGAGGTTAGAAAATTGATTTAATTAAAGTAATTTTATTAGTTGCTAATATTTAAGCAAGCACACATGATTCACATGATTCATTTTCATTGCTTGCCTATTTGCTCATTAACATTTTGCTTGTCCAAAGAAATGCAATATTGATGGTTTAGTTTCAAAACACATAATCAAAAGTATAACATTCAATAACTACACACAAGCAGTAAATTACCTGTCAGCCCTTTTTACTGCTCAAGACTGCTACTGCCCTGGAATCAGTTCAGTGTTTGTATTTCAGCTGCAGTGTTACTGATCTGTCTTGTAACACTGCCATTATTACTGTAAGTGATGTACTGTATCTTACCACAAGCATTACTGTCAGAATAATAGAATGGAGGCTTTTGGGATTGATCTGAATCCAGACCTAGGTGCAGTATTGTTTTATCTTCTTCCCCATGTTCATAAAAATCACTCCTTCCACTCTTGTTGTGCTCATGTTTGTTTGTCCCTATTGCTGTCTGGGTAGGGGAAGAGTTTTTTTTTTTGTTGAAAGCTTGTTTAGAAATTGTTTCTGGCTGTTGCCATTGTAACTAGCACTGAACAGTAACAGTGTTACTTGAGTAGAGATTAGAAGTGACTTGAGTAGGGATTAGACTGAATTTACTTTCCTTCATGTTTGAGACAGTAGGCGGTCCAACTGTTGTGGTATGGAGGGATCTTTATGCAGGCTGAGCAGGGCCCTTGAATGTTACACAGCTGGACTTTCATTTTGTGGAATTTGTGTCCTGCTGTCCGAAATAACCAGTCTGTCCTGACATGACATTTCCTGCCTTGCCCTATAAGGCAACGCAACAGATGGACTACTTCCACAGGAAGTGTATAAAAGAGCTATTGGCAATGTGTTCTTCAGAAGTATGCTATACAGGTTTCTCTCTGATTTTCCGGAGGACTTCCGTTATCAACTCATGCCAAATCCATGCTGTGCTGTTCCGTGTCTTCCTGCATCCTGAAACTTGCATTGCTCTATTCAGTTCACACACATGATAAGGATAGTTTCACACTATTCACAGAACAGAATTGTTTCAATTTGCTTTTCATCCCAACATTCTTCATTCAATTTGAACTACATTTTTAGTGAATCAATGCCTTTTACTTTGGGATTAAAGGCATTAAAACCACAACATTATATTTTACATGACTTGTTGCTGTTTTAATGCCCTGGTATATTTGAGTACATTTACTGTTGTATAAGCAGCTGTTTGCTAGACAGTAGAAGTTATAAAAAGTATTGGAAAATGTCAAACCTTTGTCAAAGCTGCCATACATGATTAATGTTTTTGAAACAGTAGTAAACATATCTACCTATTTCACTACAGAAGTACACTCTTACTCTCAGGCTCTCAATTTAGTCAAGAAAGCTCTGCCATGATCTTCATGACCTCATGACACTTCATTTGCCTTGGTATTCACTGAAAATGTAGGCCAGAGAATATATTCACTTGTAATGTGACACTATACAGTACTCATGTTAAACAGTATACACTTCGTACACAAAGTTTAGAAATTTGGGACTATAGGTCTTATCTCCTGCATGTGGATTTCTTTTGTATAAGACTATCTTTCTGCATTTAAAAATAAATTCTGAGATCTCACAAGTGGCTCAACTAGTAAAGGCGCTTGTCTGACAGCAGGCTGAGCTTTATTATTGTAGGGTTTAACCTGGGTCATGGCACTAGCGGACTGTGACTGAGATCTTCATAGTTGGCTGGGTGGCGCTGAGCAAGATTGTCTGAGATGGCAATCTCTATGCCTGAGCACTTGCAGGTTTTCAGGGATGGTGACGGATGTGTCACTCCTCCAACCAGCTCTAAACTTCCTCTACAGGAATGCATTTCCCGTGACATGCTAGAAGATGAGTGGGTTGAAAGAAGGGTTGAGTCTGCCTTTACATTCCTCTGTGTGTGGTTATACAATTCTCAATTCCAATCAAATAACTGGAGATTCTAAATTTAAAAAAATACATCCAAGCAAAAGGACCTGAATCTATTCCCCCTGCTTTATGGCACTGAATAGTGTATTATTATGAATGTTTTAATAGCAGTTTATTAGTGCTGGCAATCTATGTATAAGAAAATGTTGTAATGAAATCATTATGTATGGAACTGGATTAAATTCAAACACCAGATGGGAACAGGTTGTCATAGAAGTCTTATTGGTCATACCTATGCTTCCAAAGAATACTCGACAGGCTGAAAGGAAGGTAAACAGACACAGAAACGAGAAGAGTCAGCCCTCACCCCTGGCCCCCAGCGTGGTCCCCGGGTGACCCAGCAGATCTCAGTGTGACAGACAGTACAGCGCAACCAATCACAGCCCTCCTTCTTCTGGACAATGATCCCACACTGTGGACAGTGCATGGCCTCCCCCGTCTGGACCAGAGACTGGGGGGAGAGGAAGAGGGAGTTAAAGACAGCCAGAGTTACAGTCAGAAACAAACAGAAAGATAGGCTGACAGTTTTCGTATAGATGCACAGCAGCACAGAGAGACAGGCAGTTAGCAAGACTCTCACAGACAGGTAGTCTATTACAGATCAACACCCAGGCACTGAGAGTTAAACTGTGATGAGAACAGTTTTTCCCAAAAAAGGATTTTCAACACAACCCCACATACTCCTTAGACAGCAAAGAATTCTACTATACCAAAAGGCTGAACTTCATGAAGGGAGAACTCGATCTCCAGGGCCCATGGAGGTAATATCACTTTTTGTAACCGACTCGGTGCAAAAATAATCCCTGTTGCACAGAGTGTCAATATGTTAGTAAAACAAATAGAAAGAGACATTCAACCAACAAGACAGAGCAATGGTCTTTCAGTAAGAGAGACAGGCAGTGAGACAGATGCGTGAAGTCAGCAAGAGAGACGGGCAGTGAGACAGAAGCGACGAGTCAGCGAGAGAGACAGGCAGTCAGACAGAAGCGGTGAGTCAGAGCACTATGGTCCTGTCAGCCAGACTCACTCTCAGCAGGTCCCGTGTGCGCCGGGCTGCAGAGTCATTGACTGCGCGCACTGCCAAGTCGTCCTGGTACTGCCGGCAGTTCATCCCCTCGTGGATTGCCTGGGAAAAAAAGAGGAAGAGAGGGTTACAGAGGGTGAGCATCAGGCTCTTGCTGTCTTTGAATCAGTATCTAGAAGCTTGTGTGCTGATGTGATGTGTTTATACATCATGTGTTCAACGTATAAACACTGAACTGGCTGCAGGGTTAATGCAGTGTGTGTCTTTTCTGAAGAGTGTTCATAAGTTGCATAAGCAGAGCATGCATCACCTTGCAGAGCAGGCAATTAGTCCTCCGGCAGACGGGGCAGTTGAATGTGTTGACGCTGTCCTCGTACTCACACCAGCCAGGGCAGTCCGGATTGGCACAATGATAGCTGCTTTCACTGCGACACTCCGCTACAGCCAAGCCCCGTGCCAGGAAGCGCTCGTACTCCTCTGCTGACACCAACTGGCAGAGACAGAGAAGGGAAGAGGTGTTGGAACAACCTGCAGCTCCTGGCATCGCACTACACAGCGCAAAGAACATGATCCTGCTGTCTCACTCAGAGCAGTCTCTGGCACCACTGAAGCAGTACAGTTAGCCCTGGACACTACTCCGAGTCCTACTGGCACCCAGTTTCCAGATATAAACACTAGTCTACTACTACTGATCTAAAAAGACTCTGGAGAATTCCAATTAATCCGGAAATAAACCCTCTGTGGATCCCTCTCTCTTTATTAAATCCCGGTCTGTTTACCAGATCAGGGTGAGATCAAAGTGAAACAGAGAAACAGACCCTGATGAAATACAGGCTCTATGTTTCTAACACAGCCAGGCCACGTAAATTGGGTGACAAAGGCAGACCTGGCTTCCCAGAGAGGACAGGCTGTGCTCTTACTAGACTGTGAAAAAATACTCAGGGATTAGAGAAACATTCTTCCTCAAAATCCTTTCCCAGAATTCCCACACCTGCCAGAATCAGAACAGCTTCCAATTCTTATAGGGGAGGAATAGAGCTGCAGCCCAGTAACTTGTACGTTTTCTTCTCAGAGGGACAACATCACACATACGGCACATAAGTGACCTCCTGTAACAGCCTGAGAAACAGAGAGTGATCCTCTCAAATAAGAAAAAGGGCAAAGGGAAGGAATGAAGAAGAGGAGAGGGTTGGAGTTGACGGAAGAGAAAAAGAAGTGAGGAAAGAGAGGGATGTTGGCAGAAAGGAGAAACAGAAAAAGAGAGAGATTCACAGGAAGAGGGGTAAGTGTTTATGCAACGCCTTACCGCACGGATTTCTCTCTCCTGCAGGGTGCTTTCACAGGCATAGGCGTCGTCGCGGTAAGGACAGGACACCTCAGGGTCCTCACACACGTGGATCACCGAGCGCAGGCAATCTCTGTGGGCACCAAAATCATCCTCAGACACACCGAAACACTTATTCACTTACACTCACTTCACTAACTCACTGAGATACTAATGCGCTCAATGGTAAACAATAAGATTATAATGCACTGAACATTTAGTGACATTGAGAGTGTGACAGGCAAAGAGGGCCACAGGAAACAAGACAGAAGAACAGGAGACGGGGAGCGATCAGCCTAGTACAAAGAAATTGAGGAAAAAAATGCTGAAGACCGAGATGGAGAAACACAGTGGAAAACTGTTGAGTGACTTTGAATCAAAATGACTTTCTCCCCATTCCTCTGTCCCCTGTGCTATTCCATTATCAGGATCCCTGCTAATAGAAACCAAGAGCCTTTCCTGGAAAAATAAAGTGAAAAGAGGAAAAGAGAAACATTTTTGAAAGGCATAAGGAAGATGGACAACTCAAACACAATCTCTCAGTGAGGGAGAACATTCTCTCACCTGCAGAAGCAATGCAGACACTCCCTCAGCAGTACTCCCTCTCCAGGCTGTAACTCCAGGTAACAGATACGGCATTCCACACTTTCCCGGTTTGGCACCAAGTCCTGGGAATCAGTCTGGACTAGCCTTGCAAAGTTCCTCTGTCGTTCCGCTTCCCGCACCTGTGTGACAGGGACACAGATCAGGGGTTAGAGGTCAGAGTTAAAGGCTACCACTCTGAAGGGTGTACAATACACATGGTCCACTTCAAGCCCTATCCAGGAACGGTCCTTCAAAAACAATTCCCTGTGGAAGCCTTTGATAATCAAAATCAGTCAGCTGAACCCAGTCCTTGACTGGAATCGACCAGAAGAGACTGTATCTGATAAGATAAAAACACTTTATTAGCCATATACAATTTCTTGCGTTAGGAATTAGTCTTTTCGCAGAGGGAGAGAAGCTTGGGGTCAGAGTGCAGGGTCAGCCATTATACAGCACCCCTGGAGCAGTTGGGGTTAAGGGCCTTGCTCAGCAACCTTGAACTAGCAACCTTCCAGCCACAGGCGCAGATCCTTAGCCACAGAGCCACCGCTCTCCAATCCTGCAGTCAGACTGTCCTGTAGATGTGTGTGCGCATGTTTTTTATTATCTAAATGAGACATCTTATCCAACCTATTGTTAGAGTTTTGTCACAAATGCCTTGTTTCAGTAATTGATGATAGTTTAAACTTCAGATGAAGCAGCTTATTATTATTATGAACCCCCTAGAGATCTGGTGTTTGACCACCTGTCCTATATGCAGTGGGATATTCTGGGGCTCCACATCAAGCTATGCGTGGCATTCTGCGAGGTCTTTCAAGGAGAGATCAATAATTTGCTAACAACCCAATAAACAAGCAAGTTTGAACACCCATCTTGTGATCCTTCATAAATCTGGATATTCCTGTACTCTAGGTCAGGTATCTCGTTCCAAGAGCCTGGTCTGCTAGAGCATCTTCTTGATTACACTTCAACAAAAAGTGTCAATTACTGCTCTGAACTACTAAGTTTAAATTGCTAGGACTCTTAGCCACTGAAGTGACTAACCTAAAAAAATCGACAGCTTTCCTGGACCAGGACACTGAGCCCCGGGCAGGCGCTGCGGGTGTGAAGCCAGGCACAGCTCCCATGATGACCCTGGCGCTCTGTGCAAACCAGACAACAGATGCTGGTGCTCCAATTCATTTTACGAACCGACATTTAATGCAGTTTTTATAATATGCATCTCCTCCCAGCCACAGGGCAGGGAAGAATAACATATAAAGGCAAGAGTTTTAAAATAAGTCTCTTTATTTCTAGACAATATTTTTTTACAGTTAAATACAAGTTTCACTTTAATACAGAGAACGTAACAGTGGCTTTCTTGTATTCATTCGCCTGCAGTCTGGCTGTAGTAGACCCATGCAGAACCAGACACAGTTCCAGCAGATTGCTAAAGTTTTCAAAACACTTAATACACTTTGTCAGTATCTTGAGATATAAAACCATTTAGAACTGCGAAACAATTAAGACAACCTACGTGAAGGTTCAGTTAACTAGGTGCTCCATTGGAACAATACAAAATGGAAGCAGAAGAGGTTCTTACAGACTAGGAACAGGAAGCTCTTCCTCCCCTGGAGGTGCTGTTTCAACACTGAAACGCCTCCATCACAAAGGAACAGGACTGATGCCCCCCACTGTGGAGAGCGGTAAAGCCTCTTGCTCCTCCATACCCCTGCCACCTTCCACAGCAGGGCACACACTAGGGGACACACCGGGCATTACGAGAGACCCCCACTGCTCTTAGGGACACCGCTGTAACCTGGGGAAGTGCCACAGTAGGGCCCTGCTTCAAGAAACAGTGGCCCTTTCACTGCAGCCCTCTGGAGAGGCCTGATCCTACTATTTATATTAATAGTTTGGATGGTGCTTCTAATCCAAATCATGTTACATTTGTACCCACTTATACTGCTGGGCATCTTGTTGAAGCAAAGTGGGTGAAACTTCTTGCTTAAGGGCACAAGTGTAGTAGCATCCCTGCGATGTGAACCCACAGCCTTCCAGTTAACTAACTGCTTAATTCATTGATCTTATTCAATATAGATGCTTAAATTATGAAGTGTTAGCTGGAAAAAATCCCAAGATATGAATCTGTGAAAAACTTGAGGGATAATACAGAAGTGCTAGGGAAGGGACCATATTAGCCTGCAGCCTGAGGACATAATAAAGATTGCAAATAAGATTAGGCCATTGAGCCCATCCAGCTCAACTGGTAGTTAGGGACAAATTCATTTGATGATCGCGTCCAGCTGATTCTTGAAAGAAGTCAGTTTTGGCTTTCTGGGGGGATTTTGACTACATGAGTGGGTAGCCTGTTCTATATTCCCAATACCCTTTGTGCAAAGTACTAATGTATGAGAGAAGAAAGGAAAATGACCCAGCTAGTGACAGAACAGTGTGGCACAATGATCTCTGGCACAGAAAAACACTGACCACAGATGTGGCCCTCCTTACCCCCGTCCCTGAGATATATGGCCCATGAAATGGCACTAACCAGAAAAGCAAAAGGTTTCTTACTTTTGACAGATGAGAGAACGAGAAACAGAGCATTGTGTCCAGGCTGTAGCTAAGTGAAGTAACTGTTCCCTTCCTCAAGGTTTAAAACAGCCTGACACTAGCCAAAAAACAGGTGCTACTTGTTTCTAAGGAAAGAGTGAAACATTGTAGTCGCAGTTAATGGGCAAACAACCTGGAGTCAACAATAAGATTGCTGGACATATATACATACATATATGCCTATTGGTTCATCTGACTTATTTTTCAACAACTACAATCACATTATCATTAAAAGTGTTCCTGTGTCTTTTTATCATATACAAGCTTTTTATTTCATGTGTAATAAATAGACTGTATATAATCCACTAAAGCATACAAAACACAAACATCCATTTTACACTATTGACCTACCCCTATAGAGCACCTTTGATTTTAAACTTATACAGTACTTACAGTATTTTTACCTTGTTTTATTTGTGCATTTTCTGGTTATTGCTGGGAAAATCCAATATTTCTGATTTAGCAGACAAAACTCACTTTTAGCAGATTTAATCCGTCTGTTCAAAGTGTCCAGAATTACAGATGTAAAAAAAACTAAATGCATTTCACAGATCTTTAACTTACTAGACAATCTGTTTTCTCTGCCCCTATGATTTTTCAATAAACATTTTACGTATGATACCTTTAAGCCCTTAAAGCGGAATATTAACAATCTGTTCATGCCAGAAATAGTTCATTGTCCACACTGCTGTGTAACGTGTGTTATTGTTATTGTCATAATGCTCTGTTTGTGCACTGTTCCCATACACCATCTGTTGTATGTCTGAGAACAGGTAGATAAATCAATTTCAGGATAGACATTTACAAAATATTCCAAACCTCACAGACTCGTGAAAAACAGACCAAGTGCCAATTCTGAATAAAACAAGCAAACAAAAAGACGGATAGAACTTGGATGAAAATGGTGCCAAAACATTTTCTTGCTCTTCTATGTTAGTTTAAGCTGAGGGAACTGGGTCTTAAAACAATACGAGGTTAGAGGCATGCCCATACAGAGACAGGGATCACAGAGTCATCCTTTGACCTCACAGAACATAATGGTTTTGAGATTTCCCAGTGCATTTGTGAACAGAACCCTTGATGTGGTGAACGACCCTAGAATAATGGCTCACCCAAGTCTGCTACAACACTCTGCTCATTATCACCAATACCAATTAAGAATCTGAGTTAACTTATTATATATTTCAAAACTATTAATTTATTCACAATTACAGGGTGCTTTTCAGTTATTTTCTGCTCAAGGGCATAAAGGTGCTCTCTTAAAGCAGTCAAATTCCAGACACGTCAAAGTGCAAGTTTTGAAAGGGACAACACAGGAAGTGAATATAGCAATTAAATGTTTTCAAGTCAACCAACTTTGGAAATATCGTCTGGCTTTTGCTCACCATTAGAACAATGATAATTCCTTGTACTTGAGCAAAGAAATTCATACTGTTAACACTATGCAGGAAACTGTGATCCCAACGCACTAGGACACCACTTAGTTACACAACATAAACAATACAATTCATAATAAAAAATACAATACTTTAAAAATATAACCGTTTTAAAATCCTGTTGCTGGTAGCTGCACCCCTTCTGCAGAAATGTCTGTAAAGCAGGCAATGCAGGCAGTGTGCAGCAGGGGGTGCCGTGCAGGTGTCTCTCATGGCTCTGCTGTTTCTGATGTTAGTATGCTGTGTGTGTCAGTGTGTGTGGTAAGTACAACAGTATGCCATGTAGCAGCAGTCCAGTCAGAAAGCGGATTCAGGATGTGTTGTACAGGGTTGTGTGAAGGCCTGCAACCTGCTCCCACAAACGTACATCGCAATAACGCAGGTTGGGATTTTAAAGTTGTCCTTCTAACTCGAAGCAATGAAATTTTAGTCTGAGGAATAATCCTTGCCTGCACTGGAGGCGTCTTCTAATCAGAAAATATCACAAACAATCTAGACAACATCAAAGTCTTTTGTGAAATTAAAAATAAATGTAGGTCATATTTTAAGGTTTACTATATGGCATGTTCCTATAGCTCCGTAAGTGGCACAGATTTCGTTTCGTAACGTAATACCGATCAAATACTGCCTCTGCAGTGTTAATCGGCAATTAACAGAAGGTTAACAAATAATTTAAAATAGGAACAAGTGAAAAAAAAATGTTTGGTATAGGTATCTGGTTAGCAGCAAAGAGCAAAATTAATATTGCAAAGATTTAACACCCAGATTGATTCAATTGCTTTGAAAACATCTCCTATCTCGGAGTGTCCCGGACTCCTGGGGTCTGGGTGTCCGGGAGCCCCCATTGTGCGTGAGTGTGGGCCAGTCAGTGGTGTGTCAAGAGTTGGTTATGGTGTCAGTAGTCCAGACTCGGGGGCAGGTTCAGATTGTGCAGCAGGGCGTTGTTCTGTGTGGCGGCGCCCCCCAGCACTTCTTCTCTTCTCCCTTTCTCCTTAAACACAGAGAGAGAGGAGAGGTCAGCATGAGGGAGCGTCCCAGGCTCAGTTACACCCTACCTGTCCTTCCGTCTGGCCCTTGATGCCCCTCCACCTTGTCTATGCTACGTCCCTATCCCCTCTTCCTACGTTTGACCCCCGTCTATATCTCCGTCTCGCTTTTCATCTGTGTCCTTATCTCTCTGTTCAAGTCCCTTTCCTGTCCTTTACTGCTGCCATATCCCCAAGTTTCTCCCATGCTTCTCTGTCCTCCTAACTCACAATCCTACAGTCTGTACCCCACACGTCTGCCCCCTTATCCCTAACCATGTGCCTCTGCACATGCTCATCTGCCCCCCTTCTTCTCTGTCCTTATCCTGCTGACATTCACACACCTTTCCCTGCTGTTCTCTTCCTTCCTCTGTCCACCTGTGTCCATAGAGTCCCCTCTCCCTCTTCCCAGACATCTGCTCTGTCTGAACACGTACACCAAGAAAATCCACATGACAAGCCCACGACCCCGTGTTTCAGACATGTCGTTGTGGACAGACTGACTGAACCACTGACTGAGACACTCACTGACCATCTGGCTGACACACTAGCTGCCTGTCGATTTGAAGCAGTGCAGAGAGAAGACAACAGTCCACCCCCAAGCAGAGCGCAGAGCCACGACAGCAAACAGTCTGTTCTACATGCCCGGGCAGTCACTCCCTACACTTTTGCTGCTACTGGTTCTGTCTGTCTGCCCTTTGCACACGAGTACATTTGACTATTTTTGTCATGTTGGTGTGTCCGTCTGCCCTGGGTGTCTGCGAATCAACCTATCTGGTCTGCGGCCCATTATGTCTGTGAGTGTGGCAGTGTGTCTGTCTGTGTCAGCGTGACAGTGTGTGTCTCTCAGTTCCTCAGTGCCTCAGTGTCAGTCTGTCCTACCTGCTGGTACTGTCTCACTGCCTCCTTCTCCTGCTGGATGCGGTGCAGCTCTTCGGGGTCTGGGCGGTACCCCCCTGGCACCACGTACCCTACGGGCCGATCTGAGCTGCAGATCTCACAGCCCGGTCGCGTGGGCTTGTTGATGAAGGTACAGGAAGGACATGACCAGCCAGCCTGCGATGGGCGAGGGGGGGAGGGGTTGAGAGAGTGAGGGAGAGGTAGGAAGGTGGAAAAGGTAAAGAAAGAGAGGCATAGCGAGTACACAGAGAGAAGGGCAGACAGAGCAGATGAAAGAGTAGGAGTAGGGCAGAGGAAGAGGGGAAATGGTGAAGACAGGGTTAGAATTCACATATATCCAATTGTTCTGAATAAATCCTTGCTTGATTTTACACGATGAAACATTACAGACACTGGACAGTAGGCAAAACGTAAGGATGTCTTGTTCCACTTGAAAATAATTCCATTGTATACAACAGACACAAGCCCTTTTAGTAGGATATTAACAGCAGCTTAAGTAAAACATAAAAATCTACATAAAATTCCACTGCTCCTTAAACCTGACATAAAAACATGGCCATGCACACAAAGGTGGTACTGTTGCGCTCTTGTGTTAGGCTGACACAGTATTGGCAGTGCACACTACCTGTGTGTTGCTTGGTGCAGAGTTAGCTGTGCTGCTGCTCAGTGCCTCATTTAGCTGCAGCATCTCCAGATTAATCAGATCTCTGATGTCACCGATGCCCATCCGGTCTGTCCCACCCCCTCCACCTGCACAGCCAACCAAAAGAGATAAGACATCCATCAGAAGCCAATAAACATCTTTCCCTACTCTAACTCCCAATCACAAAACTCGGACAAGAGACACTGACATTTCAATATCGTTCTGTACACAAACCAACACAGAGCTACCGGCAGATAAACACAGGGAGATGAACAGCAGCTGTTCACAGCAAGTCAGACAGAAAATGAAAATAAATGTCATTAGCAGGTTCCTCGTTCCTAAGAAATTCCAGAACATTACTCAGCCATGTCCTCAGTGATCTCAGGGAATAAATGACATGGCTCATCAATGTGTTCTTGTCCCCCACATCACTTCTGGTTTGTTCTTTGTATGTTCTGGACTGTGAGTAACTCTTCTTAGTGCACTTCTCACTGTACTGATTGTATTGTATTGTATGTATTGCATTATTATTATTGTATCATTTGTTACACTGTTTTGTGTCGACTGTGTTAAGCTGCTGTTGCACTGCAATTTCCCTCACGGGATCAATAAAGTATCTATCTAAAGCAAAAAAAGTGAATCATTCTCTTAAAGGAGAAATGCAACGCTATATTTATATTTCGAGGTTAGAAAGAATCAGAAATGATGAGTGCATTTCAGACCACAATAAAAGTGAAATGTAGACAGTAATGTGTAAATCCTCCAATTTACATCACAAAATAGACAGAAGTTTCAGGAATGTGCAGCACCACATTCTGGAATTCAGAACGAGGTAACCAAACTTCGGCTGAGCTGAAGCTGCCCTATCCCATTGTACACAAGCAGGCTTACGAATACATCTTTTAATCTGCTCAAAATATTGCTCTGAACTTTGAGGCAGTCTTGCTGACAAATACATCTCACTCGTCAACTGCGTACAGGTCACGTTGGAGCATTTCTGCAGTTAAATTTCTGCTACACAACCTGTACTTATTTGCTCGTACATCACATTGCATTAGTTATTACAGTGGCTAATGAGCAGGAAGGGATACTTCACATCACAATTCGTGTGAACTCTCGCTCCCCGTGGAGAGACCAGGGGTTTGCAACAACATGATTTTGTACTTAATTCTGAATTTGTAAAATTTTGCAATGACATCAATTTATTTTGTTCCAGAGAAATTGGGACTTCAATTCCCCTTTAATGTCAATTTGTTGCACAGATCAGAGTGACCTTTGCCAATACCCCTTGGAATTAGATACAAGTATTCACAATTGCCTCTGTTGAAGAAGGAACAGATTTAATTTGCCCTTTTAGCTTTGCCTGACCTGATCTGAGCTTGGGACCACAAGCTATTTCAAAGCTTCCTTCCTCAACAGCAGTATCTTCTAACATACAGAACAAAGTACATTGTCTAGGAAAGAGCAACACTGAATTAAATCCTTCTCACAGGTTGATGCTTCAAATCCAGTATTAACTGTTTTGCACTTATCAGCATTAAAATATCTCAGGTTTCTGCCCTATCATGAATAGACTCAAATCTAATGCCCTTATTCTCTCTGTATGTGCCTTTCAGAGAGACTTGGATCCAAGATCCTCTGCTATTTCTTGTGCCACTACTACAGTGTTTGTACCTCCCCACATTTAAAAAAAAACTGCAAATACTACACAAATACTTGCTAAACCTTACCAACACCCTGCATATGAACAGGTTCTTAATCATAATGCTGGCATTTTCTTGGATTTGTACAACTTTCAACTGTAGAATCAATCTTTACCTCTAATATACCATATTTTCACAACAATCTTTAGTTGAATCTAGCCGATTCAATAATATTCCCATTTAGGTAAATGACCAAAGATCTAGTTAACAGTCGATGAATAGCAGCCCTCATTTCTTTAGAAGCCTGCTTTCCGGAAAGTGTTTACTATAAACTTTACCATAACAGTCTCCCATTATCATGGTCACTCTTGACCTATGGATACATAGAGAAGTAACCAGGGAGACAGAAAAGTGTATTATGAAGAGAGAGAAGTATCAGTCCGTCAAACATAAAACCTCATCATTTAGTCAGTGCTCTGCCATTCAGTCAGTCCCTCCGTACCAGTGCTGTGTGGTAACCGGGCCGGCAGGGTGTTGTAGCCCCTCCAGTCCTGCGGGGGCAGGCCATTGCTGGAGGGGGGACTGGTGAGCAGAGCGCTCTCCTGGTCCTGCTGGCACAGCTGGCGCGACAGTCGAGCGTGGCGTGCAGACAGCAGGTAAAGGAAGGCCGTGTCACCATGACGACGGACGCCGTAGGATGCCAGAGTGCGCTGGTCTGCGCACAGACACTGACCGATCACCCAGCGCTGCACACGGGGGTGAAACCCATAGTCCAGAAAGACCTGTGAGAGGTGAGAGAGAGTGGAACCGACAGTGAAGAGGGAGAGACAAGTAGACAGAAATGGAGACAGGAAGTAAGCAGAAGGCTGCTTTCTTTCAATTATTTTTATTGGTTCACAAATAAACTGTAAAAAAATACCTCTTAAAGACAACTGCTTTGTTTAAACCACTTTTGACAACTGCTATCTGCTTTCTTGATCTAATTAAAGGTTGAGGATCATCTCCATTTCATGAGAACTGTTGACTACCTCATTATTTTGTATTAATCCTCATTCAAGTCACAGTGAAATAAATACTTATTTTCCTTTGGTGAAAAAAGAGAGGGTTATGGTCACTCACTGTCTGCTCACATTATCAAATATTGAACTTCCAAATCTTGGTGTATAGCAGTCATGATATCAGTTTAAAAAAGTTTAAAAATACTTTAAATTGCTAAGTGGTCACACATTCTGAATAACTAAACAGGTTAAAATATGACAATTATTAGATGAAAATACTGGTGTTTCGTTATAGTCAAGTTTATAGTCGTTTAAAACAAGAAAGTCAAGAAAGTATAATTGTACAAAAAAAGCAAAGACTGTGATAAAGGGTGAGAGACCGAAACCCATAGAAGGAAACAAACACAGAAACCGACTAAAAGGGGGCTCTAGTCTCACCTGCTGTTTAAGGGAGGTAATGGTCATGTGAGGGAAGACTTTCACTGTGACACAACAGGAAGAGGAAGCGTCCTCCACTGCTACCTTCAAACTGAGAGAGAGATACTGTTAGTATCCAACTCTAGCTGTTGGTATATAGCAGCAGCACATATTCCTTTTATCGTCTCTCATTCCTCCTTCAGTGACTCACAGGGAGACAGCTGATGCACTCGCCTGTATAAGTCGAGTTGGTGGCCCTTGTGCCTCTGGACCAGAATTTCCAAAAACGTAATGCCTGAATCCAGAGAGACGGCACTATAGAAGCTTCCTTTGAATGAATCATGAAACTGAGGTGCTGAATACTTGGCCATTAAAAGTCCCATGGCACCTTAAAATATGAACCAGAATGGGTGCCTACCACAGTAACCTGGGCACATTTCACTCACTAATATCCCACCTTAATTCAGCTGATAAAGTAATTTCACACTTCTCCATCTGATTTGCTGTATTGTGGCACTGCTGGCACATAATGGCAACCATGCCTCACCCAAGTGGGTACTGCCCTTCAGTGATAGATGAAACATACCTCCTTCTAGATGTAAAAAGCTTCAGAATGAAAAATGCAATATAAACACAATTATTAATTATTCCTCTCTACCACCTTCAAACCGCCATGGACACTGTTGATACACTGCTCTATCCCTTTGTCCGACAATAACTCTTTTATATTGAGAGTAAGAGAAAGTAATGTTAACATCGGGGGAGATTCAGTGGAGCTAGTAGGACAATACAAGTACTTAGGGACCATTCAAGGCTCCAAGTTAAATTTTGAAGCCAATGCTGACTTGATCCTCAAAAAAGGATAACAGCATCTTTTCTTCTTAAGGAAGCTAAAGTCGATGATTCATTGTTGATTTTGTTCTATCGGTCCTTCCTTGAATGTGTTCTAGCTTTTACCCTGATCTGCTGGTTTGGCAACCTGAATCTGAGAGGCAAGACAAACTGGGCAGCCTTGTGAAAATATGTCAGATGTCATTTAGTGTTGATCTTCCTGCCCTCTCCTCCATCTATCATAGATGTGTTTTGCGTAAAGCAAAATCCATCTGTGACGATCCTTCACACCCCTTCTTCAATAGTTTCCAGTTACTCCCGTCAGAACGCAGATACCGCCTCCCCAACTCCAAAACAAACAGGTTTAAACTCTGATTCATACCTGTAGCTTTAAAGTTGTTTAACACTTGATTTTCTTTGCAAATATGTCTACTGTTGTTTTTTTTCTGTCCGCCTGTACACCAACACTGCTGCTGGAAAACAAATTGCCCCCTTGGGGATAATAAAGACTCTCTCCCTCAATTCATAAGATTCATCCGTGATATTCCCATCTCCTTTCAATCATTCCTGCTCTCTCATACTCTCTTACCCCTCTTCGCCCTGTAGGCTTCCAACCTGTACTACCCATTATGCCCTCCACTCTTACCTCCCACATGCCTCTCAGCTTCTCTCACCTGATCTCGGTGTCCGGGTAGCTCTTCTCTCGGAGTCGGACTGTGAGCTCTGCCTGCTGCCGGGCCAGTGACACTGCGCACTGGGAGGCTGAGCTGGTGTCGCCGCCCTCAATTGCTGTGGCCAGTTCTATACACAGGTCCTCTGCAAAAACAGGGGAGAGGGGAGCATAGAGGAAAAGGAGCTTGTCATTCATGGGTCTGTGTTCCCAGCTTCCAAAATGTCACAGCTATTTAAAGGCCAGCCTTTCACAACCTCCATAAAACCAGCTCTTGATGCTGACTGGTTTTCTGCTGTCTGGTTAAAAGCTTATTAACTTCATTAAATAAACAACTGGCTATATCAAACTCCCATACAGGACTAGGCAGAAGGTATTTGACAGTCCCTGCACAGGCAGAAAGACAGGTCAGTAATCTTTACTTATTAAAGCTCACAGTGAGTCCATCCTCATAATTGTAAGAGTTCTTATTAGTAACTTATAAGTGAGGCCTGTCCTGTCTGTTAAATATCTATATTTGCAATCAATAGCTCTCCCCCTGTTCTGTCATAATATTTGAAGAGTGCTGTCAGAAGCTCAAGCTGCATGTGTCCAGCACAGAATGGCAGTTCATAGTACTTCTACTTTTATGGACAGCTGCTTCCACATTGGCAGGGGAACTTACATTTACTGTTTAAAATAACTCAACTGCAAGACTCTGCACGTTGAGAATATAAAATTAAAAAATGAATTCCTTACACTTATATAGCACTTTTCTGGACACTCCACTCAAAGCGCTTTACAAGTAATGGGGATTCTCTTCCACCACCACCAATGGGCAGCCCCCACCTGGATGATGTGACGGCAGCCATAGTGCGCCAGAACACTCACCACACATCAGCTATCAGTGGGGAGGAGAACAAAGCGATGAAGCCAGATCCTAGACAGATAGGTCTCATCCAAAGGATGGCATCTTTTAACAGTACAGTGTCACCATCACTATACTGGGGCATTAGGTCCCACACAGACTGCAGGGTGAGCACCCCCTACTGGCCCTTCTAATACCTCTTCCAGCAGCAACCTTAGCTTTCTCAGGAGGTCTCACATCCAGGTAGTGGCCAGGCTCACACCTGCTTAGCTTCAGTGAGCTGCCAGTTGTGGCTTGCAGGGTGACATAATAAAGCACCACCCGATTGTCTGCCTGTCCCATATTATAATCTGTGATTAAATACACTTTAGAAAAGCATTTCTAACCTGTTCCACTAAAGGAGCCGTTCTAAACTGAGCTGAATCATCACAGGGGAGAACAGTAAGGGGATGTGGACCTGCACCCGAGAGGGAAACAGAGGGAAACGTCACAACTGCTTGAGCACTGAGGTGTGAAAAAGGGCAACACTCACCTGTGCGTGGCAGGGTAACAGACGCTGTGGGTTCCAGGGGTTCCAGGTGGAGCTGCCTCTCCTCTGGGGTCTGGGAGGAACTGTCTGCCACTGGGATAGCAGGAGAGAGGAGGACAGGGGGGAAGATAGGTAAGTGGTTGGTTTAGGTGGTCTAAACACTGGGAACCCCCTTTACTGATGCCATCTTCACACCTGCTGAACACAGCACACACAGCACACACAGCAGAAAAAAACAAACATCCATATCCTGGCAGTCAGCTAACCTTTCACTCACTGAACTGAGCTATTAAGGCCCTGCAGGGCAGACACAATCACCAGCTTTAAATCATCCGTGAGAGAAACACAAAAGCATACCTGGACGACGGGTACTAGAATTCAAAACTTCAAACCAAGCTTGAGTGCTTCTGTCTCAGCTAAGGGACCATGGCCAGATGCAAGCTCATCTTACAGTAATGATCTTTAAGTAGATCCTGACACTGAGCCAGTGCACTTCACAGCCCTCAGTCTGGAGGCCACAGAAAGTCCCAGAAGCCCAGAGTCACCTCCTGCTGCGGTGAACAAAATACACAAATTCTCAGGGCCGATCACATGCACTTCAAGGAATGGATCAGCGTGTTATGTTGTCAACTGTGTGATTTTTCATCTGTCAGCTGATGTCTGCAAACTCCACACCCAAAGTAGAACAAGGAAGATGGGGACAGACTTAATAATAAACTTTATTTTATATTGGACCTATAAAGGTGGCTTCTCAAAGCTCATCTGAATACAGTAGGAGCAGAAGAGTAAATAACAGAACCAGTTCAGTAAAGGCCTTTCTAAAGAAGAAGGTTTTAAGTCTAAATTTGAAGGAGTTCAGGGAGAGTGACTCTCTGATATCCTTAGGGAGAGAGTCCCAGAGCTTTGGAGCATAACAGGTAGGGGTGGGGAAACAAAATCGATTCATAGGTGCATCGTGATTCTCTGCACAGTACTAAGCATTTCAGATAAAAACAATGTAACATAAAGGACAAATAGAACAAATAATAATGGTTTAGTTTGTTGTGCTTAAGACTAAACTAATTGCATGGTGAAACGTAAAGATGTATAGGTTAACAAGTGCGCCATGCTTAAGCTAAGCTACCCGGTTTATGAATACGGACAAACTCCGGCCTGCACCCTCCATTTGGAAAGCTACCGTATGGGCACATTTTGGATTTTATTAAGTAAAAGGTAAAAATGAACTGGATAAGAGCCACACGGTGTGCAAGCTGTGTCATACCAAGATAAAATATTTCGGGAACACAACGAAATGCGAAATCACATTTCACGTTTCCATCCAGAGTTGGAGGAAAAACGGCCTGCTCTTGTTGCTGCCGAACAGAGAACCCTCAAGCAAGCATCAAAGCTTCCACATAGTTCTGAAAGGGTGAAGAGAATCACCAGGTCTATAGCAAGTATTATCGCAAAAGATTTGCGCCCCTACGCCATTGTTGAAATCCCGGGCTTTCACATAATGTCGCAAACAATGGAGCCAAGGTACAACATACCGTCTCGGTGTCACTTTAGTGAAACAGCAATACCAACACCCTACAACGACACCAAAACTCAAGTTCTGGAATAATTGAAGAAAGCACATAGGGTGGCAATAACCTGTGATGCATGGACGTCCATTGCAACAGAATCCTATATCACTATTACCACGCACTTCATAACCGATGAATGGCAGCTCGTGTCTCGCCTACTCCAGACATACAGTAAGAAAAAAAAATCATCATCTATAGAAAAAAATACATCTCAATGCATCGAGAATCGATTTATAATCACATTGTGGCACCCTGAATCGAAATCGAATCGAATCGTGAGGTGCCTAGAGATTCCCAATAACAGGAGAAGACCCTCTCACCCACAGAGTGCAGACAGGCTTAGAGTCACATAGGAGACCAGAATTAGAAGAGTGAATGTTGCAAGGTGGGGAGAAGGACGATAGTAGCTAAGACAGGTACTGAGGTGCCAAGCCATGCAGACCCTTACAGGTGAGCATGAGGATTTTGAAGCCATCACGAAACCGGACAGGAAGCCAGTGCAAGGACACAAGGATAGGAGTAATATGATCACTTGCTCTAGACCTGGTCAAGATTCAGGTTGCTGAATTTTGGACATACTGGAGTTAGTTCAATGTGGATTTAGAAACCCCAGCAAGCGATGTGTTACAGTAGTCAATTCAGGAGAATACAAATGTGTTGATCAGATTTTCAGCAACAGTTGAAAAGCAATAAAAGAATAAACTTCTCCAACTGCCCAGCTTCACACCTCTGAACATTGGAGCAGAGAGCCCTGATCCAGTGACAAGATCCAGGCTTGAACCTGTGATCACAGAGCTCAACACGCTCCTGGGTGATTTAACAAACATCTTATCATTTTGTTGTGCACATAATGTTTACAAGAAAGTCTTATATTTTTGTTACAACTTTTGTTGTAACTTGTTTTCTAGTTAAGTATAGTTCCCCTAAACCTATAGATGTAACTCTTGGCACTAGACCTATATTTTTCCAATATGTTTTTTGCAGAAAACTAGTAGATATGTAAGAAATTGTCAATAAGAATAAAATCATAAATGCTTTTCATCACACTAATATTGCTGCACAATGCAGCCAAAAAGTACATGTGAACATGAAGTATACACTGTCGATATTCAAGGTTTCTAGGGTTTTTCAAACTGCAGGTGTTCAACAATACCATAGTAGATATTTTACCCAGCAAACTTTTATCTTCTTAACAGCATTTTTCACAGCGAATTGTGATCAGGGGTACACACTTTGGGTGTTTGTGGGACTATTCATTTTTGCCTTTTGTAATTATCTCACCTGGAGCAGTTTGCTTGGCCAACAGCTATATCACCCTGCAACTAACAGCTGGCAGCCCAGTGAAGCTAAGCAGGCGTGAGCCTAGTCAGTACCTGGATGGGAGACCACCCGGGAAAAACTAAGGTTGCCGCTGGAAGAGGTATTAGAGATACCAGTAGGGGGGAGCTCACCCTGCGGTCCATGTGGGTCCTAATGCCCCAGTATAGTGACGGGGACACTATTCTGTAAACAGGCGCCGTCCTTCGGATGAGACGTAAAACTGAGGTCCTGACTCTTTGTGGTCATTAAAAATCCCAGGGTGTTTCTCGAAAAGAGCAGAGGTGTTACCCCGGCTTACGGGCCAAATTTCCTCCTGTCCTTTACCAGTCATGGCCTCCTAATAATCCCCATCTATGAACTTGCTTCATTACTCTGCTCCTCCCCATTGATAGCTGATGTGTTGTAAGCGCACTTGTGCACTATGGCTGCTGTCGCATCATCCAGGTGGATGCTGCACATTGGTGGTGGTGGAGGGGAGTCCCCATTAACTGTAAAGTGTTTTGAGTGGAGTGTCCAGAAAAGCGCTATATAAATTTAAGGAATTATTACTATTATTATTGGAGTTTCAACACTTTCCACTTTCCACAGTGAATGGACAGTAAAACTAAACTTAAACTAAACCAATGCTTTCAAATCAGACAAGCTTGACTTCAGCTTTCCAGTACAGGATTAGTACAGTACAGGATTCAAACTAAATGGTTCCCTTTTAAAACTGAACAGAAAAAAATGTATGGAATTAATGTGATCCCAATAACCCTTTAGGGTGGTTTTCTTTAGTTTGTTGTTAGCAACAAGGTCTATTATTTCTTTTAAGATTAGGTGTTATTAAAGATTTCTAATAATGGTTGTGTTCCCTTGACGAAGCAGCTTGGTGCCTTTCTGTGTAAGGGCACAGGAATATGCTAATAGGCCCCTCTGACATGAGACATCATAAAGCTGTATCAGAACTGAACAGTGTAACAGTATTTAGCACAGATGGAATCCAGCAAAGTTTCTAGGCTGTTTCTTTACAAGAACATGGGTCCAAATTTACTGTTCATCACCCAAAAATGCACCAATGGCGGATCTCCAGGGTTGGTACTAAAACCATCACCAACTTGTATGTACCTTAAAAGCAATAACTCACTGGCTCCTCATCTCTCCCCAACTAAACTGACAATCTGAGTTTTCCAACCATGCCACTGCAAGCAGTCCAGACTTAAACATTTCTCCAAGAAAGCAAGAGATTGAGTCTGTACAGTACAGAATTCTGTCCAAGATATTCTTTCTGAGAAAGAAGAAATGTTGTTTTTGCGAACACACTGTTATTTTTACCCGATGAACAAAATAAGACAGATGGGAGTCTTTTTGTGGACTTCCTGAATATCCAGGAATATTCAGCACCAGGACGAACAGAGCTCAACTACCTGTCTACCTTGCAGCCAGACACAAAAAGAAAACTCTGCAGACAATTTTATTTTAAGACCAAAGTTCAGCCATGTTAACTTATGGCAGACCTGACAGAAGGCCAACACTAGCTGCTGAGACCAAACGCAAAGCAAAACTCTATTCCTTTCCCTCAGCACTGGGATACTGCCAGAACCGAGTGAGCTGTCAAGTCTGACCACAGACCATCCGGACCAAATTTGGTCAAGAGATATTTGAGTATAAAACTTTTTAATCACATTATAATTCTTGAGAGTTGAACAATTATTTCAAACATGTTTGATGTTTAGTTCACAACATTAAATGCATATTTACTTGTGTCTGAGAAACTTAATGCAATGTAATTATTTGAGACCAATAAAACATATGACCTAGGCCATAACACACGTTATTGTCAATGTGTATTTTAACTCTGAAGTTATTAACTCTGATATTTGTAATCCCTGAGTAAATGATCAGCCTTTTGTATCACAGCACATCATTTCACAAATATATTCTACTTTATTTGAATTTGGTTACACGTTTGATTGATTCCTAAAAGTCGTCAAGTACTTTTACAATTTACCACTACAATTACTGATTGTTAATGAAAAGGAAAACCCCCACATCACTATAGTTGAATGTGCACCGATATACTGTTTTCAGTCTTTTTTGTTTCCGTCATAGGATGTTTCATGACCATTTATCAGTTAAAATCAAAAACAATATCTGTAAGTAAATGTCAATAAAGGTTAAGTAGAAAGAGAGAAGCAGAAGAAAAGTTACAAACATGAGGAGATCAATCAGCCTCTCTAGCCCTTTAAGGTGAAAAACCTGAAAGCTGAACTGGAACAGTGCAAAATCCAAAAAAACGGGTTTGGATAATTAATGTTGAGTTTAAAGCGATTGAAAGAGAGAAGGGGACCATGAAAGAGAATGGGTCAGAGACAGGTTCAGAATCAAAGCAAGACAGAGAAACAGAGAGGGACAAAGACAGGCCATGTGAGACCAAGAGCAACAGAGGAAGAAGCAGAAGGAAGGGAGAAAATCGAGATCAGATGGGGGCATACTGACCTCTGTGCGCCTCCCTCAGCGATGACGTCACCACAGTGGCCCACTCCTGTGCCTCACGCTCGTCCCGGAAGTTAAAGGTGATGCGGTCGTGGGGGGGAGTGACCAGGCTGAGCTCGTGGCAGCGTAGTGACTTGACCTCGTACTGCACGTCCCGCAGGTCAAACTCCACGATGGACTGGAAGAGAGAGGGGCAAGGAAGGGCCAGTGAAAGAAAGTGAGGAGTGGAAGTCAGCAGACACGTGACTCAGACAGACAGTCAGTCTTTCAAAATGACATTCATACAAATACCACCTAGAACACGAGGGCAGTTTGAAGGAGTCTGATGCAATCTGGTGTAATCTATCTGAACAAAGCAGCCTGACTTTGTAATGAGTGTCTGATGTCAAGCAGGCCAACCAACTTTCCTGTGTTAATCACTGCTGCCTTGCTTGAGCCTTGACCTGGTCAGGTCTCAGAAGCTCAGCAACTCCAGAAGGAATTTAAGACAAATTGCCACCCAGTTTATGGGTATTAATGACCCCAGGGCACAAACACCAATAATCCCACAATCAGGTCAACATCCTGAATAAACAAGAATCTGGCCTGTCCCCCTTCAGTTTGTGATTGCTGGTTTAGATGGGGGTCTCTTCTGAAGAACTTTGCAATGTGATGCAAAGTGGCTATATACATACCAAACCACAGACAAAAGCCTCTTTGAGATTCTTGGGTCAGTTAACTGCCAGCAAGCAAACAAGCAACATCTGAAACATGGCTGCTGCATGTCCATGTAAAAATGGTACCCATGCTCAGTGCAAGGCCAACACTAAAATAGAAATCAGGGCACCATAAGACTGCCTAGGCCTGGCCAAACGCTAATCACAAGGTCCTCTGAGTGCTGAGTGATACGGACACTCCTGAATAGATCCCTGTGATAACAGCCTATTTAACCCTGAGGGTGCGATGAGCTTGGAGAACTAACTGATTTGAAAATTAAAACCTGAGTTCTCAAGAAAATCAAGACACATATATAGTATAATATCTGTAGACCTACATAGTATTATGATGTTGTCAACATTGTAAAAGTCAACACTAATGGATTTATTGAAAAAATAAACGTTTTCTGCAGTAATTCAGAGTTCATAATGACATGTAGATAAAAATACAGAGACGTTTTGCTACCAGCAACAGGAGTTTATGTTTTATTTAATAATGGCAGCAATACTTTGACACAACACATTGATTCTCGTGTTCATAGTACATAGCAGCGCTTTACTTTTCCGTGTTTGTTTTGTGTCACATGGCGTATCTTTGACCAGTTGTTTCCCAGTTAAAAACACTAAACCAGCGGTTCTCTGGTCACGGGGGAACACTGTCTGCTACTTTTAGTTTCAACTGGGCACAGGTGCTGACTGCTGCCTGTAACTGATCTGCTTGCTGGTTAAACCTTTTTTTGCATTCAGGCCTTAGCGTCAAAACATACTCTAAATTAATTCCAACAACGTCAAACAATGCAACGTTACGCGCTCGCATTTAACGAGCGGAAAGTCGCTGTCAAACACTTAATTCAGAGAATTTACAGCAAAATTCCCAGCTGCTCGGAGGTCCATTTGTTTGACAACCAGGGACTTGCTAAGCGGCCCGCTCCTGACAAGACTGGTTAAATTGGGGACTTTACGAAGCGCGCATTGTAAATACAAATAGACAGAATCGTTGCTAAATAAACTAGTTCATTGGCGTCCCATGACCAGTATGGCATCATTGATGTGATGGTGCACATTCACACGGCCACAATGAGTCCATAAAGATTACGAACACTCATACTTCAGAGCCTCCTAACTATAAACAAACACAGCAGTCACCCACTCGCAGTTAGACAACGCAACAAACATAAAAACAACACAAGATTTACTAAAAGAAGCAAAAGTATCAATAATTATTTTATATTATCAACGTTATAACTAAATCCAGAGTGGTTGTCATCCACATTTCCTTGCACTCGTCAGTCTACAACTGTCATTTCGTTGTATATTTTTCTGCAACCCCAGAAAGGATAACAGCTAGTCCTGTGAATAAAAGAGAGTGTTACGACTCTCCCCGACCCGCATTGCACTTTCCCTGGTGTCTTACCACACTCCTGCCAGCTGCCGAGGCGCTGGCATCCCGCAAGGCCAGCCGGAACTCCCCGGCCCGGCCCGGATCCATGCTAAGTTGCAAGCGCAGAGACTCGTCCCCAGCTCCGGGAAGACATAGTGGTCGGATCCCGGAGTGACACACCGACACCCGCACCGACATCAAGACTGTGTTGCAGCCGCCCTGAGCACCCACCGGCCCGGGGAGCGGGGGAGAGGGAGTCCGGGGCGGTGGGGTGTGCGCCCACCCGCCCGAGCTCAGCGCCATGACGCCGGGCCAGCAGGCGGGGGGTGAGACAGAGGAGTCTCAGTAGCACAGAGGCCCGGCCGGTTGGATGGTCCAGTCCAAACTAATCCAGCCCGTCGGGTGATTTGTTTATCTGTACATCGAAAGGTGCTGTTTCATCTCCGATCGCCTTTCTTAATCCGAACAGCGACTTCCTATCACAGAGCAGGAAGCGGGTACTCCCCCTCTCTGCGTCCTGCCTGCAAACCGAGCTCCGCGGAGGTCGGGTCCGAATTCAGGAGCAGCCAAGGCGGCGGGGCGGAGGAACGGGCTCATCCGGTCCGCAAGACTGACTGGCGGCAGAGAACCGAGCGGCACCGCGGTGGAACTGAAGAACGGGGAGGGAGTGCGTTTATTCTGCGTGACAGCCGTGTCGTTTCTGAATAATCTGAGTTTCACTTTCCTGTAATAGAAAAGGGAACCGACGAAAGAGCCCCATTTGATTGAGCTGCAGTAGTGCAGTAACCCGACTGCTACACATAAAATAACGTTTGCACTTTCTGATAATAGCGTTGCATATTACTTCAACCCAGCATCGGGTCTGGCTTTGTGTAGTTTTGCTCATGAAGGCGAACCTGGTATTTCAGAATACAAATGATCACTTTTTACAGTACATTTACAAAAACTATTTTAATGTAAAAGCCGATAATTCTCATTAACCTGTTTGAACTGAATAAATTGTTGAGAAATCAGTACAGTATTCAATATTTTAAGTGGGCCTTATTTATCAATTGTTTGTGACTATCGTGGATGTTTAAGTGCCTTGCCATCTCTCCCTTTACTATTAATATCTGGGGGTCACTGTTACTGTATGAATGTGGCAATAATGTTTGTGACTTTGGGTGCTGCTACCCACAAAAATGTGTAGAGGTAAAGACCACAGAAACGCCAAAGCGATGCCTTTTCATATTTTTATTTATCAAAAATACCCGTACGAATCTTTTTAAAAGGCTTACGGATGTTGCCTTTTTATCAGCAGGCTTACAGTTTTTAATAAAATAATTGCACGTCCCAGCATAAAAAAATACCCTGAGAATACACAGATTTCTGAAAAGGAAACATAAAATTACCAAGTTTTTCCTTAGTCCCCAACTCCAGACATTCCGATGACTCGGGCAGGACTAGCGACTGTCTTGTTAGCAGAGGGACAGCAACCCCTACAGGACATTTCTGTAAAGCGCCTCACTCCACCGCTCTTACCCTGCCTTCTGTAGTACAAGCAGGTCATGAACTGCTAAAGAGCTGAGGAAAATATTCAGAGTAAATACTGGTCTCATTTAGAAAGTCACCACTGACACCTCTTTCTAATATGACAGTCCCAGCCGCCCCGTTTCTCTGTTGTAGTCCAGCTAAAACATTAGAAGCCACCTTGACACAAAAATCATGCTAAAATACAATTAATAGGGAAACTTGTAAAATTCTGGTTTACATTACAAAGTCTGCATCCAAGGGAACACAGTGAGAAGACAGGATATCATCAAGGAGTCCCATTATTTTCCTGGAGGTCCAGTTTTATGTCCAGTTTAGCCTTGCCTATCAGTAAGTTCACATTTACTCAGAGCTGTCTGCTAATCAGGTTTGATTGAATACTCTCCAGCTCTTCGGCCTGGATAGCTGACCAGACCCACTGCTGGAGGACCCGAGCTCCCAGCTCAGAGGGTGAGTGTGTATCCGAGCTCCTCTGAGCTGGGAGAAGAGGAGATGTCCAACTTAAACATGTGTTCAGCAAATCACCCCAACATTCAATGGCAGGTGACAGATCAAACCCCTGGCCCTGGAATACATAATCTGTTCCTCCTGTACAGACTATGAAGAGGCACTTCAAATTAGTGCTGTTTGAAGCTCTTTAACGCCTATATTGGTACCATTTAGAAGTTTTGGTAAGGTAATAGGTTTTTGTTTCTGATTTACATGCAGAATGATGAAGTCTGCATTTCAACTTTTGGTGCGATGATTACAGCATTGAGCAAAACGCATTCTAGACAACAACAGATAAAGCCCCAATCTAGAAAAGCCTGAAAGTCCTTCCCAACCCTGAGTTTGGCTTAGCAAGACCACATCTGAACCTGGGGACCCCTCCCAGTCCACCCCACTTCTCCTTGGGTAGAAGAGCACCCCTCCTCCTGCGTAGACTGATGTGGAAACAGAGCACTTGTCTAGGCCTCTGACTTCAGTACCTGACTGCACAGCCACAGGCAGATGACTCAGCCCTACTATGTGTACATAAAATAAATACATTCTCCCTTGTTAACACTGTTAATTGTTAACATTACTAATAAACACAAAATGTACACCTTCCTTCCATCCTCCCTCTGTCCTGTTAGGCAAGTAATGTGTGCAAAAAACATCTCTATATTAATATCTTTTCCCATCGACCAGGGAGGCACAAAATTTGTCACATCATTATTTCATAGAAAAAAAGGCAGATTAAAAAGAAACCCTACAGATCCAGAGAAAACCCTGTACGTCCGATTTAATAGATGCTCTTCAGCTCCACAATGGACTGTAGAGGCTCAGAGCCTCAATATTATTCCCAGCTATTACAGGAACCAAAAAAACGAGACCCTGGCCAAAAAGCTCCAGACCAAGCAATGCTGGCGTTTACAAACAAAAACAACACAAAGATAGTGCAAATAAGATTTCGCCCCTGTGGCCAGGGAGGCAAAGTCAGTTGGACAGATGGGGAGACGTTCAGAGCAGCGCGAGAGAGGGACGGGGCAGTTCAGTAAGGTGAATAGCGGGCGAGGGGAGCTGCGCTCTGCAGGGCGTACTGCGACGGGTCAGAGAAGGTCATCGTGTCGAAGACACTCTTGTTGGGCGGGACGGTCTGCAGCAGGGTGTCCAGGTCCATGAGGAGGGGGGTGGGCTGCACAGAGACACTGCCTGAGGGCACAAGGGACCAGTAGCTGGGGCTGACAAAGGGGGCAGAGTGGTGAGGGGGGGGCACCGAGGGTGGGCTGCGGTAGCTGTAGAAAGGCAGCCCCCCCAGGGGCAGGAAGGAGCCACCGTTGAAGCACATGCTTGGAGGCGCGACGGTATTGGGGGGGGCAAATTTTGTGTAGGACGTGGGCAGCTCCCAGGGGGCGGTTGTGGTCCTCTTGGCGGATTTGTGGGGGGGCATTTGTGCGCCGCCAGAGCACCCGTCCTCCGAGTCCGAGCTGCCTTGGTTCTGGGGGCGCTTCCTGGGACCCCCTTCCTTCCAGTCTTCCTCCGAAGACGATGAGGAGGCAGGGCTGTAGGAGCTGGCCGAGGCGCTGTTGGAAGAGGAGGAGGAGGAGGAGTGCCGGGACTGGGGGGCACCCCAGCCCCCTCCGTGCCCCAGCGCCTCATGAGGCGCCGGCTCCCCTGCTGCACTCGCTGGACGCAGACTGTCCAGCAGCGAGTCGATGGCGAAGGAGGAGTCCAGCCTTGGCGGCTCGGGCACCTTGGGGCTGTGCTGGGAGCTGCGCGGGGTGGCACTGGGAAGGCCTCGTCTGTGCAGGATGTAAGGGCTGAGATCCTGGGCAAAGATGGTCTCGTCCTGCCGTGACACTGCCGTGTTCTGCCGTTTCAGCAGCTCCAGTGGCACACGGTCCACGTCCACCATCCAGTAGTTGCCCTTGCCCTGGGGCTTGCCCGGATCCTTCAACACCTGGGGGCAGGAAAGGCCAGGTCACGACCCGAGACTATGGGCAACACCCCCAGTTTACACCTGCTTGTTTATTTCACTCGGACCCCACGCCAAGCTGTCAAGCTTCAAATTCAGCCAGTTGTCATTTAAGAGGGCTGGTTGCTAGCTTGTTTGCCTCAGAACTTTGGTAAACAATACTGCAGCAGCAAAAAAATGTTTCCCGAATATGAACCAGCAAGTAATACATTATAAATCAACTGTACATTTCATAAAAGTTACAAAAGAAAGCCATGCCACAATTCCTGAAGGAAATCTAGCATAATACTTAATACTTTTAAAGTGAATTATACATTTAAAAAGAAATGTAATTTAAAAAATAAGTAAAAAGATCATTAATTGGTCTAGCTCACAGACCAAAGTTTTAAAATTCCAATAGCATATCATTTTGGGAAAGCATTCCAGAGTCGGGGGGCAGCGTAACCTAAATTTAACAAGCAAAACAGCAAAGTTAAAACCAGGCTAAAAGAGCCTTTTTAATCTCGCAACAGAGAAGACTACAATAATAATAATAATAATAATAATAGCTTACACTTATATAGCACTTTTCTGGACATTCCACTCAAAGCGCTTTACAGGTAATTGGGATCCCCTCCGCCACCACCAATGTGCAGCACACACCTGGATGATGCGATGGCAGCCATAGTGTGCCAGAACGCTCACCACACATCAGCTACTAGTGGCGAGAGCAGAGTAATTAAGCCAATTCATAGAGGGGGATTATAAGGAGGCCATGATTGGTAAGGGCCAATGGGAAATTTGGCCAGGACGCCGGGGTAACACCCCTACTCTTTTTGAGAAACACCCTGGGATTTTTAATGACCACAAAGAGTCAGGACCTCAGTTTTACGTCTCATCCGAAGGACGGCGCCTGTTTACAGAATAGTGTCCCCGTCACTGTACTGGGGCATTAGGACCCACATGGACCGCAGGGTGAGCTCCCCCCTACTGGTATCTCTAATACCTCTTCCAGCGGCAACCTTAGTTTTTCCCGGGTGGTCTCCCATCCAGGTACTGACTAGGCTCACGCCTGCTTAGCTTCACTGGGCTGCCAGCTGTTAGTTGCAGGGTGATATGGCTGCTGGCCAAGTCTACCCTTCAAAACCCTGAAGGGTAGAGAAAGTTAACCCAATAGATGGTATGTATTCTAACAGTTTAACATAAGCACAGTGGAAACTATGTGAAAGCTTTTTTAAAACTGAGAACAGGAGGCTCTTTTACGCAAAGGGTTGTGGGAGTATGGGACAGGCTCTTCAGCCATGTTACTGAAGCCAATAACCTAGCTTCTTTTAAATAAGGGCTTTACGAGTCCCTAAGGTAAATTAAATATCAACTATCAATTGGCCTAGACAGGCCAAATGGAGTGGGCCTTTCTTATGTTCCTATCCAACAGGATCAGGGCTTCACGAAAATGTGATTATATTGCCATGTTTTTCCAATTGCACTAATAAAATTGTTAAAACATTTTAACACAAAAGATCTGGGTTCTTTCTAACTACACCAACGTTTTGGAATATTCATCAAACTTTTCAAATTTGCTTAAGATCCGAAGAGCAAGGTGAGGGGATGCACAGAATACAGGACTTCACACTGTTCAGGATAGGCTGGGCAACTGATCATCAGAAGTGAACAAAATGACGACTTACCTTCACAAAGCAGTCATAGGAGGAGAGGTTGTGCCTCACCGAGTCCTTCCAACCCTTATAGTTCCCTTTAAAGAATGGAAATAGGTTGCTGATCTCCTTAAGGATCTGAGGGAGGAGAAAGGTTTACTTTACACAATACAGCAATACTGTCCTAGACTTCAGACAATTCTGTCTTCCTACAAGGCAGGTGAAATACAGTTGGCAAAGACCATTCACGCACATTATGAGCATTTACAGCATGGGTAAGCGAAGCTTTCCCAGATTTTTTCCAGTCTGGCACAGGTGATGAGGGCTCATGACTTCAGGGAACAAACTCTCAGGAATCATTGCAGCTTATTTTGTTAGGCTGCACAACGGTTTTTCAGTATCAAGTGCTTAGCCAACACACGCATGCAGTGTTGAACTCGGCTGTAGTGACCCCAGATCACCCACAGGGGTCACCACCACAGCAAAGGTACCCTTGATGGTCTTAGAGGATGTCCTGTTTTGTGTTGCTTTAACTTTTGAACATCAAAGCAAATATCTTATATCCAATGACACAATTGGTACACTTAAGGTTTGCAGCGAGAAGAGTAACTTTAACCTGATCAGTTGCGGACAACAGCGCCACCTGGAATGGGTACCCATTATTAAAGCGAATAATACGGACGTGGCTGCTACTTGTAAAATAGTGCCGATTACTTTATCAACTGTGTTTTAAGCAGGTAACGGCAGGCTTCGTTTCGGAGAAAAAAAATGAACACCGTTGCATAAATTAGGTCAACTTGAGTTGCAGCTTGTCTGAAAAATTACAAACCAAGTAGGAAAGAGATCAACCAAAGATGACTAACGGCTCTTTATTCCAGGAACTGAAACCATAAAACGTTGAGTTTTAATTTTCTGGTAATTTTAAGCTGACATAGAATTAAATGTACGAGATGTGATTAAATAAAAGCATTATTTCGTGACATATTTAATGTAAGGCTCCCCATCCCATCAAAGATTGCATACTTTGGTCTGAGTTCCGAGGCTGAAAAGATTGCTCTAAATTAAAGCTAACCTCAATTAACCTCTTTAGCCAGGAACAGAGAAGACCAACAAAGATGTTTACCTAAGCTGATAAACTTGTTTTTCTGTAACTTATGCATTTATAAGACTGAGTTCATGTATATATTTAATTTCTCTTGTATTGTGTTATGTGTTTTGCCGGTCGGCAAAGTAAATTTGGGACAATTAAAGAAGTAATTGTGTGTTTCTTCAGAATAAACAGTGAAACACCACCAAAGGACACCTTGGGTGAAAAGTACATGGAAAAAATGTACTTTAAAACGAAAAACGAACTTTTCACACTAAATGTTGCGGGAGTGTAGAAACAAGCTGCCCAGTCGCATCGTTCAAGTTGATACCAAGAGAGACTGCTGGAGAAAATCATTGGATCAAACAGCTAGTAAAATACATGCTAGGTGGATGGCTCGAAGGTTTTCCTCTCGTTTGCAATCTTTTATGCGTCAGGTGATTTGCTTTTACACTAATCGAGCATAATTTTAATACACAATTCGCCAGTAGACGGAATATCTGCCTTTCATTCATAGGCATTAGAGCTATAATTGCATGTCACTCAGTTTAAAAGCAGAATAATCCCAGAAATCACGTTAACGTCTTGTATACGGCTGGAGGGTACAAATACAGAACTAGTCTTTAAATGGGAATTGCAGAACTTTCTAGCTACAAGGTCTTTGTAATTGTTTATTGTATTGTCATTCGTAATCGTTATATTTGATATACGTTACTGGTGTCAAAGGTGTCGAATTGGCCGAAATCTCGTTAAGTTAAATTATCCAATTAGGTGAATGATGATTTTTCTTTAAAATAGAAAAAAAGTAATTGGAATGGAAAACATTTTCTCCCCATCTCGAAGTATTGTTGAAAAGTATTCAAAACGGGAAAAAAATGAAGGCATCTAATTATATAGTTGAGAAAAAAAGCTTGGAATGAAGTTCCAGCATTATGTCTTTTTTGCCTAGTGGGTAACAGCTCTGTAGAATGGATTTCGGGAAGTTAAAGCTAAACATGTCTGAGAAATTAACCACGTGTATAGCAAACAAGAGTCTTCCAGTCTAGTTCTGTAGAAGAGCGGTGCGCAACTCCGAGAGTGCACTATGGACATCCGTTTACAGACCAATGTGTTATCGACTCCAGTTTATCCGTTTTTGACTTTGCCTTTTGTTACCTAAGTTCATGTTTTTCTGCGGTAGAAGTTCAATCACAGTCTAAATATTAATTTCTGTCGTCATTTGATAATCTCCCGGGGACACCTAGAGCACAGAATCCCAGGCGTCCCTCTCACCGTAGGTGAGCCGCCTTACCTGGGACAGGGTGAGTTTCTTTTCCGCGGAGTTCTGGATGACCATGGCTATCATAGCGAGGTAGGAATATGGTGGCTTTGGGTAACGCTGGTAACATTTTTTCCTGTCTTTCTTCGAGTGTCCGTCCGTGTCACTTTTCTGCTCGTGGTCGTCAGAATCATTTCTTCCAGGGTCGGACTGCTGCTCCGGAAAAGTAAAGGCGGAGTGCCTGCCGGGGTCTCCTGGTATTGCGTCGTCCATCGGCTGTAACACTGTCACTGGAGGCTCTGTTGGTGTTGGCGCGGATGCTGGCTGTGCTAGCCTGGGCTCCACGGGCCTGGGGCTGAGAAAGGCAGACCAGAATGAGCTTGGCGACTGAAGCGTTATACTGCTCGTCAAGTAGTCTGTGCGCGCATAGATCGGGCTGCAGTGCTTGTCACGGGCCGTTGACCAGTCAAGGTTAAGGTCGAACGAGGTTCTGAGGCTCGGAGGACACAGGTTAGCGAGGGCGGTTGCCCCCAGCAAGCTGCTACCCTCCCAATTTTTTGTCATGCTGATATCTTTGGGCAGCGGCGAATCCCCCGGCTCCCAGAACCTGGCACAGGAGGAGGAGGAGGAGGAGGAGGAGGACGGTCCTTAAGTTCACCAGACTTCTGGCTCCAGCGGACTCTATTTGAAGAGCAAACAATTAACAGTTTCATGTTAATCCCGCTGGGTAATCAGGGAGAGAATGGAGTGCTATCTCTGAGGGAATGACTGATCGCCGCGGGGGGCTGAATACATGTGCGTGCCTGTGTGGAAAATCCACTGGCCACTCATTCACCCCCCATCCCCTGCCTTGAATTCGCCCCACCCTTTACACCAACACGGCGCTGTCACACTGAGATAGAGACACCCCCCACCCCCCGTATCGTTTGAGCTGCTTAGAATAACAGCAGATAAGAGAGGTGATGTTACAGGTTTGAGATATCAGACCAGTGGGGGGATCAAGAAAGAAGGAGAAAATGTAAATGAGAAAGGCAGGTATACTCACATACATGGGAAAACTGTACATAAATAAGGGCTGAGTGGTTAACTGCTCCCTTAAGAATAGTCCATTGTTTTCCTTAATCGATATAACGCGCATAATATACCGGAGGTTTCAATAATACACACTGGATAATATCTCGCTCTGTTCAATTCAGCACCTTAATTGGATCATTAGGAGATGCTATCATGGGTACATCATCCTGAGATAACATTTAAAAAGCAACATCACTATCCAGAATACGCAATTAATATAATAATCATTGAGCATTGCTATAACACTATCTTTCCCTCCACACGTCTCACCTTCAGCGGAACACTACAACAACAAATTAAAAAGACTACATTTAAAGTCGTCACTATCAGGCCCCTGGTAACCACGTCCATCGTTGTCACGGAACGTTTATTGAATATATATTCTTGCTGTTCTAATGCTCTTTTCGCCTGAAGGAACTCAAACCTATATACCCATTAGATAGCACCCACTCATATAGTAGTTAAGTGCAGCACCGACTCGTGCGTAACGCTACAGCTCCACGACCGAACAGACCGGGTAGGAAAAAGAGAAATTGCTTATCCAGTTCAATTTAGGTAACCCCGATTGTGCAAACCTAAAGTGGAAATTGGACAGGACATAACACCCCTTCTCTCAGAGTAGCCGTGCTAGTTTTCCTGCTGCCTCTAGTGAATGAATGGCTCTCTTGCTTTTATATACATGACCAGTCAGGGCGCATCTCTCATCTCGGAGCGCTTCAGAGTTAATCAGATTACAACAGGGCCAGCAGTGAAAGTACAAGGCTTTGGTTGCTCCGATGAGTATATTCTCCCTGGAGGCTGAAGTACAGTGGGATCCTGCAGCAGGAGGTTGGTTATGCGTCCGCGGCGACTGCTGATGGACGTCACTGAGAATTACCTCTCCACATGCCACAAACCGCACTACGTATCCAAACGGTGGCCGCGACGCCAGCAACACGAATTGAAGGAGAAATAAAACGAAGACAGGTCCTCTATTTGTTATGCGGTATCCATAATAGCTTTGTGGAGTCAACTGGGAAGGCACTTTGAGCGTTTACATATTTCCAAATGAGAAGATTTTTCAGTTTTCAAGTATAATTTAGGTGTATATAACAGAAATGTTAATAGTCTGTTACAGAGATTGACGAATGAATGTCAGTTTTGCAACAAAATACTTTATTTCAATTTTATAGAAATATGATACATTTCTTAATTATGCTTTATACGCTATACATCTAAGGGGGGGGGGATACATCAATTTAAGAAAAAAACGTTGCTTAGTATCAATCTTTTCAGCGAATAAACAGCTAAATGTACATTCCTTTTTTATATATATTTAAAGAAAATTAAGAAAATGTGGATTTCTCCACCTTTACGTGTGGAACTCTAACGTAAAAAGCCATACGCATGTTTAACCGTTCCAGATGTCATTTTCGAAATTAGATAATTTCACACCAGCTCTGCAAAAACTTGAATCTTACTTTTACAGGCTGAAAGGGATACTCGCTCTTTGTTGAGAAGCAGTTAGCATTACCGACCCCGCCCCCTCCTCCGCACTGCACAGCATGAGGACGACTCTAATCTGAGGTCCATCAGAAAGCTGCTCTGGTCCCGCGGACCCTGTTCCTCAACACACCCCCTCTCGTTCTCTGCGGCACACAGCGAGGTGTGAGTTTATTACGGCTCTCTGATCACCAGCGATACTGTAATTCTCTTTGATCTGTTATTATATGACCGGTTTGAACAACCGGTTATATATTAAAAACATCGGTGACCAGTTTTCATCACGTTTAATTAATACGTCGGAAGATCACAATGTTATAAACTTGCTTGGTTGGTGAGGTCATTTACATCACGATTTAACCCTTTTCAAAAATATTCCAGGATCTACTATTAATTTAAAATTACTATTAACGCCCTTGTTCTCCTTGTGCTGAACGTATTTTGAAAGATTGTCTACAAGATTCTAGACATAACCGAAAAAGTGCTAAGAACCCAGCTCAAGAAGATAATTTTGAACTAAGAAATCAATTCGGCTCCTCTTCAGTCTCAGGCATATCTAGTGTGACAATCATTCCTTAATTATTTGAAACTTTAAATCATTTACATTTAACTTTAGATCGGCCTGAACAGTAAGAGCTACATGAACGCCAATGCGAACTGTTTGCCAGTATCTCGTGTCATATAAAATTTAAAATCTCGTTCCTCAACAATTAGCAATGGAAATGTAGGGGCTACGGCTCTCCGTTTTCTAAAGATGAAGGTTAATGGGAGGCAGTTAAAGTGTTAATTCTCCATTGTGCTGTTCTTAAATGCAACGGTGTTCTGCCTTTAGACTGAACAGGTCTGGTAGTGTATGGGGCGCTTGTGAACGGAGTTCCTAAAGGTGTTTTTGTCCTCTACTCAGATCTCGCAGCATGACAGGTAAAATACGATGCGCTCACCTTCTTTCAAACACCTACCGGAGTGGGCGTGGGCAGAGAGCGGAGACAATAGCCAGTTTATAAACACCCTTACCAAACATGGCTAGAAACAGTCTGTCATTGTTATTTTTATCAGCCGTTACCGAGTGACAACATTCACAGTTCAGCATTTTCTTGGTAATTAGTAACTTTAACTCTTATAGTCCACGCCATTTACCGTAGCTTCTGCATTGCCGCACAGATCTACATCTACTTTTACAGTTTCTCACCTTTACTTGTATCTGTTCCCTAAAGCCTCCCACTTGGATTTAACAGAACAATGGAAGAAAAAACGGATTTCATGCATTACGACTGTACCTTCGTGACTTGTAAAGTGCCGGAATTGCCCGGCGATTGTCCGCTGAATCGGTTGTTGAGAAACGTCTTACTAGCGCATATTCCTACAATACCGTGGTTCAGAAAAGTTCATTATTTTATAGTGAAATATTAAAAAATACTGGGTTTTAAGAGGAAAAGTACATTAATGCGTATCAGAACTCTCACGCCCTGTATAGATCTTTAGAATTAGATTACCACCTAGATAAAATGTATAGGCTCCTAGGCAATTAAAACTCTTTATAATCCATGTTGCATATTTCCAATGTAGTATTATAGGGTCAGTTTAATAAAATCTGCTAATTTAGTACGGATCATCCCAAAATGCCTGCTCAAGCACAATGAAAAAAAACCTGCAGAACAAAGTTGGAATCCAGCTGATTTTGTTCTTAATACGGTACAAGGGATTAAGCTTTTGTTCTACCAATCAACAACTGAAAGTGGATTCCGATTCAGAATGTTTGAATGACAGTATTTGCACCAGTAAGCCAATCTGTGGGCAGAAACTAACAGTTATTACTTTGTTGTATATGTATAGCTGAATGCTCGTGATAATTTAATGTTATTTTTTTTCATAAGAAATGTATGAATGCTAAAATACTCCAGATGAGGGCATATAGATCCAAATAATAAAGAAAAATATAACAAAGCACATTAAATACATGGTGTATTTGTTATATATGCCTTTATTATTTGGAAGGTCGTTTTCCAAGGATAAAGACTGTGGTGAAATGAAGAGGACTGAAAAAATGAATGGAGAAACCGCCTGAGGCAAAACTTGCACTATCAGAATTTGGAGAATGTGTTTAAAGTTAATAATCCTAGACTCTGGGAGAGAGACAGGCTGGGATATCCCCAATCAGGAAACCAATAGTGACAGATAAAGAACGTCAGTTTTCAAATGAATTAAGTTCATTTTTTACTAGCTATGATAAAGCAAACACTTCTGATAATTGTTTTAACAGTTCAGACAGGGTTATCATTAATGTAGAGCAAATCATGAATACTTTTAAGTTTACAAATGTTCATAAGGCAACTGGTGTATAAAGCACTCTTAGTGCATTTATTTTGAAGTTCTTCACAAGAGAATTAGCTAAGGTACAGCAATCAGTTTTCCAGATGTCTACAGACACTCTATGCTTCATATAGACATGGCTATACTACAATCTGTGGTATGGATCCTCCTATTCTGTACCCCTCCCTAAGAAAACCTGACCAGAAGAACACAATGATTTCAGGCCAGTTCCTCTTACATCAGTTTTGACTAAATCATTGGACGGGATCTTGGTTCAGAATCTCAGCCAGTCAGTAAATGGGAAACGTGATATCTAGGAGTTTGCTTTAAAAAAGTGAGACGCACAGAAGATGCTGCACTTACTCTCCTTACACAAATCATAATCTAGGGCATTTTTCCTTGCTTTTTCTTCAGTTTCAGACATTTTGTTGACCATTCTATTATCAAGCATGATTCAATTACAGATCGATCCATATTTGATATTTTAGTACAATTCATTCCTTACAAGAAGGATACTGGGGGTTAATTGTATACTTTCTTCCAAGGTATTAACTAACTATGGAGCACCCCAGGAGTGTGCGAGTTCACCACTGCTCTTCACTATGTATATGAACGAGGGTGTTGCCAGCGATTCAAACCAATTCCTAATAAAATTTTCTGATGAATGATAAAAATGACCCCAACCTTTAACAGAACTGTATAGTTTCCTAGCATGGTGCATGACCAGAATGCCTTGATTTAAAAATACTTGAGAAACAGAAGAAATTGTCTTTGGTCTTGAACATAATAAGTATCTTTCAGCAGTCACAGTTCATAATGAGAAACATTAAGCAAGTTACAATCTATAACTATGTGAGTCTACAGATGCTCATCTGTTGTGGAAGGCACAATTGGACTTTATTTGTAACAAAGAACAACAGTAAATTTACTTTCTTTGCAGGTTTTTGGTGCCAGCCATCAAATTCAATCATGTTTTTCAGCTCTGTGGTACAATGTGTCATGCAGTACAAAATAACCATCTGCTATAACTGTCTTTCTGTCCAACAAAAGGCAAGATTACCAGTCTTGAGGATGTGTTCTAAGCTGGTAGGGTAGCCACTTTCACACTGCTTACATTAAGAGTATGTTCACAGTAGCTGTTAGTATCTCCTCTGATCCCTCACATGGTCTGCATGAAGAATATCAACAGATGCCTTCAAACTCATGTTTGAGAGTTCATGCAGACACAACAATAAGGCATTCCTTTATCCCATATTCAGTTAAACTACTCGACAAGAATTTAAAATTACTGAGTATCAGTTTCTGGGCAAAAGCAATTAGTTGTTATATGCTAAAATGAAGGGTTATGTGCAATTACAGGGGATTAGGGTGATTTTGAGAAAGTAAATTTACAGGTTCTAGCAAGCTTTATGGATTCCCGTAAGAATGGTGTGTAACAACTATGTATAGGTACATGCCTTTTATGTAACATTTATTTTAATGAAGCTTATTTGAACTGTTTGTATGTTTGCTTTGGAAGTCTCTGTGTGTGAAACATGGCTGTTGAGCTGTGTAACACTTTAATGCCTGATTTCTCAGAAATGTCTTATCATATCGTACCTATTAAATATTCTGTCTGTTTCAATGCAACACGAAATTAGTACAGTTACAGTAGGTTTGAATTTCATTATGTGGTGTATCACACAGGCTTTAAAATTTAAAAAAGACTTTAGATTTAGCCTATTGTAAAATGGCATCTTCTGGCATTTGTGCATGAATACTACAGAAATAAGAGATAACCTTGTGCACTTTCACGTGATGCATTTGTTGCACTTCATTCAAGAAGGTTTTCTAGTTGAGGTCCATGGATTTTGACCATTAGGGGTAGTTGGGTCCGCTGATTAAGAAAAAAAGGGGGGTACCCTTTGAACACAACACTCCAGATTCTGTTAGCCCCGTGATATTTAAACTGATTATTTTCTTCATACTGTTAACAGGAATAGTCATACCATGAATGTTCATGACTAGCAGCGTTTACAGTTCTGCTCACAAAGTCATGGCAGTCGTTGCACTCATTCAAACTGAGCTGTGATTTCCCGGTCCTAAAAGCCAAGAACCCACACTGAGGTTTCGGAATTTTATAACAGTGAATAGCTTGTCCGTCATTCAAGCTGGATTCCAGTCCAGTAAGAGCCAGGAGCAGCACTGTGTCCTGTGCACACCTCCTCATGCTTGCTACGGACTGGGATTAACCAACCGTTCCACCTTCAAGTGGAACAGAGCACCAGCTGTTTTGAAAACACTATCATTGCACCTCAATAATAAGACAGAAAATGGACAATGTTTTGAAGAACTGCCCTAAACAACAACTTCTGAAATTACGTTTTCTGTAATATACCCTTACTACATGAAATAACGCATTTTATTCACTGTAGCTCTATTACTCAATACCCCTTCTGCCCTCTAACAACCACCAATGTGGAGTACCATCACAATAAACAGAGGAACAAATAGACTCGAATAACACTCAAATTGGACCGCACATACTACAAGTTTAATTACATGTATTTGCCTTAATTTCATTTCGCTTCTCTCCGCAGAATATACGTCTCAATATATACATATCAAAACTCTTTAGCGCATATTACAGTCTTTATGTACGTTAGCAGTTGTAATACTGATGAAACCTCCATTAATGATTAGAAAATGAGACCTTGGTTTGGTATTGGTATTTTGGTTGGTTGGAATGCAACGTTAGCTAAATAGTGCATTAATCGTTGCCATCGACGAACGCTGAAATCATTACGTATTAAATATATTATTTCATTACTGAAATAACCATCATCAACAACTTATTACTGCAACTACATTCGGAACTTTGTAGTTGTACTACCAAATTGCTTAGTCTATATTAAGAGTTGTAATTAGTCCCATACTCTAATACCCTCAAGACAGGAACAGCTGTTAATTTTGGGTTCATTGCAGCGAAAACTTTGTTTTTAATACGTGTGAGGTATTTACTTTAGGAAGAAAGTTCGTAACAATTGCTATTTACCTAGCTTACTAATTTATTACAGAGCAATCACGAAGCCATCACCAGTAAATACCCTGATTTCAGTTTTTAGCCTGATTTCATATTTCTTATATTTGCTTTATAAATACTCATATAGTGCATTTAAAAAAATCTCAATCACTTCACAATACTTGAAAATTCCTTGTATATCACAATAAACGTTTTGAAAAACACAAAAACAGGTAGAGAAAATGAAAAGATTATAAAAAGCCCAACGCCTACTATAAAAAACTCTACGCCCTTCTAGTCTCAAGAGAATGAAACTCCCATCTGAAATACGATATTCTACTTTGACCTTGCCTCAGAGCGCATCTCAAAGCGCTTTACAAAGAGTGGCGATTCCAATACTTATCTTTTAAACTCACAAAGGTGAAATTAACCGTGTTTAAAAAGTAAAAGCACAGTTGCATTGTTTTACCAGAGCTCTATTTATTGTACACTATTTGAACGAAAAACCCTCTCATACTCACCGTTTGGACAGTAGACACCATCAAGTCAGAAACATACAAAACGTCTAGGATTTGGGGAGCTACAGGTTCTACCTGACCTGTGTTATTCAAACACACAACCTCTCCAGCTATGCAAGTAACCCTCTCATCTGAATCCAGGTTCCAGTTAACTCACCGTGACCCCCGTGGCCTGCGTGTGATTGGGGCAAGACCACAGTGACGTTGGTTTGAGTGAGGGTTAAGGGACACGTGTAAAAACTATTTATATGCCTGAAATCGCCCCTAAATCAGGGGCAAAATTGGTAATACTAAGCAACAATGAAAAATTACGATCCTTAATCGACATATCTAACATTTAAGGAAAACGACGAAAAAACACTAAAGATATTATTATTTTCGTTGAAAATACAATATTTTCACCATTCGTACTATAAATGTTACAAATTGTTACAAAGTAGCGTGCTCAAAATGAATAATGAAACGATTTACGGGCTTAAGCACAAGTTTGCATTAAATAGCGCTGTTCAGTCGAGGGATAGCGAATAAAATATTTAGTATTCAATAAATGGGAAAAAAAACAGTTCAAGACATTTTGAAATTGCAATAATGTTCTCCAAAATGGAGATCTCACTATTTTATTTATCCCAATCGCCTTGTACCGATTTAACCGCAATTATAAACACCGGGTGAGTTACTGACTAGAAGTGGGTTGAAATCCTCAGAATTCTGTCAGAACTAATCTGGATTATATTGAACTTACTGCCAGTCCAGACACATGATGCAGATCAAGACAGGTTTGAATGCAATCGGCCTCAGAAGTCAATTCATTTATTAGTGTCACTTCTGAACAAGTGAACAACAGGACTGAGTTTCTTAGAATTACTAGTAATTTCAAAATTTGTTTTTTTATGAGCTTCATTGTTAGAAACAATTTTGTTCTGAGAAAATCCTACTGATGTCTTGAAATTGCTGATAGCAACATGATGCAGTTCCTCTCTTGCTGCTCCAAGAACACAGTTTGACCTTCTAGCCTGCACACTCCGATATTCCAAACAAAATGTCATATACCAAACAGAAGGTTATTTCCTTCCTTCAGTCAGGGCTGACTTTTAACAAAGGACTAGTCTGCATTGTGCAAGGTTGCAAAACTTTGGATTTTATTTGAATTCCAACACTGACAAAATCAACTTTTCGCTGTTCCACACTGCAAGAGATGCAGTACTTTCCACAGATACTCTACTAAGACAGCTAGTGTGTTTGAAAGATCATTGCAACACAGTGAAGGAGCAAACAGGTAAGTAACTCTGCCTGTGGGCTCAAGGAATTGTGCAACACCAATCTATTTTCCCCTTCACATGTCCTCCTGCTTCTCTGTGTTTTTTTTTTGGTTGGGGCAACTGCTACAGTATGTGTAAGAAACAGATCTTCCAGTCTCACATTTTCAGCTTTCTGTTTCTTGTTATTGTTAATGGCAAACATTGACAGTTCTGTAGAAGAGGTTAAACTACAGTATACATTAACTGACTGAAACCTCAGAAGATGAAAAGGAAGCTTTTACAGCAAGATGTATGCAAGATTAAAATGACCAAAAATAATGTGTTCCAGGTTGTTTTAGACAAACTTGCCTGTTTTTCTGTTTAGATAAAATTATTTTTAATTTATCTGGGTTACCAAATGGTCCTTTTTAAATATTACTTTGAACAGATCTATAAAGTTATAAAATAATCCAAAATAATGGACACATTTACAGTACTTTCTCTGCTTCATCAATTCACCTGGAAACACCTGCCCAGCATCAAGCTGCTATACAATGGATGTCTAATAGCAAAGCCTGTGCCTGCTGGATCTGTACCTGGAGTGACAATTTCAGTATGAAGTGCTTATGATTAGACTGCTGTGTCTGACAGTGTGAGGTCAAGTAAAGTTTCCAGGTCAGTTATATTGTTGTGTCTCATTGTCCTAATTGCTGACAATGTTTTTTAATTAGATGAGGCAGAGAAGAGAGAATCATTATCCCCTGCTTTTGAATGTATCGATGACTTTTCTTTCCCAGTCTCTGTTAATTCATTTCTCTCTGCTTTAACCTCTCTCTTCCTCAGTCTCCTGTATTTCTTTTTCTTCATCTCCTTCCATTAGTTCCTTCAGCCCTGTAGCTCCCTCCTTCTCCCACAGTTCAATTCAAAGTGCATCGGAACGAATCATTGTCATTTATAGTGCTGTCAAACCATGACATCATTTAATAATTTTCTATAATAAATAATGAACAACATACAGCATATTGAGGGGAATATGGCAGTTAGTTTGCAAGAAATATGGCAGAAATCCTTTGTAAAACTAAAGCAAAATGAATTCCTGTTTACATCTATTTGTTATAGTCCAGAGATGATACTCCCTTCTGTGTCTTCCTTCTTTGGGTATGATTTCTAAAGACCATTGCCAAACTCTTTCAGCATCATTCAAGCAGGGGTGATACCCGCAGACTGGGCAATTGCTGATGTAATGACCATCCCTAAAAAGGGCAACAGAATTCAGCCATGATATTCTAGAACATTCTCTTACATCTACAACAGGTAAAGTTATGGAAGACTAAAATGTGGCCTTTGCCATAACATTGGGTAAGTGTGCCAGTATGGAACAACTTACCCAGCCACGTTTCTTTCAAAACAGATTAATTAATCACCAAACAGGGGAGGTGGGCCAAATAGCCTCCTCTTGTTTTTTTTTAACATCACATTTTAACATTGTTTGCATCCTTTATGTTCACAAACTGGAGCACAGGAGTGGAAACTATGTAGAAGTGCATTTAAAACACAAAAACAGGAGGCACTTTGTTACGCAAAGAGTTGTGGGGGTGTGGATCAAGTTACCCAACCATATTGTCAAAGCTGATAACTTGGCATGTTTGAAGAAACATCTGGATGAGAGGCTTGGATCAATTTGTTATTAACTACAAAAACCTATATTTTAAAATAGAAATAAATATGATTTGTACAATATATAAATAAACCTAAATATATAGTTTGCAGCCATTCCTACATTTTTAGTGCCAATCATGACCTCGGAAGCCAAAGGAAAATGTCACGTTGTTCGGAAGAGGTACATCTTATTACATTTTCAAAAATAGAAACTGAATACCGACTGCAGGTTTATAGATATTATTTATTCATAGCTGGCAAATAGCCACAGAGGAACACATTTCCCCCTCTGTTCTTATTTATATTCAGTAGTTAGCGCACAAGCTGATAGCAGTTGGTGTAATTGGTTACTTTCTGCGGCGAGACGTGTTGCGGGCCGCCTGTTTCCTCTCCTTGCGGCTGAGCTTCACCTTGCCGTCCTTGGACACGTCCTCCTGCAGGGCCCCACTGGGGCTGGCTGAGGGCAGGCAGGCAGCGTTGACGTGTGGCAACAGGGGGCGCTCCGGAGCTGCAGCTGCATGGTCTCTCTTGGCGGCGGGCGAGGGCTTGTAGATGAGGTGGAAGACGAACGCGTTGGAGTAGCTGAAAGCCGGAGATGGAGGCGAGGAGAAGAAGGGGGGTTGGCAGTGGTGGAGAGAAAACGGCGAGAGCAGTGAAGGAGAGAGCGAGATAGAGGGAGACAGAGGGAGAGAAAGGTAAAGATGAAAGCAGACAAGAAGAAGAGGGGAGAGAGAAAGATGATGGGAAGAGATACAAATATGAATGAGAGAAAACTGATTCACCTATATCCATGTACTATTTTCCCTCCCTCCTGTCTCTTGCTCACCAGGGCAGGTAGCTGTCTCTGCTGGTAATGCGCAAGGGGCAGTGGAAGGGATTGAGTGTCGGAGGAGACAGTGACCCTCCTGTTGCAGCGCTCATGACCTGCTGGCTGGACACACAGCTCACCTCACTGGGCTCACAGAAATAGGCTGGCACCTTCAGAGCCTGGGAGAGAAGCGCAACAATACTACAATACTGCAACTGCAAGAGGGATCATGATCACAGGAAAGGTTTATGCACTTATTCCTCTGATTTATTCCTTTAACTACACAATCCCTCAGTACTAAAATAATTGGTAAAAACAGAATCACAACAGGGGGTATTTGCTTCTATCCTCTCCATTTTGCAACTCCTATCACCTTGGTTCATGACTACGGCATCTCAAGCAGAGAACCATTATTATTATTATTGTTATTATTATATTGTTACACTTATATAGTGCTTTTTTGGACACCCCACTCAAAGCGCTTTACAGGTAATGGGGTCTCCCCTCCACCACCACCAATGTGCAGCACCCACCAAGATGATGCAATGGCAGCCATAGTACACCAGTACACTCACCACATTAGTGGGGAGGAGAACAGAGTGAGGAAGCCAATTCATAGACGGGGATTATTAGGAGGCCATGATTGGTAAAGGCCAGGGAAAAAAAGTGGCCAGGACACTGTGGTAACACCCCTACTCTTTTCAAGAAAAGCCCTGGTATTTTTAATGACTACACCAGGACATGAATCAGGACATCAGTTTTACATCTCATCCGAAGGACGGCACCTTTTAACAGTAGAATATACGTATACTATAGTGTACACCAAAAGAATGGCTTTTAATTTTTTCCTACTCCTTCATTCATTCTACAACTTAATATAATATCAATAATACAGCTTAGAGCTCAAAGTGTTTATCAGTGAAAATGTTAAATGAATAACCACCTGAAATGAAGTCCCACAGCTGTGCAAGGACAGTCTCTTTGCACTAATTATTTTATTCCTCTGGATTTGAAAACACTATAAAAACCAAGTAATCTCTCAAGTGACTTAGTTAGAAGGGATTAAATTATTAAAATAAATATTCATTACACATGCCTTGAAATAAGGTATAGGTTATAACAAATGTTTAAGAAAATGAGGGGTCCATACCTAAACCAAAGCTTGGGTTTATAAAATGAACCAGAATGTAGAACCTCACTCTGCTTTTTTAAAACAGGCCCAAATGTAAACAGTATTATGGGTAAAGACAATCTTGCACGCAGCACAGTATTGTTACCTGCAGCCTTGGCAGAGTGCTGAGCCAAGAGTCACCAAGACCAAACCCTGACCTGAAACCTGCAGAGAAAAATGGGGACAGATTCTAACTGAAAAAACAGAGAAAATATTGGAGAAAAGGAAACCAAATCACAGAGGCCGTGAGAGACTGAATTACTGGCACTGTGAGACAAAGGAACAAGTAATAGGTTTATTTCATGCTGAAAAGAGATGAAAGAAAGCACAGCATTTCGGCTGTGGAGCCTTCTTTGGTTGTCAGGGTGAACCCACCAGAACTACTGTGAGACGAATGCAGAAATTGAGAAAGTGCAACTCTGACATGAAGAGATATGAAAAAGACTGAGAGACGATGAGACTGACATTGACACCTGAGACTCCAATGGACTGAAAGGTATGGATAATGCAGGTATCTTGCAATGCAGTACACAGATACAGACAGAGACAGAAACAGGGTCATGTAATGAAACAGCTCATTACAAGTCAACAAATACGCAAGAAAAAAAAATTGCCCCTGCCCCTATTTCCATACTTACCAATCACCAGGTTGGGTTTGGGACCTTGAAACAAGTGATACGCCCGGGAGCAAATTCTGACCCGGATGCTTTTCTTATCTGTCTTCTCCTCCGATGCCATGCTAGGGCTCTCCAGGGTCACATGACCATCCTGCGTGCAATCAGGAAACAATGACCAGTGAAGTTGTGGCTGAGCAAAACACCCACATCCTGTTCACCTTCCAAGTCTAACCCCTATGTGTACTTCTTCTTGAACCCTGAAACCCTCCAGCCTGTATCTCCGTGTTCTGTAGACCAAATCCCATACCTTCTTCCCAAATACCCTACATGCCACTTTTCACAACACTTCATACCTCTACACTCTTCATCCTGTCTAGTTCTCTAGACTCCAGTTGTATAATTAGACTCCCTATTCCTCTAATCTAGTCCACTACAAGACAAACTGCAGCCTATTTTATAATCCAGTATTCTTTGCCCAGTTACCCACCCCCTATACCAAAAAACTATACTCTGTTATATAAGGCAGTTTTCTCTCACAACCTGTTTAAAGTACATCAGTAGAGTGGCTTGAGAGGACTGGACTGAGTTCGAGTCGTCTCTCTTTTAGCTTATTCTGTTATACCCCTGTGGCCTGGTAGAGAATACAGAGTAGATGTCATGGAAATCAGGGATCAATCAGAGACATGGGTAACCTGTTTTGGCCATACCTTCCTCTGCAGTAGAAGCTGCTGCTCATCATAGTCTTTGGGGAGCTTCTCCCCCACGAACAGGAGTTCAAAGGTCACATGAGGGAGAAGGTCAGACAGCTCCTGGGAAAGCAGACAGACGCACAAAGTTAGACACCAGAGCAGGCAGAAAGAAGCAGGAGGACCATACACATCCCTCCTACTCAATTTCCCCAATGTGAAACAGGGTAAGCATGAAGGAAGCTCACTTCAAGATGTGTCTTCTAAGTTATATCTCACAATGCTAGTGCCCTTCAAAGCAGAACGAGGGCATATGTGGGTGATTAAAAGAACCCCCTAGGTATTGCACCCTGTGTGTGCATTATTGGAAGTATAAGAGTGGAAGGCTGGAGATCAGGAACAGCCATAGACAAATGATGAGACAGATGAGCAAAGAGAAGACAGACTGAGTGGTGTGTGTGTGTGCAGACAGGCTGCCTCACCCAGAAGGTAAGCAGCATATTGAACTCCCTCTCACTCTCAATGATGTGGATCTTCAGTGACTGCTTCTTCAGGATATTCAGCTCTGGGACTGTGCCAAGGAGAGACACACAGATAGAGGGGAGATCAGAAAAATAGATTCAGGCAAATACAAAGAGAGACTCAGAGCATGTCAGGGATAGCGCCACAGTTAAAGACACACTAGACCAGGTATCCTTTCAAAATCCATTCTGTTCCACTGCAATCCAGTCTTTGCTTATTTGAACCATCCATTCATCTTCTAACCACTTCAACGAATGGGGGTTGCAGGGGAGCCAGAGCCTATCCTGGAAAGCAACAGGCGCAGGTCAGGAAACATCATAAATGGAACGCTAGTCCATCTCTTACATGTCCCTTAGTTATTTAATGGATTCTCCAGCTGTAGATCACTTTGATAAGTAAAGGGTAGATTTTCAATGGAGCAGAATGAAAGTAACAAAGTTGACAATCTCCTGCACTAGACACCTGATGCAGAGACAAAATTGCAAGGTGAAAACAAAGAGAAGGACAGACGAGTCAGACAACCATACAAAGACAGACAGATAGACGGATGTGCGGTCAGACGGGCAAGTACTCACAGTTACGAGGCACCAGTGAGGTGATGATGTAATAAATAGTGAGAGGACAGCTGAGCAGGACTGCCACTGGAGAGGAGAGCTCGAACCCACGCCACTTGTAATACTGCAGCCAGGACACTGAGAGAGAGGAATAATATTTCTGTCAAGATAATCAGGGTAAGATAGTGAGCAATAAAACCACAATGAGAATACTAGGAGACTGAGGGATAATACTACAGTCCGAATGTTGAGACTGCAGTAGGCTAAGAGAGAACAAGGAGGCAATGTTATAGTCAGGGCACTGAGAGAAAGAGTGAGAGTATTCCAGTGAACAACGAGGGAGAAGAGTCCTGCTGTGAGGACAGAAAGAAATACAGGATTGTGAGCAGTGTTACGACACTGTCTTACCCAGAGGGGTGTTTAAGCTGGGTGCAGTAGGGGGAGAGCAGCTGAGCATCATCTCTGACTCCTGTAAGGGACCAAAGGGCTGCCTGGGAGCTAGACACATCCAAAAAGACAGGGTTAGGATCACAATTAGAGACAAAAGACCAGGGACTGATCCACTGCAGGAGTTCAATCTAACTTGAGCTTTTGTTACTGCTTGGCCCTTAGTTGTTGAGCGGTCCCTACAACTAAGTAAAAGATAGTAGGATAAAGATTTTCAATAGACCAGAATGATAGTGACAAAGTTCCTGAGCTCCTGAAGCAGACACTACCTGAAGCAGAAGGAAAAGCACCACACCGGTACAGTATACAGTACAGTATACAGTATAGTAGAGTATGGCATGAACTTTATTGGAGTGTGGTCTAGGAAACTGGGTTATGAACGGTGTAGACCACATATTAGATACATGATATCTGAATACAGGTTCCAGGGCAGAATGGCAAAATGGCTTAAAATATAATCTATAGATCAACATGGCCTGTGTTGGCATATAGGCAGTAGGTAGGTTACAGGGTAATGAAAGTAAGGCTATGGAGTATAATGGTACAGTCTATTAATCTGTGGGATAACATCTGGGCTATAGACCATCAGGGTGTAGGTTGTATAGCAGGTAGCTATGATGTAGCCAAAAGAGCAGTAGGGTTTAGTGTAACAGGGTGTAAACCATAGGGAAATAGGCTATGGTAGTGCCTGTGGGTTAGACAATAGAATTTCAAGGTATAGTGTTTAGATTCGTAAAATGTGGGGCAATAGATTATAATGTGTTGGGGTGCAGATTAAAGGCCAAGCTATGCCTCACCCTTGCCCATGCAAACCTGCAAGCTCTGCTGGGGAGCTCTCTCTGGGCTGCTTCCTTACTGGCTCCACTTCCTGGAAGGCAGAATGGACCAGCATGCTCTGCTGCAGCCAGTACCCACTATTCAAGCCTCTGGATGACAGGAAGTGCTCCACATCAAAGTCTGGTGATGTTGTTTCTGAACAAGCAAGTGGGAAAGAAAGTGAAAAAAATGGGCAGGAAGAAAAAAGCCTCCCGAATGGCTCAACCAGCAAAGTCGCCTGCACGAGTGGGGGTTCAAGCCTGGGTCATTTCACTAGCTGACTGTGACTGGGATTCCCCATCAGTGTTGAACAATTTGACAGATCACTTCTCACAGTAGGGTGAGATTAGTTGCCAGGATTCTCTCAACTCCTGGTGACAATGCAACCCCTGCTGCCTGGAGTTTGCAGTACTGTCGGTAAGGGATGTGCCTCTCCCCCAGTCAGCAACAAAAGCTCTGGAATGGGGCTGTGCTGCCCATGACGTGTCAAAAGAGGAGAGTCTTGGGGAGAGCAGGTCAGAAGAGTTTGCCTACACCTCTTCTCTCCTGTGTGCTCTTGCAGGGTTTGTAGTGTAAGAAGGAGATGAACAGGTAGAAGAAGAGAGAAACAGAGTTGGGGAGACAAGGAAAGAAATGGAGAGAGCAAAAAAGACTGAAACTGTGAACTCTAGTTACAGAAGACAAAGTGAATGATTCATTCCTGACTAACAGACGAAAGGGACAAGCATGGCTGTGAGGTGAAGAAAAACAGAAGAACAAACAAATTAATTAATTGCGTTTCTCACCTGCAGAGTAAGTGAAGGGCATATCAGCCAGCTGACTACAGTGCGACATGAACTTGCCAAGCAGGGGGCAGCAGTGCTGGTGACTGACATCAGCTGGGCTCTTGGACCAGTCCGCTTGGACACACTGCTCTGAGCAGTACAGCACTGCCTGACATTTGGGGCTGGGAAAGAGGGAGAGGAGGAGGAAAGGAGAAGCAGAGAGACCGGGAAGTGGGAAATGTGCAGAGGGGCAGTATGAAAGTGTCAGATGAAGTGTGGCATTCCAGAGGAAGGAGGGAGTGAAAGAGAGAAGTGGAGGAGGATAAAACAACAGTGAAGAGAGAGATGTAAAAACAGAGAAAGACAGAGAGGAGAGAAAGATGCAAAGCGTAGGGGGGCAAAGGAAAACAATTCAAGGGTAAAGAAGTACAGCACAGCACACAGTAACAATATACATGCCAAAGTAGGAATAGGAGAATAGGGGGTTCAAATCCCTATTTCAGTAAAGACGTGAAATCACTGGTTAGAAATTTAGGGATGTTTCAAATAATTAGTATAATGTGTGCACAATAAACACAAACATCCTTCATCCTCTCTCTTCCTTTACTTTCTCTTCTTCTCTTTTCTCATTCATCCCTCCCTCTCCCTCTGTCTTCTCGTTTTCCTTCCTTTTCCCAACCTTCTCCCACTCACCCTCCCTCTTCTGCCTTCTTCCTCTCCTACACTCATCCTCCTCTCTCCCTTTCCCTCCTTGCCTTACCAGGGTCTCAGTGGGGCCTCAAAGGCATGTTTCTTACACACGTGGCAGTGGCGTATTGGGGGCCAGCGCAGGGCGAACCCTTCCTTCGGTGCCCAGCCTGTGAAACACTGCTTGGACAGCTCCACTCGCAGGGCCGAGAGGGCATTGCCAGAGAGGATCCTGGGAGAGAGAGATGGGGCACGTGAGAAGGGCGATGGGAAAACGAGGGGGTGAAAGGGCTTATGAAAGTAAGAAAAAGGGAAATTAATCTATTTTTAAATACGTAAACCTAAATAAATAAACCTAAAATACAAAAAAGCTTCTTCTGTCTACTTGCCTGTATACTAACATATCTGTTGCTAACCTTCCTGTCCATCAGCCTCTTTGTCACCCCTTCTCTATGTGTTAGTAAGTCTGTATGTTTATAATTTCTACCAAATTCAAAGAGCTTTATTAGCATGAGAAATTAATTACAGTGTTGTCAAAGCAATAAATATTAGCAATCATACTGACAGACATTTACACTAAAATGTCAGCAAATGTGACAGACTCTGTGTTTCTCCTTCCTATTTGAACTGATGTCTGTCTGACTGACCTGTGTATCTGTCTGTCACCCACGGTGAGTGTCAGAGGTCTCCTGGCTCCACCTCTACCCAGGGGTGCCTCCATACATTGCCTTAGCAATCCCACAATCCTCAGCACAGGCACGTTTCCTTTGGTTCCTCCCTCCAGGAGGTCAAATCCCAGGGGGACTCCAGCACTGTCTGTCACCAGGAAGAGGCGCTGTACCGTACACTCTGCTGACAGAAGGAAGAGTGGGAGCAGTTCAATATTTGCACAGTGAACGCCAGCACACAATAGCACAGAGAGTGAATGGGCACTGTGCTACTGTCACTACGCTAATGTCACAAATTATTCCCTAAATTCAGAAATCTAAGTCCAGAGTTCCCACACCTGCCAGAATCACAACAGGAACTCAGTTGAACTGGCAAAACAATATGTGATCTCCCGTCATAGCCTGAGGAACAGTGAGTCTGTTTCCCTATAATGCTCCATATGTTTACAGTATATGTAAATATTTTATGATATGTCTTTGTTGTAAATGTCTGTAATTTGTCTGTAGATTCTATTTTATATTTATTTTTTGTTTTGTTTCATGTTAATTTTTATTTGCTTTGGCAACACTGATTGTACTCATCCGTCATCTTGAATTGAATTGATTGGGAGGGAGTAGAAGATGGGACCAGCCAATGAGGGTGAGACTGAGAGAGACAGTACATTCTACAAAACTGACCCTGCTGTCACCCACTGAGTAGTGACTGTAGCACAGCCTCTTGCTGCTGAAAGAGTCCTGTCAGTTTGGATGAGTTATGGAGTTCCAGTAGAATAACTTTGTGTTTCCTGTCCTGAGTGTTGCATTTGTGTCCCTCCATTCCTTGATTGCTGCTGATCTTGAAAAGGACCCCTGATCTGAATCAGATTCCCTTCAGGATTTTGAATACCCGATATGTTCTAAGCTAAAAAACTCCCTTTTAATCCATCTGATTATGATGTTCTCTTCAGGCCAGGAACGAGACAGCCATTCTTGCAAAGTGGTGCCCAACATTGAACACAATATTCCACTTCATTGCTTCCCTCAAATTGAATTCTATTGAAATCCACACAACCAAGCATTTTCTTGGCTTTATACAGCTTCACTGCACTGTGTGGAGGAAAAGGGACAATGACATAGCATAATTCCATCCATCCATTTTCTAACTGCTTCTTACAATTCAGGGTCTTGGGGAAACCAGAGCCTCTCCTGGCAAGCAATGGGCACAAGGTGGGGTACACTGAAGAGGACTCCAGTCACAGGGCAGACACACACACAAAAACAGACACACACATAACCTGCCTTTATGTCTTTGGACTGTGGGAGGAAGCCAGAGCCCCCAGAGGAAACACATGGCGAGAACATACAAACTCCACACAGACAGCACTGAGGTCCAGAACTGAACCCAGGGCCCCTGTGCTGTGAGGCAGTAAATGCTAACCACTGCATTACCAGAGAACACAGCTCTCCTACATGTTTTTATCTAGTTCAATACCACCTATTTGACACCTAACACATACAGAATATTTTGCAACCTGCATGTAATACCCGTGCATTTCTACACATTCAATTTGAATTTCCAGGGATCTGCCCATGTCTGAACTGTGGCCACGTTTTCTCTATTACATGTTTTGCTACATTACATCAGACACATTACCTTCAGCTCCTCTTATTTTCACATTATTTACTGAACTGACCATTGTACTGACTTTAGTCTAGACATTGTTCCAATCTGCTCATTACAGTAAATCCCCTTAACTGCTATATTGACCCTGATTTAATTATCAACTAAACCACTAAGGGATTGGTTGTAGTACAATTAAGGAGAAGTCACAATTAAGAGTAACGTAGGCTCAGAACATGGATGTAAATTATGAAGAGCAGCAGTCCTAAAACTGCCCCCTGTGGTACCTCTCAATAACCTCAGAGACGGAGACAGAAATGGTGGGGATCCATTTCTAACAGTGTGGTACATTTCTCATTTCTAATGTGGTCCATCTCTGCTCACCTAGATCTGATTGGTCTAGACTGGCCAAGCTGAGCCGTGGTTTGACCGTGGCGGAGATGGGGATGCAGTCTAGCACATGAAGGAACCAATGAGGACTGGACTGATCCACCGGGAGGCGGGGGCATCGCTTCACGTTACCGTCAGCACCCCTCCTCTCTTCTTTTCTCCGGCCACACTCCGCGGCCCGGTAACAGCAAAACCAGCGGGACATTGCGTCACAGAACTCTATCAGGGGATCGCGGTAACCTGTCACAGTCTCCATTACTGAGAGACAGCGGGAAAGACAGGGAGGTGGAAAGGAAATGGGAGAAGGAGAACCGAAGAAAGACAATGGATTTAATGTCAGAGCACATTTCAATCTAAAATTAACATTCCCGTTCTCAAATTGTCACCAACAGACTTGTACTTTACTCAGTGTTAGTTTTTAGTCTATGCATCTGCTTCCCAAAGTGATTACATAATAATAATAATAATAATAATAATAATAATAATAATAATAATAATAATAATAATAATAATAACAACAATTCCAGTTGTATAAGTTAATGTAATTGAACCTTCTCGGTATTATCTTCCTTGATTCCCTTCTTGCCTGCTTCTCCTTAACACGCCTGTTGGCGAAACCACTGTATATAGTTTATCACCAATTCGAGTGTAAATAAATAAATTGTGTTAAATTCGAACAAAAATATTGTTTTCCGAAAGCGATGATGTCATCAGATAGTGCATCGTATCCTTCAATCGAAATTCGAAATTGGAATAAATGAGTTCTTAAAGCACGGAACGGTCAATCTCCGGGTTATTTTAAGGATGTATATACGTGTATATTGTGCAACAATTAATTCTTAGATTTACTCAAACATTTTTTGAAAACCCCAAACTTCGAGGGCCAGAAGGTTGTTTTCTAGTTCTAATTACACTTCACCTAATTTAACTCGCTATTTGCGTAATTTAACAAGTTGAATGTTTTCCTATTTTTAAGAAGCTGGAGATGTAAAATTCATATACCAGCTGGACGTGACCGGAGTTTTAAATCTCTTCAATAGGCGATCGAGCATCACGTCCGAGGAAATGACTGCCCGGGTCCCAAAGAGACAAATATGTTATATTCTTGTTATGTGTTATGTTATTGGGTTATGTGTTTCTTTAGCAACACTGTAATTCATCTGACACGCCAGTAAAGGTCTTCGAATTTAGAATTTGCTTCTGCGTCTATGGACATTTTTTAAAACCTAAAGACTTATAATTTCACTTTAGCTTTTAAGTTTTTTTCTTCCGTTGTATCATTCGAGCGTTATTGTACAGTAAGATTTTTCAAATAGCTATTTAAAATGTGCGTATAAACCAAGCTATTATAAAAAAACATCCGATTGCTCTCTTCAAGATGTAATAGACTCTTGTACAGTTTTGTTTTTTTCTAATTGCTTCGATTTCTGAGTTCTCCGCAAATGAATGGTCTCCAGTATAATAAGTATATACTGTAGTTCTACAGCAGTGGTTATCTTGCCTTGGCCTTCAGGGACACTGCTGCTTTCTATTCCAGTTTAGCTCTTCAAGTCCAGTGCAAATCGGTGACTCGGTTGGTCTGCTTGTTTAGACTTTTATTTAACTTGTTTCTTTGGTGAGTTCTGTCAAAACCCCCTACTGTAATTCGAGGGTACTGTTTTCAACAGCTTTAGCTCAGAGAACTTTACTCAGCTTGTCCTAAACTTTCTTACTATAATTTCTGACTTACCAGCTGTTGTTACTTGATCAATGTATTATGAACAGACACCGCTATCAAACAGCTCTCACAAATATTTTTTTTTTGCTGCGGAAGTCCTTTTGGTTATATTCAGGCAAGACCTGAATGAGGGCAGTTCTGAAATCCCATTTTACCTAATAAAAACTGAAAGTAATTTACAAATGTTCAAAGCAGATAACCGTGTTTAGGAACTCGGCTACGGAAAAAAAAAACAACGTACTAGGGTTGGAAGTACTGTTGAACAGTAAACGAAATATAGTAATCGCACCTTCACCTGCCTGTACCGATGTCACGAATGGAGGGGATTCAGTCCCTATCATCTAGTGTTGTATAGGTCCGCGTTTAATTTGAGAATTTAAGAACAAGACTTTTTTAGATATACGTTTTTTTCATGTTGCACGTTCATTTTATAGCCACGAGACCGCGGTCACCATCAACTAAAGTTTGGAACCGCGTTTCAAATCATCTCCTCACTTACCGCTTGTCCAATTCAGAGTTACAGTGGCGAGTGGCATTTCAGTTTTTCTCGTTCGGTAGTCGTAAACCGCGAACGTCTGATTGCGGTTGACCTAGAGCTCCTTCACATTAATTCTTATTATTTAATAAGGAGATTATGCCTTCCGAGGAAACCTAGGATTAAACATTTAAATACATTTAATTCATAATATTAATAAGGATGTGTTTGGGCCGGTGATATGTACTGTACGTTTGGGGAGGGAGGTGTTGTATTGGAAAAGGTTTTGAAACACCGATTTCACCCATAAAGGTAGTCTGCCTCTAACAATGGTCTAATTATGGAGCAAGGATGCTAGGCACCCTTAGGTCTGTGAGGTATACCTTCCAGTGGTCAACAGCAGAACTGATCTCAGGCAGTAACTCTCCTGGTGTCCCTCAAAGCTGCACAGAGCATTCTTGGGGTATTACATCTGAAGGAAAATGAGATGTTATAGTTGTCGGTGTCCTGAGGATAAACCTCTCACATCACTGAATCAATAGACAATATAAATTATTTTGTTTGCATCATGAATATGCAACATTTTGCAACTTGAATTTATGTTTTTTTCATTGTAAATACAAATATACATAGAAACTTAATCTGATGGGAGCTTTCCTGGCACTGGTCTATACAATCTCTGAGGTGAAATGTACTTTCTCTAAAGATTAGACTTGAAAGGATCAGAATGTCCTGAAGCTTTGTTAATCTTTGATTCCCAGTTTGGTCACCAAGGGAGAGGAATAATGGTCGCTACACTGGCCCATCAGAGAATACAAATTAAAGGTAATGGGACCCACATCCATCCTGGGTCTTGTACAATGGCCAGTGGCTGTGACTGAGCTGTTTCTGATGTGAATTGCATATAGTCATCTACACAAAACTAGCACAGTGCAGGCTGACACCAAGAGCCATAGATGATCTAAGCTGCCACCCCAGAAGGGTGTTATAAACAGAACCTAAAATATACATAGGAGCTCTGCTGTGTCTGTGGGCTATACAGAACATTATACATGAGAGCTGTATAGAGGAGGTAAGCACAGCTCACGTCTTTTTAAATTAGGTACCAGTAAGAAGCGAACAGTTTATTTTCTCACAGAAGGACACAATAAAGTCATTAAACAACACGTAAATCTGCCGTGGTGCTAATTTACAAGGTTCAGCAGGCACTTAAAAAGCCCCTTCCTGATTTTGAGCAGTAGGACTTTGTTCTTCCTTTTCTAATCAGATTCCCTACGACTCCAGGAGCCACTGCACTGACCTGACAATAGCCAGGGATGCCAGGGGGAGAGAGCTCTCTGTTTGTTGCAGTCTGCAGGAGAGATCAATGATTCCACTCATGCCAGCACTATCTCCCTCACACACCGAGATTATCCTCAGCTGTGTAAAAGACACACTCAGCTGGAAACGCAATGCACAAAAAAGTCATCAAGGAGGGTTTTCAAGCCTTGTCTTCCCTAGACAAAAGAGCAGTGTCTTTCACTTCCAGCTGTTGTGTTAATCTGCTTTTTAAATTATTTATTTTACTGTTATTTGCCTAGAAGATATCAAGGCGACTTACAATACTAATGTGGGAATCTGGAATATGTTAGCCAGCCATGGTGTTGAAGGCAGTTCTCCTGGTTATGTTAAATGAGATGGGATCTTGAGGAGGTGGGTAAGATGAAATACAGTAGCTACTACCAAATGGACTAGATTGACCAAATGGCCTCTTCTTATATGAAACTCTTTTTGTACTATGTAGTGGTCAGATGGACATTATTTTTCAGTGACTTGTTTCTGGACTGAACAGTAAACTGATACATCAGTTCTTTTTCTTTTCCCGTTTACAACCGTTTTTGTGCAATATATGCCAGGGACCTGTGCAATACATTTATAGTTATATTCATATTGTGCAATACGACTTTTTTGTGGACTGTTCTGTTCTAGTTTGTTCTTTGCGTGTTCTGGACTGTGAGTAACTCTTCTTAGTGCACTTCTCACTGTACTGATTGTATTGTATTATTATTATTGTACCATTCGTTACACTGTTGCTGTGTTATCTGTGTTAAGCTGCTGTTGCACTGCAATTTCCCTCACGGGATCAATAAAGTATCTATCTTTAAGTAGTTCAAGTAGGTAGCCGTGTCAGCATGTGTAGGCTGCAAAGGAACAAGTAAAGGTTTATTCATTGCTGAAAAGAGAAGAAAAGAAACACAGCATTTGGGCTGTTGAGCCTTCTTTGGGTGGCACTAATTTATGAAGCATAAAAATCATAAAAGGTTCTGTATGCTACTCAAACAAGAACATCTACACTTTCATAGTGGTCTGTATGATAGAAAATTTCCACAAAACAAAAAGAGTCTCAGTGGTGTAAAGATTCACAACGAGCTTAAAATAATCATGGTGAGCCAACTGCTGTGTATGTTTAAAGAAAATAATAACGGGGAATGCTTGGTAATCTGTATTTTATTGCAGTATCACTTAACAGGGATTCTGAGCTAACTTTATTTGTCTGCAGTTTCTGTATTTTCTTGCAAGGAAGAGAAGATGTATATATTTATCTTAGAACAAAGTATTTTTTCTGTAATGTCAAAACATGATGTGTGTTTTGTGTGTAACAAATGTTTGATCAAAGCAGCATGGGAGACTGTATGGAGCCGAGGGAGTGAGGCTGTAGGGTTAGTTTTTAGAGCTGATACCCTCTTTCTGGGGGAAATTCATTTTTAATGTGCTTGTTAATGCGTCCAAAGGAAACTAAAGAACTCAGTTTGTCTAGACTGTGGCAATGAAGTTTCACCCAGGTTGCAAACAATTTGTGGGCAGGATCATTTCATATTTTTCTAGAAAAATGCCAGATCAGGTATCCTGCAGTCTTCCTTGCAGTAATCTTTCTTATATAATGGACAATATATTTAGTCAGAAATTGTGTCTTCAGCCTCCTTCACTCAGCTCATCAAAACACGAAGAGCTGCTTATGGACCATAGGCAGGCTGATTCCTGTACAGTGAGCTCCCCCTATGGTCTGTAGTGTACTCAGCTACTGCAGTAAGCATTCCGATTCCCTTAACTTGTATTATCATGTTAATGCTATAATACAAGTTTCCTGTAATTGTAGTTTAAACTGGTAATAAACCAACAAAATGTGGATCCCTATTGAACATTACATACTGGAGAGGGCTGGAAACAGAATATTAACAGTTTCGTACAGACTTTTGTTTTCTGTCAATAGTAGACTGATTTTGTGTAGCACCCAATTATGACTCAATGACTCATGTCAGCCATTATATGACAGCAGCTGCAGATAAGGTAACATAACATAACATCACTTTATTAGCCCTATACAATTTCTTGCATTAGGAATTTGTCTTTTCGCATACCCCAGCTTGCTCTCCATGAAGAGGAGGTAGAAGAGTGAAACTGAAGGAGGTCAAAGTGTGCAGGCACTAAGTGGAATTCACTCAGGATATTGTTAACATCCCTAAACATATGAATACTGACTGCAATGGGATCTTTACCAAATAGTCAGGGCTTCAGTTAAACGTCCCTTCCAGAGAAAGAACCTGCTACAACCCTGTATCTCTGCTCACTATTCTGGGGAACGGGGGTGGAAATTTTGGTCCAGCCGTATGACAGTTTAGGCCAGGGGTAGTTAACTTTGGCACCCTAGATTATCAGCCACTCCAGGATTTTATTCCATTTTATCTTTAATTTTCTGGTAAATTAATTAAGGATCAATTCCCCCCAGGCTCAAAATGCTGTAATGCCAAGAAATCCAGTTGTCAAGGTTGACTACCCGTGGTTTAGTAGGCAGTCACTCGTCATTATTCTTGATGTTACTCTTATTTCACAAATACAGAAAAAGACATGCCGACGCCAAGGGCTTCTCCTTCATAACCGATTTACTGCGATCCTCACAGTACTTTGTAACGGTAAACTCTCCCTCTGCTCAGTTAAACCGTTTGAATTGTTATATTTCTTCGTGTAAGCTTGCTCAGGGGGTTTCTTGTTGATTAACCAGTTGTCTGTGACCGCCTGAGTTTTGTTTTTATCCGTTTTTGAGAAAATATTGATTTTTCACAAACTTCTAATTCCTACAGAAACATCTAAACTGTTTTTCTGGATTTTACGTTAGTTCGAATTGTAACCTCATTATCCGATGATTGCTGTACAAAATACTCTAAAATCTATTAATATTTGTTATATTTATTACTACTGTATATAATTATTTTCCATTTATCCATTTTGCGCCTTCGAAAAAACGTCCCACACCGCTGAGCTGTTCCCGGTCGCCGCTTGATGTCGTCAGGAAAAGGTCCGGAAACGAAAACGGTTGTTATGGAGAAGCATTTCCCCTGAGGGATAGAAAGAGAGAGAGAGGAACTGGAAAATAGAGCGAGAGAGCGAGGACGGGAAGCACGAATGGGAAAAGTGAGGAAGCTGTGACAGCGGCTCCTTCAACAGGTAGGTCGATCATCGTTTGATTTTGTTTCTTTCATGCTTTGTACTGTTTTCAATGGCTTATCGGAGCTACTTCGAATTCGGAGCAAAGCCAGGCGAAGCGGCGGCGTAGTTGCGGGAAGTTCAGCAGCAACACGATGTCAGTGGCAGGCAGCACCGCTCACCTCGCCGTGGCGGCTGAGTTCACGGGACTGACTCCATAGCTGTTCTGTCTCTTTCTCCGAAAGGCTAGGTTGTGTCGGAATCGGGTAGGCGTTGCTTTGCACTCGTTTTCTGCAGGGGTGTGAAGAGTTGCCCTTTTCGTTTTCTGATGGGAGTTTCACACGCAGCGCAACAGGCGGCTCTGGGATCTTGATACTGGCCTGACGTGTCTAGCGTGTGTTAGGGTTGCTTTTAGTCTCTCACTTTTATTGTTGGAGAGATGCTGAGAGACGTGGTGGGTGCGAGTTCGCTTCATTTAACCTGTAGAGAGAGAGAGGGAAAGCCTGTTTCATGCTCTAACAGAACCGCGGTTTCTGTCCAGACTGAACAATTAAAATGGTGCTGTAATTAAGTCTCTGTCATCACACTGACCTGACATTGTCTTCTTCTGTCCTACAAGAGAGAGCAGCGTGCTGTTTTTGTAAGTACTATCATTTTTTAAAACTTTTTACAACCCAGAGGCTCAGCCGTAGTAGTCTATTAAGGTCAGATTTCTATATGCTGAGGGAGCAGTGAGTGAACATCATATACAGTAATTAACCTGACGTGACTATGGTTTTAAAGACCGAAAGTCCAAATGATAAGTAAAGGTTACAATAACAGCGGTCTCAGATACAGTACTGTACCGTATTCCCTATCTCTAAACTGATAGCACAGACACTTTATCAACTGTATAAGACTGTTCCTTAGCACGCTGACTGACAGAACTGATTGGATACTGGCAAATGCAGCACGCTGACTGAATGAATGAATGGCTGGCACAGAGAGACTGCTGACTGAGGGACACTCTCCCTGACTGACGCATTGCTCGAGATACACCAGCAGCTCCCTCTCCTTACTCTCTTCACACTGCTGTGCTGGGCCTCCTGCCAGGGACAGCATCATCTTTGAGCACTTCATCCAATTCAGCAATTTCATGCATTCTTCTAAAGTAATTGAGCTGCAATTTTATGCTACTTTATATTTATGACCTAACGCTGCTTTGTTCCGTGTTCTTTGTGTGTGTGTGTTCATGGGTGTTTCAGGGCCATTTTTGACTTCTGCTGTATGGCCGCAGTGAAATACAGTGGGATTTTCCTGGTGCTGTTTAGTCAGCTATGGAACTTGCTTCTCATTTCCTAAAATTGGATCGAATTCTGTTTGTGCCGATTGAGACTGTCTCCAATACGCAAAAACTACTTCAGAAAGAGTGTCAAAATATGGGCTCGGATCCACAGAGATGGACACACGATTAGAAAATGGCAATGGCTGGCTGAAAGTCTGAGAAGAAGAAAGTAGTGGAGTTGGAAATGTCACGTTTCCCCTGCACACACAGATAGCCGAGTAAGACAGTGAAGAACGAGAGGGGAAAACACATCGCTAGCATGCATGTTGTACATTTAATTGTCTCCAAATGATGTGTCTGCATGAGATCCTGGGCTCGCTGAGCAAGCAAAGCCTTATAATGTAACAAAGGTCAGGGTGGCTGATTGCCTCCTAGACAGACCAACACTTGCAGGAACACCACCAGAGAGTGCAATGGGGGGGAAGGGCTCAACACTTTCAAAAATGGAAGATCAAAAAGGAGTCGGCATGTCCCAGCGCTTGTTGTTTGTCCCTGTGACAGTTTGGGTCCAGTTCAGTGAAGATGGTAGGAAATTTGGTTTTGGGAGAGTCAAGTTGTTACCAAAACCTTAAACCAGATTGCCCTGTGATGAGCATAGATTGAAGCCATTGCTGGAGTTTAAAAGGCACACATATTTGGAAATTATTTTATATGCAGGATTATACTTGTCATGGACTCTAGAAACTTATAGAGTGTTCATTTGGAATCGGTGTGCAGGTGGAACAAATTTTGCAGTTCAGCAAAAAGTTTTGAGCATTGTTTTAACTGTTTCTCTGGGTTTCTCTGCAGCTTGCCGGCTGTGCAGGTTTTGTGCTGTCACTGAGGCTCTGAATGCCTCAGCTCACATGACCTGGCTTAAAGTCCACCTGCCTCGGCCTGAGAGCTTTCCTGGCATTGTGACTTAATTGTGTGCAAAACTGTTAGAAAGCCAGAGGGGAAAAAATGGTTTATACAAATATTAACCATAGGCTTAACCTACTTCACAGTGTTTCGGGTGAAAGGGAAATCTTTTACCCAGTGCACACATGATGCAGATACAGTCTGTCACAATTTGTTTTAAAGCTCATATCAATTCCAGGTACCTTGTACAGTTTTAAAGCCATCATTTGTAATGGAAAAGTCTTTCAATGAGTTTTGTTGGCACAGCTGTATTGCCTGGTTTTCAATACACTGCTACAAGACGTTTGTTGAGGTTTGTAGGATCTGGGCCTAATGGATCTCCTCTCAGATCTCTCTTTCATGTTTCTGTGAATGCAGTTTTAAAGCAGCACCTGCTCATGCTGATTACCATATCACAAGGCCTGATACCAAAGGACTTACAGTAAAACTATAATTAGCAAGCGAACCAATAAGAATTGAGCTGATTTCAAAAGTGAACTGACACTCAGCTAAATAGATAAGCATATCTAGATGCCTATATCCCCGTCTCAGGTGATACATTTCAGTATAGCTCATTTCTTAAACTTTGCTGTTAAACAGCATTGTAGAAGCATGTACAGTACCTTTGTTCCGTGAAGCACAGAGTCAAATATTAAGAAAATCAGTAAGTCTTTTGAAAGGAAACAGGCAAAACTATGCAAAGATATATTCTAAACATACCTCTGTATCTTTCTCCTGCTCTCTCATTCTCTGTATTTTTATTTTGTGATTAGTTTCATTTTTCTTGTTTTATTCTTTGCTCGGTCAATCAGGGGCCATTTATCCCTGCCAATGATTCCAGTCTGAACTGTAAGATATTCTGTGGTTATCTGGGCTCTGTTCCCACAGTCCGAGAGGGAGAACTTGACTGTTTTAAAAGGCAAAACAAACAGGAGACACTGTTATCAAAGGGCATCTGTATCATTACTCCAGCAGAAATATGACTTGTACTAGGCAAAGGTCAGTGAGGAAGTCACATTGGATTTCTTCCACCAAATATGAATGATTTGTGGAATCCTTCAGCAGACGTAAACTCACAGAAAGGTCCAAGCAGACCCACACAATATGTGTTGTGAGCTTTGTTGGATTACAGAAAAGCTCTCTGTAAAAAGTGTTCTCATTTTTTCAGATTCAGTCTGATATTTAAAACATTTGCAGTTTGTGCACTGTGAATTATAGCTGACAAGTAACTCCAACTATATTATCAAATGATTGTTAGAGATGCACATCAACTCCAAAGTTTAAACATAAAATAGGTATGTGCTCTTGCTGAACTCTTTCCCTTTGTGGCTGGGTGAGAACTTATAAGATGCTGTTCAGCGTGTGTCGGCGTGATATAATGCATAAGGGTTTTGCAGTGAAAGGCAAGAAAACGCTCCTGGATGGGGTGGCTGTGGTGGTGACACAAAACAGAGCAGAGAGCGACCTTTCAGTGACCCCAGCACTGAAAGCAGGAGGGGGTCAGCCAGGGGCCAGCGCTGAAGGTGTGTTTTGGGGAGTGGCACAATCAGGAGAATGGCTATCATTGTATCCTGTGCTGTTTTATTTCCCCCAATATAGGGAGCGCAGCTCTTTTTCAAGAGGTCACTCAGGGCAGCACACCAATGGAAACAGGCTGATAAACTGATAGGAAATCTGTTGTGCAGCTTTTATAGTATGTTGCTATGATTAGCATCATAAGAGTTATGTGATGCGACTCTGTACAGTTTAGATGTTATTGGAAGCGGTATTTTGAAGAAGTGGCAGTAAATGTTTGTGCCACACCTTTGTCAAGGTAATGGTACATGAAGAAAGAAATGAGTGTCTGAAATAAATATGTGTAACGTTTTGTTAATTGGTTGTTGTTGACATTGCAGTTCTTTGATCGCGTCAATAAATCGTTTTGAATTTGCAGTGTTCAAAGCCCCTTCAGATACTCTAACAGGGTAATAGAGAATCTTAAAAATAACTCCCTGTATTACATTCAAATTTGCTTTAGCTTTATTTATTCCTCCACATAATTGGCTTTATGTGGAGGAAGGCTGGATGTGTCGGAACGTGTGCTCTAATAACATTAATGATAATGGGTTAGGGCTTGGAAAAAAAATATACTTCTGTTAATATCAGCAGATATTATTTCCATGCTGGGCAGTTCCAGTTTATAAAGAAAGAAAGGAAGACGACAATTTTTCCTTCCTCCTTTTGGAGCTGAATAGTCCTGGCACCTGAAGGCCGGGCAGTCCTGTTTGTAGTTCCCAGCCTTCCTGTTTTTCCCCTCAGTTTGGGCCTGCTTCCTTCTCTTGAGCTGTAACTTCACCTGCCTCTCCAGCCTGAGCTGCAGCGGTTAAGGTGCCGTTTTGGCGTGAATAAACCAGACACATTGTCATGGTAATTGCACAACTCATCACAGTGCTCCTTCTTTCCTTCTCCCTCTCTCACGTTGGCCCTCCCTCCTCTCCTCTTCCATATCCAGCCCTCCCTCTCAATTCAATTCAATTCAAGGTGCTTTATTAGCATGACCGATGGGTACAATCAGTGTTGCCAAAGCAACTAAAAATAATAAAATTAACATGGAACAAAACAAAAAATAGAAGTAAAAATCTACAGACATGTTACAGACATTTACAACAAAGACATATTATAAAAATATTAACATATACTGTAGGCGACTGGAGCATTATTGGGAGACAGACTCACTGTTCCTCAGGCTGTGACAGGAGATCACATACTGGGCTGCCAGATCAACTGAGTTCCCTCCTCCCTCTCCCAGTAGGATTGGGACCTGTTGTGGTTTTGGCAGGTGTGGGAACTCTGGGATTAGATTTCTGAATTTCGGGAAGAATGTTTCTCTAATCCCAGAGTATCTGTCACAGTGCAGTAGGAAGTGCACCTCTGTCTCTATTTCTCCCCGCTGGCAGTGGGAGCACAGCCTGTCCTTTCTGGGCAGCCAGGTCTGGCTGTGTCGCCCAGTTTCTATGGCCAGGTTGTGGTCACTGAGCCTGTACTTCGTCAGGGTCTGTTTCTGTTTGTTATTTTTTATTTTGGTCAAATATTCAGCTAGTGTGTATTGTCTGTTTAAGGTTCTGTAGCATTCCAGTTTATGTTGTGTTTGTGTGTGTGTGTGTCCCAGTGTGTGAGATATTGCTGTTTGATCTGTGCTGTGATGTGGTTGAGTCTGGGTTGTGGTGCTCTAGCAGTGCAGTCCTGAGGCTGGTTAGGGTTGGTGTGGCTCAGGTCGGTGAGCCTCAGGACCAGCTGGCTCAGGGGGCTCTGTTTTGGGCTCAGCTCTTGGCTCAGCAGGGCTTTGTGGTGGTAGGAATTTTGGTCGCTGTCTTTTAGGTGTAGCCAATACTTTAATATTCTTTTCTGTATGTTCTCTCTCTCTCTCTCTCTCTCTCTCTCTCTCTCTCTCCCCCCCCCCCCGCCTCAGCTTCAAGCTCAAAGAGCTTTATTTGCATGGCCGGTGAATTACAGTGTTCCTAAAGCAAAAATATTTCCTGACATTTCTAGTAAAGACATACTATTAATCGACATTTACCGAAGCAGTATTTGAGACGGTCACTCTCTGTTCCTCAGGCTGTGACAGAAGATCACATACTGGGCTGCAGCTCTATTGAAATTGCCTTTCCCCTTCCTCCAATAGTATTGGAAGCTGTTCTGATTCTAACAGGTGTGGAAATTCTTGGAATTAGATTCCTTATTTTAGGGAAGAATGTTTGTCTAAAATCCCTTTGTATTTTTTGAAGTGCAGCAGAAAGTGCGTCTTTGTCGCTGCTTCTCCTTGCTGGTAGTGGGAGCAGAGTCTGTCTTCTCTGCATATCCCGGCCTGCCTGTGTCACCCAGTTTCTACAGCCAGGTCATCGTCATTGAGCCTGTTCTTCATCAGAGTCTTTTTTTTTTTTACTGGCTGTTTTTTACTTTGGTCAGATACTCAGTCACTGTGTGTTTTTTTTTCACTAGGGTCTGGTAGCATTCCAGTTTATGTTGTGTTGGTGTGTCCTAATTGGTGCTTTATTATTATTTTGCCTGCTTATTGGTGCTTTATTATTATTTAGGAGTGCTTTTGTCTTCAATGTTCTCACTGCCTGGCCAAAATTCCCTGTTGAACCGATTCTCAGGCCAAGGTCTGTGCAGCTGGATTTGTGTTCCAGTGTGACGCTGTTCAGTTCAAGATTCAAGATTTGAAGTGTATTGGAATGCTTACTTATTCAGCTCTATCCAGTAACAGTAGAGAAAAAAAATAGCTACAAATGGCAAACAGACATGGACAATAAATGTAGACAATAGACGTTATAATACAGTGTGAAGTGGTGTCTTGTTTCCTGAGATCTGTCTTTCTTCTGGAAAACGATGACTGTCGAATTTTGTCAAGATTGACTGTCAGTGCCCAGTACTGCTCCACAGTGCCGGGCTATCAGTGTAGAGCAGTAACTTGATCTCGGTGTCATGTGAGGCCAAGAGCTGTGACTGCATCAACACCTCTGCTAGCTCACTGATGTAGATATTGAACAGTGTTGGGCCCTCGCTATAGCCTTGTCTCAATCCCACAACCCTGAGGTAGGAATTCTGTTCTTTTCGATTTTCCACTGCGCGCTTTTTTTCCAATTGATTTACTGACGTTGTAGACTTTACCCCCTACGCTCTCTCTTTCTTTCTGGTCCTCATGCCCCCTCTCTGCACAGCTAGGCAGACACACAAACAGAATGCCACATCTTTCTGCCCTTTGTGTTAAGGGCTTGTTTGTGAGAGAATGAAGCACATGCTCTTTTAACAGAGTAGCCTGTATTGCAGTTAAACGCCCTGTCAGCAGTCACTCACCCCGGTGTACAGAAATGTGTACAGTGTTCTAGCAGACAAGAGAGCACATGGCATCCCTCCAGATGGGATACCGGTCTTTCATAGGGATTACATTCCGAAAGCTGGTTCCCGCTTATACAGCTGGGTGGAGTGGAGGAACTGGGGTAAAGAGTCTCCCTCAAGGGTACAACAGTAGGGGAACTATAATCCACCAGTTATGAGACTAGAGACTTCCCACTACTTTATGCTGCCCCCCTGCAGTCTGGTAATACACACCGTATTTGCTACATTTACAGCTCTTGTATCTGCTGTTAAACCATGCAGGACACAGGACATGGAAACATGGATTTGTGTAATAAACACCTCCTCATTCACACCACCAGCCAGCCTAACCAGATGTCACAAGACATGATGTGCATCAAATACACTTTGTTCTGTTCTTTTGGTTGCTGCATGTTATGTGAGGTTTGTGGTGATGCATGGAATTTTAGTGAATTGAATAGAAGGCTTATATGCATTTTATATTTCACAAAAATAAACTAAAATGGCTTCAGGTTTAGATAAGGAATTTTTGAAGCTCTCATTTAAATGAGTTATTTTGTCACACTTTATCGCTGTCCTGTATTGTTTAATGTCAATAGAGATTCCTTGCATTTTGCAGCCCTTTGAGGTGGTCCAGGAAGAATGGTACCATAATATCTGGACTGGAAATAATAACATCACTTTATTAACCCTATACAATTTCTTGCATTAGGAATTCATCTTTTCGCATACCCCAGCTTGCTCTCCGTGAGACACACAGACCCACAGACTGTGAGAGAGCCTGTGTCAGAGTGCAGGGTCAGCCAATGAGATAAGGAAATCCTTAAACCTCTCATATCTAGGTAGCTGTGTCTGGAAAAACCACAAAGGTAGAAGTATTTCTTACAGTGGCGATAAAAATATTTACCCCCCTCCCTTTGGCATTTTTCAGCAGCCATATCACCCTGCAACTCACAACTGGCAACCCACTGAAGCTAAGCAGGTGTGAGCCTGGTCAGTACCTGGATGGGAGCCCTCCTGGGAAAAACTAAGGTTAATGCTGGAAGAGGTGTTAGTGGGGCCAGCAGGGGGCGCTCACCCTGCAGTCCATGTGGGTCCTAATGCCCCAGTATAGTGACGGGGACACTATACTGTAAACAGGCGCCGTCCATCGGATGAGACGTAAAACCGAGGTCCTGACTCTCTGTGGTCATTAAAAATCCCAGGGCGTTTCTCGAAAAGAGTAGGGGTGTAACCCCGGCGTCCTGGCCAAATTTTCCATTGGCCCTTACCAATCATGGCCTCCTAATATTCCCCCTATATGAATTGACTACATTGCTCTCCTCCCCACTGATAGCTGATGTGTGGTGAGCGTTCTGGCGCACTATGGCTGCCGTCGCATCATCCAGGTGTGTGCTGCACATTGGTGGTGGTAGAGGGGAGTCCCCATTACCTGTAAAGCGCTTTGAGTGGAGTGTCCAGAAAAGCGCTATATAAGTGTAAGCAATTATTATTATTATTAGTATTATTATTATTAGTATTATTATTATTATTTTTCAAACTTCATTTTCTTGCCTCATGAAATCAAAATGGATCTTAGGATCTTTTTCTTAATTAGAGAAAGCTTTGGGTTTGTTTTTTAATTGACATTACAGAGTGTTTTGTGTAGAGTTCAGTGGCAAGAATTCCTGAACAAATCTAATTTGATTCCATGATGAAAGGAAAAGAAAAGTGAAAAATGCGAAAGGAATATTTTTTATGACCACTGTATTTATACTTTATTGGTTCAAGGTTTCTTTATGTAAGGAAATGAGGACATTAGAAAACGTAGGAATTCTGAGCCACCCATTCTGTAATTGTACTCAACCCCCATGTCTGACTAGTACTCACTCCTGCCGGAACTTCAGCCTCTCTGTAGCTGAGGACCTGGAAACAGTGGTAACTCACCCAAATCGAAAGTCAGGGCTTTACGTGAGACTCGGTTACCTGACTCAGAGCTCTGGCAGACGGAACGCCTGCAGGCTCGTTGGCTCTCGCCATGCATCAGTGTAATGGAGTACCGCTGCTGGCGTGGGCTCGTTGCACCCAGCTGATGCTGGAAATAGGTGCCCGTGCAGCGTCTGATTACATCAACATTTAGCCAAACCACGCAGGAGGACTGTAGCTCCTGACATCGCACGGCAGTGTGCGTTTTGGGCGGGGGGAGCTGTCCTGAGGACGTACCATTATATTTCCAACCAAATATAAACCCGCAGGTTATTTTGCGGTGTTTCTTTTTGCCGACTGCCGCTGCACAGCAGTGGAGAATCCCTCTTTGCAGGAGCATACTGATCCCAGACTATCCTTTCTCTCTGAATTACAAGCAGCTTTAATAATTGATGAGCTGCTTTGAGATAACGCCCTCTACTATTTCTGAAGGGTGCCACAAAGAGCAGTAAAAGAGAAGACAGGCATAGAGGCAGAGTTAATTTAGCAAGGTGGGAAAGGCGGCAACGAGGGACTGTTATTTCTCTGTACTGCAGTAATATCTCGTTGCTGGAATTCTGTGCAGCAGGGCGCCTCGGAAGTCAATCATTAATGAAAGCAGACTCTCTGGTTTCCCTCTTCAGTTCCACTTCCGGGCTGTGCAGATGAAGCTCTCCTCCTTGGTAGACAGGCAGGAAGCTGGGCCCTTCAGCCCCTCAGTCGCTCAGAGCGGGCACACACCTCGGGGCTGATCTGTACATGGCGATATTGCTGCGGCCCTGCAACAGAACAGAAGTAGAGTCGAGAGTAGAGTAGAGTTTATTGTCATATAAACTGTATGCACCTACACAAAGACATCAAGGAAACACCAAAAATATAGAACAGTGGCAGCAACAACAAGTTAAATAACATACATCCTAGAGGAAAAAAAAAACATCAGTGTGAGCCAGTGGTAGGGGTAGAGTTCAGTAATCTGACAGTTAAAGGACAGAAGCTGTCTCTGAGTCTGGACGTTCGTGCCTTTATGCTCCTATAATGTTTACCAGAGGGAAGGGGGGAGAAAAGCGAGGAACCAGGATGACTGGTGTCCTTGACAATACTTCCAGCCTTCCTGAGGTAGCGAGTTGTATAAATGTCCACAACAGAGGGGAGCTGTACTCCAGTGATGGACTGGGCTGACCTGTCCGGCCCTTGTAATGCCTTCCGGTCAGACAATGAGCTGCTGCCAAAACACACTGTAATACCACATGTGAGCACACTCTCAATAGCGCACCTGTAAAGCGTGGTAAGGACTTTTGAAGACAGCCCACATTTTTTCAGTTGTCTGAGGAAGTAAAGGCTCTGTTGTGCCTTCTTTGTAGCTCCAGTTACATGCTGGGAGCACGTTAACTCGTTAGCGATGAAGGTTCTTAGGAACTTGAAGCTGCTAACCATCTCAACAGCCACCCCATTGATGTGAACAGGGGTGTGGTCCCCGCCCTGCTTTCTAAAATCAATGACCAGCTCTTTGGTTTTACTGACATTGAGGGAGAGGTTATTGTCAAGGCACCATTCCACCAGGTTCTTGACATAAGACAATGTACATGTGAGAGGAAGCCATTTGGCACTTAGTAGCATATCGATCTGAGGATCTCCTCCCGTCGTTTCTTGAAAGAAGCCAGGGCATCAACAGCATGGTCTGGTAGCTTGTGCCATACACAAAGGATTGTGGGAGTAAAAACCTGTCCCTTGTTCTCAGTTTTAAGTGTATTTCCAGCTAGTTTCTGCTTGTGTCCTCTGGTTTGTGTTTCACTGTTATTTCTGAAGAAATCTGCTTGATTGATTTCGTCTGTGCCCTTAAGCATTTTGAATATTTGGGGAAAAAGTCCCCTCGTAGTTTACTCTGTTGGACACTAAAAAAAGTTCAGTTGTCCCCGGTGTGTATTATTTTTACAGTTGTCTGGAGAATGGAGTCAACACCCACCATTTCTCTTTTTGGATTCTTGGTAGTACTGGCAGTAGCTGCAGTCATGCTAACTTTGTTAGGATTTGCAGTTTTTATTTTATTCATGGGAGGAGAAGTACAATTTTTAGTCTCCCACAGATCTATGAGGGCGTGATCCAAGTATTCAAAAGGTACTTTTTTACACAGAGTTGTGAAAGTATGGAACAAGCTATCCAGTCATGTTTTTAAAACCACCATCTTATCTCACTCCTCTCCTCTTCTCATCCTCTCCTTCGCTCTCGTTAATATTTCTACTTTATGCAAAGGGTTTTAGAGAATGAAACAAGCTACCTATTCATGTTTTTAAAGTCAGTACTCTGCTTTCTTTCAAGAAACAACTGGATTGGATCCACAGCTCCGTTATCTACTAACTGCAAAACAGTGAAGACGGACCTCCTCTCATTGGTAACCTTTGTAATCTTAAGTAGGTTTTTCCACTTTGAGCTTTGGGGTTTCAACTGGGGAAAACAAAATTCAACCTTTAAAGATATTTTTTCAGTTCTTACTTGACAAATGTCAGTAGCTCTCCAGCTGTGCCGGCAATAATCCAAGAGTCTTGCTCCATATCTTAGGCTGGCAATCTATTAGCAGTTGTTTCCAAGTGTAAGCCCTCTTTAAACTGAGCAAGTCTGTGAGCCTCCTTGTGCTTTGTTCTTCACTTCAGGACCAAAGCCTTTTGTAAGTAGCCCCGCTGTTGCGTAGTTGTGTCCTGGTCTTTGTAAGCTGCTATTAAATGCTGGAAAACAGAGATAGGTCTGGCTTTAATGTACAACAGAATGATCACTCAGCTTTTATTTTCTGTAGGTTCTTTTATTTGCATGGCATTGCAGAAGCAGTTTGTAAAAGGAATTCAGTAATGTAAAATATACCGTACTATGTAGTTTCATGTATACCAGAATAAGCAAATGGAATGTGTACTACAGAAACTAGAAAACTGAGCCTTTTGTTTTAATCTTTTGTCATTTTCTCTGCTCTGTAGTGTAATGTCAGTCTGTCCTTCCAAGCATGCTTTGAGTCCTTGTGTCATTCACTGGCGATCTTTGCAGAGTCCTGTGCGAGTGCTGTTTCAGTCTTTTTGCAGTTCTCTCCATCAGTTTTACGATCTGGCTTTCTTTACCTGTTAATTAGTATAACTCATAGAAGCAGATGTGTCTTCTGCTGTGTGATCACTCTCTTCCATTTCTATCTTTCAATCCTTTTTCTTCCACTTATATCTTTCAGTCTTAGAGCACAGAATAATACTGTCTGTTATCTCCACCCAGTCTTCTCTGGTTTCATCCCAGATCACTATCTTAACAGCCAGGAGTATTGCCATTGAAGTTCTTACTGTATGTTTTATTCTCTAAATATTACATATGTCTGACATTCATCACACCCCACCTGATAAGAAGAACTTTATTTATGTTAATAAGGTTTTATTTTGTTTAAAACGTAGTCAGCAACTACATTTATCTGACTTCAGTTATAGCCCTGTCAGTGCTCTGTTGCCGGTGTGACAGACACAGCTTATATACACAGTAGAGAATTATGTGAATAAATGCCCAAGTTTGGGAAGAACCTGCCTTGGTCATGGATCCTTATCCAGCCCTGAAGAAATATGAGAGCAAATATTGCTTGCAATAACAGCTTTTTAGGTCAGGGGTCTGTTTTATCTGTGTCAAGATTCTGTACATCAGCTGTGTGCTGAGAGTTCAGTAGAGATTGCTCATGCGGTGCTGGTGTAAGAGAGAGAGCTGTGTGTGGACTGTATTCGCCTGGCACAGCCTATCTCCTGACATCCACCCATCCACAGAGCGCAGGTGGGGGGTTAAAGCTGGGCTTGACGAATGATCTCACTGTGGTTATAAAGCCCTGCGTGAGCCAGACATTATTCCAGCAGTGGAGCAGCTCTTCGTGTGGTTTGAAAGGTGGAGCCCCATGGCTTCCCTCCACGATGCCTGGCAGTCGTCAGGCGCCAGCACCTCAATGAGCCCGATGTGTTCTTGCAGTGGTCCTTGAACGTGTGTTTCAGGGCTTTCCTTTTGAAAGTTTTTCCAGAATATGGCTTCCAAAGTGGCATGACAGACCCACAAGACTTTATGGACTCCTGTTTGCTCCTTCCTACCCCGTGATAGAAGAGCTGATTAACAGTTGGCTATTTCACCCTGCAGTGTATAGAAATCAGCCATGATTTCTGATTCCAAATGTAAAAGCGGCAGTTTTTTAACTCCAAGCCAAAGTGTTCTTCACTTTCTTCGGATAAACAACCTGCGTTTCCAATATGAATTGAAAAGCAAACCCAAACCTTTCCATTCCTTCTTCGTCTTTTGCCGTATTGGTATCTTCATATTGTTAGTTTTGACTTTCAGACAGGTGGGAAGCAAATTTTCTCTGAGGAAGAGATTTATCCTACGATTTTAAGGGCTTTCAAACTGAAGCAGGAAAGTCTAACGTTGTGCCCAGCTGGCTGATCTTCTTTAGAGTGCATGGGATTTCAAGTCACAGTGGAGGGAGTTACTGCTGAGACAAGATTTGTGAGAAGCAAGGTCAGTTTTGCTTATGTCTTGTCTGTCAGGTTTGTAGTCTGTTCATCTGTTTGTTTTCTAAAATAAGAGAGTGAGAGAAGTTCTTTCTTTTTCTCTTTCTGCAGGCTGGCTGGGGGACGATCCAGGGTTGCGCTTCTGAAGAGGGTGCACTGGGCCTGAGGCCTGACTCGGACAGACGGCGGCGTGCAGCTGAGCGTGGGCATGACGAAAGAGTGGGCAGAGGAGAGCAGCTGTAGGACACCTCTCGCACTGCAGAAACTTACACACACGCACTGAGGACTGGAACCCGCAGCCCCCTGTACCCCTGCTTTGGAACCAGGGTTTTTTTTCTTGTAAAAACTTGAAAACGTTTTTCAAATGAGGCGCAGAGAAGAGATTGACCGAGCCACGCAGTCAGTGTGGCCTGTATAACTGAGGCCATCTTCATCACCCGCATCATAACTGCATCTTCCTCTTGGACAGCTCTGCCGCTGTCAGCCCAATGGGCAGGTGTGTCCAGGGCACAGTCCTGACACACTGTTGCTTTCGCACAGCGTTCCTGCTACATCCAGACTGGCAACATTCACACTGAAAGAGCAGCAGGATAGTGTGTGTTGAGTGGCAAACTTTTAAATAATTTTCTTAAAAAGATTATCTTGCAACAAAAATTGATGTGTCGCCTTCAGAAGGTTCCCAGCTTCTTTTGAGTGCTTTTAATCAGTAATTGGGTTTTTAATGTTATTTAATTTTGAGTAGACCAGGGGTTCATTGCAATACTGCAGGCCTCCTCTGTGTTAAGGACGGGGCTGTAGAGTTGCGCATCTCCATTTGCTCCACAGCCACTTTTCCGCTGGACTTATTTTGGAATCTCCCTTCATTTGGGGATGTTGAACCCCCATTTTACCTTCTTTTGTTTTTGACCTGTGGCCCAAAGCCTGTATCTTGGGAAGTTCAGCAGAGGCAGGCCAGTCGGGGTGTGAATTGCCCTTGAGGATAGGTCGCATCCCTGCACCCACCGCAACATTCCCGCCGCTTTCGGATAAGATGCGCGGCGAGCCCCGCGCCGGGAGCAGGCCAGCTGGCTCGTTCTGAGGGATGCCCACTCCGTGAGCGACCCGCACCGCGGACAGAGAGGATGGCGGAGCACGCGGAGCTGCTGGCGGAGATGGCCTCCGTCAGCCGCATGACCACGACGGAGCGGCTCAAGCACGCGCAGAAGCGGCGCGCGCAGCAGCTGAAGGGGTGGGCGCAGCTCGAGAAGGAGGGGCCCCGGAGCCACAGGGGGGGCAAGGGGGGGGCGGGGCCGAAGAAGGGCCGCAGGGTGGTCTTCCCCCACAACATCACCCTGCTGGAGGCCGCGGCGCGCAACGACCTGGAGGAAGGTGGGTCTCTGACGCCGAAGCGTTTGTCAGAACAGGTGGATCATCAGTTTGTACAGCACACACCCACTCTACATTCCCAAGTGACACATGCAGCCATCGCCTAAGAAGCTTTGTCTATCTTTGGGAACCACTCTAGCCCTGGATTAGTGCGTGAGCTGTAGTATTTCGGTTACGTTGCTCCATCTGGGCATAAGCTGACTCTGCACAATTTCACCTAATATGTTCACCCTAAATGCACTTTAGGCAAGTGTTTTGTCGTTCTTGTTGCTAAATGGTTTGTTTAAAATAACTTTACACATTAAATTGCTCACTTCTAAAATGAATGCATGTGTGAAGAATGCAATCTATGTTAATTTTTTTTAAATATATATACTCATTGTACACTGTTAATAGCTTCAGAAGCGAGGTTTTAGGACCTGCCAAATTGGACTTTTATTTTTTAGTTTATTAGGTTACTTCTATGCCTTTAAATGGCATTAAATCAAGAATATTTTTCTGGCGGCTGTAATTGATTTAATCTCCCCAGTGTTGTTTATATCTGTTATTGTAATTCTTTGGTGAAATATATGCCTTTGAACAGTACAGGATGCAGTCTTCACTATTTTATATAACTCACTTACCATAAAAAAAATGTCCATTCAATTCATACCTGAAGAAAATGAGTATGCTTATTTTCACAGCTGGTAAAAGGTTCACATATAGTACTCTGAATCCAGGGTGAAGACTATATTGGCAAACTCTCCTTTATCATCTCTGTTTCACATTTGGTTTCAAGAACATGAGAAAGGTTACAAATGAGAGGAGGCCATTTAGCCCAATTAGGATGTTGGGTAGTTAATTCTTTGATCCGAGAATTGTATCTGTTGTTTCTTGAAGGGAGCAAGGTATCGTCTTACTTGGTAACTTCTTTCATTCTCCCACAATCCTTTAAGAAAAAGTGTCTCCTGTTCTCGCTTGAAAATGCTCTTCCATGTATTTCACTAGTTCAAGTGGGTAGCTGCGTCAGCATGCATAGACTGCAAAGGAACAAGTAATAGGTTTATTCCATGCTGAAAAGAGAAGAAGGAAAACACAACGTTTCGGCTGTGGAGTGCTCACACCCGAAGAAGGCTAATACACCTATTACTTGTTCCCATGTATTTCACTGTTTATTTGGAAGATGTTGACAGGATTGACTTTGTCAGTGCCCTTGAGGACTTTGAATACTTTGTACCAGGTCCCCTCAGTTGTCTGTTCTTGAGGCTATAAGGGTTCACATCTTTTAGCCTTTCAGTGTAAGACATTCCTTTAAGCCCTGTAATGTATCTGGTTGCTTTTCTTTGGATTAATTCCGGAGCAGCAATATCTTTTCTATAATGACCTAACTAAAATTGTACGCTATTCTAAATTTAGCCTTTTAGTTATTTCTAGAATTTGAAATTAAAATTTATTTATTTAAATATTGGTTTAAACTATATACTGTATTTTTTAACATTTATCTTTCTATTTTTTAAGACAAAAGATGTAAAGGTAAATGAAGTGTAACCTCGGCTAAGTCTTTTTCGTAGTGAGAATCTTCAAGCTTCCCACTTTAGTTCCCACTTTATCTTTAAAGTTTGTTTTTGATGCTTACAAGTAACCTTTGTGCTGTTGTCTACATTATACGTCATCTTACAGTTGTGTGGTCACTTGTGAGTGTTGTCTATTTTTTACTTAATCTGCTGCTTCTTCTTTTAACTGCTAACTTTAATTTTCCAAACAGTCTAGCTGAGCCTTCTCTTTTTGTGATGTTTCCATTGGTCTAATGTTTTTATATAATTAACAATGTGACTAGTCTAATAACTACAACAGAATATTCTAGATCATTGCTATGAATTAGGAAGAGCAGTAGACCTAATAGGCATCCCTGTGGTACTCCACTAATTACATACCCCAGTTTGAGCATTCTCCCCTTCTCTGTTCTCTCTGCTTTCTAAGTCCAAACATGTGCATTTCTTTGAGAGCCTACTCACCTGTAATTTGATGATTAATCTTTTATGAAGAACATTATAGACAGCCTTTTGAAAATCTAAATACACAGTATCATATTCTCTGTATCCGCCCATTGCTGTTGTTGCTTGTTTAAAGAGTTCTCAACAAGTTAAGCAAAGTCTGCTTTTTTTAAATCCACTAGGATTTTATTTCCATATAACTAATGCTGTAATTTAGATTTAATTATTGTTTCCATAACCGTACACATAACAGATGTCAAGATTACTGTTCTGTAGTTACTTAGTTCAGTTTTGTCAGACGTTTTACAGATGGACACTACGCTAGCAGTTTTACAGCACACAGGTATTAACCCCTCTCTTGTGAAACATTCAGAAGGGTTGTGTCAGTGGCTCATGAATAATGTTTCTTGTTTCTTTAAGTACAATTGGTAATATACCAATACCTGAAGCATTTGTGCCTCTTCTTTGCTTTTTCCAAGAAATGACATCTAATTGTCTTGCCATTTTCATTCTATAACAAAACCTAACCTTGACCCAGGGAAAATGAGGAAATGAGGGTTTTGTCAAAGGGGGTGTAGCTGTGTTACCTTTTCTGAGGGAGGTGTATGCTAAATTAAATCCTTTGAATAGTCTGGGTAGAAGGAAGGTGATCTGTGGTGCTGTTCATCCTGCTGCATTCTGGATCAGTCAGATTTATGGCCTGGCCATTGAAAAAACTTGGTTCCTCACATTCATTATTAAATATTTTAATGTTAAATATAAATGTTATTTAAAATATTTTTAACAGGGTTCACTGTTCCCATATCATAACCTTCCATCTCAAAATCATTTTGGAAAAGTGTTTGCTGTCCCAAATTGCCCAAGATGTCTGACCCTAGTGCTTGCCCTATTTATAAACCTTAAAGACAGTCCCTCACTCGAACCCCGATTTTCACCCCACCTTCAACTATAATTCAAACATTCAGCCCTTGCACTTACCACATCCCTAAGCCTAACCTTAGCCGAAACATTAAACCTACATCAAATAGGACTTTCAGACCTCGACCAAATACTGTACATGCCCAGTCATCACCTTTCTTCTCTGCTATATCTTTTGTACTAGACAAACCTTACGTCCAGTACCTACCCCAGTTAAAACCATAATTCAAACATTCCAGTCCCATCCCCTTCCCTGTTACGCACAGCCAGACTAGTGTTTGTGCCCTAACTCAAACACTGAGGATTAGCCAATACCTTTATATTTACATTCCTTTATACAGATGCCTTTTGAGTTTTTACCACAAACACAAAGAGTTTTTTCAGTAGGCAATTGCCCAGTAGGGGTTAGCACAACAGGAAATTTGATCAAATGGTAGACTGTAAACATGACATGGGGTGAGAGTAATTCAGAGGTGATTTAGAGGGGTCTGACTAAACTATATTTCCGTCCAACACTTCAAGTTGTCTGATAAGCTGCTCTATAGAAAGGTTTTTAAAAGAGTGATCAAATACTATAACCAATGAGAGATCACCAACTTAATATCCCCCTACTAATATAAATAAAGTCCAGTAATGACAGCTGTTAATGTGCAGTAAAACAAAACCAATACCAATGACACTGAAGTTATGCAATGGTAAAGCTCACAACGTTAGGATTTCTGAAGTAATAAATTCTGTATGGGATTCGCAGCAGTACATGAGTAACTGAGCATGTGAATAGATCACATCCAGCCCTACAGTCCATTGTTTAGTGGAGTAACCCAGAGTTACACCAACAGGATAGGACTTCTCTAAACCCACCATTCATCCATCTATCCACCCATCCATTTTCTAACTATTTAATCCAATTTAGGGTTGTGGGGGAGCCAGAGCCTGTCCTACCAAGCAATGGGCACAACTCGGACACAAAGACATGCGCACACACACTCACACCAGGAATAGATTTCCCAGAAGCCAATTAAACCTATCAGTAAGTCTTTGGATTGTGGGAGGAAACCAGAGCACCCAGAGGAAACCCATGCGAAAGAAGGAGAGCATACAAACTCCATGCGGGTAACACCTCAGAAATTGAACCCAAGGCCCCAGTTAACCAGTTAACCACCAGTTAACCACTGTGTGACCATGCCACCCCATAAACTCCCCACTATCTATTAAATACTTTCACTTGCTTGACAGGGCCTCAATATGGTTGAAACTGATACAGCAGTTTTCCAACATTTTATATTCTAAAGCTCAGTTTTAAACAACTGAGCAGGCCTTGAACTTACTGAATGATTCACTGGACATGACCTGTATGTGCCCATTTCTCTATTGCACTCATCCAATAACACGCGCTTTTTCCATCTCTAAAGTAACGAAAATAGGGAATGATGAACTTTTCCGGGTGGGACTACCATCGGACCAGGGAAGGGGTTAACAGCTCTGGGCTCGGATGTGCTGTGACTGCAGGAGTGGCAGTGTCCTGCTCTGTGGTTTATTACAGCACATTCCAAGTGAGGGATTCACGGGCATGTGGGCAGCTCCACCCTGCTCTCTGCAGCTGTCTCACACGAACAGAAACACAGGCACCAGCCCCATTCTTAACATGGCCTCTGGAAGAGAGAGAAAGAGGGGCTCAGAGACAGATGTGGTCGACCAAAGAGCCTCTTCATATTTCAGGCTTAATACATTGACCATTTGTTTTTTTCTGTTTCTTATGATCATTTTTTAAATAAATCTTAATATTCCATTTTCATATGCCTTAACTTGGAAGAATGTTTCTCCCACTTCATCCAGATGATAGTCTCCAGTTAACCATGTGGACAGGACAGGTGTATTACAGACAGCAGCACGTGGCTCTCAGATTGACTATACTAGGACTCCCTGTAGTGTCCCCATGTGTCTGCCTTGCATTCATTCATGTTTCTTGTTCTCTGAACTTGCTGTTCTAGCCTGGCAGGTCTTGTGTTCATCTGCAGCTTGTTATGTGTTTTGTGTAGTTGCATATCATTTGAAATGTAGCAAAACTAGTTTCTGATTAATTTGGTTGTACCTGCGTTTCTAAACTATGAAATGCGGGTAACAAAGAGCAGTCTAAAGCACTGTGGGAAGTGATTAGTGTTTAGAAATAGAGCAGGTGGCATTAAGATAAACAATTCAAGTGCTTAACTCCACAGCTTTGCCATATTGAATTGAGCCCTCAAGGGAGATAGGTGTTGTCTAATTTTCTGAAACCATTTCCCTACATCTAGTAGTGTCTGCACCACGCCCAGATGATCAAGGCCATCTGATGCACCACACTGCTGTCTCAATTCAGTGTATCAGGACTCTGTTTGTCACAAATTCTGAGGGTGAGGGTGCTAGGACCAGGAGAGTGTAAGGTTCTTTTTGGCTGTGTGAATTTCAAGGAGAATGTTTGATTTGGGTAGCACAATTTAATCTCTCTCTATCTTTCCATCTTCCACCTGCTGTTCTTTTTCGTCTCTCACTCCCCCTTTGCTTCTCTCTCTCCACAGTGACCGAGCTCTTGAACAGCGGGGTTAGTCCAGATCTGTTCAATGAGGATGGGCTGACAGCTCTGCATCAGGTATGAACTTGTCCACCAATGAGCCTCTCATGATGGTTCAGCATGTGTATGGATGTGTACATGTCTTTGTGTCTCTCGTATCTCGGTGTGCCAGGACTTCTTACTGCGACTCAGTGTTCAAGTTTCAGTGTGTCGCTTTGTCTCGGTGCATCTAGGTGTGACACTAAATCCAGTCTTTCAATTTGTCATTGTCTTGGCATGTCTCTGTCTCTGCAGTGCTGTATTGATGATTTTGAAGAGGTAGTATGTGCTCTCTTGGCTGCGGGTGCAAATGTGAACGCCTGTGACAGTGAACTGTGGACCCCACTGCACGCAGCTGCCACCTGTGGACACACCAGTCTCGTGGAGCTGCTCATCAAGCAGTGAGCCTGATCTCCTTTGTACTGACTCTGCACACTCTGTACACACACTCACACACTGCTCATCAAGCAGTGAGCCTGATCCCCACTGTACTGTCGCTGCACACTCTGTACACACACTCACACACTGCTCATCAAGCAGTGAGCCTGATCTCCACTGTACTGACGCTGCACACTCTGTACACACACTCACACACTGCTCATCAAGCAGTGAGCCTGATCCCCACTGTACTGACGCTGCACACTCTGTACACACACTCACACACTGCTCATCAAGCAGTGACAGTGAGCCTGATCCCCACTGTACTGACTCTGCACACTCTGTACACACACTCACACACTGCTCATCAAGCAGTAAGCTTGATCTGCACTGTACTGATGCTGCACACACTGTACACACACTCACACACTGCTCATCAAGCAGTGAGCCTGATCTCCACTGTACTGACGCTGCACACTCTGTACACACACTAACACACTGCTCATCAAGCAGTGAGTCTGATCTCCATTGTACTGACGCTGCACACTCTGTACACACACTCACACACTGCTCATCAAGCAGTGACAGTGAGCCTGATCCCCTCTGTACTGACGCTGCACACTCTTCCTTAACACATTTTTATACAATTGTCATCATATTTTACATGTTCCTGTCACTGGGGCACTTATACAGCAAACACCATCCTGGTGGAAATGTTTTCCAGAATTTTCATCATATTTTACATGTTCCTGTCACTGGGGCACTTATACAGCAAACACCAGCCTGGTGGTAATGTTTTCCAGAATGCACAAAAATACACTCACAGTGTTAGATGCATATGCTCAAATTTAGAGAGACTATGTCTGCCTTCCTGCTACATTTTCTGTCGGTTGTTATTGTCTCAGTTCACTTGGCCCCCTTGTCTTTGTATTGCAGTGGTGCTGACCTGCTAGCTGTCAATGCAGATGGGAACATGCCCTATGACCTTTGTGAGGATGAGGTTACTCTGGAGTTCGTTGAGACGGCCATGGCTGAACAGGGTCAGTGTGAAGTTGCCATTGTCTTATTACAGTAATGTGCAAACTGGAAAAATAGCAGCTACGCAACAGAAAGGTTGAAGAAATTACAGGTTACTGAGATAACATTAACTAGAAACTGAGACAAGCTAGATGTTTAATTGCCACAGGTGGTCAAGTCCTCAGTTTAATGATTAAAAAAAATCATCTACACCTTGAATTTAATCTAGTGTGTGTTAACATTTACAAAGAAGTTATAGCATTATTGTCTCGCTCTGCAGGTATTACCCAGGTGCGGATCAATGAGTGCCGGGGGGCAAAGGAGCAGGAGATGATCAGAGACATCCAGGCTCTGATCAAGGCGGGATCTGACCTCAATGCGCAGGATGACAACGGAGCCACTCTGGTGAGAGAGTCACTGAACACACTGCACTGAGATACAGGCTGATCATCCTACCCTGAGACTGAGAGAGCGAGAGTGTGAAAGCTGCACTGAAGCAGAAAGAGGAACAGGCTGAACACACTCCACTGGGAGACAGAGAGAAGGGCAGGCAGAACTGTTATGAATAAGCAGTTTATTTCTCTCCTGCATCAGTATATTTAAGAGGACCTCTCTGGAGAAAACCTGCTTGTTTTTTATGTAAAACAGAAGTAGAAAAAATGGTTCATATTCAATGTAGTGAAATAATTAATAATTGCTTACACTTATACAGTATAGCGCTTTTCTGAACACTCCACTCAAAGTGCTTTACAGGTAATGGGGACTCCCCTCCACCACCACCAATGTGCAGCATCCACCTGGATGAGAGAGGTGGAGAGAAGGAGCCTATACACTCACTACACATATTCCAACAGACCAATATAAGTAATTGATTTCATGTATAAAACTAACCCCCCTTCTTCTTTCTTTGTTCTGCGCTTTTCTTACTTTGGTTCCGCTTGCTGTCTTTCTCTGTGCAGTTGCACATTACAGCAGCAAACGGGTATCACTCTGCAGCAGAGCTGCTGTTGGAGCACCGGGCCCGAGTGGATGGAAGAGACAGTGATGGCTGGACCCCCCTGCACGCTGCCTCCTGCTGGGGACAGGTCAGTACTGTCCCCTCAGAATGCATACACTCTCTTCCCTAGTTTCACAAATTGAAAAAGACTTGGGTGTTTAGATCTTCCTGACAATGGGGAAAGCACTAAAACTGCACTATAGAGTAAGAAAGTATTATACAGCACTAGTAAGGCCTCGTTTAGAAGATTCTTGTATCTTTTGGTCACCATGTTAAAAAAAAGATATTGCTGCTGTACACTCAGCCCAGAGAAAAGCAACCAGAGCTGAACCTTTTTAGTCTTTACCAGAGAAGACAGCAAGTGCCCAGAATCCTCAAAGGCATTGACCGTGTCAAAAATGAGGGCTTTTTCAGAATGTACAGCAATATATGAACCAGTGGACACAAATGGAACTGTGTACATGGCAGTGCATTTAAAACTCAGTACAGGAGACTACAATTCTTATCAGGAGACTTACAATTCAATTCTTCAGTTAGGCAAGAATTGTGGGCATATGGAACTAGTTACCCAGAAGATACGTGAGGTAGATCCTGTTAAGAAATGGCTGGATGAGAGTTTTGGATTAGTAAGCTACTAACTTTTAAACAGGCTAGATGGACCGAATGGCCTCCTGTCGTTTGTAACCTTTCTTATGTTATTGAAGCCTCTGAAGGACAAACAGATGGTGTCCAAGGCTGGTTGTACGTTCCAGCACCGGGGAGAGCTTCAGGCTGCAGTCCCAGTCACAGGGGCCATAATTCTTCAGTTATTTTGCAAAAATCACCTACAGAATATGTTTGGAATTGGGGCAGAGATATTAAAGGGTCATAATGAAGCCAAGGCACCAGTGACATGGAAAAGGAAGGATTATGTAAAATTTTTGGGATGTGGTCCAGAGAGTCCTTCACCCACACACCTCGTTGTATGGGGTTAATGATCTCAGACCGTTTTCTGCCCTCTTTTTAAAGTGTTCAGAACCACGTTGAGCTCAGTACTGAATGTTTTATTTGACTCTCTTTTAGATACAGATGGTGGAGCTGCTGGTAGCAAATGGAGCCAGCCTGAATGCCAAGTCTGTACTAGAGGAGACACCACTTGGTAAGAGAGAGTTCTTCGGCTTCTTAGCAGTTTCTTTGTTGTCAATGGTATAACATGGATAGCAGTGAAACTGCTCAATGGATATTATGCTCTGTGGATGAAGGTATTGTCTTCCTGGAAAACACCCCTCCTTATAGGAGAGAAATACACAGAAACGATGAATACAATCACTCAGACATTTAAGTAAAGATTAGTATGGACCTTTAATTCTAAGGCAATTAGAATGGGTTTACCCAAAAAAAGGAATGAATACTGTACCCCCCATAATAATGGAAACACCTTCACTCTAGAGCTGATTAGGTTGGCACCGCATGTGCACTCCATTTGTTGAGAATACAGTGAAGTATGATTCAGGAGCCCATAACACATTTTTCCACTAGTAGGGAATCAATTATCCTGTGCTCTGCAACACTGGGCAGAGTGATGAAACTAATTCCCATTGATTAATCTGGCTGCTTGCAGTTGTTTGATCTGCCGCTACTTGCCCGTTTTGGATTTTGAATTAGTGCACAGGTATCACAATCCTGGATTATAGCTTTCTGCCCACTGTTTCCCTTGGAACACGAGACCTGTTTAACAGCAGGTGGTCCAGACCACCTAGCTGGGCTGTAGCTGAAAAGAACAGTAGACGGTGGAGAGATAATCTGGGAAGCCGACTGTGAGCTGGTCAGAGGGATGGCCTGAGACATTCCTGAGTTTTAAGCACCCTCTGAGCTGTCTTTCCTGCTGTGCCCCCAGATGTGTGTGCCGATGAGGAGGTGAGGGCCAAGCTGCTGGACCTGAAGCACAAACATGATGCCATCATGAAGAGCCAGGACAGACACAAGAGCACGCTCCAGAGACGAGCCTCCAGCACAGGCAGCCGAGGGTAATAATAATCAATAATTCCTTACACTTATATGGCGCTTTTCTGCTATATAAGATATGTATATCTTCTGTATATATATATCTCTGGATACTCAAAGCTCTTTAAAGATAATGGGGTCTATCCACCACCACCACCACCAATGTGTAGCACCACCTGGATAATGCGACAGCAGCCAAACTGCACCAGTACTCTCACCACACACCAGCTATCGGAGGGGTGAAGAACAGAGTAATGAAGCCAATTCATAGATGGGGATAATAAAGAGGCCATGATAGGTAAAGGTCAAGGAGAAATTTGGCCAGGATAACCAGGGTAGCACCCATAATAGTTCCAAGAAATGCCTTGGGATTTTTAGTGACCCCAGAGAGTCAGGACCTCGGTTTTACGTCTCATTTGAGGGGCATTTTTTTTTTTACAATATAGTGTCCCAGTCACTATTGTGGGGCATTAGGATTCACACAGACTGCAGGTTGAGCTCCCCCTACTGGTCCCACTAACACCTCTTTCAGTGAAAACCTTCCCATCCAGGTATTGGCCAGGCTCACACCTGCCGCCAGGTTAGTTGCAGGGTGATATAGCCGAGAAGAGGGGGCAAGGGGGCTGGAGACAGGAAGAAAGAGGGAGAAGGCATGAGCAGGAGAAGGGGAAGGTACTGGAGAGGAAGGGGGAGTTAGGGGTTGAAGATGTGGTGGTGGAGGAAAAATCATTCTGCACAGCATTAGGATGTAATGGCATTCCACTTTTTCTATGAAAGTGAAATCTGAGTGTGCATTGATACCATGTTGTACAGTTATTACTGTAATGTGTGCAGTTTCTGCAACAATGTCTTGCCTCTCTGTCGATACAGCAAGGTAGTCCGGCGTGTCAGTGTCAACGAGCGCTCGAGCCTGTATCGCCGGGAGCACCAGAAGGAGGCGATGGTGTGGCAGGAGCGTGGGCGGCAGGTGGAGGCGCAGGATGACGACGAGGACAGACAGACGGACACCGAGCTCATGCAACACGCTACCTTGGTGAGACTTGCTGAAACACAAAGTCATCGACGTAAACAGACAGGCACCTCCTCTACCCTAATCCAGCTTTTTTGTGAGATGTTTTTAATAAATGTTAAATCTTTCCTAAATAGAACAAAACAGTATTTAAACACTTTTCCCCTCTGAGTCTCCTACCAAAGGACTGCTACCTCATTTCAGCACTAAAGAAGCTTCAGTGTCAAGTACAGTATGTCTGTGTCAATCCCTCCACACTCTGTTCTTCAATTCTGTCAGCACGCTGAGCCTGTATTAATCCTCTCAATCTGTCTGATAGGAGTAATACAATTAGAAATGCCCCGTGCTTTTTATCTAGGAGCAGTGGTGGCTTGTGGAGTGTGATTAAGACTACTTTTAGAGATTTCTGATTATTTGACTCATTAAATGTTTTGATATATTAAGATAAAGCCAGTCAACACTGGAAGGAATCTGTAAAAACAACCCTTAACCTCAAGAAATTCCTTTGTCTAATTCCCTCAATTGCAAAAAAATCTTCAGATATTGATGATATGGGGGGGGAAGTAAAATTTGGTCATCTCTCAAAAATTTCAATGCATTTACAATGCATGTTTATATTACAGGTATTTATATGCACTGTAATGTATTTTCAGGAATTCTATTTCATAATTGTAAATGGATGTATGACAAATTTAGAACACTACAATTAACAATAGGGGTCTTCTAAAATGGAAGAGTGCAGGCTAAGCTCCATGGTTATGGTGCGTGGGATGGGTTAGTTATGATCAGGATTTTGCAATCACTGGTGCCCAATTAGTTGAGCACCCTAGAGGCTAGTGTGGGATTAGTTATCCAGGACTCTCTGGGCACTCGGTGACACCATGACCCCTGCGCCCTCCCACACGCTTGGAGGAGTGCAGTGCTGTCGGTGAGAGATGTACTCTAGTCGTTGCTGAACCTTTGGTAAAGGGCTGTGTTGTCAGTGTTATACAAGTGGCTTGAAAGTGGGCAGGTCAGAGGAGTCTCACCAGCCCATGTCATAGTGATCACAGCTGAGGACCGAGACGTGAAAAACAGCCACCTATCCCAGATCGGGTGGGTTTAACAAAATCTGCTACTATCTTGTTATTGTAACCTTAAAAAAGTGTGTTAAGGCTTTTATCTCTCTCTCTGATGCAATGCAGTATCAGTGTATAATTCTGCCCTTTTGCTGTGAATTCACCCTGCCTTTTTCCCTCAGGCTGGTACGTCGGAGCCCATGGCAGGGAGGGTTGAAGACCCCCAAGGTGAGGAAAAGAGGGAGTCCAGGCTAGGGAATGGAGGGACTCCCCAGCCCTCTGGGCCTGACTCCTCTCTCTTGGTTCCTGGGGAGCTGCGTGAAGGGGGTCGTCTGGACCGCAGTGCCTCATACGCGCTGGCCACAGCCCACGAAGATGCCATGGGGGGTGACATGAGCCGCGAGAAGTCCCACCACACCCTGGCTGACCTGAAACGCCAGCGTGCGGCTGCCAAGCTGCACAAACATCCTGCGCCCCCACCTCCCTTAACACCACCTGAAGAGGAGATTCCTCCTGCTGAGCACTCCCCCCCCACGGACCGTGCCAGCCCCACCACTGTCTACTTCACCCCTGCCAGCGGAGACCCTCCCTTGCTCAAACTGCGGGCTCCAGAGGAGGAGTCCCCTCCAGGGAAGCAGCCGTGCTGTGGACTGATGTAGTGTCTCTGGCCCCTTGCTCGGCACTGAACTGCACACTCGCTGATTCTGCCCAGAAAGTCATATCGGACTCCTGAATCCTGACAGACTCTCGACAGCCAGCTAGTTGGGCATGAGCAAATCACAAGGGTCATTTGGCCATTCAGGTCATTCTATTATCTTCTGCACTGTGTCATTCCATTTTAGCAGTAGTAAGAGTTTTGAAAGGTCCTAAAATATGGCTTGTCTATTGGTAGAAGGAACCTCTTACATTTCTATATGTTTGCCAGTGAGGGAGCAAATTGCCCATTCAGTCAACATGGACAGGATAATGTATTAAGCTGCAAAGGGATGCACTAAGTGCTTGTTGTGATCTGGTGTCGGGAAATGTGCTGGAGAGGGTAATGATCTCTGCCATCCAGCGTGTTCAATGTTGCAATCAAATCCTCCAGAAAGAGCAGGGAGTATTCGTCACTGTCATCCAGCCTGAGTACAGCAGTTTTGGGGGACACAGACAATTTTGTTTTCCATCAGAAATTTTAGCTGTGTGCTGTATATCAGAGTTAATGCAGGCCAGGGACATTTATCACTAGTATGTATCACTAGTTTTTTCTCAGTCCCCTAATTGCAGTATGTTTAGTACAGAGCGAAATGCTTTATATGGCCCCGTCAGATTAAAGACCACAAAACTAATACAAATAATTGCAGCAGTGGCAGACATTCCAAAATGAGAGCGCATGAGCACCACCTGTTGTTCAAATATGGTTATGTACATAGAAGTGTCATTTCTGTTTGAGGCATTTCCATTTGTACGCTGAGAGGAGGTGGCTCTGCCTGTCTGCATATTTGTCTGGAACGACCAAGCCCCTCCCTTCCCCTTTACTCTGAAAATCATCTGAGAAAATGCAAAAACCCATAATGGCTGTGACTGTACGATCTGTCTTGTCAATACATATGTCAATATAGAGACTCTTAATACAGACAGCTTGATACAAGTATAGGGGTAGTTTATTTTACATGACAATGATATGGAAATAATACATTACGAAATAACGTTAAAAGAATCAGCTAATGGAGAAGCTTATAGTATTAAGTTAAAGTTAAGGTCCAGCTATTTTACACCATATTAAATTGTAGGGATTAGGGCTCTGAAGTTTATTCCAGAAGTTTCCAGACCATTTCCAGCACTGTGCTGTACTCAGTTCACCCTGCTCAGTGTGAGAGAGCAGCTGCACTTCTCCCCAAGCTGTGATGAAAGGTGCGCTTGAGCTCCTTGTTTGTCTTGGATGGTGCCAGCAGCAGGAGTTGGTCCGACCCCAGCGGCTTTACTGTGGCGAGCCAGGTACTCCCTCCCCAAAGTCTGCAGTGGTCGTCTCCATGGAAAAGCAGAGAGTTCGTGGAGAAAAGCAAGGGCTTACATGCAATTTAAAACTACCGATGGCGATCATGAAACGGAGAGAAAAAATCTTGAAATCATTTCAATGGGTGTGACGGCAGTGATTTGATAAAAGCTAATTTGTTTTACCATTTAAGACATTTAATGGCAGTCAGTGTTGGAAATCAGGGTTGGGGACAAACTGGATTTTAGTTTTGATGGGAGTGTTTGAATTCATCTATGAGCAGGACTGAGTTTCTATTTGTAATCTCCAGGCGTCATTCTTTTTTTAAACTACTGGTAAGCCAGACAGAATTTCTAATTCAGAGTTGATGAAAGTGTTTGGATGCACTAAACTAGTAGAATTTAAACCAAATAATTGTTGGCTTTTTGGAAATGAGAGAGTGTGGGTTGGTTGAGTTTTTCTGTGTACTGGTGATGAGAATGGAGATGAATTTGACTTAAGTTGCTCTTTTGAGTTTTTCTTAATTATAAGCTTTGGTTGGGAGATTAAATTATATTTTACTTTGCACTCGTTCATTCTGGGAGTGTTTGATGTTTTTGATAGGCCAGGCAGTGTATGAGGTTATGATTGAGCTTTATGTATACTGTATATATGTGTTTATATTCATTATAACAGCCTGTGGCCAAGTGTCAAGTCATCAGGCCAGGCTCAGTACCTGTCTGGAGGAGAAAGGGCTTAAGTACTGCTCAGGTCGAAGTGTGAGTAGTTGTTTCCAGCTGTTGTCCAGTGCAGCATGGGTAATCGTTCCACTGGTTGTAATGTTTTTCAGAAGCAGTTTCTGCTGATTTAATTGGATGATCCAAACCATCTAATGGAGTCTGCGCAGAGAACTGGGCAGGGAACAGGGTTCCCATGACCTGTGAGGGTGCACTAATTTTAATTGAGCAGGACCAGCGAACCCTCTACAGATGTAGCTGTCTAACCATGAAGATTCCCAAATATTTCTTCAGTATTCCTTCTTTTAAATTATTGGTGCAAATTATAGAATTAGTGTTTAAAAGTTTTAGGAATTAGCAGGTTTCATGTAAAATGTTACCTTTTGTGACAATCAGAAATTTGTTATATACTGACCAAATATTTTAAAGAAGATGTGCAGATTTAAATAGGAATGTTTAATTTTCTATATCTAGTCTGAAATAGCCATTCGCCTCTCAAAAATTGGAAATTAGCTCACTAACCAATGTGACTCCCTATCAGATCACTGTGTCTTCACTTGCGCTGTGATCTTGGTTAGTCTTGCTTCTGCCAATTGTGCTTCAGGGACATTCAGGTACATACATTCCTCTCTTCTACCTGCTGAATTGCTCATGTTGCACAAGCTGCAAGCTACTACATTTTAGAAATCAAATACTGTATCTGTTTTTAGATTGGACATAGTATATTTTAGTTTCTGTGGCTGGTTTGGGAAATGTGTTTTGCAGGGCAATCTTCAAGGAATTAAGGCCTGCAGACTGCTTTCCAAGCTGCAGTCCAAAATCCTGGGTCCCAGAATCTCATTTTTAGGCAGGTTGTTAGGCATTATATTGCACTTACACGACATGGCGACTTTACTGTTTTGTATTCTTATGTATATGCTGTATATACACCTCAAGCCCCATTATTATAAATGGACAGATGATGTACTGTACAATATTACAGAATCAAAGCTTAATCTTTTAATTTTTTTAACTACAAATTTTCAGGACAATTCTTTTCTTTTATTCTGTACCTCCAGTGGAAAAAAAATCAAAAAGGAGACTTTGGAAGGGGCTACTTTCTAAGAATCCAGGTTTTTGGCAGGCCTTAATGTCAGCTGTTCAGACTGCTGTGGTGGAACTGGAGTGAAGTGTGAGTGCAGTCGGTGTTTAATGTGGTTAAAATGACTTCTAGATCCCATCTTCTGGTCTGACCTCCAGCTTTGCATTAACTGACTGCCTTCAACTTACAGAGACCTAGACAGTGTATAGAGAGAATGAACTGCTGTATTCATCCCCACAAAAAGAAATCTATTCCTTTTTCATTGTGCAATAACAAGAGTAGATATTTCTCACATGTGATATATTTGAGCAGGGGGAAGGAAACTTTGTGTCCACTGTGAAGAATTTAATTGTGCATTACAGTCTTTTACTCTCCTGTCTTGTGCTACTCCAGTCTCCCTATTTTATTTCTTTCTGTCATTCTTGATGAATATCGGCTGAAAGCTCAAGGGGAGAGGAGATGACTATTCACTTTGACCATTGTAATTAGCATTGTTCAATTTTAGAAAACCTTGCTTGTTATTTTGTTGACTATTTCATACAGTTAAAGGGTTATTGGACCTACTACTGATTAGAATTAAAATAAATTTCATAGATGTTGTGCGTGAATGTTTATTTTTGTACAATTAACATTCAATGTCTGAATGTAATTTTTTTGGCTGGAATCAGTATTGACGTGGCACAGACTGTTGAACCTTGTGCGTTAAATTGGACAGAACTCTTCACACTCTTGGTGATGTGACTAGTCTAATAGATGCAGGAGAGCAGTAGGAGCTGTTGAATGTGAGGGTAGCCCAGGCCTGAGCCCCTACACAAGGCTGGGGGCTCTGTCTACGCTGAGAGTGTCACTGCTGTGTTACATCCAGTTCAAACACTAGAGAGCTGGTCTCCCAGCCACTGCTCCACAAGACCACCATTCCCACACTGTCTTTACAGCCCTGTCAGCTTTAGTTTACATGAGGACCAAGCTTCTTTTTAGACTTTTTAATGCTGGTTGTTGTCTTAAAATGCATTTTTCATTTTTTTTCTGAAGCACTTTATTAATAGAGAGGAGTGAGTTTTTATTCAATTTACCTGATCATAGAGCAGAAAGATATTGTGTTATGCTGTTGTCACACTCCTCAGTTTCTCCAGTAACCCTGTTCTGACACTCTGGGATCTCTATGAGAAGAATCATAGGAATCTACTGGTCCAATGAAAATGAGGATTGTGTATCTATGAGAGAGTTTAGTACAGAGCAAGATGAAGCAATGTTTTTCTCTCTACACATACCTGTACAGCACTGGTTATTGTACTTTTTTATTTTCTTCTATGATAATCCCATATAGCTGCTTAATAAATGGAAGATATGCCAAAATGAGAAAAGCCTCAATGAGAAAATGTTGAGTCTGTTGTCCTCCATCTTAGACTGCTGGTCAGAACTAAATGGATTACATCTCCATGGCGATGAACACAAACACACTACTACCTGTTGCTGTCTGCTCTATATATTCCCAAAGTTGTTATTCATCCCAATCATAGTTTAATATTTTAAATTAATGTTCTCTTGCTCATTAATGAAAAGGACCCCAGTTGTGGGTTTGATGTGGGGTCTGGGTGCAAAATATGAGCTAGGGCTTGCAGTGCACTTTTTTTCAGGTGTTTCATTAAGACTTTACAATGGTAAAGCAGGCTTTCTGTTCTCGCTCTTGCAATTCCTGGGAAATGACCAGCCAAATACTGTTCTTTCCAACCTATTGTGTTGCAGCTATTTGTTTGAGGAGTTGAGAAGTACATTAATCCCTGTAAATCCCATGTCTGCTCTTGTAGGCCTGTTGCAGTCCTAGCTTTAAGCAATAAGTAGACATTTGGACCACATGTTAACATACTCATTATGCAGGAGACAAATGGAAGCAGATGGAGGGAAGCCCTAGGAGGCACTGTGGATCTTTCAGATCGGGGTTGTAGACCCCTTTAACACACCCTGGTAGTTTGTGTTAAAGGTGTTGTGGCTAGAGGGCAGTTTGCATGGGTCTTTTTAGTCCTTCAACAGAGCTTCAGGGGATCAGAGAGCACTGGTAAGTACCAACCAGTTCTCTCTGGACATCACTTCATTGATTCCACTGATCAATAACAATAAACCACCACATCTGACCCCCTTCACATGAAAACTTCTGGGTACCATAAAGACCAAAAAAAATTATCAGGCTTGTTTGTATTGACCTAGAGCTAAGTGCTTGGAGGACTTTTTGACACTTCAGATCACTGATTTTTTGAGTGATGTGTAGCTGGAGTTCCTCTGAAAGTACAACAGCAGGATTGATGTCCGTTGCCCACCAATTAAAGATTTAGTCGGACTCCTGTGATCAATAATGAATTATGAATAATGAGGAGAGGAGCTGTTGCATTGTGTATTTTTATACTTGATTTTGTCCTGGTTATTTTTGGAAAAAGATCTAGAAATTATTTAAATGACTTATAATAAATGTATTCTGATAAAATATTCAAATCTAGTCTGTGTGATTTTTTTTCTCTCATGAACAGTTTATTAATTTAAATAGCCTTTGGGGGGAAATGTAGTAACTGCCATAAATCACCATACATCATACAAATATATACCTGGTGAACTGCATGCAGAGCAACAAATGTACATCACGCACCAAGCACCATACAGCTCTTAGACACAGCAGAGAAACCTAGAACAGCAGATTTGAACCACCATCTTAGGTACACCTCGTGAAAATATTGGTCCCTTACTGTCTGGTGTTCACATGCATCATCATACATTACAGTATGAAACCTGTTACACTGTCCCCCCGTGTCTACAGTGACTGATCAGTATCACTTTGGGCCAAGTCCACTTGGCACGTATCTTAACTGTGAGGATGGGATGTTCGAAGGTGTGGCTAGATTTCTAACTCAAATCAAGGACCTGATTTTATTCATCATGTCTCTGATATTTAGTCCTGGAAGAGGTCTGCATTGTCTTCTGGTTTCACTCTGGATTCTTGATTTTATTTGAATCATGTAATCACTTAATTGGTCTAGATTACTGCTGCTCATCACTGCTGTGAGAATTTAAGTTACTTATAAAACCTGGTGGTCTGTGGCCTTCCTGGACCAGTATTGAATTTTACTGCATTCCTTGAATGCTGGAAGGACTTAGAAACTTAGAGTCTTTGCTCACTTGGGCTTGGATGTGGTTTTAAGGCAGTATTGGTATAGCGCTGAGTCCGTCTGATAATCCCTTCTGCCTGGGTGCAAACCTAGTTAAGCCTCAGTCTGGCGGCATCTTTAAAGAAATTACAGAAAAATGTAATATACACACAGATGACTAGGGAAAAATCGGATGCTGATGAAGAGGAGGGCTGTAATATTCCTCGTTCATACTGAGTGAGATGGGTTCGGTTTTGAAAGGTATTACCGGCCAAGCCCAACCTTTCCTAGTTTCTCAGATCTGACAACAGCAGGCCAAGAGGTAACAACATCCCTGGCTGCTGAAGAGTGGCCAAACAAAACGTCCTCACCTGAGAATTTAAGGAATGACACTGAAATCCCAGAAATTTGCTGGTGAGATGTTTGTGGCCTCGGTTTATGGGCTCCAGTCTCCCATAGCGCAGACACCTCATGATCTCACAGGGGACTGCTTACAGTGCAGTATGAGTGGCACCTGTTCCACCCCCCAAAATCTCAGGGCTTAAGTTACACTGTAACGTATACAGCAGTCCCAGACACGAGGCCTAGCAGAGAAGTCAGAATTTAATTTTTTTTTTTTGTGAGTAACTCTTAACTCAGTTTGCAGAGTCAGCACCGTCTGACTGCTGCACTGCAGTTTTAACATTTTGTCCATCTTATATCTTGTTCTCTTTCTTGGTCTGACCACAGCATGAGTCTTTAAAGGAAGTGGCATCATGTTTTTGAAAAATACAGCAGCACGGTATGTGGATTTTGTTTCTTGTGAACTGTCTTACTTTCTCAAAGTTAGAAATCTGAATACCTTTGAAATGGATTATCTTTGGTCTGCTCAAACTGGTCAAATAATGCTTTAAATCTCCGTGATTTCTTCTGATGCGACAAATTGGTGTGGAATTCATGCTGAAAAGTGGATCTACAAAAAACAATTGTATTTCAAAGTCGCATGCAGAATAGTTTAAGATATTAATGAAATGCTATCAGGAATTGAAAATCCTTAGTCTCCAACTTGAAAGATTGTGAGGAAAGTTGATGAAATCTGACTCTCTGGGATCAAGAAATGCTGTCCTAGTTATGGCTTAAAAAATAAATCAGGCAAATGAACCTAATGGTGTCATATTCCTTGTAATATTTCAATGATTTTGTTGAATGTGTAAAAACAAACAAGTTGTGGTCAAACAAAAATTCCAAACTTTGTTAGTATTTGTGTAAGTCACCATAAAATAGTTAAGTATGACTCTGGTTAGGGGAGATCTTATCAACAGTTGCAAAGGTCGCAAAAGCAATATGATGGGAGTCTTAAGTACGTCAATCTACTGAAGTCCAGACTGTGCCAGGGTTTAAAACTCTCCTTTGAAAAGCTACCTATAAAAACTACAATTCCCGTTTTCACGAATATTTAGCCTACAAAATGACGAACAACATACTGAGAATCGTAAGAACGCAAAACGACATTGGAGAAGTGTGTGGTTGCTGTGGAAACGGTGCACAAGTTTGAGTTGTGTTGAAACGCATACGTGGGACAACGAGAATGAAGACAAAGCGGCGTTTGCTGTAATCATTAGTTATATATGTTATGCTAAGCTTTTTGGAAATTCGAACGTCCGTGGATTGCGTTAATTAAGAAACTGCCTTATCCTTACAGGCAGAGCCGTGACCAGTCGTTTAATATCATTTCAGTTTTGTTCCCGCTTCAAGACGAGCAGGGCTTAGAGGTTTCTGATCCAATGCTGGGAAAGCGAAATTTGGACTGAAGAGAAGGATTATAATTGTAAGATAATGTGACAAATCTTTAGCGTTCGTGGAGTAGCAACAACGAAAATGGATTTTATAAGCTTTAACGTCGGAGGCTCGCCTCGAAACGGAATTATATGCGGATTTTGTGTCCTGCTTTGTTATTTCGTATAAATTGTAATTTTGACAAGATTGAAATGATGCTATCTTAATTGAAATAAAGACTCGGTACAATACATACAGCACAGGTTGCGGAGCTTTCAGTGTGACCGCAAAGATCGACTGCACTACGTAGACAACAACACCGGGAACTTAGAATTTATGGACAATAAGCATTCATTTAAATCCAGGTAGATTTATGATAATCACAGTAATATTAAGGGGCTAAATCAGTCTCTTGCGTAGTGTTCATTAAACAAAAAAACAAAGGTAAATATGTAGATTTTAATTGAACGCCCTGGGGCAGTTTGTAGACCGAGAAGCGCTTTCTGTGATAAATCGAGCGCTGAAAGAATCCTCCATATTTAAGGAGGTGCAGTGAGGTTTCGTTCAGTTACATTGCCTTAATATCTCTCTTCCTGCGTTTTTGTAAAAAAAAGTTCAGCGTACTGAAGTTGTGGTAACGATTCAGAGACTTGAAACAGTACAGTTTGCAATTTTGAAATCTAAGTGGGTTGCAACATTGCAACTTTATGCAACCCAACACAGCGCTCTGGGCTCGGTCCAGTTAGAGTTTTGACTGCTGAGAAGCAAGGACGTTCTTGAATATTCAAGTGGGGATGATAAACAAGAACAACAAAACTAGCTAAACACAAAGACTGAGCAGAGTGGAGACTTGGCAGTTCTGTTGCTTTCTCAAAACCTCTACTAGTCTTCTTCTGGCCACTGTGGATCTTCTGCTATTGGCCTGTGGTTGTGTGCACAATGCTTCAGGCCGGCTCAGTGCAGCTGCTGTGCCTGACTGCCAGCAGCGGAGTGCCTCTCTTCTGCCGGGGCGCAACCAGGCCGCTGCCTTTCTCCATCATTGGATCCCTGAACGGCGTGCACATGTTTGGTGGGGGCCAGGGCACAGTGCTGTCGAGCTGCGTGACGGACCGCGGCGGCAGGGTGCTGTGGCGGGTCTTCCATGACACCGTGGTGCTGATCGCGGTCAGCAGCCAGGAGAGCGCCGCCGTGAGCGAGCTGCGGCTCCGCCGCCTGCTGGAGAACTCCTGGAACGCCATGGTGCTGGTGCTGGGGCTGGACGAGCTGGCAAGCGCCAGGAACGTGGAGCGGCTGAAAAGGGACCTCCGTTCCTGCTACCGGCTCATTGACGCTTTCCTGGAGGGTGAGTGGGATGGGATGGGCGACCTCATGCACTGTGCGGACTGTGTGGTGCCCTTGCAGCCTGCCTTGTTACAAGAGGTCTTGGACTCCTTTGCCCACGCTGCTGACAGCGAGTTTGGCTGCCTGCTGACCCACGGCAAGATTATAGTTGCCACCGAGAAGTGGTGGCGCCTGGCCCCCCAGGAAGTGGTGCTTCTCTCTGCTCTGGTGCGCACCCTGGATGGCACAATTTCACGGGATTACCCTGTTTTCCTGCCACAGGGCAGCCCCACTGTGCCCCATCGCCTCCTCTGTTTCCAGCTGCTCCCTGGGTTAGATGTGTGCGTGCTTTGTGGGCCAAGTCCATCTCTGCAGAAGGCTGAGAGTGAGCTGGTCGTCCAGTTCTGGTCTCCTGTAATCGACGCGCTGCATGGCTGCCTGGCTCTGAGGGACCGCTGCCTGCCCAGCTCAGTGACGTTACAGCACGGAATCCTTGGGCTGCTGCTGATCAACCGCGAGTCACGTCGCGCCATTTCCACTGTGCACCTCTGGGCAGGCGCTCCTGCCGACGTCCCCTTGCCTGCCCGCAGACGGGAGCTGCTCCGTGCCTTGTACACGCTTGCAATCACCCGCTACTTTTTGGCAGAGGACGCACAGGAGGAGCATCGCTCCGTAGACGGACTGGAGGAGGACTTCCCTGCTGGATTTTCCCATCAGCCAGTGCAGTTCTACCTGGCTACTGACGAGTGCAAATGCTTTGCCGTGCAGACCCCTCAGCACCAGCTTTACCTGCTGACTTCTGTGACTGTCCCCACCTTCGCTCTCCGATCCCTAGCCACACGCACCCTCTCCACCCTTCTCAGTAATACCGGGTTTTAAGCCTGGGTGCAGGACATACTGGGAAAAACTGTGAAATCAAATCTGGAATGGTTTCAACCAAAGATGTGCAAAACTCAATCATGTAAAACACACCGGGCTATCATCTCTCTAGTGAGTTACTGGCACGAACAACTAGAGTGTCACATCAAGTTATAGAAATTGACAGCACTTTTCAATCTCTTTCTGAATGACTTTGATATAAACTCAAATGGTTTGGTCCTTGTGTGGCCTACAGCGAAGGTCTTCATCACGTTGGATGTCACTCTGTTTGGCAGATTGTTGGATGCGCAAACTGGAGTATTAAATGGTTGAGTTTATCATGAAGTTAACAGATACATTGCCCTCTCACATGGTTGAGATTTCGTACATTTTTCATGACAGAACCACTTCTTTTCTGCTAAAATGATAATCTCACCATTGAACTTGGCCATGGCTCGTGAAACATAAAACTTACGTACACACAGGCTGTAGCAGAGATTTTGTCAGTAGAAGGGGCTGCTTGTCTCCTATATCTGACAGCTAGTTGTGGCTGTGAGAGAGCTCATGTTTCTGAATAGAAAGATATGTTATATGCATTGTATGGTTCATTTATTGCAGATTGAATGCTAATTCAACTGAATTTTATTTCTTAAGGTTTTTAATTTTATTACTAATTAGGTAAATAAATCCCAGGTAATGCCCTGGTTCTGTTCGTTTCTGAGGGAAAGAGAGTTAAAGTGATCATTTTTGTAATTATAGGTTATTTATACAGAAAATCAAGTGTTTTAACCTCTTTGCAAGAACCCATAACTGTTAAGCAAGAATAAAATGATTTCTATTTTCAGATTTTGTCTTTTGACTGGAGTTTGAAATATGTGTTAACACATGAAATCACATCTTCTGGAAGCAATTGTGCAAAACCAGGATTATATTAAATGTTGTCTATAAAGAGCAATATATTTAAATTTATTTACAGATTATGACATTAGAGTTCTTAGAGGTCATTGTGGTCACCTGAAACCAGTATTAAATACTAACTTGGAAGGCTTGGCTTCATGATTTGTTTTTATTGGCTGTGCCAAATTGTACATTTGTAGGAAGCTTCCAAAATAATGTATGTGTGTGCTAAAGTGGACAATCAGTTGTTAGGTTTTTTTTTCGTATACCCACCCGATCTGAAGATCTATTACAGGTTGAGCCAAAGAAGAGCATTTCTAGTAGCCCTTTGACTGAACAACATCAGTTTACTTCTTAGCTCCAACTCCATTCTCACAAATACAGTGCTGATCATATTGAAGTTGACATTGATATTTTACATTGACATGTCTTAAAATACAATGACAGTCCAGTTTGTTGGCACTCAAATATACACATCTAGTGAGTTTAGGTTTATATTGGATGACAATTTGCGCTCATTGACATTAATCAAGATTTGTAGGTTCTTATAAGATCTAGACCCCAGTCTCATGTGCTGAACGATTGAGATGCAGCTTTTGTCTGTATTGTAGATTCAGTTTTTACTTGCAGTCTTAAATAATTGATTATTTATTATCTTAATTCAGCTGTTTTTTTTCATAGGGTTTTGGTTAAAACAGGTTTAATATATCAATGCAGAAAAGTTACTGGTTTACTCTATATAACTGGTCTGAATTAAGTACAGGGGGTGATTTTACAAAAGTAATTTAATAATAATTAATAATTGCTTACACTTATATAGTGCTTTTCTGGACACTCCACTCAAAGCACTTTACAGGTAATCTCCTCCACCACCACCAATGTGCAGCATCCACCTGGATGATGCGACGGCAGCCATAGTGCGCCAGAACGCTCACCACACATCAGCTATCATTGGGGAGGAGAGCAGAGTAATTCCAATTCATAAAGCCAATTCATCTCTCTCATCCTAGCGTTAATCCCGCGTCAGGCACGCCTGTGGTGGTTTGAGCTGACGTTGCCATTAAATGTGACCGAGAATACTCCGACTGGCGTGTCGCTCTGCCTGCCGTCATAGGGGGGGTGGGGGGAGGAGAACAAAGTAATGTAGCCAACTCATAGTGGGGGATTATTAGGAGGCATGGGGAATTTGGCCAGGACGCTGGGGTTACACCACTACTCTTTTAGAGAAACACCCTGGGATTTTTAATGACCACAGAGAGTCAGGACCTCAGTTTTACATCTCATCCGAAGGACGGCACCTGTTTACAGTATAGTGTCCCCATCACTATACTGGGGCATTAGGACCCACATGGACCGCAGGGTGAGCACCCCCTGCTGGCCCCACTAACACCTCTTCCAGCAGCAACCTTAGTTTTTTCCAGGAGGTCTCCCTACCAGGTACTGACCAGGCACACATCTGCTTAGCTTCAGTGGGTTGCCAGTTGTGATTTGCAGGGTGATATAGCTCCTGGTAATTTAACTCACCTAAAACAAAATGAACAGGTTAAGGTAGCCATTTAATAAATTCAGATACTGTTTCACCATGTCTTAGATTTAACAAGCTGATTTCCCATCGAGTCTTAATTTATCATGTTTTCACACTTAAAATTTGGTCTTATTGAGTTTTCCAAGTCTGTTCAATCTGGGGCAAAATACCAATTGGTCTGTCAGTATGGCTGAACCAGAGGCAATGGTTTCAAGAGCAGGTTGAGCACTACAGTACTTTAGAAGTCACCAGCTGGGATCTGTCATGAGCTGAGCTTGACCATTATTCCCCAAATGGGGGGGAATAATTCAGGCTACTGTGAGCATTTGGTGGTCTTGAGCCAGCCAGGAGGTCCTCAGCCTGCCAAACAACAGCAATCTGTGCAACTTCCAGTGTAATAAGGGTGTCGTTTATCATTTCTTCAGTCAATGGAACTCAATATCAGAGGAGTACTTGCACAGATCTCACCCCTCTCATTCAGATACAAGTGTCATAGTTGAAAAGGCAATTTTGATTCATAATCTAATTCCAAATTCAAGGAGTACACAAAGATTTGTTTTCTTTCAAGTAGTTGAAATCTAAGGGTAGAGAAAATATTCTGTGCAAAATTATAGCGCATCTTGTCAATATTATATTACTGTAAAGAATTTTGTGTGCTTTTCTTGATTTAAGTGGTGTTACTAGATCTATGCAAACGCTTTAATCTTATGTCTACTCTTTCTGCAGTGCAATGCAGCTTGTTATACTTGCTCAGTGATGTGCACTCTAAAATGAACTTGGAACAGGTTCTTAAAAAGTTCTCCAAACTAATGAGGAAAAACACAGTTATCAGTAAATGATCTGTCCTTTTTTTGTAACAATTTTGTTGTTGCCTCAGTCCTTTATTCACTAATGCAGGTGATAAGTCTTTCTTAATGCAGAAAAAAAGTTATGTTATCTCAATGCTCATTAAATAGATTCTTCTGTTTAACATAAACCATTGCTCTTATTCCGTTTACCCCCCTGGCCAGGGCAAGAAAGGCTTTGGCAAATGCATAGTGTTTGTACTGTAAATGGCTTCAGTGATTGGGGAACATGGTTAGATGGCTTTCTACCAGCCTTAAATAACAAAACAGGCCTCGCTGCAGCTCTGAACTTAACTGAGCTAAACCAAACCAGGAAGAAGGGGAGGCATCCAAGTATCTGCGCACAGTTTGGTAAATATTCTTACTTAATATGGCTCGCTCTGCTTCGACTCCGATGGCTTCTTCTCCTTTACAGAATTAATCCCCACCAAGATATTTGCCGTTTGTAATTCTTCTGAAGTACCATTGTCATATCTATCGAATAATTAACAATGCAGTGAATGTGTTTCTATGTACATGACTGACCTGCTAATCTTTTCTCCCTTAAATTTTCATAAAATGTATTTTTTGCCCTAAAGTAATGCAGAATCTCCTGTCTTAAATTAATATATTGCTTAAATTAAAACTTTTTTTTTTTCCAATGTAAAGTACAGTTTTATTCCTATTACAATCCGGTCACATTTCTTTGTAAAAAGGTGCTCCTCATGGGTGGCACATTTGCTGAGGGGTTAGGATTGCTGCCTGGCAGTGCTGGGGCCCTGGGTTCAATTCCATACCTGGGGTGCTATCTGAAAGAAGTTTGTATATTCTCCCTGTGTTTGCGTGGGTTTCCTCCGGATACTTTGGTTTCCTCCCACAGTCCAAAGACATGCTGGTAGGTTAATTGGCTTCTCTGAAAATTGGCCCTGGTGTGAGTGTGTGTGTGTGTGTCCTGTGATGGAGTCCGCACTGGGGTGCAGCTAGCCTTGTGCCAGTTGCGTGCTGGAGTAGGCTTTGACTTCCTTGTGACCCTGAATTGAAAGAAAGAAAAAGGATGGATGGATGGTGCTCCTCATGTGTTTCCACAGCACTTCACAGTTGAAAGACAGCCATCAGTGCAAATTTAACCACAGGCCAGACCAACAGAATACGCCTTGAGTGTCACTTTAAATGAATGCAAGAGCCAGCGATAGGAAGCCTGACACTGGCCAGCTGCACCTAGTATGGAGGTGCGAGAAGATGCAAGGTGTGTTTCTAGACATTGCTTTTTTTAACGTCTGCTAAAGCTTTCCATGATTTTACAAAGGTAAAAGATGACATCCAGGCTTTCCCTGCCAATCGTTAGAGTTCTGTTCCTACAAAATCTGCAGCTGGCAAAACCACGTTTGTCAAATACTTCAGTATGTGGGAAATATGGGGTTTGGTTCCCAGGGTTTGTGTTAACTAATCAATGGCTAATACAACTTGCAGATTGCTCCCTTACAAACTACTAATACAATAACATGAATTATAATTCATGAAAGTAATAGCATTTAATAATAAAATGGAATTACTTACCTTGAATCATCAGACTTTACTTTGCAATACTGGTCCTCCTTGACTCCCTTTTTCTTATTGTCCTTCTGGTGGACTCATTTACAGCCAGTGACCTGCCCAGTGAGGCACAAACCCATCTAACCCTTCTAGTTTCTCATCCAAGTCCTTCACTTTACTTGTCCTAATGTGCACATCTTTCCTTATTTCTCACTCATCTTAGCTTAGAGGCCATGGTTGTGATTGAATTATCACAGCACAAATGGATAAAAAGTATTGATGTAAGAGCGTACTGAAATCTTGTTCACGATAATGTAAAAAATACGCAACTGATCACCTGGCTGGGTGAAGATGTGTGAGGGAGGCAAGAGAACACCACAGGCGTGAGCTGGTGGCAAAGCCATGAGCTGAAGCAGTTATGAGCAAGGGGTTCCCTGCTGTTGAGATGAGTCCCATGGTTGGCAAACACCTGAGTGTTGTCTTGAAGCTAAAGAAAATAAAGCTAAATAGCACAGCTACACCAAGGAAGTAGATAACAACAAGGAGCTTTACTGCAGGGATAGTACTTAAAAACTCAGCCAGCTCTTAGGAAAAGCTGTGGCACTACTGCTGGACTACTAGAACTACATTAATACACAATTTTCAAACTCCAGTTCCAGCATCAGCAGTCTTGGTCCGGGGGGGGGGGGGGGTGCAATTTGCTGGCCGATAAAATATTCAACCCAATTAAGGCATTCAGTTCAGTTCAAACTCGCAAGATATCATGGCACCCCTGGGTTTGAGCCTGGGAACCACACATAATCACGCAACACATGATAAGTTATTAATAAGAACAGCACACAATTGAGGCATTACTACCTGGTCAGCTTGTCAGATCTCAGAAGCTAAGTAAGGTTAAGCCCAGGCGATAATGGGATGGGAGACCTCTTAGGAAAAGCAGGATGCTGCAGTAGTGGTGTTTGTGGACACTACCTCTGTCTGGACCAACCTTGTGGAAGACAAGGGAGCAGCTGGGTGACGTGGCATGGGTTTAGCACTCAAGCTCTCTGTGTATTTCCTAAGAGAGACTAACTATATTTCATATGACAGGCAAAAGCATACCAATCCACCTGTTCTTATCTAGATTGTACATTGCTTATTGGCTCAGAAAGATTAACCTGATGGAAAGCTACAGATTGCAGATGCCTCTAAAGCAGTGGTCCACAATCTTGCTACTTGCTACCTTTTGGTTTTCATTCCAAGCCTAAATTAATCAAAGTATATTGATTGTGTAACTGAGGATTCGGCCGGAAACAAGACCATCAGGTTTTTGGTCACCAGGACCAGGACTGGGAAGCACTGTTCTAAAGCCTGGTGGGCTGCGAATCACTGAAAAGAGGCAAGAGCACAGATGTATTACAGCAGAGCTAAAACAGAGAGAGACAGTGATGATATACAATATCTAGATTAATTATTTTCTACACGATGACCTTCCAGTTCGCTCCATTGTAGTTCTTTATCACAAACTCTGTATTACTTATGATTACGATATTGATCGTTCTCATTACTAACTAAAAACTAGTGCAATATTATTGTACACTTCAGTGGATTGGAAAGTTGTACATTTAGTAGCCTTGTTCTAAATAATGGAAATGTCACCTCACGTCTGCAGTTGTTGATGTCTAAAGAGACCCAAAACACAGCTGGATTGCAGCCCTTAAAGACAGCAGTTGGGTGCCCCTGCTCTAATATTACGCTACGTTGTTTTCTTCGCGGGAAGAAACAGGTGCAAAGGCAGCATGGTGTGACCAGTGTACAGTACGAATAAGTCTCGAGATCTGAAATGTGCTCCTGCCAGCCTGACTGTGGGGGTAGTTTCTTATTTATCGACACCAGAAGCCTCTTGGAATAGACCTGAACATTTACTGGGGCGCAGAGGGCTTAGTGGGATCACTGCCCAGCACGTGATTAGGAGTTTCTTCACCGGCTGGAGAAGAGAGGGAGAGAGAGTAAAGTAGCTGTCTTTGACTTGAGGACAGGCAAAGAGCAACCATTGAGCCACTCCCTTCTTGCCGGTATTAAGGTACTGTGCTGTACAGCTAATTTGTAGACTCCCTGCTCTTAGTTGTTTAATCTTGTATTTCCATTTGTAATTTGTGATTCTGTCTGTCTCTGTGTCAGTGCGTAGGTCTGGGTGTCTTGTTTGACCTCTAAGATCTTTTGTGATTTGTCTGTCTGCTTTGATGCTTTTTTCTCCCTTTCATCTTTCTGTTCATCTGTCCAATAGCTGGCTTAGCCTTTCCAGTTCCAACTGTCCAGTATCTATGTGTTTGGAAGAGATAGTTCAATTTCTTTCTTAATAGTATGTGTTGTGTATGGACTCTGTTGACTGTTAGGGATTAAAGTCATCTTGGGGTGTGGGATGTTATTTTTTCATCTTTTAAAATGAAATTTTAAATAGGGATCACAAAATAAAGGATTACGAGTAATAGACTGAGTGGGGTAATGGATAAGTAAATTAAATAATTATAACCTCTGAATTGTAAAGGGTTTGCTGAGAATATATATGTATCAGAATTATAGTGCTTAATAACTTGAGTTCTTTGTTCTCTGGCACCGGTTTAGTGAAAAGAGTAATAAACCAGGCACACTGGGTAACACATAGATTTTTTATTATTAATGTTACAACACAAACTAAACAACACACAACTTAAACATATAACATACAAGTTGCATTATTTACAAACTAGTCATCCCAAAGGCCTATGTCCTAACCAACATGAAAAACCCCAGACTGCAATAAAGTGTTTGAATCCGTCAGGTATATAATGCCTAACGGGCCCCAAAATAGAGATTAATCTACCTTCTGCACCAAACAGAATACAGCCTAGAGTTTAATCTCTCTCTATAAACCTGGATTCTACAAGGTGAATTGGCAAGCTATCTCCCTATTCCAAAATGCATCCACTAACCATGAGCTGCTGTGTTTAACCAAGGGGTTCTCTCTATATGGGAAATCTGAGTTTCTTGTATCAGGGTTTAAATACTTAACCCAAATCTAGTCTTAAAGGTTGATCGGAAAAAGTACCTCTGTTGTCTTCTTCTCTTGTGTCTTGCTGTCCTTTCTCTCATCCTTCTCTCTCTGCTGCTTCTCTCTTCTGTCCACCTGCCTGTCTGTTTTTATCCTGTGTTCTTCAGCTGCTGATGCCTCTTAATTATTTGCCAAAACTTAACTTACCAAAGTAAACCAGATGATTATCTTCTTGCTTTGCTTTCTGATTCCTTTCTTGCTTTGCAGCCCCTGAGATGGTGACATTAAATGTTGACCTATCTAGATGGTTGACTTTTGTCACTAGATTCTTGACACACCTTGACAGCCACTTCCAATAACCGTAACAATGCCTGTAATAGATGGTGGCTTAGCTTGATGGTCACAAGGATGTAAGTTGTTGTGTATCAGTCAAAGGTGTTTTCTCTGGTTCAAAGTTCAACTGTGAACTCTTGAAAAAGCACACTTCCTCACTCTGTAGTTTATCTAATGCTGTGCTTTTGTAACTTGTGGCTATAACTTGAGTCAGAAAAAAATCTTTCAGATATCACTCCTAATATATCACAAAATACAGTTTGCCCAAGTCTGGTCGTCTACCCTTTTAATGTGATAATGAGGTATATGTCTAACCTTAGATGACTGTCGTCATGGTTGGTCTCCTTGATATTTTTGTTCGGGTCTCAGGTCAGTATTTTGACATTTGAAGCCCAGCTCTCTGTACATACAGTACTGAGGAGCTTGTGAAAGAGACCAGCTGAGTTTCCATGTTCTTTCTGCCAAAAATAAACCATAGTCATAACCCTGATCTGAGATACAGGATTTGTCAGAAACTGACGGTAGGACCAACCTTCCAATAGGAGGATGATTTTCTAAAGTTTTACATTTAGTGCTACAGCACATCCGCTCTTTCAATATGCAGAAGACTGTTTGATGGCCCTGCCAGTGACGTCCCCATCTAGTCTGACTGGTTGAACAGACTTAATGCACCTTATGTGATATCTTTAAAGATTTATGTCACAGTGTAATCCTGGCTTTATTTAATGAAAGGTAAGTAGGAATTAAAGGAAAGAAGGTCTTAATAATTAATCAGGGCTATGGATATTAATTTAGAGTACTGTTTTACATAGTATCTTACAGAATGTTGTGTAAATACTGTGGCTCACACCTGAAGAATGCTCCACAGCTGAAACATTCTGTTTTCTCTCTTCTCTTGTCAGCATGGAATAAACCTACTTGTTCCATCTTACAGAATAGTTATATTGTAAGTTACTGCCAGTAATAGAATAGTTTTGCTGAATAAATTATAAGTAGAGCAGTGTTTATCATAGTTCTGGAAAATTGGTTATGTGTTTTTAGCCACTTTCATGTAAGAATTGTCCGATGTATTCTGTAGAAAAGGTAACATTGTAGAGAATGCCTCAACATATCTTGTACAGTATCTCTGAGAAGAACTGAGCATTGTAAATTAAAAGCACTACAATGATTTACTTGAAATGGCAGAGCAGGTGTGTATTTTAACTTAAAAGAGAGTATTCAAACAGTTCCATGCATCACACCTGTCCCCATTTATAGTCTCATAGCCCCTGGTCATAAGTACAAATTAACTCGATGCAAATAATTCAACCTGGAGATCAGAAGGATTGGTTGTTTTACGTTTTGTAATGCATTCAGCAGTAAAATGCCTCAGGTCAGCAGAGACCTGAGATCTGGCAGAGCTAAGAGATTGGCCAAGTGTTGCAATGCTGTAACCCCACACCAGGCAGGGAGCAAAGGACAGAGTGCCACCCCAGGAAGGAATTCATGGCTCATGCTGAAGGAGTGCTTGCTATACAGGAACATGAACTGCACCCTAAGAACGATGTGTCTGTGGATCTTGATCTAAGTGTTTCATGTGTTTAAAGGCTTTGATAGGTGACCAGATACTGATCTGTGTAACTTCTCCATTTTGTGTGGGGTGGTTTTGTTGCAGTTGTATTATTTCTATATTGAGGTTAATGCAGCAGGACTCTGTATTTATGCCATACAGATACAGTCTTTGAGGCACTTGGTTGTTTTCTTCTAGATAACATAATATAGGAGGAAGCGCTCTGAGTGCACAATACCCTGCTTTTCTTCAGTACCATCTCAAGTCCATAACTAGCTTAATTAATACTAATAATACTTATCTAAAGGTCATAGTATGTATTATATACACTGTGTCTTGAATCTAATGCTTACTTTATTATTGTTAATGTCAATAGAGCTTGACGTTTTGATAATGTGTCATGGTAAAAAAACAATTTGATTGTTTAAGATAAACATGAGCTTAATTTGGACTAAAAAAGCCTTGCAGCCCTTCAGTAGTTCTCTTAGAGCCCCCAGGTCAACACAATCCAAGAACGCTCTCATCCAAGAAACAGCCAAAGAAACACAGATGCTGTTTCCAAGAATCTGTTGATACATCATAGGTCATGGTGACCATGAGCATTTTATGTGAATCTGGCATGAAGCCTGCATGGACCCTCTATTACAGGATGACCTGGAGGGCCAGTGTCTGCGGGTTTTGTAGGTCTCTTCAAAGCACCTGCACCTGATGAGTTGCAAAGGGAGCCAGTGTGACTTGGGGTTTCGAGAAACTGGATCAGTTCTATAAGAAAGCCAATTGAGATCTTCATGGCAGCGATGTGTGCTTTACCCAGGTCATTCATCCATTCCTACAGCATGAACAACAATGAATGTAGCACAGCTTTTTGTAACTCTAGGACACTCTTTAACTCATCAGAATTCCAACCACTTACCCTTCTGTTTGCCACAGGTTGGGTACACCGGCTTCCCATTACTCTTCTAAGTTGCTCCACTAGGCCTCCTGGATTTGATAAAATATCACAAAGTTCTCTTGGCTTTTTAGGGCAAAAAGGATGGTCTGAGCCAACTGGATGGGATGACTTTGGCATATGTGCTCAGCAAGTGCCATGACACTTCCCCTCTGGGAACGGCTGCACCCTGATCCAAGTCATCTTCAACAGACACTAATTGAAATCAATTTGAACTTTGTTTTTCAGTTATGATGCCCAATGAGGGTGGCAAAGTGGCACAGTGGTAAGCACTGCTGCCTCACAGCTCTGGGCCCCTAGGTTCAATTCCAGACCTAGGTTGCTATCCAAGTGAATTTAGAATGTTCTCCTCGTGTTTGGGTGGGTTTCCTCCAGGTGCTCCGGTTTCTTCCCACAGTCCAAGGGCGTACTGGAAGATTAAATGGCCCCTGGGAAAATTGGCCTTGGGTGTGAGTGTGTGTGTGCGCGTTTGTGTGTGCCCTGTGATGGATTGGTGTCCCATCCAGGATGAATCCTGCCTTGCTCCTGTTGCTTGCTGGGATGGGCCCTGGCTCCCCTGTGACCCTGTACAGGACAAAGTGGTTAGAAAACCAAAGGAGGGATGTTTGTAGAACAACTTCACAGATTTCCTTTGGATTTTAATTTATATTTTTTATGATTTTGTTGCAACCTAATAGCAAATTGGTCCTCCTCTTGCCCTCAGAACTGTCTGAACTGTCAGGGCATGGACTCCATAAGGTGTCAAAAGTGCTACACAGGGATGCTGGCCCATGACTCCAATGTTTTCCATCTTTGTTGCACATTAGCTGGCGGTGGATCTTTACTCCGCATAGCTCATTCCATCCCATCCCACAGATGCTTGATTGGATTGAGATCTGGTGACTAGGGAAGCCACAGTATTAAGCTGAATTCACTGTCACTTTCATGGAACCATTCCAGGACTTTTCTAGCCTTGTGGCATGGAGCTTATCCTGTAGAAAAAGCCAGTTTAGTTGATTGGTACACAGCAGCCATAAAGGGATGCACCTGGTTGGCAGTGATGTTCAGATATCCTGTGGCATTCTAATGTTGCTCTACTCGTTTCAAGGGTCCCAATGTGTGCCCTGATCACACACCCCACACCACTACACAAACACCAGTCTGCATTGTTCAAACCCAGCAGGATAGATCCATGGACTCATGCGATTATCACCATATCCTGGTCCTCCCATCCGCGTGAAAGAGCAGGAACCAGGATTGATCAGACCTGGCGATGTTTTTCCAGTCCTCCAGTGTCCAGTCTTTGTGTTCCTTAGCCCACTGCAACCGCACCTTCTTGTTTTGTGCTGACAAAGTACAACCAGTTGTACATTCTGATATGCCTCTTTTGGCACCACTGTACTCAGTTGTTACTGGACTGACTGTATCTTGTCTGTTACTCTGCACAAGTTGTGTCAGCCTTTTGATCAATGGTCTGTTGCACAGGACTGCTGTTGAATAGGTGTTATTTGGGTGCTGGCACATTCTCAATACACCTCGGACACCTGTGGTCATGCGTGAAAAACCACGGCAAGTGTGCAGTTCCTCATACACTTGCTGGCGTTTTTGCTGGTGCCCACTACCATGCTGCGTTCAAGTTACCTAAATCTTTTGTCTTGCCCATTTTTTCTCACAACTCCTTCTGTACCTAATAAACTGGCCACTCAGTGTATTTAAAAAATTTAAATCCATTACACCTAATTGTTTTGGGTTTTCAATGTACAGTACATCAGCAGAAAAATACATCATCTCCAGCTAATGTATGATCACTAGAGGGCAGTGCTGTACTGCCTGTGTTCGCTACTTTCACCACCCAGCAGTATGGAGTTCAAGGACTGGAGGTGTATAGAGCTGTTTAATTAGACCTGAAACTGTTGGAGACTTCAAGTTAAAGTAAATTGAAATCTGTTGCTTTTGAGACTAAAACTTTTGAGAGAACTTTGTGAATTACCATCAAGTGTCTGGACTTCTTAAGTGAATGTTACAAGATAGTGTTAAATACTGAACATCCACATGTTCAGTCAGACTTTTTGGTGTAAGTCTGCATTTTCTGAGCTGTGAGACTCACCACAGTATAGCTCTGTGGTGTGTTGTGTCCACACAGGGCTCTGTCTGGAACAGAAGGTATTTTGTGTCATTGTGGGTTAATGTCTGTATTATTGTGTGTGGTTGTGCCAGAATATGCCTGTAGTGGAATAAGACATGTGTGTGTGAATGCGTGTCGGGGTTGATTTAATAACTATTTGTGTAGTTTATTAAAAAAATAAGTCAAAATAAAAGTTTTTAAAGTCATTTCATTAATGTTATTTTGGACAGTTTCATAATTAAATGTACACTTCACATTTGATTGTTAATTCACCCTGTCCAGTCTCGGTGTCCAGGGACTCTGGAGTTAGACAGGACAACTTCTTATATTTTGATACACGTCCACTCACACAGTCGACTCCTGGAACCCGCCCCAGGATGTAGCAGACAAGTAGACAAGATAAGCTGCTACTTCTGCAAGGTGCTTAGCTGTGCAAGGAGAGCAGGGTGTGTCTGGACGAGGCAGCTGTTAGATAAGAGCCAAGGCAGGACCTGGCGTTGCATAATCACTACAGAAGATAGGTTTTTATTCTAACTGGAAAAATAAATACAGCTCTCATTCTGGATCATCTGGTTTATTCCAGTAAATGGCAGTATCCCATAGCTTTGACCTGCATTACAACTGATTACTGTGGTGTCCCAGAGTGAACTCAATCCATTGCTTTCTTGACTGACTTCACTGTATGTCTTGTAAAAGTGTGAGAGCTGTCGCATTGTGAGACGCAGCCTTTCAGAACTCTAGCCGGTACAGTGTCAGTTTCAAACTCTTTTTGCATTTTGCACTGCATTAATACCAAATTGTCAGGCTAGGACGTGGTCTTTTGACAGCTGGTAAAACTACTACCTTTCAAAATTCAGCAGCTGGGTACCGCGGAGAAAATCACAGTAACATTTGGGCTCGTCATTTCCCATATTTTTTTTCCAACCACTCACCTCTTTTTAAATGATAATTAGCAGTCACTGAGTGTTTCACTTTCACTGAAAAGTATTCATGAATCATTGCCCTAGGAGTTTAGCATGCTTCCTTATTAACAATGAATATTTCAAACATGATACTGCATGCTTTTCTATTCTGTTGAAAAGACTATTGGTCTCCATATCTCATTTAACCTCTAGTGAAACTAAACCCTTACAGAAATATCTTAAAAACATGTAAAAATGAACTCCAGGCTGTGAAGAAGCAGAGATAAAATGCAAAACGGGCTCTGTAATTAGTGATCATCTTTACCTGTGAACTGTGCTAGAGGGCTTGAGGAACAAAACAACTCTGCCGCTGTGATGTGAAATAAAATGCAGCACACATTGTCTTGCATTTCTCAGAGTCTTAGTGTTTGTTCCTGAGAAACATAATCAGCTTATGGTAAATTTAACAGAATGTCACATGATTTGGGGCGGAGCAGTGGCTCTGTGGCTAAGGATCTGTGCCTGTGGCTGGAAGGTTGCTGGGTCAAATCTTGCAGCTGGCAGAGGAATCCTCTGTTGGGCTCCTGAGCAAGGCCCTTAACCCCAACTGCTCCAGGGGTGCTGTACAATGGTTGACCCTGCACTCTGACCCCCAGCTACTTTCCCTGTCTGTGTGTCTGTGTCTCATGGAGAGCAAGCTGGGGTATGTGAAAAGACAAATTCCTAATGCAAGAAATCGTAAAGGGTTAATAACGTGATGTTATGTTATGTTAAACACGGTATAAACAATGAGCTCCACTTAGAGGACGATTTTAGCAAATGTTTGCTCCACTGCAAAAACTTTCCCCTCCTCTTCTGTCTGCGCGTATTATCCATGGGAAATTCCAAAATTAAGGCTTTCATTCTCTTTCCACAGCTTCTTTGTCTCTTGATGCTTTTGCTCTTTTAAAGTTTATTGTCTGCCTTCAGAGAACTGCAAGCTTATCTTTCTCTGCAGCAAAACCCTTGGAAATCACCTCTGATGGTTTACAGGAGGATACTGAACACTTATGGACTCAAAGCCTCTTCTCCCCATAAAGTTTTCTTCTGCTCTTGTTTCTCTAAGGATCCCTAAGATACAGTTCATGCTTCTTTATACATTTCACAGCCCAAACGCCAAACTGCAACTGAAGCACTAAGTCAAATACCAAATTCTGTCTGATGAATTGAGCCAGGTTCAATTGTGTTTTTACAGTGCAGTAGTTGCTGTGATACCCAGACAGTGTTGCACAACCTCCATTATTAAAGCCTATTGCACAGACCCCTTCACTTCAGGGAAGTGTGGGTTTAAATGTCTCTCTAAATAGACTCTAAATTGTGAATTAAATTACAGGCCTACACAGAAAGTTAAAATTAGATTAGTTTTTTAAATAAATGGATTGTTCCAGACTAAGTCTCTGTCTGTGTGTCTGCATTTGTACAGAACTACTGTATACTATGTCATATTAAAATGAATGGTCCCAAACAGTGAAAATTTAACAACAGTTAAGTATGCCCACTGCAGGATCCCTCTCTCTGTCTAAATAGCAGGCATATGCAGGAATTTTCATGCTCCTTTTGAAATTTAAAATGTAAAATCAGTCTGTGAAAAACTGCTGTGCTTCTATGCACTCCTTTTAGTGCTCGGTGTTGTGCCACGCTATTTTATCAAGATAGTTTATGATGTGGTATTGCAAGCATGTTTGAGCATCTTGTTTGCACGTGTATTTATTTTTTTCTGCAATAACTGATCTTGTGTATACCGAAAAAATTAACAAATGTTGTTGTTTTCCACACTTGCATTGTAATACCTCTGAGGATAAATGGCAAAGACAGACCAGCACATTTACTTTTGCAACCAAGATTGAACTGGGCTTCCATGTTTTACAAGCTCTAGGTATGTTCATTAAGTGTAATCAAGACCTTAAAAGTGGCTTCTTTAAAAAAAAAAAGTAGATGCAGAGCATTTAATGTCAATTCTGACTGTTTTGGGGAAAAAAAGGACATTACATCTCTGGAAATGTCTCAGATCACTGCTGTTTCTTTTTCTGTATATGAAAATATATTGGTAATTGGCACATCCGCAAAAGAGAATCCTGAGCCGAACAGTGAGTCTGTAAGGTAAGTTTTCATATTGGAAGAAAGGAAATCAGCCTCACAAAACAAAACAGAGCAGTGCAGGTATTCTGCATTCTGCATGTTCAGTGCCCCTGTTCTGCATGTTTGTATCAAAAGGACAGGCCATAACATGGAGTTAATATGTGCCTGACACAGCAACAAGCACAAAGTGGAGTAGGCACAAACAGTGCAGTATCATGTTTACACAGTTACACTAGCAGAAGGCTAATATAATAATAATAATAATAATTGCTTACACTTATATAGCGCTTTTCTGGACACTCCACTCAAAGCGCTTTTACAGGTAATGGGGACTCCCCTCCACCACCACCAATGTGCAGCATCCACCTGGATGATGCGACGGCAGCCATAGTGCGCCAGAACGCTCACCACACATCAGCTATCAGTGGGGAGGAGAGCAGAGTAATGTAGCCAATTCATAGAGGGGGATTATTAGGAGGCCATGATTAGTAAGGGCCAATTGGAAATTTGGCCAGGACACCGGGGTTACACCCCTACTCTTTTCGAGAAGAGCCCTGGGATTTTTAATGACCACAGAGAGTCAGGACCTCGGTTTTACGTCTCATCCGAAGGACGGCGCCTGTTTACAGTATAGTGTCCCCATCACTATACTGGGGCATTAGGACCCACATGGACCACGGGTGAGCGCCCCCTGCTGGCCCCACTAATACCTCTTCCAGCAGCAACCTTAGTTTTTCCCAGGAGGTCTCCCATCCAGGTACTGACCAGGCTCACACCTGCTTAGCTTCAGTGGGTTGCCAGTTGTGAGTTGCAGGGTGATATGTATGCCATTGCTGAAGAAAATCATGTGGAAAACTGCAGTTCCAATATGTGGGAGGCAAGAGTGTTCATTTCGGACACAGGTAATGAAAAAGAGCATTGTGTAAAACAAAAGTACAAAATCTCTGACAGGATGGAATTTATTACAACATCTGCATCTGAAAAAAATGGGTAACTGACATAGCCACAAACAAGGAACCACTTGTTTATATGATTTGGTCAGATTCTCTGATCTGAGATGACATCTGAAAAGATTAAGAGATAAAGAGTGTACTGCTTTATTGATTGTCTTTATTGACTACTGTTCCTCTCAGGCCCTGCCATAGTAGAAAAAGGAATAGACAAAAAGATATAGAAAAGCAAGAGGTAGGCTAGTAGCTGAGTAAGGTTTAAATTGTTTACACAGTTAACATCAAGAGAAATATAAACACTATCTATAAAAGTAATAATAGGTTTTTAATTTTTATCAAAAAGTTCATTCAAAATAATTTATGACTATCTATTGGAAACAAATGGATTTTATTTTAGAGCAGATGGAACTGCAGATCATGAGATTTTACAGATTGCAGCTTTATGAAGTCTTAAGAGGAGTGTTGATTGTGAGTGTAAGCTTGCTGATGCAAAACACATAAAGTACATACACAAGCAGTGGTCATGTAAAGATGTTACGGTTATGACAAAACACCAAGCACAAAAAGGAGCAGACAAACACATTCACCTTGCAGGGCATGATACAGGCTGCCCTGCTGTAGGTTCAAATATATTTTCTATGGTGGTCCTGTAGATAAACAGGGAAAGTCCACGCTGACATTAATATGCCAGAGTCCTTCATAGTGCAAAATCTCAAAATCTCTTCTTGGAGCAATTAGCATGTCAGTATGACACGCTAGTTGACCTCGGTTAGCAGTGCCAAGAAACCTGGCCCTTGCCTTCAGGCGACACTGTGAAGGGGAAGGAAACTGTGCTGTGTCATAGCGCCAAAGGCAACCCAAGCCGGTGTGTGCAGTACTCAGGCCTGCTCTGAGCACAGACATTTGGCACAGCAGTTCATGTTTTTGTAACCATTACTGCATGTTTTCTCACCATCTCATCATTGCATTCCTGCAGTCAAAAAATAAGATGCTTATGTGCATGCCAGTTTTTAGCAGTTTTGTGTAGCGTTAGTCATGCTACACATTGGTCTTGCAGCTATTCCTGGTTCTTTATTTTTTCCCATTAGCTTCATTAAACACATCACAATATAATGTCCTTTACCCTCCCTTTCCTTTGAAATGCTTGATTTTTTTAAATGATGTTAAAGTTGTTGTCATTTCAGCTATCTAAACATAAGGATTTTAAATTAAAAGAAAAATATCTAAACTGGAAGATGAGGAGGTACCAAAGCAGAATTACCAGAAATACAACTCATTTCAGAATTGAAAGTGTGAGACATTCTGTAGGCACAGGGCTGTGGGTATGTGGAACACACTATAGTTTAATTGTGGGTGCTGTGTGACTGGGAGCCATTGGTGTCTTGATGGGGTTCTGGGGCCACTGCATTACCAAACTCTTGGTGTATAAGACAGTGACACCTTTAGCAGGTCTTGTATTTTGAAGTATACTGGACTATTGCAGAGATCTGATCCACAATAATCCTGTTATTCAATACCAGAAACTATGCAATTTATGAGCTTTGTCTTTTTTTCTAATAGACCTCCTTCAAATAAACACAGTATCTGAGAATGCTGTGAATTTGGCATGCGACAGCATTCAATACTGCCATGAACTTTGGAACCTGCTGTTTTGTGGAAAGTAATCTCAGAGCAGAAAGTGAACAATGAATAGCAAGGGGAAGAGACTGTGAAATCAGGAGGATTAAGCGAAAAGCTGGAGCAAGGGAAGAAGAGTAACAGCTGCAGTAGCTTAGCTCTGAAACGCTGAGCCTTGAGGTTGTCAGGGGGATGTGTGGGTCCCTGGACTTGTCAAATATTCCCATTGCTGTGGAATCAGGCAGTGTGTTGTAGGTGTAGAAAAGTTACAAACACTGGTGTTCTGCTATGATGTCCTGCACTTCCTCATCTCTCTCTGATCATGTACTAGACCAGAGACCCACCTCCTCCCTCCTTGCACTGTTTAGAGCAGGGATCTAAGCTTTTACCCCCCAGTGACTCTGCAGCATTGGGTCACAGTTGGACCACAGGCGTTAGATCATAAGAACATAAGAAAGGTTACAAACATCTGGCTTATTTGGTAGTTAGTAGTTAATTGATCTAAAATTCTCATCTAGCTGTTTTTTTAAAGAAGTGAGGGGATCTGCTTCCACAACATGTTCCTTGTTACTCCTATTAACCTTCGAATAAAGGAATGCCTCCTGTTCTTGGTTTGTGTTTCACATTGTATCTGATGTTGAGCCATGACAGTTCAGCAGTGTTGGGTCAGTACTATCAGTAGGCAAGGCAGAGCTCATTCTGATGGTATAAGGGCACAACATAACCAGTCAAGTCTAGACAGCATGTGAGTTGGCAGGAAACAGAACTCCCCTATGAAGACATGGTTGGAGGAGCATGTGGAAGCCCACTCCATCGTACAGTGGCCCAGACATAACCAAACACACTTACTGCAGTGAGGCAGGACTGCTAACTGAGCGATCATGCTGCCCCTAACCTTTGTGTGTCTATCAGTTTGTAAATGGAAGACGTGTTGCAAAGTTCAGGATAATGCAGAAAGTTTAGGAATCTAAAGCATGCAAACACATGTATTTCAGGATCATCTAATCTACTCCTGTAATCGGAGTAATATTAGTCTGGAGTCACCTGGTATGAAGCCCAGGGAACTTTAAATTAATTCCCAAATATTTCCCACTTGTGGTGGCACAGTGGTAAGCATTGCTGCCTTGCACTGTGGAGGCACCTGGTGTGATTCCGGAACTGAGGTGCTGTCTGTGTGGAGTTTGTATGTTCTCCCTGGGTTCATGTGAGTTTCCTCCCCCAGTCCAACAACATACTGGTGGGTTAAAAGGCTTCTGGGAAGAAGTGTCCCTGGCATGAGTGTGTGTGTCCTGTCTGAGGTGTACCATGTCCTGTGCCCCTTGCTTGCCAGGATACTGTGGCTCCTTTCCAACCCTGAATTGAAAGAAGCGTTTAGGAAATGGATGGAAGAATATGTACCACTTCGAAAACTTCTGAAGTCTATTAAAATCAGCGAGAATGGACTGAACACTTGCTGATGCTAATAGCTGATTCTCTACCTTTTTCTGGAACTGGAATGACTACTATCGCGTGAAGCCGAAAATGAATAAAAAATGTGATAAAATTATAGTTGAAGGACGCAAAAGCCCCATGTCAACTAAAGCAGCCAACGTCATAATGGGCACGAGAACATTGTTGAAACAAAGTGTATTATCACGACAAAATGAGGACGCCTTTAATGAATGCGTTAGACTAGTTTTCACTGAGCAACAGCTGCTGCTTATTTTGCAAATGAAATTGTGAATCTATCTGGAGGTTGTGTTTTCAATAGTCATTGTGATCATTGGAAGGTCTAAGAGAGGCTGCAGTGTCCTGTTTCTGATGTTCCATAACATAAAACTAACGTACGTACCTATTACACCATGCAGGGTGCACTGTTAAAATAGTGATGTGATGTAAACGTGTATAGCACGGTCTTTCCCGTGTTTCAACACTACGAGTCGCATAAGGAAATAAAACTGAAACCTGGTTAATATCGCATAAAAATAATGTGGCACAGTCATACGATTTATTTACATGTTCAATAGCCCCTGCTAGTTCTGAGCTGGCAGGAGTTATGTAGGAAGTTACAGATGAAATTATTCGTGTAAAGTGTGCTTAAAGGAGGAGCCGGATTCGCGAGGAGTTTTTTAAAGTTTACTATCATTTAGCACGCAGTTCCCTCCCAGCACAACTGGGAGTGTGCGATAGAAATAAAGTGCGAGAGGTAAGGTAGGCAGGCCAATTATCCCAAAGCAATTTAGAGGAGGTAAGCTTGTATCGAGTCCGCTCTGCTTTTTATTTAACGGGAACAACGTGAGGCTTTCTGAACTGTGCAGCTACAACAGACCTGCAGTTTTCGGGTAGGAGGGATGGGGGAAGAGACGGGAAGAATTAATGACCTATTTGTTTACATGCCTCGTTTCTTTAAAAAGGGAATAGTTTAGGGGGGAGAAGCTAGAGCTAGGGGACTTTTAATCACATGTTAGGGTGAGTGTTTAAATTTTAAGTGTCACTATCGCTTTTCCTCGTTTCAGTCTGTCCTTATCCGAAGTCCAAAGGTCTGTTTCTGTACTTCGGTGTTTTGTTTTAACTTGCCACTTCGGGTGGTTGTCCAGGTCTTCGTTTTAAAGCGAATTGTTGGATTTTACGAATTTATTTTTTCCATTAAGTGTTATCTGTTGCACTATGATTTTGGCACGGAGGAGCGTGCGGTCAGTGTTCCAGTGTGGAGCTGAGCGAGGGTTTGGGGGCTCAGTGGCCGATTTGGTGCGCTCTGAGCCGGTTGTACCCACAAAGCTGAGCTCCTCTCTCCTGCTCTCACCCTTCTACCTCCATAGGAATTTTTGCGCGTTGTCTGCGGTCAGGTGCGGGCTAACTGAAAAGAGAATGACTGAGAACTGCGTGACGCCTCACCGTGGGAAGGTGCTTACCATGGACACTATGAACCCCAATATCAAGAGAGTGGAGTACGCCGTGAGGGGTCCCATTGTGCAGCGCGCCGTGGAACTAGAGAGAGAGCTGCGGGAGGTACCACACGTCAAATTTAATTTAATATTAATACATTTATAAATTTATTGTTAAATTTAAATTATATTCATCTGAGTAACTTTGTGCATTTTGGTAAATCACTGGTCTGTTACAGATAGCAGCCGAAGTGCAGATGAAGTACTTCTATTTAATGTACCCAGTCCATCATTTGGTCTGTGTGCATGTGTGAGTGGATACCATGCATTCTAAATCTGTTCAGAGCCATATGTCCATTAGCAAAAAAAAAAAGGTATAAACTATTAGATGCATAATAAATCTGACAGTGAATTTGATGGGTGAGATCTGTTTTACCAATGTCTTGACTATTTTATGTCATTTGTGGTATCCACAAGGAACAGGTATTTATGCTTCAGATAGTGACCAGTTTAACCAGGAAGGGAGTTTGGGTAGCCAAGTGTCCGAGTGTCCTTTCCCCCTACTGACCCACAGTGTCAGTTGGTTGCTAAGAGCTCATTGACTTGAAGATCTTGTGTAGCTTTCTTTCTAAATAAACCAGACTGTCACAACATGGCTGGGAAATGTGTTTCAGACAGCTACACTACTTTGTGCAAAGTGTCTCTTATCATTTCTAAACACTTGTTCTCTGATTATGTTTCACTGTATATTCTGAAGAAGTCTCTTGGGTTGACTGTTAGTACCTTTTAGACTTTTGACCATTTGAATCAATTACAAAATTGTAGAATGTGGTGACCATCTTATTAACTGTATACTAGATTAGGAAGGACACATTTTAAACATGGATAATTTTAATATCCTTTGATTTATATTCTCTGCCTTTTACTATATATCTTAACATATTTCTTTGGTTTCCACACATTGTATAGAAAAAACAAATGTCAGCATGAGGCCGCTTCAAACTCGGAGCCTCCTATAAAATGTTTTTTTTTTTTCCACATGCATGTAACGACCTGTGCTTGTCCATGTTAAGTGCCATCAGCCAGGTGTTTGCCCATTCTTGAATTTTGTCTACATTTTGATGGATTTTATTTGTGGTTTCTACAGCGTTTGCTACTTTGATCCTTAGTAGACTTATCAAGGTCACACAGTCAGAATGCAGATCCTAAAGAAATTAGGAGCAAAAGATACTGATTCAGATCCCTGTGGTTCACCAGAATCTGGAGAATGCTCCCATTATCTATACTCCCTCTAGTAAAATTAAATTAGGGTTTATTTTAACCCCAGAAGTTGAACTTTAACTGGGGACAGGAGCTGTACTTGAAGTAACCCTGAACTTCAAGGGGTTACTTTTAGATACTTCACATTCATTCTTACTGGAATATAATGGTTTCTTTTAATAGTGAAATGAGTTGAATGTGTTTGCAAATAGGATGTCGCCAAAAAGCTCACTGTCTGCTTTGCTAGACTGCGTTATGGCAACCCTCTAAGGATAAAACTGTTGCAGAGAATGACTAGATGGATGAAGTTAAACACAATTTCCTTTGACATTAATATGAAATCCACTTTGTCACAAGGGGCACTCAGATGACCTGTTCCCTATGAATTGTACATACATTGTAAGGTTTTACCAGTTGGGTAAGAAAGCCAAATCAGGATGGATGATAGCTTTTTAAAGGGTTTATTTTAAGAAATTGCTACCTTGCTACTGAGGTAATATTTACTACCAAGATCTGATTTTTGTCAGACCCTGAAAGCAAAGAGAGGGTAGGCCTGATCAGCACAGGGAAGGGAGACCTCAAAGGAAAGCTGGTGGTGGACCAGAAGGTGGCATTTTATCCTCTGGAACAGCCTCTGCCAAATTCACAGTCTTCTGTGGTGAACGAAGACACGGTGATGTAGGAAGTGCAATTCTTTTTTGATTTTTAGCCTGAAGTTCTGATTAGTTATTAAAGATTCCATAATAAGACCAGAGAAGTCCATAAAAGAGAATGATTTTTCATTTAACACTGATGAACCGGAGAGTACCCATTAATACAGCATTTTATTTTACTGGAGCAGTCTCGGTGAAGGAGCCCAAAACTTGGGTTCAAGAGTAGTACCTATGTGGGATGATTTTTAACAGCAAGGCTGTGAATTCTCAGTGTCCCAACTAATACTCTGTACCGCTTTAAGCTTCTGTAAGGATGGACCGTTAATGATTTTTTTAAGGGAGTGTGGATTGACAAGGGAACAGCTTTTCCTTTTGTTTTTGTGTCCTATAATGTCACTTCAGGCTGTTTCAGAACTTGCCTAACTGGTTGTGCTACATTATATAATGAGTCTGAAAACAGGACAGTGGGAGAGTTGTCTCATGTCTCGCTGTTGAATACTTTTATGTTCAGTGAAATGACCCACTAAAAGAAAGTTAAGAATCTCAGAAATATATTTCATTACAAGGATAGATGGTAGAACAATGAGCAGTTTCAAGATTATGTTGCAATTACAGGGCCAATATTACTGTAGAAACATTAGATCAATTTTCTTTCATGTGGGGGGGAAACTGTCTTTCTGCTTTTTTTAACTGTATTTAGATCTACAGTATAATACAATAAGAAGACTTGTATGCAGTGGGCTGTGAGCTCTTACCCAAGCTGAAGGTCAGGTGCTCTGGGTCTTATCGATGTGTATACAGTAACCTAATGATGTTGTTGTCATACTGATGAAAGTTTAAGCTCCTGACCAACTCTGTTCACTTAGGTTAGGATTGACTAGGGGTGATTCCGTGGCAATCGTCTGAAGCATAAAGTGAGCCCTGACCTCTGAGACTAAGATGGGAGTGTCAAATGCGCAGCAAGTTCAAAGGATGTATTATACCCACAGGGACAGAGAAGTGTCACCAATACCTATAACACTCTCTGTCTCCGACTTCTCTTCTGCTCCCAGTTTGCTCATATTCCTGCTACAGTATCTCGTGTATGTAATCCTTGCCAGTTCCCTGTCCCACCTTAGTCACCATTTAATCTACTGCAGGGAGGTACAGGGTAAAAGGCATGGCTTTAACCCAGGACTTTATGATTCCCTGCAGGGGATTGGGAAGTAATAATAATAATAATAATAATAATAATTGCTTACACTTATATAGCGCTTTTCTGGACACTCCACTCAAAGCGCTTTACAGGTAATGGGGACTCCCCTCCACCACCACCAATGTGCTGAGACAGCCAAGGGCACACAAGGCTCTCTCTTTGTGAACATGAGAAGAGACTCCTGCCTTTATTCTCTCCTCTTCCTTTACTCACTCACCTCCATCTCTCACACACACCCCGCTGGTGGCATGTATAAATCCAATTTATGCCTTAAATTCAGTTTATCTTTTAGTTTAAATACTGTTTGCTAGATACATAGATAAACAGAATTTTAAGCAATAACACAGTGCATCAAGGGCAGTAATTAAAAGGCTACTACTTGCGATTAGATAGTGCTGGATTCAGTGTAAATGAAATAAAATGCAAAAAGCTTGATAATGTGGTTTGCACAGTGCTGACTGCATTGTGATCAGGTAATTGCAATCTGATGATGGCTATCGCTCTGGCAATGACTGCAGATCACCAGACCACTGTGGCTGCCTGTGATCAGAACAGAACAAGGCCCCCATCTTGTCCCCACCTCTGTCTTTCACCTCCTTCTTGTGCATCTTACTTCGGTCAGCCCTCATTTTTTCTGTGTGCGTGTTGAAAACTGGAATAACAAGGACTTTTACATTCTTTTCTCCTCCTCTTCTGAAACACAAGAGGAAGTTTTAGAAATAGGTTTTCTGAAATATCAAGCTGTGAACTTCTGGAATGTTTTATGTCAAGGAAATGAGGGGTGTAATTCCCGAATCTCTAAATAACATGTTTCAGCAAGCTCAGAGTGGGAAGAGCACCTACTGTTTGGAGACCTGCAGATGTAACCCCACTTTATAAAAAGGGGAAACGACAGACCTGATCATAGCACTTCCTGACCTATATAAACAATTTAGATTGATTAGTGGCAAACGAGTTAAATATGTAGTTAATGCAATAAGTGAACTGGAAAAAAGAAAAAGCAGCTGATGGAGGGCAAATTAAATTTAACATTGATAAGTACTGAGTAATCTGCGTGGAGCTTGTGCATGCTCCCTGTGTTTGTGTGGGTTTTCTCTGGGTGCTCTAGCTTCCTCAGTCCAAAGATATACTGGTATGTCAATTGGCTTCCGGGACAATTAGCCCTGGTGTGCGTGTGTGTGTGTGCCCTGTGATGGACTGGCGTTGTCCAGGGTGTATCCTGCTTTGTTGCTTGCTGGGATAGGCTCCAGCCCCCCCACGACCCTGAATTGGATGAATCAGATATTGAATTGGTGAATGGATTGAAGTGGAGTGATCTTCACTGTGAGTAATAATAATAATAATTGCTTACACTTATATAGCGCTTTTCTGGACACTCCACTCAAAGCACTTTTACAGGTAATGGGGACTCCCCTCCACCACCAACAATGTGCAGCCCCACCTGGATGATGTGATGGCAGCCGTAGTGCACCAGAACGCTCACCACACATCAGCTATCAGTGGGGAGGAGAGCAGAGTAATGAAGCCAATCCATAGATGGGGATTATTAGGAGGCCATGATTGGTAAGGGCCAATGGGAAATTTGGCCAGGACGTCAAGATAAACCCATACTCTTTTCGAGAAACGCCCTGGGATTTTTAATGACCACAGAGAGTCAGGACCTTGGTTTTACGTCTCATCCGAAGGACGGCGTCTGTTTACAGTATAGTGTCCCCGTCACTATACTGGGGCATTGGAACCCACATGGACCGCAGGGTGACCACCCCCTGCTGGCCCCACTTACACCTCTTCCAGCAGCAACCTTAGTTTTTCCCAGGAGGTCTCCTATCCAGGTACTGACCAGGCTCACACCTGCTTGACTTCAGTGGGTTGCCAGTTGTGAACTATGAGTAGGATCATATTCTGTAGCACCAGGGTGATTCAGTGCTGCAGAATACCACACTATAAGTACAGTATCTGGATGTTTGTAAAAATCTTTCTATGTGCTCCTAAACATGATGTGGGAAAGCAGTACAAAAGGCAAACCAAATGCTTGGGTACATTACAGAAGTTGTGGATTTGAATCGTGGGAAGTTACACTTATATTTAGTAATGCACTTGTAAGATCTTTTTTTAAAATGGTTTGTACTTTTCTGGTCAGTGCACCACAAAAAATACCATAGAGTATGTTGTTAGAAATAAAAAGCAACAGGAATGATTAATGGTCTTGGGGTAACTACCAAGAATTGTTACAAATGGACAAAGTTAAGGTAGATGCGTGTTTTAAGGCTGTTTCAAAGGAGATTGAGAGGAGATTTGCTTAAAGTACCCAAGATGTCTTTGTTTTTAAGAGTTGTAGAATGTAGAACAGGCATCATTGTGCAGATATTTTGTACAACACTTCCCTAATATGGTTTACCAATTCTGAGACTTATTATATAATAAATAAGCTAGCAGATCTGCTTGTGCCTGGTTCCAGTTTGATTCTTACGTGCTGCTCTTTTCTCACATTTTCTCATGTAAGCCTTAGTGCATGTTTCACTGACTTTTTGGAATTGCCGTTAACTTTTAGTTCCATCCGTTTTCAAAATCTGCAGAGGACATTCTAAACTGTAGTAATGCTTACAAAAATGAACTGTCTACTTTTGTGACCGTGGTTTATTTTTTAGTAATGAGAGAATGCCCATTCCATTTGTTTGCAAAGTAGAATTTGTTGTTTAATAAACACTGAGTTATGTTATTAAAACAGTGTTGACTCACCACACTGGTTCAAACCCTATTTGTAGTTTATTATCTGATTGTAATTCTTTGCCCAGCTGGAAAGAACTGGGCAGCTGAAGACTAGCAGTTTAGGTTACTATTCATTTTGGCCTGATTCAAGACTCCCAGTGGAGCATGTTCCACAGTCTGGCCACATATGATTGTGTGTGCAGCAAACCTCCCTGATCACAACACCCCTTCTGCACCATGACTTCTTGTGACGGGCTACAGCTCAAGTTTGAGATTCTTGATGCAATGTCATGTCTAATAAAAAAATAGTAACCTCCAAAGGAGAGATTGAATTAAATACATATTAGCTTGCCTTTTAACTTTAAGATCTTTGTTGCAGATTCCTGTGCCTTTTAAAGGACAAATGTGCATGGTTTGCAAATTAACATTTCCAGCTGTGACTCATGCTTTCTACTGTCTGTGCTTCTGTTTGTAAAGTTTCCCAGATGGGCCCGGGTTCTTTATGTAAGAATTTAAATGTAGAATTCTTTAGTCTAATATCTAGGTCAGGTTCTGCCCTAACTTGTTCTTAACAAAATCCTTCTCGTGTGAAAGGTGCCTGAGCCCACAGGTGTTACGTTTCATGAGGATAAAGTATTTTTTTTGCAGACTGCTCATGAACACAGGGGCCTGAACTCTAAACAGTATTAGGACTGACATTGACTCACTGAGACCTCTATGCAGTGCTGAAATGCAGTGGCTGGAAACCAGTGCACACCATGTCCCCAGAAGCGGCAGAGCTCCTCCACTTGCCACTGTCTGTGTGGTTAGCAAAACGCATGCAGTCCAGTGCACGAGTACAGTATGTGGTGCAAACAAAGGCTTTTGCCAAAGGCCTCCACTGTGAGTGAAAATTGGACCCACCTGGTTTGAGTGCCTGATTTAGTGTCTTGTGTGACTGGAATGCCACTGGAAGGAAAAAAAAGCTCTAATTTGATTGGCCCAATGGGTAATTCCACTTTCCACAATATTTACTATCAGGATATGTTTGTATCAAGGTGCGCATAGGGTGGGGGCTGTGTCTTGGCTCCTTCGGTTCTAGGAGATAGCCGGGAGAACAATGACCAAAGTTTTGCATGAAACTGTTTATCCCTATTATAGGAGAATCCTTATTATTTGTTCAGGGGATGAGCCCAGTTCAGTGTGTCAGGGTGTCTCTGGGTTTGTTGGGAATAGTTTTTTGTTTTGAAGGAAGAGAGAGGAATTTCCCAGGAATTCAGCTGTTCTGGCTTCTCCAGTGGATAACAGGAGATGATCCATGGCAGATGAAGAGTAACGGAAGGTAATTTGCCTAATACCTCTGTGAAAGGGGACTGAGGAGGCTTCTCCAAAATGGGACCACTGGTATGTTATAGGAAGCCTGAGGGGTTAAGAAAGTTACATGTTGTCCTCTGGCTGTTCAAACACAAATCTGTATTAATTAAGGAGCAAGAAAGTGTTTGAACATCAAGGAGAAATGCTTAAACTTCTTTTAAGGGATTAGGAGATTGACTTGACATTTTTACTTTGTGGTGTTTGTTGGGGAGGGTGAGCAAGTGTAGACTTATCAGCGCAGTAGCTGAAAAATATGGCCCGAAATGTATGTCAGGACAAATTCTCATGGAGTAACTTGGCCCTACATGTTATTTGTACAGTTCTTTTCAATGCATGCTTTATTTCCCCTTAGGGAAAATTGGTTTTGAGGTCCAGTACTACAATATGACAAAAACACATATCACCAACAAAAAGTACAGGATGACAATGTTTCAAGAGATTAAATAATTGTTTTATATACTTAAAGAATGTAATTGAAATAGGGATAAACAATTTGTAAGGTCTGTTTCCATTACACCGAGTGGCATAGAGCAATTTGTGGAAAGTATTGCGGTTGATCTGTTTGACTCCAACAATTTTGTTGTTTATGTTCACATCTTTTCCCAAGCTATCGCAATTTGCAGTACTGATGTTGCAGTGTTAAGTGTGAATTAACGATTTATAGAAATATGTTCTGTAAATTAGTTGCACATTAAAGAAGCTGAGCTTCCTAAGAGTTTTTTGGCCTTTTTTTCTGAATTGTCCCAAATACTAGTAATCATTGACGACTTCAGTCTTCTACAGTAGGCTGGAGAGGGGTTGCATTTATCTTAAAGTCAATGATTAGTTCTTTTGTTTTCAAAATCTTTACTTCCAAAGAGACCATATCTCTCTATATACTGTAGGTCTTGAAATGATTAAGTAAGTTTTTAGGGTGGCAGAGGAGTATCTCTGCTGTCAGGACAAATGGGTCAACTCAGAGCTGTTTAGTATTTTGTGCTGAGCATTCCAGTGAAACCAGTCAGCAATATCTCCTCTTCATTTCCCCCAAAGCAGCACAGTTTTTGTTTTTATTGAGGGGAAACCTTTTATGTTGTTTAATCCAGCTGTGATGTAGTGATTTTTCAAAGCTTTGTGTCCAAGATGAATTAGCCCTTAGTCATCTGAAGGGATTGTAACAGTAAGAAACTTCAAATCCAGCATCTTTTTGTGAAAGAGGAGAAAAGAGATGAATACTCCTACTTGAAACTGCCATTTTGGAGTTAGAAGTGCAATCCAGCAAGGATTTTGTATTGACAACCAGAAATGTGAACTCTTGTTGCCAGAGCACAGTGGGAGAAGAGATTGTTTTCAGTGGCTGAAGTTCATTTCTGCAGAGGTTATGAAACATGAAGTTGAAGGTTTGGAATTCAATCCCTTTTACTTTCACACTTAGGAGAAAAGGTGCGAGCCTGCTCCTGTGTAGGGCCGGTGATCCAGTGCTGGGATCTTGCTTCTCTGTCGGGGATGGGGGAGGCATGGCACCAAATTCTCCTCTCCCTGGCATCTCTGGGCTCTCCCTTGCTCATCATTTTTCATTTCCTGAACAGGCAATGCGCAGCAACGTGTGCTTTAACACGGAGAGCTGTGAACTGCATAGGAGTTATATTCACTGAGTGGAGACAGGGTTGTTGCTGTAAAAAGACACTGCTTGGATAAAAGGTTGAAGAGGCTTAAAGGGACAGGAACAGGGCACTGAGTACAACATAAGATGGGCACTGAGTAGCTAAGATGCCTTTCTCTTGTTCCACAGCTAGAACCCCTAGTTTCTGAAGAATCTGTTTGTATAAGAGTCTACAGCTTCTTTAGAGAGAAAGGGAATTCAAGAATATTAGGAAATGTCATTCACTTGTATAAAGCAAGGGGGAAATCAATGAAAGTCTGCCTGTTAATGCTAAACCAGTCTTTCTTACATGTGAACTCTACTCTTGGTGTGAAGAGGAAGGAAGGTCAGAGGTCTTTTTTTTCCCCTCTTACAGGACGGCCTCAGTCTATGTCTGTTTTAACCAGTTGCTCTCTTAGGAGCTTGACCTGGGTTCCAATTGCTCTCCTCCCTGTTTGTCCATGTGCTGTTAAAACTGTTTCTCTGCTCATCTACAGCCCTCCTGGCACTCATTCGTATTCTTTGTAAATAGGGTACTTCTGATGCTCCTCTTCATGGTGAGAGTGGCCTCGTCAAAGTGCCAGGGTGAGCAGGGGGGAGCTGGGCTCTGTGGGTGGCAGGATTAATACCCTGCTCTGTGGATTATATACCTGTATGACTTGAGCTGCCAAATTCTCTTGAGTTATATGGCAGTGAAGAGCAGCACTCTCCGTGGACCCCATGTAGAATGAGTTATAACAAGCAGCCGGGAGTGGGGGGAGGGGGGAGCAAAGTGCAGGCAGATCTGTAGAAGTCTGGCAGAAAACAGCAGGGCTATTGTGACTTGAAAATCCGAAACATGAGGAGACGCAGAGGGAGTAAAACATTCATGGTGACTTGAACAGGACGTACAAACGTTCCTTAAAAACCCTTACCAAGCAAGAGTAAGCCTCTCCTGAGTAAGCTGAGCACTGTGCTCTTTTAACTAGTTTCCTGATAACAGGAGATCCAGCCAGGCTCTCTCTCTTATGGATTTTGCACACATTTCATCCAGTTCAAATTCAGTATTTTTGTATTTGACGGTTATTTTGAAGTGGTCTGGTTTCAACATTACTTTTTTTTTTGTAGGAATGGTCAGTGTAGAGATGGATTTTTAAAACTGTCCAGAACTGCCTCTGTGCAGCAAAAATGCCTCATGTACTCAAACCCTGGCTCGTGAGGTGGCTTTATGTACTTCTAAATTTATTGAACTCTGTTTGCTTAACAGCAGGATTCTGAGATCTCTAACTTCTTTCACTAGACATTAGGACCTTGTACAGTATTTACAGAGTTTTCCAGTTTTCCCCACAATCCTTCAGCACGCATAGCATAATCCACCTCTGCTTGAGCATCTGAGTTAGGCCCTGCATGGCATACTGTACATATGATACCACTTTTTAAATCTGCATTGTCTTATGCTTGAATCTGTGAAGTGTTATACAGCTGGTATATCAGTGATGTATATGTCTGTTGCAATGAAGCCTTTTTCTTTTAGCCAGGGCTCTGGACTTGGTAGCCTCAGCTGTCTGATCTCGTCACACTACTGGTTTTGTGAAAGTCAAGAGTAGAGGAGTGAGGGCCTCCCAGCCCCATCCAGGACCCAAACAGTTTGTGCCAGGCCGGCTCTGTGCCAGGGTGAAAAACTACAGGGGCACAGCTCCGATACGTGCTGAAGTGTTGCAGCTCAGGGCTGTGACAATAAGAGCAGACAGGGAGGTACTGACAGAGTAGAGAGGGGCTATTCAGCCCTTGAACAATCGCTCTTTCTCTCGGGGCCTCTTCTGACAGAGCTGCATCCGGTTTACTCTTACTCTCGCGCTGCTGCTGATGGGGGGGAACCAGGAGCAAAATATGCTTCTTATTCCTGCACTACTTCCTACAAACAAAGCGCCTGTCTCTGTACCTCGTGGTGTCATGACAACAGCAGCAGAGACGGCTCTCCTCAGTCCTGCTCATTCTGAGTCTGAAAGATCAGTTTTTGTTTTGTTTTCATGTTATGTAAATACTTGTTTTGGTAAACATTATTCTAAAGAGCAGTATAAACTTGTAATCTAAGGACCTCAAATGTTTTTACAGAAAAAAGGTTATCTTTTTTGTGTTTTGTAAGTAGAAGTATGCTGCTGTAAACTTTGACCTTGTTTTACCTCCATTGTAGGAACTCCAAATTAATGGGCGCTTATTTATTTCAGTATTACAGAATGTAAATAAAGGAGCCTCTATGTTTTGTGAGAGTGGGTATTTTTTCCTTGACAGAGCAGCGAATGGAGATTTAAGGTGGTTGACGCTGCTTGCTCCATATTCGTCGGTAAAAAAAAAAGCCATCTATACCTGAAGAATAAGCAGACTGATGAGGTCATTTTCTGAACTCTGAACTGTCTGGATGGGTGTGTGACTATTACACTCTCGCCTTATTGGCTGAGAGTGGAGAGACACCCCTGGGTCTGGTGAACAAAGAAGCAAAGAAGGGGGGAGAGTTGTGGCAGTTTTAAGTTTAACTTGGATATAGACAGTCCTGCTTTTTTTTGGAATGTTGAGATCACTCCAAGTTACTGAACTGCTTAATAATATAACTGTAATTGCCTGCTCACCCTGCAAGCTCCAGCTCTTTCTTTCCCTAGGATTAATCCTGAAGATGTATTTTTCATAAGAACACCATCTCACAGCCCTTTGCCAAGTTTGCCTAATAAATTACACCACTGAAGTAATATGTACAGCATATAAAAATTTATTCTGATTGACATTACATATAAAGTAAATGCAAATTACATTGAAGTGTTAGCTTGGCTGATTCATATTTCAATTGTTACTGCAGGTCTTCTGAAAGCTGGAAGCAAAAAGTAACATATGACACCTGGGGATCCATAGGAATGATCGGTTAGAATACAGTGTAAAGGTGATATTGGTACATCTTCACTCAGCCCTGTATATCTCATGGTGATATGAGATATAAGTACAGTATTGGGTTATTGTTAGACAAAGGAAGAGTTCAGTACAGTGAAGGGCAGCGTGTAATAGATGAGATCAGTGGTTCTCAGTCATGGTTTTGTACAATTCCTGTGTCTGCTTTCTGTTTTTTGGAACAGATCTCAATCTTTTTTTGGGGGGGAGGTGTTAACAAGTTAACTGTAATCCAGAAAGCTTTGTCTTTATTGTTGCTGGGGGGCATGAGACCTGGGTATTGCACTAGTTTTTGTTACCTGTTTCTCAGGATGACTTAATTGTAGGTTTAAGCAATGAGAGGATTTCGGCAGTTTTATGGAGTCTCCAATGTTCGACTACCATTGCATAAGCAATTTCCTTTTTAGGAATCAGCCGTATAATGTACTTATAGATGCGCAAAGTTAAGCTTTCTACAGTTTACATCTGGCTCATTGGACACATTTTAAATACTGAGCAGCTCATCTTTTTCATTTGAGTGACACTGTTCCTTGAGTGAAAATGCGGAGCTAAACTGTTATGAAAAGACCAGGTACTGATGTTGAGTTAGGGATCAATATACAGAAATAGACATGATTTTGAGCTATGTAGATCTCTGTCTGGTTGCTATTGGCATGATTGGTGGTGGCCTATAAGAGAAAAGTTCAGAGTTCAGGTACAGGGCAGCCTTCCTGCTCAGAGATGCTTTGAGGAAGTCCAGTGTTTCCGTTCCTGCATGTCAAGCTGGAGTGGGATTTCCACACAGGGCTAGGGTTACAATGTCTGTACGTGAACAAGCTGGCTTTTGGCAAGACTGGCATTTTCTTCTGACTTCTTGAATCCAGTAAGAGAATGTATGACACCAGCCTGTCAAAGAGCTATGTAGCCATGTTGAGGAAGCTGATAGCCTGGCTTCTTTCAAGAAACAGCTGCTTGGGAACCTTGAATCAATTACCAGACAGTTTAAGTAGGCCGAATGGCCTGGTTTTGTTTGTAATCTCTGTTCCTATGAGGCAACTGCAGCCAGCTGCACAGAGAGTGGTAGAATGTCCCATTGCGGTCTGACCAGAGGCTGATTAATGCTCATTGGACAAAGTGCTTCAAGCTGACTTTGTAACTTTGTAATGTTTTGACAGGGTGTTGCATTTCATACTGAAAAAAGGATATGGGAGTATAGAACAAGGCACCCAGCCATGTTGTTAGTTGTTAATATTTTGTGATTTGCATTGGAGTTTCTTTTATGCATAATCACATGTTTAAATTGTATGTATAGCACAGTATACAGCACACAATAGCTGGAAAGCTCATGACTGCAATGCACTACCATATCAAGAGGAAGTAAAAAACCCTTCTGTAGTAGCCATATCTCCTCACAGATCTAGCTGGGGTGTTAAAAATAGTTTGCAGTCTATAATCCTCTACGTGCAGCTGACCAGGATGTGCACTGGTGCTCATTTCAGTGAGGTAAAGACTCCTAGTAGCCCTGACCACTTTCTTGCTCCCTTATGCAATGGACTGATGTAGCATAGGGCACTGTTGGTGAAAGAGCCATGCCCCTTTCCCAATCAGAATAATTGAGTCTGTTTCTGATTTGTTTCTCCCAAGCAAGTATTCGAGACTACAGACCAGCACATGCCTCTAGCTGGCTTTTATTTACATTCAGAGATGTGATTCTGACCTTGAATAAGTAGAATCTGTGTTTTTGAAATTACAGCATTCTCCTTCCCTGTCTTGCTACTGAGCTGTAAATTTTATTTCAGATGTAGAGATGGGGCTGGTCTCGGTAACAGGCCCATCTGGTATCCATTTGAACTGTCTGTTTCTTAATGCTAGGGCAGTGTGGACACTGTTGTCCTGGCTTATAGAAGGAGTGTCAGTGAGGGCTTCCTCTTCACCTCTGCTTGTATCCACTGTCTCCAACTCTGGCAGTCGGGTTTTGTGTTTGTAAATCCTTCAACCGGATATACAGAAAAACAGAGAGCCTAATGCAAAGGTGGGGTGTTTACATAGTGTGTTTGTAGTGTCCTAGAGCATAGCTTTATGTCAGTAGCTGACATGTATTGTATCCTTTCAAACTTGTTCTAAAGCACTGACATCTAAAATGTTATATGTAGCAATCTAGCTAATCTGTGGATCAATGCAATAGCAGCACAGTTCTTCAGTTGTCCTGTGTCTCAAATGTTGTGAACCAGAGGTTAAATGTGTTACGTATTAATGCATTTACAAAGGAATTAGACCTCAGCTGTTACTCTACAGTAAATGGATAAAGAGCAAATATGGGCTTTTTGAATTCTACTGCAGATTAAAGTCTAGTGTAAAACAATTACCATTCCAGCAATGTGATCTTAATTATTTACTTTGTGCATGTTTATCCTTTAGACCACCTGTTAGACTGTACTCTCTGATCTGTTGCATCATGGGACTGTTTCTGTGATCTCCAGGACAGTACTGACCTTTGTATTCTGTGCAGCAGTCAGTCAACCTCCAAGGGGGAGAGACCCTGGTAATGAGTGGCTCCAGCTGTGTGAGTGGTCTAGGAGGGAGGAGGGGGATGGTGTGCTCTTACAAATAGAGCCGAGACTGTCCAGCCTGCAAAGTTGATTAAGAACAAACCAGACTAAAGTACCCGGCCCTTGGGATACATTGGAAGGCTTTGTTTTCCTGATAAAATCCACATTCCAAGCGATAAGAATAATCTTAGCCTGAATTATCAGACCAGAAATGGACCAATGCTGAGCAAGCCCATTGAGAGAGGGGATAGTGACCTCTTTTGTCCTGTTAAAAATTCATTCAGGGCATGGCAGTATATTACTCCGTATTATTATGGAGGAATAAAAGTACGAAAAAAGTATCGGCGCCTGCACATGCAATTTTCTAAAATGGGAGGAAATAAGAAAACTGCTAGTGTTGCTCCCTGCTCAGAGTGTACTGAGACAGTGTTAATCTCTCTTGTTATGGTTACTTGAGAGGACAGGAAGGAAGAATGGGACAGTTTTAGAGACATTGAATGAGGAAGAGGGTAATACAGAACAGACAGAGCTGAAGATGTTAGTAAATAATAGGTATCCCTATAAATTCTGTCAATATGTTTAATCTTTAAAACTCTGTTTTCTTTAAACCAGCACTGGAATGTTTGAGAACAAACTGGTCCTTGTAAACTGAGTGAGCTGAATTCAGGAACAGGTATTCCTGAGGAGAGAGGGTCTGAGGGTTTGATCCAGGCCTTCACCACTATGAATTCTCTGTTGAACACTTTCCTGCACTGTACTGTTTGTCATGTTTGCACTTGTGCAGACTGAAGACTGAAGCTTTGCCTAAAGTCTCTGTGTACCTTCTTTCAGGGTGCGAAGAAGCCCTTCTCAGAGGTCATTAAGGCCAATATTGGAGATGCCCACGCCATGGGCCAGAAACCAATCACCTTTCTCAGACAGGTATGCCCAGAGTCATTTCAAGCACACAGGTCATGATATCCTCCTGTCAGGGTACAAAGGTCTCTAGTCTGATCTTAGTGTCCAGTGTTGTGGGGAGAGGAGACTGGGGAGGGCTGAGTTTTTGAATACAGCCCTCATGGGTAGCGAGGTTTAGAAGGTGTGAATAAAACATCCCTTGAATTAGACCCTGGAGAAAAGGTTGAGGTTAATTCTGTGGATAAATAGTTCACCATATTACAGAGAGATCGGGTAGTTTAGAAGTCATAGGAAAAAATGTAGAATGATTGGCCTGTATTGCTGCACCCATTCAAGAAGGTGTAACTTCCTGTAAGAAACAGGACTGGTCAGACACTTGCCATTCAGACTGATCAGTTTGGATCTTTGCACAATAAAATGCCAAGCATACTGGCCTGAGCTGTACAGATATCAGTAGTCAGAATTATACATTTACAGTATGTCATGGTCAAAGAGTGTTTAATACATTTCCAAAGCAGTCAGAAGGCTCCTTCTTCTAGCGCACGACAGCGTCTGCTAGATTTCACCGGGGCTGAGATGTCAGCTACTTTGATTAAGCAGTAGTAATAACTGATTTTTGGGGCCTTCATGTTATTTCAGGTTGCTCTTGAAGATCATTTTAAATGTAGGGTTTGAGGTTTAAAAGAATGGCTAAAACTCCGGTTGGCACTGTTCAGCTGAGGTTTAAAGACTCAAGTAGCTGACATTGTAGTAGGATGAGGCACCAGCATGCACTAGGGTTGCGTGGGTCTGGAGTGGGTGGCACTGCACACAAGTGTAACTTGGAGTAAATTCCCCCTCTCCCTTTTCTTGTTCTCTTTTACTGTATTGTCTTCTGTCTATCTCTCAGGTCCTCGCTCTCTGTTCCTATCCGGATCTCCTGAACGAAGACCATTTCCCAGACGATGCCAAGCTGCGTGCGCGCCGCATTTTACAGGCCTGCGGAGGAGGCAGCATCGGTGAGCACACCCTCCTTTTGCTGGGGCATTCCCTGGGTGGTCACTGTGCTGCGTGGTGACCATGGTTCTCTCTCTCTCTCTCTCTCTCTCTCTCTCTCTCTCTCTCTCTCTCTCTCTCTCACTCTCTCAGGGGCATACAGTACGAGTCAGGGGTTGGAGTGCGTGCGCCAAGACGTGGCGCGGTACATTGAACGGAGAGACGGCGGGATCCGCTCCGACCCCAGCAACATCTACCTCTCCACCGGCGCCAGCGACGCCATTGTGGTACAGTACCCTTCTGTTCGCATGTTGATTTTCCAGCACTCTGACCTCTGTCTGATCCTCTTTTGCATTCTGCTAATTGCTTGTTTGTCAGGCCTTGTCTTCGTGGCTGTGATTCTGTATTCCCCTTGTCTCTCTTACATATTTGTGCATCTATATTCCTAAACTGGTTATTTTTCATAATACAATTAGAAAACTGCATTAGAATTTTTAACATTTGTTTGGTAAATGCATAATATGCTTCTTGTAATATTCTTGAATTATCCTGTTGTTGGAGAAAGTTTTCCCTGCTTCCCCTTAAAAGACAGTCAGGAGTCCATCTCATAAGTTAAAACAAGTTTTTATTTAATGGGCATGGGAGCAAAACACACAGAGATGCTCATTGTATTTTTTTAAAGGTAATTTAACAAGAACAGTCCTTAAATATTTTTTGGTTATCTATCATGCTTCCCTGTGCTTACAAGAATTGCATTGTTCCAAAATCACGTACATCATCCTACCTTCCTATGTGCTAAAGATAACTTTTTAATAAAATTGGTTACTTAGGTTTGTAGCACACATTCCTATATAACGGCATACAATTGCATAGTAGCCCTTGTGTCCAGCATTCTTCCAATTCAGTTCTGAATGTCAACCTTATAAAATATTGCGTCTTCTGCAGGAAGACAAGTTCACAGAGACTCTCTCAACACTGTAATTTCAGGGATGAGTGGGCTGCATTTATTGACCACTTCCATTTAATAAAAGTACAAAACATTTAAACTGCTGGGGAAATAAGTACCAAGAGTAATGAAGAGGTGTACTATTTCCTCCCAAATACGGAAATAATGCATATCACAGTTTTATTCCAGCTTTCTTGAAAAACCAGGAATGCTGCCTTGTTCTCCTAGGACAAGGCTTATTCCACTTGGTGACCCTTCTGTTTCCCTCCATTCCAGAACTTTAATACAACCTGCTTTTTACTTGCTTTACAAGGTCCTACCACTGATCAGTTGAACCATTAAGAAGCTGGTTGTAGCATACGTCTGGAATGGAGTGATTGTTATTGTTGCAATTGTTATTTAAGAACTGTTCTGAATGTGCTTGATAAGGTTCCATGTGAAAGATTTGTTACGCTCAGTAAGGATAGTTTTGTATAGACCTTGGCAATATATTAGCAATTTATTGGTTTATGCTTGGTAAAGCTGTTTGAATAAACAATAAAAAAATTTGTTATAAGTTGAAAATAGACATGTATGGATATGCCTTGAATGAAATGGGAAGCTTGTCAAAATGGACTGTTAAAACTAAAGTTTAATCTTTTTTATCTTCAGTATCATTCTTCTTTCTAGGGCCATGTCCCAGTATGCATACTTGCAGTCTGTTGCCTTAATATGCGCATTCTCACTCAGGTTTGCAAGAGCTTAGGGCATCCCATGTCTAATTTGGGTTTCACAAGGGTGCTTGTGAGTGCCCTTCTCTGACGTCTGCATCAGAGCTGACTTCTCCGAAGGGAATTACCCCAAATTCCTCGTGAAATGGTGACATGTTCATGTTCTAATCTGTCAAAGAGGAGAGACATTGCCATGGAAAATAAAATAGTTAGTAAAATGTTTTTACATTTTTATATAAATACATAATTCTTAGACTACTTCAGATTCAAATGTATTCTAGGTACAAAGTGTTGACATTAAGCTATTATTTCATCACCCCATTTCAACTGATGAATATTCATTTACCTACGTTATTTTGTACACGGAATGACGAAGTATTTAATAGTACAGAGCTGTGAGATATTCACGTTGTTTAGTTTACTTTGCCCACTTTCACTCAATCTTGTTTATTGTGAATGTTCCTCATACTTTCATTTTTGTAGTGGGACAGATGAGATTAAATGTATGTAATTGTACAAAGCTGAATAAAAGGAGAACATTATTGCCAGGTTTTCCTTATTTAGTTTAACAAAAGCTCAACATGAATGAACACATTAGATCACAACTTTTGTGAAGGGACAGACATGATGACATTTAAGCTTGTCAAACTCAGAATGGGGAAGAAAAAAGAAATTCTCGTCAATGTGCAATTAGCCACTGGAAAAGAAGCAGCGCGAAAGCAGCAGCAACAACAGAAAGCATTTCGACAGTGAGTTTTTTTTAACCAACGAATAATATCATGAGGTATCCCATTACCCTTTTTATAACGGTGCGCCCTTGAATGCTTGTGCACTTTAAGTCCACACTTTCTCTACATCACAGAAGTGTGAACCTGAAGGAAGGGCTTAGTGTGGCATTTGGGACACGGCCTAGTTTTCCTTTTGCTCTCTCTTTTACGCTCTGCCTCTCGCGCTGGATCACCCTCCTTTTCCATTTTGTCCCACACATCCATCTCTGTGTCCTCCAGACGATGCTGAAGCTCCTCGTGTCGGGTGAGGGGTCCACTCGGACGGGAGTGATGATCTCCATTCCACAGTATCCGCTGTACTCTGCTGCCCTGGCAGAGCTGGGTGCCGTACAAATCAACTACTACTTGAATGAGGAGCAGTGCTGGAGCCTGGACGTTTCTGAGCTTCGCCAAGCTCTCACCGCTGCCCGCAAGCACTGCCGCCCGCGGGCACTCTGCATTATCAACCCTGGCAACCCCACCGGTATGCACAGATAAACCCACACATATAACAATAATGGAGTGTTTGGTTTTCATGTTGTTCACGTTGTCTTCCTCCTTCTGTCTTGCTGCAGGCCAGGTTCAGAGTAAGAAGTGCATTGAGGATGTGATCCGATTCGCTGCTGAGGAGCGGCTCTTCCTGATGGCTGATGAGGTATGGTGTTGATGTCACAGTGATGTGACTAAGGGAACTATGGTTCCCATGGCAGCAATCAGGAGCTCATGGAGGACAAAATGTGGTCACATTAATAGCGAAAGCTATTCTACATACGCTTTTCTGCAATTCCATCCCTTCCACACATACACTATCTAAACTAAAGTTTGTTCTTCAGGTACTATTACATATACTGTTATACAAAGTGACTTACATTTGTAACCATTCAGGTGGGTAGCTGCAGTAGTCTGCAAAGGAACTAGTAATAGGTTTATTCCATGCTGAAGAGAGAAGAGAGAAAACGCAACGTTTTGGCTGTGAAGCCTTCTTCGGGTGTGAGAAAGACAGGGCAGACAGCAACCATTAATATAGCTGGGCCTGTCAGCACAGTAGCACCAAAATCCATTTAGGATCTGAACCTACATCCAACCAGTAATAAATCTGAAATTTTACAGGTTCTTCAGAGTCAGCTGTTTGATTGTATCGAATGGATTCTCCTTATAGTTTAAAGCAGAATCTGTAACTGTAGTGTGGCTAAAGAACTAAGTAAACATTGTGCTGCTGGTCTGAAGCAGAGGTTGTTGTTACCTGATTGTGTATCCTAGGTATCTAGAAGGCTTCCTTGATGTAGATGCAAGCCCACATGCTATGTTGTCAGCAAAGCACCAGATTTACCAGCTCATTTGCTGTCAGTAATGATACAGGCGGCTCATTAGTCTCTAGTGATGATCACACGTGGCAGACAGGCTCATGTGGCCTGCAGACCAGGCTCCTTGTGTCATGAGGCAGTGACATGCAGAGGTGTGTGAGACATGCCAGTGTGAAATCCCAATTGTCTCCCATGTTTACACCATTGGAGTAAGTTCAGATGTTAAGGAAGCTCCTGACAAGTCACTGAGGTCTCCTCTTGCAGCCACGCTAGTCATAATTATAGGCAACCAGGTCCAGCTTTTTATTACATAACCCTATGCATGCAGGGATGTTATTTCCCTAATTTCACATGGTTCATGTTTGTGTGATAGCCCTTATTTTCAGTATAACTGGGGGAGACTATGAAGGTTTTTCCATTTTTGTAACTACAGTGCCCTTCCTCCAAAAGTACTGTGATGAGTTCAAATTAGCCCATTATAGCTGTATGCTCATGAAATTGTGATTTCAAATCGCAAGATGAATGAGAGAAAAGCATAGAATATAGCCTTTTACCTATGGGTATTTTTATTCAAAAATGTTATTCTAATACAACAGCAGCATGGTTGAGGTCTTTTGAAACTGCTTCTGAAGTTTTTCCACTTGAATTATTAAAAACCAACATGAAGACCAGAGAACTCACTATGACAGAAAAGAAGGCCATTTTGAAAATGAGTGAAAGGAAAATGACCATCAGAGAAAAATTGATAAGACTCTTGGTATTGCAAAATCAACAATCTGGAATGTTCTTAAGAAAAAGGAAACAACTGGAGGAGTCAAGAATAGAATGTCAACAGGGTGTCCAAGGAACAAATACAGTGGAGGACGGAAAAATATTTCTAAGTAGAAAGAATATCCCCCAAATTACTGAGTGGGGAAAAAAAATCTCAAGTACCACAATTTGCAGAAGACTTCAAGAAAAAGTCAGAGGATGTATTGCAAGGTGTAAGACCCTCATCAGCAAAAGGGCTTGATTGAAATTTGCAAAAAATACAGAGATGAACTACAGGTGTTCTGGAACACGCTTTTATGGACAGATGAGCCCAAAATAAATTTATCAAAGAGATGAAAAGGCTAATGTGTGGAGAAAAACAGAACAGCCAATGACCATAAGCATACCACTTCTTCTGTAAAGCATGGTGGGGGGACCATCATGGCTTGAGCACGTATGGAACAGGCTCAATGGTCTTTATTGAGATCTTAACTGAAGATGGCAGCTGTAGGATTAATTCAGAGATGTACAAACAGATCTTGTCTATAAATGTAAGAAAAAATGGCACCAGACATTGGCAGTTCATTATGTTTCGGGTCATTGTTGCATACTGCACGCTTAACATAGAAGTTCTTCAGACATAAGAAGTGGAACATTGTAAACTGGCCAAGTCAATTACTAGATCTGAATCTAATTGAGCATATATTTCATTTGTTCAAAAGGAGACTAAAGGCAGTAACCCCGACCAACAAGCAATAACTTAAACAGGCTGCGGTTAAAGCCTGGTAAAGCATCTCAAGTAAAGAAACAGTCTGGCGATGTCAGTGTAATGGAGACTTCATGCAGTTGTTGCAAGCAAGGAATTTGCAACAAAATACTGACTTTTTTCACTTCTTTAATTTGTTTTTAAGTGTCCCAGTACTTATGGTTACCTCAATTTGGGGGGACTGAACACATACAGTATGCTTGAGTTGAAAAATGATAAATTTGTTTGCAAAACGCATTCTAAAAATAAAAGGTGACTTTCTGATCTCTGACTCGGTAAAATTGTTTTATGTGAATTTCAATTTCTTGTGTATACAACAGGGAAACGCCAATGTAAGGCACTGTATATGTAAAAATAATTCATATTCATTATTTTTCATAATTTATGATGAGATATTGTGGAAGACCTTCAGTATATGTAAGCATAAATGCACTTTTGTTTTATTTGCTGACTTTATCCACTTCCTTTCCCTTTTGCCTCCATTCCTCTCAACACCAGGTATACCAGGACAATATTTATGCAGAGAGCTGCGAATTTCACTCTTTCAAGAAGGTGCTGTTTGAGATGGGCCCCGAGTTCTCCAACACTGTGGAACTGGCCTCCTTCCACTCCACCTCCAAGTGCTACATGGGAGAGTGAGTGAGCATTTCTAGAGATGCTGAAGATCGACGGTCATACAAATTCAAATGCACATGAGTCCAGGTCTGCTGATTTCTGAATTTGTGGATCAGTGGACATAACTGTGAATGGCACTGTAAAACACTGTAGTGGTGGCTCTCGGCCCGTCTCTCATCAGTCACGTTTGCCCGTTTGTGTTGCAGGTGTGGTTTCCGAGGTGGCTATATGGAAGTGATTAACCTGGACCCTGCAGTAAAGGCCCAGCTACTTAAGCTGGTGTCAGTGCGGTTGTGTCCTCCCGTGCCAGGACAAGCCCTGATGGATCTGGTTGTAAACCCTCCCCAGGAAGGAGAGCCCTCTCACCCACAGTTCATCAAGGTCAGTATCCAGACTGCGGTCCTGTGTTACTCTTCAAATGCGTTTTATGTGGTGAATCTTTCTAATCTGTTTCTAAGAGAGGTTTGTGACACAATTATAGACAAAAACAGTAAATCGGTAATTTCTTGATAGGTCTTAATTTGAACAGTAGTTACATTTTGTACAGAATTAGGCTGAGCATATGATTCCATCTTTACTGTAACAGTTTGATGAGACTTTAATTATATAAATATTTTATAAATATAAAGATTTATTTGAATTGCCAGTTGTGTTTCTCACATCTTAGCTCACAGCTATGAACAACTACACACAGGGGAGAATGAAATTGGAGACTCCTTTGAGCCATTCATTCTTTAACAAGCACTGCAGGAATTTGGGAGCCTCTCAACAATTGAGAGTCCTGGCTGACTAATCCCCTGAAACATTTGTGTTGCCATGAACAGTTAACCAGTGACACACAACCCAGGGTTGAACCTGTGATAATAGATCAGCCTCCTGTTGTGCAAGTGCTTTTACTGAGGCCACTCATAATTTACTTTAAAACTGAACCAAAAAGATCCTTCCAATAAATCAGTAATAATGTTAAACTTTTCACACATATAGTCTGATCATTGGCGGGATGAAAGTCAACATCTGGTTAGCATTATGCTTTGCTGTGCATGGGCAGTAAATCACCAGTTTTCAATTCTAAAGGTGTGCTGCATTTACAACAGCATGTAGTTGGAAAATTCTGTCCTGTTTCTATGTCCAAGTGAACAAAGTTTCACTGGTAATACGTACTTGGTGAGTTCCGAATTGTTTTAGTGAACCTTGATTGAGAGACTAATCCTCCATTTGTGGAGTTCCCATTGGGGAAAAAAATGTTTGAAGTGTATTGTTTTACTTTATCCAGTTGGTAGTCTTAGGACTACCTGTAACTTCATACATCCTCATATCTGCAAACCGAGGAAACGCACACAGCTCATCAAGCCAGATAGCAAACACACTGCACCTTTAAAGCATAGCTCATACCCACTTGACCACGTATACTGCTCAGCTATAGAAATTGCACACAAATCTTTTGACAACCTGATTACAGCAGCATGTTTCCAGAACTCAAATTTCATCTCTCTTATCCTGTCAGGAGCGCACTGCTGTGTTGAGCTCCCTTGCAGAGCGGGCGAGACTAGTGGAGCAGCTGCTGAACAGTATTCCTGGGATCAGCTGTAACCCAGTGCAAGGAGCCATGTACTCTTTCCCCCGGATCAACATCCCGGAACGGGCAATCAAGGAAGCACAGGTACACTTGCTCGGTCTTATTTGGTTAGATATCTTGGTCACCCTTTTATCTGTCTACTTCTCATTAAGGTCTGCAGCTCTATGCTGTCCCACAATCTCCCACTCTGCTTTGCCCCTCCAGGCAATGGGCCAAGCTCCAGACATGTTCTACTGTCTGAGACTGCTGGAGGAGACTGGGATCTGCCTGGTGCCAGGCAGCGGCTTTGGGCAGAAGGACGGCACCTACCACTTCAGGTATTTCCACTCGGCTCGCGTCCCCTACCATTGCCCCCTCCTGCCATCTCTCCCTCACCTGCTCTCTCCCTCCTCCCTAGGATGACCATCCTGCCCCCCACCGAGAAGCTGGAAGTTCTGCTGAGCAAACTGAAGGAATTCCACCAGCGTTTCACCCGCGAGTACTCCTGAGCCCTGTCCGGGCCTCTCCCAGCTGGGGCAGGGGGTGTGGGGCACAGCTATACTTGATCCACTCCCTCAGCTATAGACCAGGTGCTGCCTCCCTGGACTGGGGGGGAGGGAAGTTCTCCTTTTTTTTTCTTTCTGCGGATTTTGTGATTAACAGTTCATGTTAAGAGTGATAATTCTAAGATAAAAACTAATTTCTGGATGATTTTGCAAAACAAATCCTAGGTATTTGTGGATCAGGACAGAGGAGTTGTATCTCAAAGACTTACTCCTCTTCCCACCTCACTATAGTCTGTTGTGGCCTGGGAAGAAAATGCCTTTACCTTCTAGACTCATGGATAGGTATCAGAGCCCACAGTGAGTCCCCACAAATGGATTTACACTGCATTAATTGCCCTGTGACTTTCCCTGGTGACCCATAACCTGTCAGCTGACGTTATAGATTCTCTCTGGTACTGGCGCATGGAAAGCCCTTCTTTGACTGCAGCTTTGTGGCTGTATCTCTTGAGAAGAGAAGAGGAGGAAGAACACAACAGTCTATGGATAGAGGCGGTCAGCTCTGAGAATTCCTGCAGCTGTGCAGGTTCTCTGTGACACTCCTAGGGAGTGGTGGAGGGCAGCAATATGTCTGTTATAGTAGGGTAGTCAACATATCTTTGAGAACATGGCACAGACATCTGGAAATGTCTTTGGAATTCTGAAAAAGAAAAAAGATATCTATTACCCCACCTGTTTACTTTGCAACTGACTGGAAAATAAACACTGAAGAGGTCTGCAGCTTTCCCTGTGTTCGCACAACCAGGGCACTGTCAAGTTCAGGGACTGCAGGCCTCCTCTCACCATGCCTGCAGTTGGCCTGTGTGTGTTGCTTCCCTCTGGTGGTAGTGACTGCACACAACATGCCAGGGTTCAGGTGTGTAGCTGTAAAGGGAAAAAAAGCTCACTACAGTAGAGCCATCTACTTCTCTGAAAGTCAGTAAAAAATTGTGTAGGTGTGGAAACAAGAGGTGAAAAAGGAAATATGTTTTTAAAACCTTATGGAAATGTTTGGTTTCTGGAACATGCATTGGGTTCTGCTTGGGAGTACTCCCTTTTGTATGTTGCCCACATGAATGCAAATACCGTACAGTATGGTACAATACAGTATTTCATTCCTACAGTTTCCATTTAGAAATCTTCTGTGGAACAGAATATCAAACTCCTGTTTGATGGCATTACATGATTAGACCAATTTTAGCAAAGCATTTCAATAAAAATATTAAATGAACAGTGCATTGGGTTAAAAATATTCCCAGTGCAATTAGATATTTGCATACATGACTTAATTAGGACAGATGTGAGGTACCTTTGACTTAAATATCAACAATAACCATAAACTAGTTTGGAAATGCTCCACATCTCTGATCATCTCATTTCTGCAGGGTCATACAGTTTTCATCTTGGTGATCACCTGATCTTTAGCCGTTATTTGCTGCACTGGCTGGTTTACTCAGATTGATCTAAAACTGACTGGACATAGTCAATTCAGTGACTGCCTGATACTCTTGAGCCCAGCACGTTTGTGTTGCAAAGGGAGCCATGAGTGGGACTGCAGTGTTGTGGTCACTGTGCTCTCTGAGAACTTTTGCCTAGGGTGCTCTGACTCTCAGGCACTTGAGTGAGGCCACAGAGCCATCTACTGTAGTTATCCTTCCATATTAGAGCTGGAAATGTGCTAATAGAAAGGAAGACTGGATAACAAACCAGCTAATTGATCTCAGTCATACTTTGGCTTCAGGTGTTATGTGGTTCACCAATGTTCCATGGCCTGAAATAATTTGGGCATTTAGACAATATTTAAAATGTATTGTATAGGCAATGGACTTTGCTTCAGGTAGATGTCTTTCAAATGTGTTGTGGTCAGGAGAAAATTGTTGTATTTTAAGAATTTAGTAAGGCATTTCTGAGCTGCAGTCCTGTGAACCAGCTAGAAGTCCAGCATGTCCTGGTTGTAAACTCTCTAAATCCATTTTAGAATGAAACTGGTGTTGCAGAATGAATAATATCACAAACTTAATTCTCCATTTATTGCTGTTTGATTAGGGAGCAGGATGACTGTTAGCACGTCCCCAGCACTGGTACAGGCAAAACTCTGTCACAGAGCAATGGACACTCCGACTGGACAATGTTACTGTGCTGAAACCAAGGTGCACACAGGCTTTAATATGTTCTGTAGCCTTTCTAACATGCAGAATGTTTTGTGAGTTCTGTCATGTACTAAGCACTAGTTCCACGTTTATATGGCAATTATACTTTCTACCTGAGTGACTGATAATTATTTTCTAATAAATTAATACTAAACTAATACATTTATTGTAACCTAAGCCTTAATTGTGTGAAAGTGGGATGATTGTAAATTGGAGACGAAACAGCACTTTATCTTTGGGACAATGGCAGTCAAGACTGTTTTAACTTCAGTGGCTATAACTGCCAGGCTCCCATTGTACCAATACATTTCAGGATTTTGCACCTGTACAATGTATCTGAATATAATGAGAGGTGCTAATTTCATGCTAGTTGCCTTATTTTGAGTAAAATGGTGTGAATGGATTTAAATCTTCTTGTAAATGTATGTTTGTACTTCAGGACAAGTTACAGTTACAGTTAAACCTGTAAAACTGTCTATCTGCTATGAAACTGGAGTCACAGCATCACCTCATTCCTATAAGGCCAGTGTCTCAGAACATGTATGTCTCTGTGGTACAGTTCCAGTGTTGTCTCTGTACTAGAGAAATCTCATTAAAATTAATTGAAGTGTAGGGGGCAGTATCTAAAACCTGGAGCAGGTGTCACTGGATCTCTTTACAGGTTGGCAGGGTCACACACACCTCTGCCTCCACCCCTCAGTTTCGGTATTCACAGTGTGAAGAACACTTTGTAGTGCTGTTTGAACAGATTGATCTCTGCTGCTCCTTCAATGTTAGTTTTCTGGAGAAGAATCTGGTACTGTGCTTAAGGTAGCACTGCCTTTACATGTTGCCTACTGCCAAGCACTTGAGAATTTTAAATACTGGTGCCTTATTTCTGGTGCTTGTAGTATACCGTTCTGGCTCTGGAAAAATGGAAGTCTGCCTTCTCCGCAACCACCTACCCGCGAGGAAGCAGAGAGGGTGCAGACTGTTCTCCAACTTAGGCAGGATCAGGAGGGGATCTGGATATATCATTGACTTAAAAGAACAGACCCTGACCCTGAGTGCTTCCATTCCAGCCTGCACTAGACCTCATCTTCACCCCTCACCTCTGGGCTTAGCTTAGATGGTGAATATAATCAAAGCCATCAGGGTGACTACACCTCGCACTTCCTCCAGAAGTATCTACTTCTTGTTCTTGTTCCAGTTACTTATAGGCTTTCAACACTGCTGGTAAACTGCTGCAACCTTTCCCAATACAAAAAAAAGACATGAGTAAAAAGTCATTCCTAGGCAAGCATAAAAGCCAAAAAAGAAGTAGAGGTGGGGAAGGGGAATCCGGGATTGTGGGATCTGTTGATACTCTGTTGATATTCATGTCAGTTACTTTTTATGGTTTTGGTGCTCCAGGCAGACAACTGGAGATGAAGCACTGAAACACAGGGCAGTCACTCCCTCCCTGTAAGAGAGGGACTTCAGTCTTGGGGAAGGGATTTTCTGTCTTTTAAAAAAAAAGTGACCTGCATGATTCTGCGAGTTGCAACCATAGTGCTCCTTCAAGTACCTTTCAATGCCACTGCACAATTAACAGTTGTTGCATCTGTGTTCCTCTATCCTGCCTCATCAGAACGGGGCTCCGAGAAGGAAATTTGCACGTCTTCACAATTCACAATGCCTTCTCCAAAGTGTTTAAGGTTAGAAAGGAATGACTCTACAAATTGTGATATAAAAATGGTATGGTGTTTTACCTAATGAATTAACTGTGATCATAGACAATAAAAATCTATGCTAGTAGATGTGTTGTTTTTTATTTCTAAATAGAGGAAGTGCAAGATGAGATTGGGGCTATATTGAGATAAAGATCATGTGCTGAAATGCAACTCATGTGCTTAATTTCTTGGATAACACCTTTTTTCAAACAAATTTAATTCAAATCGGTCATGTCTGTGCTGGATGTTAAAGATGCCACACCACTGTTTACAACAGCAAGCAGATTAAATTCCCACCCCCATTCTAGTTTGGAAAGAGACCTTAATTCCACTGTTTTTGGATTAGATGCTCATGTAAAATTAATGCTTACTGAAAGAGTTTCTTGTTCATTTAATTTTTATCTGATCAGAGCATTGGGTTCTTTACAATACATGGTCACAATTCAGGGGATGGGGTACCCTACTCTATTGGCAGAGGTTCATTCTAAACGTGTATACTTAAAAGAAACAGAAAGCCAAATGTTATTGGATAGTGTGATTGTTCCGTAATAAAGAGTAGTACATTTCCAAAATATGCAAATGTGGAAAATGACTGAAGACATTAGGGAAAACCTGGTGTGGAGGCATCTGTTGAAAAGTCAGAAAATTGCTCCAAGCAACAGATATGGCACTCAACACTCCCACTTATCTCTCTATTAGTTTGATCTATTAAGCACAAGTGCAAGGATGAAATTAGGATCAAAGTCAAATTAAACAAGCTACAAGCTAACTAAAAGATCAGCGATTTATGTATAGCAAACCTGTAAGTGTCAGAGGGAAGTGAGCTAAATTTTGTTTACCTTTTGAAAGGGAATGCAATAGGAGCTGTTGTGCAACGTTGTTGAGCTTTGTGCGATTACTGCAGCTGTGGTATTGAAACGCATTACAGGCTTGAGCAACTACACTGAATTGTTTGTTTTTAGGACTAGAACACTAAGCGAGGATTTGCTGAGGCACAATAATGTTGTCATTGGTTATTCAAACTTAATTCACTCAAAAAAAATAATCTATTGTGCCAGTCACTTTTCCACCAAACACTCAGAGTACCTCTGCCTTATCCATGATTGTGGACAACCTTGAGTAGTTCAACAACAGTAAACAGAACAGTTATTAAGATGGAAAACCCTTTGCACCAACTGGAGGCTTGATAGAAATGCACTGGGCTAAAAAAAAGTGATGAATTGATGAATATTGACAAACTGTAAAAGAATGTCATATTGACAGGGTGTATGTTCACAGCGAGCGCTAATTGACTCACTTGTATCAGAAGTTATCCTGTCTCGTCAAGACAGGATAACTTCCATATTTCAGACTATACATTTTCATTCATTAAGGTATATTTTCCAGTCAAATGGAAGACTGTGGAAACTCTTTGAAGAAAGTCTGAACCCTAACCTAACCCAAATCTTTAGATAGGGTTAGGACTCCCAGCCACAAAACATAGACAATTCTCTATGGTATGGCTGTGTTTTAGGACAGTGAAATTTAGGAAATGTTACTTCTCAATGTTTTTTTTCTTACATAAATAGCTTTGTGCACTACATTGCTCTAAGAGGGAAAGTTGTCTAAATTGCTCTAATTTTTTTCTTACATACAGTATATGGCTCTTTACACTGCAATGCCCTAACAATGGCCAACCAACATTAACACTCCCAAAACAACAGTCTTCAAATACAAACAAAATGGGATTTATTGCTTTCTACCATGATTACCCAAAAAATACACAACTCGCAGAAGCTCTTCTCAACACATCTTCTCTCCAAAGCAACACCCTGCTACTGGCATCTCCCAGTCCCTCTTATAGCTCCTCCTTACCTGGGCCCATCCTCCCTTAAAGGGACTTTTAAAGAAAATAAAAATACTTTTATACAAAAACAAAATAACTTACACCTGTTACAAAATCATAACCTTAAGAAAGTTTTGTGAGGTTTTTTATACATTTAGCAAGGAAAATAGACATACAGTATGTCAGTTATTTATGCATGGCCTACCATCATCCTTTCCCTTTAAGAACAGCAGTTTTTTTTTGTACTGCTAATGTGGCTGCATGCGAAACTAAAAACAGAAAGGTGACTGGTGGCCATTTTGCCAAACAAAACACCATACTTCAAAATGAGGAACACTGTAGCGATTTAGGGGAAAAGAGGGGGTAAGTACCATTTACAATTCAAATGTATTACTTACATACTCACTAACATACAGGAACGGTGCAGGAAAGGTATTGGAGAAATGAAATTAAATTTAAGAAAAGTGATATTTCAATGTTATCTTCACATTTGTTTTCTTGCATATACAGTATGGCTCTATACACTGCACTGCCGTGAATGGGAATGTTGTGTAAATTGCCCTAACCGCAAAAGTTTGAAAGATAGTGGTTAAAGCTTTCAAACTGTTGCATTTGTATTGGATGGACTGCAATTTTAACAGATTCAGCTAAAAACTATTGGGTATTCTTGACTGTTAACCTATTTGGCCAGCAGCCTGCAACTCACAACTAGCAACCCACTGAAGCTAAGCAGGTGTGAGCCTGGTCAGTACCTGGATGGGAGTCCTCCTGGGAAAAACTAAGGTTGCTGCTGGAAGAGGTGTTAGTGGGGCCAGTAGGAGGCGCTCACCCTGCGGTCCAGGTGGGTACTAATGCCCCAGTATAGTGAGGGGGACGCTATACTGTAAATAAGCACCGTCCTTTGGATGAGATGTAAAACCGAGGTCCTGACTCTCTGCAGTCATTAAAAATCCCAGGGTGTTTCTTGAAAAGAGTAGGGGTGTAACCCAAGCATCCTGGCCGATTTCCTATTGGCCCTTACCAATCATGGCCTCCTAATCCCCCTCTATGAATTGGCTTCATTACTCTGCTCTCCTCCCCACTGATAGCTGATGTGTGGTGAGCGTTCTGGCGCATTATGGCTGCCGTCGCATCATCCAGGTGGATGCTGCACATTGGTGGTGGTGGAGGGGAGTCCCCATTACCTGTAAAGCGCTTTGAGTGGAGTGTCCAGAAAAGCGCTATATAAGTGTAAGCAATTATTAATTATTTAGCCATGAACCTATGTTCATTGAGAACACCATTCATCACTTAATTTTCAATAACAGAATCCTTGTTAAACAAAAAGATTGTACCATAGCTGATACATTTTCTTTGGTTTGGCAAGGTTGCTTATTCTTTTCAAGCTAATATTTTGATGTCCTGAGTTATATTTTCTGCTCAAATGAGTGGAAGGTTGCATTAATTATTTGGAGAAAATCTGAACCTTAACCCTAACCTACCCAAACCCTTAGCTAGGGTTAGGGTTAGAATTCTTAAAAAACATAGAGGGTGTTTGAGGTTATTTTCACATTTGTTTTCTTGCATATATGGCTCTGTACACCGCATTGTCCTACATGGGAATGTTGTGTAAATTGCCTGAAAAGCAAGAATTTGAAAGGAAGTGGTTAAACATTTATGTTTTGGCTTGGAATACCCAGGCTTATGAACAAATAAAGCCTAGTTTGATTAGGTATTGATTAGCCTAGTTGAGCCTGAAACCATGCTCATTGAGAAGACCTCTAAATATGAAATTTCCAATAAGTCAATACCTGTAATGAAATAGAATTTTCCTATTGTAGATATATTCTCTACCAAATTTGCTTACTTTCAGACTTATATTTTGATTCATTGAGATTTATTTTCCTCTCAAATGAGTGGACAGTTTTGAAACAAATTCTGAACTAGGGTTAGGATTAGGATACCCACAAAAAACAGACAATTCTCAGTGTAATGGCTGTGTGTTAGGATAGAAATGTAAACAAGAAAAAAGGCTTCTCCCAGCTTTACTAACAATGAATGATTGGATTGAATTAATAAAGGAAATAAATATAATGGAAAAAATAAAAATTTAGCTAAAATTACAAATGAGAGAATTTGTCAAATATCGGTCTAGATGGGTTCAGTACATTAAACCTTTAAGGTCAGAATTTGTTGAGATACAAAATAACTGAAACTTAATAACGTACATTTATATAGTCTCCTCCCTTTTCATTTTCATAAATGTATGCATCTTCCTCATTTTGAATGTACTGTATATAATTTTGTTTAAAAGTTATATAATTGTAAAATACTAGGGGAATAAACAGGAATAGACAATTTGTGCTTGAGATGCATTGTCGAAAGTGTACTGTAAAAGTAAGGCTGAATAATGGTGGTTTATATGTAAAATGGTTTTGTTTTGTTTTGTTCTCTAAAATATATTTTTTTAGAGAAATATAATTTAGGAAATCTGATATCTCAATGCTATCTTCGCATTTTTGTTCTTACTTATTGGCTATTTACACTGTCTTGCCCTATAGGGGAATCTTGTCTAAATGTCTGTAAAAGCATGTACAGTGCCTTGCGAAAGTATTCGGCCCCCTTGAACTTTTCAACCTTTTGCCACATTTCAGGCTTCAAACATAAAGATATAAATTTTTTATTTTATGTGAAGAATCACCAACAAGTGGGACACAATTGTGAAGTGGAACGAAATCTATTGGATTTTTGAAACTTTTTTAACTAATAAAAAAATGAAAAGTGGGGCGTGCAAAATTATTCGGCCCCTTTACTTTCAGTGCAGCAAACTCACTCCAGAAGTTCAGCGAGGATCTCTGAATGATCCAATGTTGTCCTAAATGACTGATGGTGATAAATAGAATCCACCTGTGTGTAATCAAGTCTCTGTATAAATGCACCTGCTCTGTGATAGTCTCAAGGTTCTGTTGAAAGCGCAGAGAGCATCATGAAGACCAAGGAACACACCAGGCAGGTCCGTAATACTGTTGTGGAGAAGTTTAAAGCCGGATTTGGATACAAAAAGATTTCCCAAGCTTCAAACATCCCAAGGAGCACTGTGCAAGCGATCATCTTGAAATGGAAGGAGTATCAGACCACTGCAAATCTACCAAGACCTGGCCGTCCCTCTAAACTTTCAGCTCAGACAAGGAGAAGACTGATCAGAGATGCAGCCAAGAGGCCCATGATCACTCTGGATGAACTGCAGAGAACTACAGCTGAGGTGGGAGAGTCTGTCCATAGGACAACAATCAGTCTTACACTGCACAAATCTGGCCTTTATGGAAGAGTGGCAAGAAGAAAGCCATTTCTCAAAGATATCCATAAAAAGTCTCGTCTAAAGTTTGCCACAAGCCACCTGGGAGACACCCCAAACATGTGGAAGAAGGTGCTCTGGTCAGATGAAACCAAAATCGAACTTTTTGGCCACAATGCAAAACGATATGTTTGGCGTAAAAGCAACACAGCTCATCACCCTCAACACACCATCCCCACTGTCAAACATGGTGGTGGCAGCATCATGGTTTGGGCCTGCTTTTCTTCAGCAGGGACAGGGAAGATGGTTAAAATTGAGGGGAAGATGGATGCAGCCAAATACAGGACCATTCTGGATGAAAACCTGTTGGAGTCTGCAAAAGACCTGAAACTGGGACGGAGATTTATCTTCCAACAAGACAATGATCCCAAACATACAGCAAAATCTACAAAGGAATGGTTCACAAATAAACGTATCCAGGTGTTTGAATGGCCAAGTCAAAGTCCAGACCTGAATCCAATCGAGAATCTGTGGAAAGAGCTGAAAACTGCTGTTCACAAACGCTCTCCATCCAACCTCACTGAGCTCGAGCTGTTTTGCAAGGAAGAATGGGCAAGAATTTCAGTCTCTCGATGGGCAAAACTGATAGACATACCCCAAGCGACTTGCAGCTGTAATCGCAGCAAAAGGTGGCTCTACAAAGTATTAACGCAAGGGGGCCGAATAATTTTGCACGCCCCACTTTTCATTTTTTTATTAGTTAAAAAAGTTTCAAAAATCCAATAGATTTCGTTCCACTTCACAATTGTGTCCCACTTGTTGGTGATTCTTCACATAAAATAAAAAATTTATATCTTTATGTTTGAAGCCTGAAATGTGGCAAAAGGTTGAAAAGTTCAAGGGGGCCGAATACTTTCGCAAGGCACTGTAGCAATAGCAACAAATGAATAAAAGGCACAAAAAGTGCCTTATTGGAGAATTTATTTATTCTTCAATGATTGAAGCCTGGCCAGGATTAAGCCGATTGATTTGTTTAATTTCAGATTTAATTGGGTAATTGGTCCTATTATTAGTAACACCTGTGTGAGCCGGGGAGGAGCTTAGGGTTTTAAAAGGATGTTCCTCTTATGGGGAAGAGAGGAAGGAATAAATCAGAAGAAGTCAACTAGCAAGAGAAACCATAGCTTGCCTGCCAACAGACCATAAACCAGTATTCCAGTGTTTCTCATAGCAGGAAAACCCTTGTGAAGAAAACATTTGTTTTTTACATAACCACGGCAAAAGAAGTAAGGACATTTCACAAAGGAGGAGGGAATCTTTGAGACTTCTAAGGGGACTGAGGTACCGCCATTAAGGACCCAGGATTTACAACATCTTCCAGGACAGTCTAAATATAATCGTGTTTACTTTGCTGCAAAGTGCTGTTCTAATTGTTTTGGAGAAAGACTCCTATTGCCTTATTTGTTTCATGGTGGTTTTAAATATTGGATAATATTCTTTGTAATAAAAATGTGTTTCACCTTCTGAATTTATCCTGCTAAAGTTTATTAACTTTGAGATAATTTTCATAAGCTTGCTTACTTTTCAAAATTCTTATTAGCTATCAATTTCGCCAATAGTTTTCAAGTTGGATCGTTACAAGCAAATGTTTGAATGAAAGTGTTTATACTATTAACACTCTTGGATTTTGCTTTAAAATACAAAGGCATATAAACAAATAAAGCCAAATGTTATTAGGTATTCCTGCCTCTTACCCTAGTTGGGCCTGAAACCATGCTCACTGAGAACACCATTCAATATGAAATTTCCAGTGACTCAATACAAAAAATAAAATATTACTATTGTAGATATATTCTCTTTGGATTGTCAAGGTTGCTTAGTCATTTCAGACCAATATTTTGACTCATCGAGGTATATTTTCTACTCAGTTGAGGCGCAGATTGAGTGGAAAATTGTGGAAATTCTTGGACCAGTCTGAACCCTAACCTAACTCAAATTCTTAGGGTTAGGATACCCACAAAACATACACACTTCTCAATGACATGGCTGTGTTTTTGGACAGAAATTAAATTTAGGAAGTGTGATTTTTCAGTGTTACCGTCACAATTTTTCTTATTTAAGACGTATCTTTTTCATCTGCACCATTGAGGCATAAATCAGTCAGGGCTGTCTAATCCTTGTCCTGGAAATTTGATATGTCTGCAGGTTGTCATTTCAACTCAACTACTTAATGAGCTAAATAGTCTAAATATTGACTTAACTGCACCAATATTACAGCTACACTGAGTTCTTCAGTTTCTGCAGCTTTTAAGAGCCTGGAAAACCTTCAGAGACACTGACCATCCATGACCAATTAGCGTGAGTTACGCAAATGAACCAGATGTCTTAGTAAAGAGGCGAATTTCAACCAGTGTAAGAGTTCTTCAGCCACAACAGTAGTGTGTAAAGCGAATAGCAACAAGTGTCAAGCAGCTAAAACACCTACTTTGTGTCATGTTGGTTACTTTAAATTTCTTGAATATTATGCTAAATTTATAAGGGTTTACTGCAGATCACCTACAATGATTCCCACCTCTGACAAATTTGACAGCATGATTCTTTCTCTTGTAAATTGTCATTACTGTAATTTTTTCCCATTGAATTAAAAGCATTGTGAAATGCAAGGTTTTAAGGGAGCGGTATAAAGTATACAATCAGTATATTTAACCATAACCGTTGACAAAAACATTTTTTTGCACCATCAAAAGTGGCATAACATACTGTACAGTGTTGAAACCCTCAGCCAATAGCAATTCTCCTTCCATTCAGTTTTTAGTTTTTTACTAATATTGTTGATCTGTATGGATCATCTCTAGCAAAACTGCAGTGCATTGTTGGATAGGGAAAGATCTTATTCCTGACTAAACACAAATTTCTCCTTCTCCAAAAGTGGCTGGAATCTATTTTACAGATTCACAATAGAAAATCACCTTGGTTTGGTCAGGTTAGTGTCTTTGCAAATGTTGCTGGTGTTTAAAGAACACTTCCTCTTCCAAGACTGGGAGAATACAGTGCTGGATGGGGAATAGTCTCACTCCAGACCAAACAAAAAAAATGTGTCTCTCCAAAGGTGGTTGCAATCTATTGTACAGACCCACAGCTAATAGTAAATCACCATGGTTTTGTCAGATTAGTGTCTTTGTCAATTTTGCTGGGGTTTATAGTATACTTCCTGTTGCCAGATTGGGACAGTGCATTGCTGGACATGGGAAAAGTCTCAAATAGTCTTGAAATGTTTCCCAGTATGGGGATGTTATCATAAAGTGATACTGTGTGACAGTAGAATGTAATATTGCATGTGCTCTTTAACCCAAGGCAATTGTTCCTGATGTTATTCCTATAGATTTGAAACACAGTGTAAGGATGCTTACAGTAGTAATGCAGATATTTGTGTCGATTGTGTATTAAAAATACACCATCACAGCTATTTTGAGAACACCGTCATTAAAATTAAAACACTTAAAAGTTAAGATACTGAGATGCCCCTGATGACATAACACTAGATTGTAAGGACATTTAAAAATCAAACAACAGTAAGATAGAACACACAGTATTATATCAGACAAAGTAATAGTGACCTTTTTCAGTGTGCTATTTTTGAAGACTCTTATGTTGATGTTGAAAGCTTAGAGAGATTAAAGTTGTCTAAGCCATTTCTTGATCATTTTCACAAGATAAACATTAAAGATTTGGTGGATATAAACAAATAGGAAAGAATTGGATTAATTCATATTTTGGCTCTGAACTTGGAATTTTTTTAAATTTCATTGCATCAGTTGAGTTATGGTCAGGCTTATTAATAGGCCTGTTACAGCTATACACAAAGACAGATGGAAAGCATATTGACAAGACTACATCTATCTTTGAGGAAAAAGTTTAAAATGACTAATGTTTCAAATAAAGAAAAAAATAAGGGTTGATGAATCTGTGAATCACTTAACAATTTTCAAAGGAAGTTTAGGGACGCTTGTGATTGAATTTATCAAGAAGTCCCCTGCCCTTGTAGAAGAGGAGGAATGAAAGAAAAGAAAGAGAATTACACGTCTCAAGTCTTCATTCCAAAAATCCCCATCATAACTATTTTTTTATCTAGATGATAAATACAAAATTAATTATCAAAATGGTCACAGCAAGTCTGGCAATTCAGGTGAAAGTCACAATCTGAAGTGGTGAAGTGAGTCAACAAAACATACAGATTGGAGAACACCCTAACTTTTATCCTGGTACAAAGGTAGCTTTGGCATTTTTGGAAAGCTCCCTTAAGTCCACTTCAAACTAGAAGATAAGTCTGTAAACAGTTTAACTATTGTAGTGATGACTGAATCATTAATCAAGGTGTTAGAGGTAGAAGAACCACAAAATGTGTAATTAAGCACTCAATCAACGTTGAATTAAGCACAAAAAAATCAAATCATGTTTAAAATGTACTGTATAAGAATATACTGTAGCATTTATAATTATGAGGATAGATAGAAATGACCAAAAATCTTTTGATAAATCCAATGATGAGCAATTGTTTCAATGTCACATAAAGCAGAGATGCAGTGAAAAGCATAAGCACTGGGTGGAGTGAAGTTTGTTAGTTTTTCTGTGTACTGATCAAATTTGTATTTCAGATAGAATATGAGTTTCTGGGTATTATTTTGCACACATGTTTAGAAACATTAGAGAAATTGCAGGTGATCCTAAATACTGGGACAAATTTATTTAAAGTAGATTAAGCTTGTGTACAGTAAATATAGTAAAGCTAAAGTACTTTGCTGCATAACCCTTACATGCACTGACTGCTTCAAGTCTGTGTCCCATCAACATTAGCTTACACTTTTCTGTATATGAAACTGTATATGAAACTTGGTAAGCATAGATGGAATGCAATAGAGCAAATCTGCACTGCTATTGATAATTTGTTTTGCCTGAGTAAGTCTGAACATCTTAATTGCATGTATAGACCATAAAAGAACTAAGACCACATACTGCGGAAGTTAGTGATGTTTAAAATGGTCCCTGGGCTCAATTTCTGTGTGGAGTTTGTCAATTCCATGTGATCTTTCCAACTTCCCACCCTTCCACAAACATGCTATCTGAGTTAATCTGTGTCTCCACAGAGTCCAATTTGAGGTGAGTACTGTAGTTCTTTCCTGCATGCAGTGTTTGCTAGGTGAAACACAGAATGAAAACAATGAAACAGCTGTTGAAACAGATGGATAGTTTTTTATATATTTATTTTCATTAATTACATAGGATCTCTGGGATAATTATTTAGCGAGGTCATTTAGTCCTTGAAATGCATTAATTGTAAAGTCATCCCTGTGAGCATTCACCCCTAGCATGACCTGGAAACCCACAGCTAAATCTTCTTCCTAAACAGGCTAAAGAGATTCAGGTGTGTACATTCCTCTCACATTGTTTCCTCATCACACTAGCATCACACTAATGTAGTTGGTATAAGTATTACTGATAAACAAGTCCCCTTTCAAAATAACTAATCTCCTTAAAAATTACTCTAACATAATGCAACATAAAATATGATTTAAAGTATTTCTATAAAGATATTAATCGGCCTGTTTACTTGTACCCAACCTCTATCCATCCAGTTTGGGAGTGCTCCTTCCAGTTTGGTACATCCAACATATACAGTAGTTCAGAATAATGAGAACTGAAGCTTGCAGCTCAAAAGGTTTAGGTAATTAGAAAATAGTCTGCACAAATGAATTAATGAAGACTTTTAGCAGTTAACGTCTCAGAGGCCTTGGCAGTTAATCTTGGCAATCTTTCACGCCAGGCTTTTAATTAAATTATCTGTAAAAAGGAATTACTTTTATGTCGTTTTCATTCTAAACAATGCATAGATTTTTGATTCACCAGTTTACAACTGAAAAACTTGTCTAGGAGTATTTCCAAAAGGTATCTTGTAAGACATTAAGGGATCTGACACCCAGCCCTGGGAAATACCATTCAGTGCCAGATCCAGTTTAGAAGTCTGTCTAATGAGATATATTGATGATTGTGAGATAACAAACAATAGAAAATAAAAACCTTTTCAGAAGTTTCCAGGTGCAACTAACACATTTTAACTATTTCCTGGCACAAATCCTATGGAGATGTCCCTAAAAACAGGTAAACACAGCATGTTAGAATGTGTAACCAAAAGGAGATAATAAAGACACTCAGTAAAGCAGTCTGAGGACTGGGGTTGAGGTCCCCTGCACTGGGTGGATCAATCAACCTGCAATCATTCAACCCAGTTTTGCTTTGTTGGGCACCTTTTCAAGATGAGCATCTCAAACTATATGAAAAAGTACCACAGCTAGTTCTATAAAGAATAGTACAAAACCAGACTTCAAAACGTTGCTTCTTGGGGAAAAAATGTAGTTTTAATGGCATCAGACATAAATATGGTTTTTACAATTGTACCAAACCACACACTCTCATGATGCCCATATTTAGTAATGCTAACCACAAGATTTCGCGAAAGGAATTACTGTTGAATGATTAAATCACAGAATATGATGCAGGCTTCCCATATCACACCAGTTAAAGACCTATGGTGAGAGATTAGGTTTTCAGCCCAACTTTCTCATGAAGCTGTCTGACTTTGTCTGAAGGCAAATGTGTCTGACTGGTTTGGAAATGTTTCTCTGGACGACGGAGTCATTAAGAAAATTCCTGCATGAATCTCGGATGGAAAGAATTCAGGCGGTCCAGTATGTCCTCCATGGTGTCCAAGGGAACCAAGTTACACAGCCTGGGGAAACACAACAGAGTTATTAGTAGAGCTTTTAGATGCACAGTGTCCATCATGGGCTGTGTTAGTGAGCTCATCCATATTGCTATGCAAACTGGTATATTGCTACAGTGTACATGGCACATAACAAAATCTATGATCAAAGAAGCATTCCTAAAGCAGTGAATCTAATAACCTTTCAGTCAATTACAGTACTGTGCAAACTGCAAAATGTGTCACTCTGACCATCCTAGTTTCCACAAGATAATGCAGCCAATCAGCATTTGAAAAGCACCATGAAAAGATTCTCTAGGATGTTTGTGAGGACAGCTCGAAAGTGACAAACTTTCTAAAATTATAATGTTGGTGGTATAACTGTGGCCAGGAACGTTTACCTAAAATTATTTTTTTCCCCCAACAGTCTTGCAATCTTTTTTGCCATCAGAAATATGCAAATGCAATATGTGATGAAATGAATGTGCCTCCTGCCAGAATCGATTCTCAAGTTCAAACATGGTCTTCATGAATACATGTAGTATTTAAGGCCTGTTACAGCTGGTTGTAGAACTTTTGACTTTTGATTTTATATTACCTATAAAATACTGTGGGACATGCAGAGCTGTATTAAATTTGTTCAGCCAAATAATTTCATGAAGTTGTGATGTCTTGAGTCAGATGAAAGTCTTTGGGGTGAGATGTGGCGCTCAGGCTACTGGGATTGGCAGCCCAGTGTGAACAGCAAGAACAGGGTCTGTACCTGATATGGTAGGTGCCTTCCCTCTGACCCACGTCACAGCCAGGAGTCGAGCACACCCCTGCCTCCTCCAGCAGCCTGCTGCAGTAGAATCTGTCAGGCTCCATCCCCTCTGCCTGGACAGAGGTACAAAATGTTTGAATAATTAAAAAACCTTTACACACACAAATGCCAGTGTATAGCTGTGTAAAGAAAACAGATAACTGTAGTAATTCCTAGCATTAACACAGCACTCTCTCTTACAGACCTTGTGAGGCAGTCAGTGCATAAAATTGTTTAAATTTTTATTTACTGATTTATGTAGTAATTAAATTGCATATTTAATAATAACAGAACAGAAAATGCAAAAGATATATAGAAGGAGATTATACAGTAAAATGCCATGAACAATGAAAACAAATCTAGTTGCAAAGCAAAAATGAATTGCATCTTAAAATGTGACTTAATCTCAAAGGACATAATATCCAGTTTGCAAAGAGTTCGATTCTTTTGAGGTTCTAAAATTTGTGTCTATTGTCAACATCTACAGTAAGCCTGTCATACTCTGTCCCTTTACATCCACTTTAATTTAAAATGCAGCCTTTCACCCATATAACAGCAAATAGCACGACTGAAGACTTTCTTTAGAGCGGTAATATGTGGAAAGGCTTGTGGATGCTAGCTCTGTTAATGCAGGTGGTGATACTTCACTCCTTGCTTGTTCTGCTTTAACTGCTCACCCTGGCCTGCTCTACAGCTCGTGGGGGGAGGTGCAGGCGGGGGAAGATGTACAGAGAGCCCTGTACAGGCTGATAGCTGACTCCAGGCAAGCTGTCCAGAGTCTCCTGCACTCTCCTGGCATTGTGGGCCAGTGTCTCCAGAATGGCCTGGGACTCCTGTGAGCAGAACAGAGGGTCAATCAGTATACACGTTTGCAAGGTGTTTAATAAGCCGATCTACACTGCCATTTTAAACTCGTGTCCAGCAAGAATAAATTCTGGGGATCAGTGAGTACATTTTCATAGTGAACAAGGAGCTCTATGGTGCTAAATTACAAATACTAAATAAATGGCTGTGCATTGGCAGTCGACGACGGACAGGGATCAGTTCTTTCTCTTGCTGTCTCATGCGGATCCCTGTACTTTTCTCGTTCTGACTGGTTTCTAAGCCACACAATCTGTCACAGACGGTTCAGAGACACAGCTGCACTGCTACACTCACTAACTCTGACGGAGGACTGCACTCTACTCTGGTAATCTGAATGTGTTTTAAATTTTAGTTTGGATTATGATTACTAGATTTAGAGATGACACTGTAGCATGTTGCTGTCCCATAGTGCTGAGGCCCGGGGTTCAATTCCTGGGGTGCTATCTGTACCCCATGTTCACTTGGGGTTCCTCGGGATACTCTGGTTATTTCCCATAGTACAAAGATATAAAGAACTGGTAGGCTAATTGGCATCTGGGAAACAGGCCTTGGTGTGAGTGTGTGTGCTGCAATGGACTAGTGTCCTGTCCTGGGTGTATCCTGCTTTGTTTCTATTGTTGTCTGGGATAGGCTCCAGCTTCCCTGTGATTCTGTATTGGATAGAGTGGTTAGAAAATGGATGGATGGATTAGATTTAGATGACATTCACCTCCAAATGCAACACTACAGTATTTTTCCTTTTTCACTCACTATGCTAATATCCTAGGCTGAAGGTGTAACATTCAGCCAGGCCATGGTGAGATCTAACTGAAATGGTCATAAATGCCAAAGAACTGTGCGTGTCTGTGAAGTCATGCTGGGTGCAGACCAATGGACTCCGGAGTGGTGAGTGAGGCGCCTACTGCTTTGAAGATGGGGTAGGAGGGGTCTTCGTGACCCGGAGGGTTTGTCATAATATCCAGGGCGATCTGGCCAGTGATGGAGGAAGAAAGATACATCTCGAAAAGCCTGATGGCACACTTCTTCACCTCAGGATCAAGGTTCACAAACTCCACATACCCACAGCGCAGCCCACACCTGCGAAGACAGGGAGCAGCCTGCCTAACAACCAGTCTGTCTCACTCCATATACTGGAAACACTCACATTCCTTCAATCAATCTGCATTTTGTATTTTTATGATATACACATATACTGTAGTGTCATTCTGTAACATGACTGTAAAGCCTTGCACTTTAGAACCAGTAGAGTTACAATACTGATAGTGACTATAGTAAAATACACACCAGAAGTGTATAATTATCATATTGGGTCAACATTTAATTTGAAATTTTTACACAATTACTTTTGCTTGCACCTCACAATTTGGGTTTACTTCGAAGTTTTGGGGGTTTGAGAAACCATTCGTTTTCATGCACACAGTATTTTTCAGAATAAAATTTCTTTCCATTCTACTGGGCCAGGTGTTTTAATTTTGTATGCATAAACATGAAAGACTGCTTAACTGTATGGTTGTTCTCCCATTGTGTGGCAATAGTTAAGTTACACTGGAGTTTGTTACACTGTTAGTTACACTGTTACGTTTTTGGAATCTCAGCTAGTTATTGTTCTTTTTCCCACTTATGGAAGACATTTAAACCTTTTACTGATATGCACAATATACTATAGAGCATAAATCCAACTGCAAAGGAATCTTACACAAATTAATCCAGAGTGGATAATTCGTAATATAGAGTAAGAAAGGAATGGTGTTGTAACCTTTTTTGGCATTTTATTGACATTTTTCTGTCCTAAATTGAAAAGTCTGAAATAAATCTTATTTACTTAGGGCTCAGCCTTCCAGTCTTGATGCAATCAGCTTTAAAAAAAATCAGGAAAGGCATTCTGTTCAAAGTAACAGAGTACAATCACTTACAGGTGGCTCAATGAACGTGGAGCTCTTGAAGGCAGGTGTATTTAAATACCAAGGTACATCGAAAAGAGCACAATTTTGGGGAGTCCCAGAATCCTTAGCAGCAAAGGAAGAAGTGAATCCCATTTGAACAGATACCCCTGTGCAAAATTAGCACTGGTATTTGATGCAAAAGGGATGAGTGAGAGAATTTTTATTCTGATCAAATAGCTGTAGATTTAAATAACTGGACATACAGTACAAAACTGCCCTAGCACTTACTCTCCTGTGAAGCCTTTGGAGACAGAGTGCAAAGAGGCCAATTCTACCATGTCGGAGTACGAGGGCCCCATCTCATACAGCACCTTCTTATAAGAGACAAATGCACTGCCCTCACCAAACACTGTCTGCTGGTACACCTGTAACACAGACAGAGGCAGAGAAATGGGAAGAGAACATATGTGAGAAAGTTGGAACCAAGACATCAAAAGTCTGAATAATGAAGATAAAGTGTCTCACAACAAACAATGTGTCAAACGAAGGAAAATTGTGATTGTGATGAGGCACAATCAACAGTGCATACCAGCACTGAGAAAATCATGCAAAAAAATAATATTTTTGTAATAGTTCACATTTGGAAAATATTATTAATTTTTATGTCTATATATAAATACAAATAACTACAAGTGAGACCTCATTTAGAATACTGTATGCTATTGCGATCACCAATCACAAAAAAGTATTCCTGCACTGAAATAAGTCCAGAGAGTGCAATAATATGCTTTCCAAGACTTAAGAGAATTTCCAACACTTTTTAGCCTTAAACAGACAAGTGTATGAAGGAACCTGACAAATCACAGGACATAAATGTAAACTACATGAAAGTGCTTAATTGAAAACAAGGGAAACTTCCTTACTGAAAGATAGTAGGAATATGGAACAAGCTAACCAGGGCAAGTTGTTGAAAAACAGTAACCTAATTTCTTAAAAAAACAACTGCATAAAATCCTCAGATCAATTAGCCAGAAACTACCAAGCAGGATAGGCTTCCTTGTGTTTGTAACCTTTCTTACAGTATGTTCTTTTGTAGTGACTGCACAGTAGCACATCAATTTGCCAAACAGTTTGTCATACTGTAAACTCACCTCATCAACCAGCAAGAACAGCTTCTCTTCCGCGGCAAATCGAATCACCTCTTCAATGGATTCCCTGCTCTGTACGTGGCCTGTTGCAGCAGAGCAGAGGAATAGAGTCAGTACCTTAACGATCTGATATCATGTGATGACTTCCACTTGGTCAAAGGAGAAAAAAGTTGTTTGTTGGTCCATCAACACAGTTTGGAAAACAACTTGGAACCATTTTTTACAATAATTATTGTGCGTAGGTACCTCCTGCCCCAGTCATATCTGGACAACTTGAGACGGTGTGGAAATAAAACATAATCCTGAAATAAAATTAATATAAACTCAGCATTAAACATTTATTTTTTTTATTAGGGATGCAACATGACTGTATATTATACTGTAGGTTTCTTTTAAGACAAGCAAAAACCAAATCAGTACAATACATTATTTTTTAAATTTCTTTGAAATCAATTATGTGGTCCTGGGTCCTTTTGAATAATTAAGAATTAATGTCAGTTTTTAAAGCTTTAAGGCTAAAGTATTCATTTGTAAACACCTGTACTGTGTCATGTTGTCCTGGAATGACAAGATAAGATGGCAACCTTAATTGTTGAGGGTACACACAATTGTTTACCCATTGTAAGGAATATTTAAGGGTTCTTTATGTAGTATTAACTGCGTAGATAACTGAGCATGAAGGAATTATCATAAAAAGACTGGTCATATGATCTTTCTTTTGTGAATGTTTTGCTTTGCTTCTGTTTTGAAATCTGAACTTAAAAACACTTTCTCCTAGATCATGTGGCTCTTTTCTTTATGTGGTCACCTCAAACACAAATCCAATAAGGGCAAAGGAGGAAACACTTCCAGATGTGTACAGTTAAGGTTTTTGAGGCTTACCTGTGGGGTTTCCTGGGTTGATGATATACAGTGCTCTGGGGCTGCAGTGCCCTCTAGCCGTTTGGAGGGCTCGGCGCAGCTCATTCACCTGCAGGTCCCAGCCTTGCTCCTCTGAGAGGTGGTATGGCACAATCGCCCCTCCAACCTCTAATACTGCTATTTTGAAGTAGCTGTACGAAGGCACTGGCATCAGCACTCCTGTCTGAGCGTGTCCCTCTCCATGGACCAGAATCTTCAGGATGCACTGGTGCAGATGAGAGAAAATTTCATCAATTAATCAAATCGTCAATTACATCACAATTTTTTAATCACTTTATTCTTCCTTGACCTGTTTGTAATCTGAAGGCTACAACTCTTCATACAGTGACAAGTCATAAAATCAGTCTCTGAATGGATGGTGAAGACATGAAATAGCTGCTTAGTCCTGTGACACAGGTGTACTACAAGCTAAGCTCTAAGCACACCAGCAGTGCAGTGCTTTATCCAGCTTGATCAAATCAGGATGTGCTCTTGTCAAATGAGCTACCATGGCTCTGGTATTGTCTTTATCCTTAATTGTTGTTAAAACAGTAGCATAAAACATTTAAACCGCTCCCACATCTGTGAGATTATCATAGGACTGGGACTCCATAATGCTTAATAATTATTTTGTCTTGTTGCAGACTCTGAAGTCGACTTATCTGTGAATTAAGATTCAGCTGGTTTGTTATTAAACAATCTATCACATTATCATAATAAAATAGTAATTGTAAGGAACTGACATTTGATCTCAGAAAGTGTTTGCACAGGATGGCCACTGCCAAGAAGCAGCCTAAACAGGAAATATACAGGTAACTGCCAAAATAAAGAAAACAGTTGAGTAAAAGAGGGATACAAAGTATAGTGAAAGCAGGTGCTTCTACACAGGTGTGATACCTGAGTTAATTAAGCAATTAAAACTCCCATCATGCTGTATAATTTCCCATCGGCCTTTATCAATCATGGCCTCTTAACAATCCCCCTCTATGAATTGGCTTCATTACTCTGCTCTCCTCCCCACTGATAGCTGATGTGTGGTGAGAGTTCTGGCACACTATGGCTGCCGTCGCATCATCCAGGTAGATGCTGCACATTGGTGGTGGTGGAGGGGAGTCCCCATTACCTGTAAAGCGCTTTGAGTGGAGTGTCCAGAAAAGCGCTATATAAGTGTAAGCAATTATTATTATAAAATGCTGGGTAGACTCAGTTGCACATTATTTTGACTACCGTGGCTAGAAGAGATCCCAATGACTTTGAGAGAGGGGAGATTGTTGACGTTTGGCTGGAGCTTCAGTGATGAAGGCTGCTCAACTTGTTGATGTTTCATGCGAAACAGTGGCTAAGGTGGTGTTGGTATGGAAGTCTGAAGGAAAGACATCGTGATCTAGAAGCAACTGTAGTCAAAAATGCATACTCCTCGACTGTGAAGTCCGTACATTGGTTCAAGATGCAAGGGAACATAGACGAGCAAGTCCGAATCAATTGACTGCAGATGTCAATCTAAGACGTAATGAGGTAGTTTCATCAAGCATAGTCCATCAAGAACTTCACAGAGAGGGATACTATGGTTGGGCTGTAGTGCACAAACCATTTATTACACCAACAAATGCACTTTTGCGAGTAAAGTGGTGCAAAAGACACATGCAGTGGAAAAAGGTCATATGGTCAAATCAGTCATCCTTCACCCTGTTCTCAACAAGCTAACGAGTATGTGTGTGTGCACACGTAAAGCTTAAAGGCTTGAGTGCTTGCTTCCCGCAGTGAAAGGCTCTTATGGTGTAGGGTGCATTTTCCTGGTATGGTTTAGGTCCACTCAACCCCTCAGAGGGCAAAGTAAAAGGGGCGGTGCGGTGGCTCTGTGGCTAAGGATCTGCTCATGTGGCTGGGAGGTTGCTGGTTCAAATCCCACGGCTGGCAGAGGAATCCTACTCTGTTGGGCCCCTGAGCAAGGCCCTTAACCTCAGTTGCTCCAGGGATGCTGTATAAATGGCTGACCTTGTGCTCTGACCCCAAGCTTCTCTCTCCCTGTCTGTGTGCCTGTGTTTCATGGAGAGCAAACTGGGGTAAGCAAAAAGTTAAATTCCTAATACAATAAATTTTATATGGCCAATGAAGTGATTTTATCTGATCTAAATGCCAATCAATACAAAGCCATTCTGAGTGAACCCGTTCACCATGTGGTGAGTCTCTTCTGTGCCCCCATCCATAGGGCAAGAGTGGTCTCTGAAAATTATGCAAACTATGTGACATGGTGGTCCCAGTCACCATATCTAAACCCAATCCAACACTTTCTGGAGCAGTGCTTGAGACTGCATTTTCTCTTATTCTTCTTCTTCTTTTTCACAGCCTTAGTCCCAGACTGTCCTGGGGTCAGCTGCTTTGGTTGCTCTTCTCCACTGGTTGCTCTGTCGAGCACATCTTCCTCACTCACTTCACATACCTCCATATCTTTCTCACACAATCTATCCATCTCTTTCTAGGCCTGCCTCTTCTTCTGTTACCTTCCACCTCAAATTCCATTACCCTCTTTGTTACTTCCTCAACGTCCCTCCACTTTTATTTTGGCAGGTATCTACATATGCATGTATGAAATGGACACAATTTTAATATATAAAACAAGCCCTAGAAAACCACCAGAGAAATCCCAGTATTTTCACCTACTTAAACACCTGCTTGAAAAATCATAAACAATCTGAACACCACAAAAACATGTTTATAATTACATGGCAATGCCAAGAAAAATGAAATGTATCTCGATGCCTCATATTCGCCGGATGTTGAAGATGCCTTAAATAACTCCATTCCCAGGAGCAGAACGTGAAGTAACATGTTTTCCTTAACAACAGTGTTAAGGCTTCCTTAATGGCAGAGAATGAGGTGTTAATGTGAACACATTTTGAGACAAGCAATACTTTTAAAGATGTTGATCTAATGTGTCTCACCCTTATGGCATCCTGTCCACCTGAAGTGATAAAGATATTATCGGGGTCAGAAGGCACCCCCCCGTCTCGCTGTGAGATGAACTCTGACACACTGCGTCGAATGCTGAGGATGCCGCAGGGAGGTGAGTACGAGCCTGGAAATACATACACAGTCACGCACAGCGCCAGTACAGACAGAAGTGAGGCAAGTCAGTATTGAGTGTTGAAAAAGAGTGCATTCACAACCCGTTAGTGATGTGTGAATTGGGAGGCATTGTGCGCAGGTCCAGTAGTTACCGAGACTTCCTCCTTCACAGTTCTTCAATAATCTCTGGGCTCTCTGCTCGACGTCAGCAGGGAATCGGTCACTGTGGAGAAGCTCGGGGTACAGACAGACAGCCAATACCTGCACAGTACAGAAAGACAATTAGAGGACAATTTCAGGGTTACCCTTTACCAGTGTACAGTAGTAAGTCCCAGTATTATACAACTGTCCTCCATCTAGAGATTTATGGTGCATTATCCAGGTGGATGCTGCACATTGGTGGTGGTGGAGGGGAGTCCCCATTACCTGTAAAGCGCTTTGAGTGGAGTGTCCAGAAAAGCGCTATATAATTGTAAGCAATTATTATCATTATTATCTATGTAGAAAATCCTTATATACTTTTTGCCTTTTTTTGTATTCGCTGTCTTTTGGTTTTTCTAACTCTGCTACACGTTGTCAGAAGAAGGGTGAAGCTTCCTGATCTCCTTCCGAACTGCTTCTTCCTTCTGGGGAACTTTCACAGTTGGAAAGTCCTCGAAGGACAAAACGTCCCTCTCCATTAACATGCAGTGTGGCAGTCTAGGCACTACAGATGATCATACAGTACAATGATGAATATGTACAGGCACCGTAGCAAAATGTATGAAAACATAAATCTCTTCAAACACAGACTATTCTCATTTTTGACAAGTTCAACTTGTGTTCGGTTTCGGTCTATCATGGAAGACTCAAAGTCACAGCACTGACAAAATCCATGGGGTCTCTGGCAGCCACTTCAAACAACCCTGTGAGTTTTGTGCTTTATCCTGTTATGACCAGAGTCCATGTCTCACAGACACTGCAGTCCAGATTTTCTCAATTAGCAAAACTCTGCAGAGACAATGCAGAAATATGACCTAATTTTCTGCTTGTATAATACCTGCATTTACATTTATTAATTGTACCCTTTGTAAACCCTAAGAGCTAAGGTCCTTTTTCCCTTTTACAACTATTATCCCCCATTTCCCCCTGACATAGCAACAAAATATAGCTAAAGATAAATATAGCTAAAGACACAAATTCATGATTCTCAGAGAGACATATACTGTATATTATTTGCCAATAGGGGCCTCAAGTCTAGAACTGGCTACAGTGCCTTGGAAAAGTATTCATACTGTTCCTATTGTGTCCCATTTTCTAAAATTACAGAACACTGCATTTTTATTTAATATTTTACCTAAACTTTGCAGTACAGTGGCACAATGGTTACAATAGTTGACTTGCTGCACTGGGGCCCTGGGTTCAATTTTGGACCTGGGGTGCTATCTGTATGGAGTTTATATGTTCTCCCCAGGTTTGTGTGGGTTTCCTTTGGGTGCTCTAGTTTCCTCCCATAGTCCAAAGACACACTGGTGGGTTAATTGACTTCCGGAAAAACCTGCCCTGGTGTGAGTGTTTGTGTGATGAACAGGGGTCTAAATCCTATCCCATCCAGATGGGATACCTCCCCTGCACTCCCTGTATAGGAAGAAGCAGTTAAAAAATGGATGTATAAATGGATTAACTGTACTTCATTTTTGTTTTTTTTAATGTGGAATTGGTTGTGCATACAGTATAACAAATAGTGGTTGCTACTTCTACACAAGAACAAGCCTTCAACTATCACTAGACTGACCTGCCGAAGGAAGGAGATGGGCTTCATCCCGGCCATGTGAGCATCCCCTGAACTCACATCTATCAGCTTCTTATAAGGCTTCTTCATTCCCTGCAGAGAGGGGCACAGAGTAAAGTCTGTACTTCACACAGTACTATCTACAGTACCTCACACAGTATTGTCAACTGCATACCTCTAACAATACAGTCTGTGCCTCACACAGTATATGACTGTACCACACACAGTACAGCCAATATCTCGTGCAGTACAGTCTGTACCTCGCACATTAAAGCCTGTGCCTCACATAGTGCTGTCTGTACCTCACAGTACTATGTACACCTTGCACATATATACAGTATAGTATACAGTATATCTCATATACAGTCCAATAGCTGGGAAATATAGGATACCTTTCCTTGTTGTTTATTTCTAGCTTACTTGTTTGTTTTAACTATCCTCTGTAGGACTGGACAGCACTCTACAGTATTCCACTGTCTTCTGTAGGACTTGACTGTACTCTTGTACTCTGCTGTATTTGACTGAATTCTCTACTACTACTGTCACAATAATCTCCTCAGCTGTACTCACAGTATTCTGTGGTACCGGACTTTATACCATAATTTATCCACCATAGGTTAAAATACCTGCAGTAGCTCCTTTCTGATCTCTCTTGCTCGCATTCTTATGAATTCTTTATCGAGGACTTTTATACTCCTCGCACAGGGGTTGACCTCATTCAGGGTCAGACCTTTGCCCTTGAAATCCATTTCACCTTCCTCACTGTAGAAGCCTGTGTCAAAGGATAAGAAGTGTTATTCACATACCATCCATCGGTAGCTTCTCAGTGCATGAGAAGTGCTGTCCTGAAAAGCCCTTATATATAAATCTTAGAAAAATAAGAATTAAATGATTCAAGTGTCCAGAAATGAAGTGACCATCTAAGGATCACTGACTTCGGTTCTTCATGTTCAGTCCCGTCTCCTCAAAATATTTAATTTTATAATTAGATTTTATTTAAGCCAGCTACTTTGTGGCCCATAAATGAAGGCCAAATAATTATTAACAGCACCGCACTCTCACCCCAAAGTCTGTGACTCACCCGTTAGAAGCACACTGCAACCCAGCTAAGCCCCTTTCTGTCTGCTGCTGTTGTCCTGTCTGTGAGCAGGTTTCTCTCTCAAAGACTGGCTTCAGCACTGTGATAAATTCATCCACACTCTCACACTCTCTGAGCCTTAGAGGAACCGTGGTGGAACTAATATAATCTTTAACTCATAACACTTAACCTAATTAGTTAATCTTTCACCACAGTTATCATTTGCAATGAAGCCAAGACAGTGTAAGAGATACCAAAAATCCCCATCTTTTTTAAAAAATTGATTCATGTTTAATAAATGTGTTAAAGATTTCTGATTTTTTATTTGAAAGCTCACAAACATAAACATGAACATATAGCTAGGGAGACAAAAATGGGAGACATGATGAAGGTAAAAAGAAACTGAGATTAATGTGTGCTTGCACTTTAAAAGCCATGTTAAATTAAATAATGCAAGACGTGGGACTAAAATAGAAACTTTCTGGGTAATAAATAAATAAAACCATGTAAATCTCCTGCGCCTGCTTGTCAACATGTGAAAACTTCTGTGGGCTTCAATGTACACCTATATTATTTCTGCTTACATGTGTTCAATAGAACAATGTGGAAATAACAGCCCATTGCAGAAGGTATGTAGGGGAAAACAACCACAGTATAATAAAACATAAATGTTAAAAGAAAGCTCTCCTATTGCGACCTGTATGATGACCTTGTGGCAGAAATGAGGACAGTAGTATCAGCTAACCAGCCACTAGCAGACATTAGGGTCTCTATTGTAAGTATATACTGTAGGTCCACAGGTGGTACAGTACATTGATTTAATTAGTTGACTTAATTAGTTAACTGGTGGAGGCTGAGAGCCACAAAATTAACATGGGAATAATTTAGACTGCTAGGTTTATAAAGGGAAACTGCAATAAGTTGGACTGGTATAGAGTAAGGTTTTGGTAGGTTAAACCTAAAAACCTAAAAGATTTTTGGGCTTTTTTTTGCTGATTAAAGTCTTGTAGCACAGTATCTTTGCTGTCCATTCTGTCCTCCCGCCTCTTTAAAAGGAGGCCCAGTACAAAGTTCTTCTCCTGTTTTCCACGTTTGACAAGTTTGCTATTACGTTTTAGCAGCAGACCAAGCAAAATAAACATAATCTCAAAGATGTATTGTTTTACAGAGGAGAGTGGTCAATGACACCCAATCACCCTTATCCTACTGTCAGATGGAGTGGGTGGCTGACTCTGTCAAAGGCACTACAATGGTTGAGGATGCATCCGGAGCTGCAGCAGGCACAGACTACTGGTGGTCAAAGAACACAACATGACTTCAATTTTTAAAACATCACACCTGTAATGTGAAGAAAGGGCTCTATCTAGCTGGACGTGGCAGGAGAAGAAACAGAGGATATTGGTGGGAATGCCAGGAAAAGACTGTCACCAACAAAAATCACCAAAATATTTATTATTTCTTTCAGTAATTAAATCGAACAAAAGAAAACAGGATTTAATACTGCCAAGGTGAAGAGCACATAGTTGTTCAGCTGGCTTGGTAGCCCAGGAACTTCATTACTTTTAAACAAGTCACCACCAATCACCCTCCATAGTCTTACTTGGCAGGTTATTCCACAACCTAAGATCTTTATTTCAACCTATGAAAATATTTTAACCAGTTTCTTCAATCATGGGATATTCCAAAGTCTTCTTTGGTCTACACAAGCCCTGTGACTGTGTTAAAGCAGATAACCAACTATAGTAAGGTTGTTACTCTTTGAAAGCATGGGAATTTAACTCATTATGAGTATAAACACATTGTCCAACATTATGATAACTTATTTGATATCTGAATATCTTTAGAAACCATAGAGTGAATCCTGAGGTACTCAGGGCTTGATCCTGTTGAATTCCATGTGAATCCAATATGAATTTATAGCCATTATTTTAAGATAATGTAAGACTTAAGACTGTAGATATGGAAACATCAATAAGCATGTTCAGTGAAAATCTTTTTGGTTTGTAAAATTATGTGCCAACTTAGTGGGTGTAAGAGATCTCAACCAAGAGCTCCTGGCTGGGCTCGAATTGTGCTGCTACCATTTGTGCATCTGCTGACAAATGCATTTGCATGTATTAGTTCAAACATAGTTACCGGTGTAATAAGATGACAACCTTACTTGTGTTAGCACTTGAGCATCATGTGTGTTTGAAATAGGGGATGTACTGTAGAGAAGCCTAGCCAAACGAGACCCCCTCATACAGCTATTATACACACATGAGACCTCTTTTGCTTTACATCATTGTATACATTGATACAGTTGAACATGGATACAAGAGAATAATACATTCCCGGCAACTATTACTGTCTATAGTACATCACAACAATCGTTGGCGTTACACAACAAATTGACTCGGAAAAAAGGGACAGAAATCAGTCTGCATATTTCCATGTTTTTTCCACCCTCACTGCCAGCACTTCAAGTGGCAGGAGAACAGCTAATTTAAGTTGCTCAGTATTACTCAGTGTTCTGTTTTGGCCAGCAGGACTTGACTGGTTATGCTTTATGGAGGTGGGGACAGGGGGGAATCAAGTGCAACCTAGTGCTGCAGGAATGATCACACCAATGTGAATATCGAGCCTTTGGAAGGTTTAAAACCACGGTTAAGTTGTGAACAGGGGTGGCCTTATTAGACTTGTTCCTTAGCAGACACAAATTACATATGACAAACTGAAGGATTCAGATGTGGCTGGACTGAAAAGGGACTGAGGCTTCTTCAAAATCTTGTGCTAACAGAACAGGGGCCACTCCAGCAGAGCTCTATTTAGATCTTCCATGAGAAGAGAAATACAAAGCTTAGTGGAACCTCAAACGAACTGGAGAGCGTCTTTGAACATAAGGTGCTAAGAGTGGTTTGCCAAGCTGAGATGGTGAATCCAGTGCTCTGGGACCTTTCCAGAACAGTGTGTTAGCTCAGATCAGACAGGTTCCAGCAGCCAAATGATTGTATTTAAAGTCCTGAATGTGTGTCTTGGTCTGTGTCTTGGCTTCTGGCTTTCCTTAATGACACATTTCTGGGCTGGCCCTTGAGGTCAAATACTGTCCAAGGAGTAGAGAGAGTCATGTAACAGTCCCTCAGCTCTAGGGGATGGCAGATCCCCTAGAAGCTTTCAGGTGAGAGTGTGAGAGGAACTAAGAGGGGAAGGAGGGTGTGAAGAAGGAGGTGATGGGAAATCTCCCCTGGAGAGAAGGGAGACGCTGGGAGACACTGAGGGGAGGGGAGGATGAGGAGAATCCCGAATGATGTGCTAGTGAGGAGTCCAAGAGAATGTGGAAGTTGACTGCAAACTCCTCAGCTGTTTTTCTTTTCTGGACACTGGATCTTATAACCCACCCTGTAGGCTTGGAGGTACACACGTGCCTGGTTGATTCTGGAATGAAACAGTAGCTCATTATCGCAATTAGCTTTTACTGGTAAAACAGTATCTAGTAAAAAAAGTGTCTAGAAGTGCTTCCTGTGATTTGAAGTCTACAAAAATTATCATTCAAAGGACCGTAACAGACCATCTGTCAAGGTTTGAAAACTGTTACCCACAACCCCCTTCAACAATATACACAATGTTTAGTTGTGGAACAATTACAAAATTGCTTACTTACTTAAAACCAACATACTGTGACGTCAGCACACAGCAGACCTTGTGAAGACTGACAACACTACAATGTCTCCACACAGGCAGCTGCCTACACTGTTTTAAGGGCAAGTCAAGATTAAACTCAGTTAATCAAATTGTGAACCAAAGTCACCTAAGACAATGGTAAACACTCAACCAATTCTGAATTTTCACAAACGAAACCGTGCTACTCAATTTAAAGATTCATGACATTTAACTGATTAACATGGGCTTAACATGATCATGAAAAGCTTTCTATTATGACAATACCAAGGTTAAAAAAAAATCCAGATAAGAAAAGAACAACATGAACAGATCTAAGCATGACAGATAACCATGGTCTTAAATCTGCCAGGACAATGTTTGTGTACCTGTACTTGGTGCACAGCTGGACTCCCAGGGGTCCACAGCGATCCACATAGCTCTCCCTCACCCCCCTACGCACTGCCCGTGCTGTGCTCACCACTGTGGTCACAATTGGACAAATCCTGGACAGGCGGAAATAACAGCGAGATGGACGATAAGGGATACCAGAATTCAACCTATGCAGTTCCCTAGAATTACTAACGGAAGACTACTCAGGCCTTCTTGCATATCATGTCAACAGTAGCTCTATGGTACAAGAAATAAATCACTATATATGATACACAGCACAGGTTGTGTTTGTTCCAAACACCCACAACACTACTGGTAAAGACATCTGAGTGCTGTGACGCGTGTCTCCTAATGTTAGTGAAAGGCTCTGTTTGGTTGAGGTACTCACAGCTTCTCACAGCGCATGCCTGTTGTGCCCTCCGGACAGCTGCACTTGTTGAAGGGGGCACAGGTGGCGCCATGCTGGCAGGGTGGCACACAGGGTGTTGTCACAGCTGCAAATAACAGTAGTGGGTCAATGTACTGCCTGCAAAGGTTCAACATGTCCACAAACACCTGCTGTGTCCCAGGTTAATTAGTGCAGAAATAACTTGCAAAGCAGCGCTCTCAAACTACAAATTGATTTATCAATGAGATCACATTCTGTACAGAACACTCATTCTCTTTGATTCTAACCACGGGTATCAAAAAGTGTTAAAGTCTGCAAAGGACTGGGTCCATGTGGGTAGTCCCAGCCTTGCACTCTAGGATTCTGAAATAAATGTCTATGGTATGACCTTTTCAAGAAATAAGCAAGCTTTTTGATGGAGGATGATCTACTGTACAAAACTCAACAAAAAGCAGAATATGCAAATCTAGAGGTTCTATTCCATGTTTTAGTGTGTAAAACACTGCAGACACTACAGTGAATTCATTTTTTATTTTCCCATTACTGTGAGCATGAAGCTTGTAAGCTGAAATACACTATATCCCATGAATCTATTAAGAGTGATGATCAGGCTTTCACCTGAAAGCATGTATTAGAGATAGACAACATTTATTAGAGTGCTGCATATTGTCAAAGATGAACATAAAGACTTCATGAAACTCTTTGAGAACACTTGTCATCTCTCCCAGTGCAATAAACTCTTTAATGGACTGAACACCCAAATTAAAGCTACCCTGCAGATGAATGAGTTATTCGTAATAAGGACGTTTCTCTGTCTTGACACCTGTAAAAGTCTTTAACAATTTAAATTGACTTTTTCAGGAGCCCTGGTTAATCATAGAATGTGCCCCAGCAGCTGACACTTTTACATCATGTAAGAGGTCATCTGAGAGCCAAGCAGATAGCTTTGTGTGATTTATTAAGTTACCAGCATGGATGATTTCAGCAATTTTCAAAACTGGGGCCTATGACCCCTTTCTTTGCTGGCTAAGGCTCTCAGGACAGAGTACCACTGGCCAGACAGAGAGACTGAACATCTGTTGAGCTTAGAGCTTAGAGGGGAGGCTCATCAGCCTCTTGTCCCATTAGGGCAACAGGAGAACTATTAACTATGTTCTTTTCAGTTCATTGTGTGATTGTGTTACAGCTAGAACAGCTAGACACAGTTTTATTTTGATTAAATCATAATGATTTTTTTTTAAAGCACCAGATAATCATAAACGTTTGAGTGTCTTACAATCACTCTGCATAAAAGAATAAGGTTCTAAATAGTGTCTGGGGGTATGAGTTTAAAAGTACAGTTTGACAGTAACCAAGAGCCCTTTGCTACTTTTACAGAATGGTTCACTAAATATCTGTAAACTTCAACTAGAATATGTGACTAAACTATAGTGACTGCAGAGCAATATTATTTAGCCCCATTGCTTTGGCAAGAAATGTACAGTCCTGACAATTACTGGCTGGAGAAGTGGGTGTAACAGGGGTGTCCTGTTTGTTTTTTTGCTAAAAAGAACAAACATTAACTGTACTGAACACGACTGATGGGGCAGAACAGCCCCTATTTTGTTCCAGCACTATCACAGACAGATGAGCAAGGCTCCGACAGAGAGATGAGCATGCAGCAATCAACCAGTCAAAAAGCAACAGGTGTCCTGAGAAGAAAAATATCTGTGTAACAGGAAGGGTTCAAAAGTAAGAAACCTTTAGTTAACTAAACTGAGACAGTTGAGTGATGCAGGCAGTAGCTAAAACGTGTACCAACAGGAATTCTACAAAATATTCTTTCTTCAGATTAATTCCTTATTCATTCTGAGTACCTGCAGAGTCAGTGGTTGCAGTTTTTTTTTTCATTAGACGCACCAAGGAATCTGTGAACTGATAGCAGGCTTATTGTGCGATTTGCCTGTCACCCACTTACCTGTCTCACACAGGGCACCCGTGAAGCCACTGGCACAGCGACAGCGGTTAAGACCCACACACACCCCATTGTTCTTACAGGCCACCTGGCACAGCACGGGCTCTTTGAGAAGGAGACAGACACACAGTCAAACCTTGACAGACTTTCACAAGTGTTTCAGGTGGGTAGCTGCATCAGTATGCGTAGGCTGCAAAGGAACAAGTAATAGGTTTATTCCATGCTGAAAAAAAGAAGAAAGAAAACGCAACGTTTCGGCCGTGGGGCCTTCTTCAGGTGTGAGGACTTTATTTATTTTTAAACAATTTACTTGCTCACACCTGAAGAAGGCCCCACGGCCAAAACGTTGTGTTTTCTTTCTTTTTTTTTCAGCATGGAATAAATCTATTACTTGTTCCTTGTTTGAGATTGTTTGACTGCCATTAGGAAAATTTAAAAACATCTAAAGACATTTAAGATATGATAAAGACTTATGTGTTGTTTAAATGTATAAATTTTAAATATGTTGTTATACAATGGCTGTACTTCATTTCAGGTTACCTTAAAAACCTTCAAAACCTTCAAAAGACAGGTGTCCTGTCAATCATATGATTTACTTTAAGTAATGATTCACTCATTATTTGATTAAACAATTTTAAGTTGCAATGAGTAGAAAGGAAAATTTACTCCTGCTTTACTAGTGGGATGCTTTCATTGTCTCCCATCAACCCACTCTACCCCCTTAGTCAGCACTGTGTTAGTATCACAGGACTCAGTGTGACGAGCCAGTTACAGGACTGATGTCAACCCCCTCTGCCTTTGGAGCGGTGCTGAGTGCGCATCAAATTAGATCCTAGCAATGGCAGGGGGGGCCACACTAGTCACAGTGGTACCTATCTGACAGCGGGCACCCTGCCAGCCCCGGACACAGGTGCATTTGTTGACATCGACACACCTTCCTCCATTCAGACAGGACGGGGTGCAGGTGGCTGGAGAGAGGAGAGAGAGATTAACTATGATCACTACACTGATCCACCTGAACGAGTATCTCTGTGTCCCTCTCCCACTCACTCTAATCTCTTGCTATCTGGGCTGCACAGTTCCCAGTGCATCTCTCAATGTGACGCCAACAGAGCGAACCCATCCTAAACACACTCACTGGTGCCTCGCCAAGTACAGCCTTGGACACAATCCAGAAAGACTTTCACACTCATGCACAGGAAACATAATGAATGCACTTTAAATATACAATAAAATCTACAGAAACAGAGAATATGCAAGTACAAGACAAAGGACCTAGACAAGAAAACACTTTATTAATATACATGTTCAGCATTTTTGTAAACAAGCGATACATCTTCAAAAGCCTATGAACTGAAAAAGCTAACAGCTCATTTATCTTGCTGTTTGTCAGACTATCTATGACGGACAATATCAGTGCAACTTCAGCAGTAAGTCAGGAGAACTTTGAACACCCATCTTAACCAAGTTCAACACACAGCTGCGAAGTGTCACCCCCCTTTGAATCGGACGGAATCATTTCTAAAATCCCTTGCTGGTTTAACATTAAAATAATTTCCTGTTTGCTACTGAATTATTTCCATGGAAAACAATTCTGCAGAAATTGTGTCTTGGATACCTTTTGGATAACGTTTTCAATCAAAGCCATTCTACTTGTGTTTACCGCAAGAATGTTTGCTTGCTTTATTATTTTTCTGACATCATTCATTGGGGCACTGCTCAGTCCTGTGCAACTGTCCAGATGCCTCTGAACATCTGTACCTGGGGTATGCTATCATCTTTCAAAAGCACATCCTGGAGAGCAAGTATGTCTCCAGGTGTTTTAGGACACTGTAAAATACCAGCACCCAAAGAGCTCAGAAAGTTCTTGGAAACTTTTCCAATTATGCCAATAAAGAGCTGAGTACGGTTGTTATAAGGTCAGATAACCTGGAAAGCTATAGGTACTCCAGCCTACAAGGACTTGGATTAGGTAACTCTGTTGTACACAGGGGAAGGATTTGGCCAGAGGTGTCAAATTCAGTTCCTCCTGGGCGCGCAGTGTCTTTCTTCTGAGCCTCTCAGAAGCTGGTGCAATCATTCAACTAAACCCTGCTACTAACAATTAACTAACAATTGTTAAACACCATTTAATCAAGTTTCAATGTTTTATAGGCTATGGTACTGAAGTGCATTTTTTCAGTAGTCAACTGTAAACAACTTCAGGAAAAACGATTTCCCTAGTTAACAAAAATAATTAGGCTAATTCTTTGATTGATTCCTCTGGTCAGCCGAAAAACCAGAAGACCCTACGCCCTGCATTGTGCTGCTGGCACAAGACCGGGTACCTGATAAAGATGAAGATGTGCACTTACTAGGCTTTTCATCAAGCACTGTTGAATTTCTGAGTCAAGCCTGTGCATTTGAACTGTTCAGGGTCCTGTATTTATTATTCTCTGGGAATAACGCAGTTCTGTCCAAAGACTGATACAGAAATACTTTGACCTTGCATGTGGACATCAGTGATGCTTTCCCACTGCAGGAGGTACTCACGAGTCAGGCACTGCGAGCCGGTGTAGTCAGAGGGGCACTGGCATGTGTCTGGGGCAATACAACGCCCTCCGTTGGCGCAGGGCAGCTCACACACCGCTGAAGGGAGAGGAAGGGCAGCAGTAAGGGAGACAGACAGGGAAGGCAACCTGAGAGGCTGGAAGAGAAAATCATCGAATGAGAGAGATTACAGCAGAGTGAAGAGTGTGACGTAGAGCTGACAGAGGAGGCGATGCTGGTAGCCGAGGGACAGAGAGACAGGAGGACAATGGATATCACAGGGCAACAAGGCCAGAAGCGATGGAAAGGAAAAAAGTGGGAGAGTAAGGCAAAAGTGGGAGAAGAGAGGTGAGACAGAGAGAAAGTGAGAGCCAGTGAAACTGAGCAGTAAGGATTACCAGTGTGGCAGCCTGGACCAGTCCACCCTGGGGGACACAGACAGGTGTTCCAGCGCATACATGAGCCTCCGTGAGCGCAGGGAGGAGAGCACATGGCTGAAACACACACAAATGATAATAAGACACACAACTGATGACTAATGAATGTATATAATGTATATATGTAACACACACAAACACATACAGACAACACTCATACGACACACATTAAAAACACAAAAAACAGATTTTACGCATTACAGAGTTGCTGGGGTGGCAGACCTAACCTGGCAAGCTACGGGCGCCAGGCAGGATACACCCTGAACAGGACTCCAGTCCTTCACAGGGCGAACACAGACACAAACACACTCAGACCAGGGCCATACAGGGGAGTCGGAAACTATTGCGGCAAGGAGCGATTCACAGGGGATTCGCTGGTCTATGGGTATGATTCTCCCTGTGGGTGCAAGAGGTTTGGGGTTCAAATTCCCGACAAGCTCTTGCATGCTGTTTTTTTCCACACCCATTATCTTGGGAATCAATATTTAAAACTGCTACTACTAGTATGTTTTTGAACCATGGAAGGAAACAGGAGCACCCAGAGGAAACCCACTCAAACAAAGGGAGAACATGCAAACTCCACACAGATAGCACCCCAGAAATTGAACCCAGGGCCCCAGCACTTTGAAGCAGTAATGCTCACCACCGCACAACTGTGCCACCCTGGTAACTCATCTAGTAAAACCAAGACACCGAAACTGACTCATTAATCAAAAACATTTTACACTGTTCACACAAAAAGACACTCAATAACAAGCACAGCAAAGTACCTGAACAGCCAGGACCAGGGTAGCCCGCAGGACAGTCACAGCTGTTGGGAGCAGCACACACACCTGAGTTCTGGCACGGGGGGTCACACACCGCTGTGGGGAGAGACAGAGAGATCGGGCTGTTTTAGCTGTGAGCAAGACTGAGAAGCAGAGAAGATGGAGAAGAGGAAGACATTTTGAGAAACGTACGTGGGGGGAGACAAGCCTTACTGAGAATCAGATACTTTTAAAACAAAGTTCCAAGATACTTTGTGTAAGGGCTTACTCTTTAAACTTAACATGAGGTTAGTGAGAAGTATTTTTAAAAATTCAGCAATTGCAGTAAGCTATGTAAAGTGAGTATAGTTACTACAGTATGTAAAGTAATACATTACTTATTTAAAGTAATTTCCCCCTACTTCTTATTAGTTCAAAAAGTAACTCATTACACAAGTAACTTGTAACGTTAATGATGCCATTCCCCCCCACCACTACCACTCACCTGTTCCTCAGCCAGCCTCATTGCTGGGGTCATTTTCTCAAGCTTCTCAGCCTCACTGCATGCTTAGGGGTAAAGTCATTATGATCAGCAACTTTGATTAACCTCCTCTTCCCATTTCTAGAATGGCTCTCATTGAGACAAGTCAAAAATCAGTGACTGATTAAGCTTCTCTGCATTGTTCGTATCCTATGTGCTGTCACTGCTTCTAAAAAAAAAAGGCTGTACCCAAGCTAATATAATCTTGCTGTCCCAATGTGATGAGTTTTGATTTTGATTCTGAGAGAAACCGACACAGAGCAAATCACACACAGAACAGCCTGACTCACGCTGGCACTTGGCTGGGTCATCAGTACGAGGTTCGTATCCCTTTCTGCAGCTGCAGTTGAATCCCCCAGGGTGGTTCAGGCACAGCTGCTCACAGCCTCCGTTAGTGAAGTCAGCACACTCATCCACATCTGTACAGGGCGAGAGCACATGCTGGCTTGACAAAGCCTAGCAAGAGCCAGTGTATGTTCCCCCTCTGGACAAGGAATTGTCCATTGTGTATCGTATCCTCTTTTTCATCTCCTCCACCTTTCTTCCTCTCTCTTTCCTCCCTTTCATTCATCCCCTTCTTCATATACCTTCTCCTCCCCCAATTTCACTTCCCTTTCTCTAGTCGTGGCATTGACTCCTCTCTCACCCTGGCAGCTTCGGCGATCAGCGCCCAGCTCCCATCCTGCCCTGCAGCTACAGAGTGGCTGGCCCTCGCTGAGCTCAATGCAGGCGTGGGCACAACCGCCGTTCCTCAGGGCACATGAGCTGACATCTGGAGGACAGGGAACGTGGGTTAAGAACACAAAGAAGGTTTTTCACTGAGTAAATTCCACCCGCCCAATCACAGCTAAGCAGTTTCTTATGCACTATGTCAGTGGTTCTCAATCCTTTTGCTAAAGGCCCCCTGTGTCTGCTTTTTTTCTTTTTCCAACTGGACCCTGAATCACCAGTGCTTACTGGTGCCTCTAAATCATAAGCTTACTGGTTTAGACTTTTTTGCACTCAGTCCCTGGTTTCAAAAGTTATTGTTTTTTATTCAACAATGTCATCATACAGCATAGCACATAGTCTCTCCTCAACTTGCGCCTTTATTCCTGGCTTAACTTCTCTTAATAGATGAGGAATAGACACAGGTGGGAATTCCACTGCTTCCCACAATGTTTTTCATTCTGCTTATGTAAAATTCTTCTAATTCAGCTGACACACTTCAAAGACGGCAGTCCTGAAAAGTGTTAAATAGCACTCACACCAATCATAAATTTAATTCAGCTTTCGAAGAGCTGATAGCAAATTTATAAAAAGTGTTAAAAAACAGCCCAGGAGCAGGCTTCAGAACCACTGTACTGGGAATTTTTTAAAAACGAAGGCCTGAGTACCAAAAAACAAGCAAGTAGATCAATTACTGACTGTAATTTACACTGGTGAGTAAAGGCCCAGTCAGAACAAAAACAAACACATACAGGGGACCTCCAGGACCAGGAATGAGAACCACTGCGCTAAGTGCTACGGTCACAGTTGGAAGTTTAATTTGAAGAAGCTTCATGTTTCCACAAACTACACAAAACAATCGCCACAGATACAGAGAGAGGGATTCACAAGAATGAAAAGCAGAGGGACACCCCAACCCCAACAGGGATCTAGCGACGGATCTAGTACTCACTAACGCAGGTCCTGTTGTCCATGTCGAGGAGCAGGGGTTTTGGACACTCGCACTGGTGTCCCCCAAGGGTGTTGAAGCAGTTGTGGGAACAGCCTCCGTTCTGCAGTTTGCACTCGTCCACATCTGGGGACAACATACATGTATGTGCACAGCAACAAACACACTGAGATACACAGTGCACAAGCGGATTCATAGACATGCATGTGCACATACTGTACATCTGCCTGCACCTCACACAGCCTCTCAGCCACCAGACTCACCCACACAGCGGCGGTTGTCCACATGCAGCTGGTACCCTGGGCGGCAGGAGCAGAGGAAGGAGCCCTCCGTGTTGGTGCAGATCTGATCGCATGTTCCGTTCACCAACACACACTCATTCACGTCTACAGGGAGAGAGGTGCACAGAGAGGCAGGCAGGAAACAAGTGAAAGGGAAAAGTAAGGAGAATTGTTACAGATGCAAATCCTCCAGGCTGAGACTGCCTGCGATGAGCCCCTACTTGGCTATGTACCTGTGCAGTTGTGGCCATCCTGGGAGAGCTGGTAGCCCTGCTGGCAGTGGCACTGGTAGGCACCAGGCTCATTGCTGCAGTTGTGCTGGCACTCTCCATTGTTCAGGGCACACTCGTCCACATCTGCAACCCCAACCACAGCTTCATCATCACTGACCAAAATAATTCTCAGATTCTCATATGTCTTATTCTTTTCTTACAAATAATTCAATATCTCTACTTATGTCTCAGCTTCTTCATTGTTTTACATCATCAATTTGAATTAGGCACCTCTGTTCTCATTTTGAACTGCTATTGAGTGAGTATGTTCACATTCCCCAGAGTCTCTCACAGTGTCCCTGGGAACACATCTTGGAACAGTCGTTGTGCCACACTGCCCCCTTTCATCACTGAGGGGAATGTGATGTTGGAATACAGCAGGCCCAAGCTCTATCATTTTCATTAGGAGTGCTCTGAGGGACATTAAGAAATACAGTACCAGAAAATCATTCTTAGTTCTTGAAGTGTGCTTCAAACTGGAGACACAATTGCCCTTTTATAAAACAAAATTGGTTTGCAATCTAAAATATGTTTCCAATATTTGAATGTATCTTTTCTAAAGGGACCTGGTTCCTCAGAGGCACTCTTGTCTGGAGAAGGAAAGCTTTGCTCTCAGCCTCTCTCCTGACTTCCCTTGTCTTGATGGAACACAGCCTTGCTGTTCACTATTTTACATGAGTATTGCTGTTTGCATCTGAGACCCCCCACCAGGCTAGTTCCTGAGCTGGGCAGGCTTCATTACCGAAGCAGGAGTGCCCATCGCCAGCAAAGCCCTGGTAACACTGGCAGAAGTAGGAGCCGATGATGTTCCCACAGCGAGCGTTGACGTCACAGCCATGCCTGCCTGAGGCACACTCGTTCTCATCTGGGCAGGAGGGAAGAAAAGCGAGGGAGAAAAGAAAAAGGAGAAGAAAAAAGGGTTAAGGTCAAAACCCACTATTGGCAGCTGTTGAGGGAAGGCAGAAGCCCCTTTATGGGGATTTTCAATTATTCTCCCTATCTGAGCACATCAGGAAATGCTCAGAACATTCGGAAATAACACCAATAACAAGGTGACATGCCCTCCAGCTTTTCCCTTTATTTTCAATCATTTCAGTAGCATTGAGGGTACCAGCTGGAAAACCTCTTGAATTAACAGCAGCAATATCACTCTGCAACTCACAACTGGCAACCCACTGAAGCTAAGCAGGTGTGAGCCTGGTCAGTACCTGGATGGGAGACCTCCTGGGAAAAACTAAGGTTGCTGCTGGAAGAGGTGTTAGTGGGGCCAGCAGGGGGCACTCACCCTGTGGTCCATGTGGGTCCTAATGCCCCAGTATGATGACGGGGATGACAGTATGATACTGTAAACAGGTGCCATCCTTTGGATGAGATGTAAAACCGAGGTCCTGACTCTCTGTGGTCATTAAAAATCCCTGGGTGTTTATCGGAAAGAGTACGGGTGTTACCCCGGTGTCCTGGCCAAATTTCCCATTGGCCCTTACCAATCATGACCTCCTAATCCCCATCTATGAACTGGCTTCATTACTCTGCTCTCTTCCCCACTAGTAGCTGATGTGTGGTGAGGATTCTGGCACACTATGGCTGCTGGTGCATCATCCAGGTGGATGCTGCACATTGGTGGTGGTGGAGTTGAGTCCCCATTACCTGTAAAGCGCTTTGAGTGGAGTGTCCAGAGCGCTATATAAGTGTAAGCAATTATTATTATTAGTTTGTCCTCACGTGTCACCTCTGACACAAACACACAAGCACTTTGCTGCTTTTTTCCATGGAATGCTATAGTAAGTTCCCAGTCTCCCTGAGAGAATATCAGAGGCTGTCTCGATGAGTCTTTTGCCATCTGTAGCAACTTCTCAAGGCTTCTGCTCCTGCCTGTGACAAATCTTGTTCAGTGTCGCTCCTGTTGTGCCTGTTGTCCTAGCTCCCTGGGTTTGTGTGTGTGTGTATCAGTGCTCCAGCCCCTCCCTCTGTCTGCGTGCTCACCTTCGCAGTGTGTGCCGTTGCCTCTGTACCCAGGCTGGCAGACACACCTGTAGCTGCCCAGAGTGTTCTCACACACCCCCTGTCCAGCACAGATATCGGGGGTCTCTGTGCACTCGTCCACATCTACAAAAGACAGGGAGAGAGAGGCAGAGGAGTTGTTACTGTCCGCTGACTGAAAATAAAATGGGTCCATAACCTTAAGCTTTTCATTTTTCTTTTTTAAAGCCCATTAGGTTTTTAATTGTCTATATTTTCTAGAACTACAGCAAGAAGTGCTGGTGTGAAGGCCTCACCAGAGGAGGGAGCGAAAGGTTTCCCGTCCATAAAAGACAGAAACTAGAATTGTTATTGTGAGTGTGTAACTATGGTGATTTTCTGTATTCATGGTGTGCACTGATACAGGTTAATAATTAAAACTGGATAAAAAAAAGTTATTTAAAATGATCAGACATCAAGATTATATATTAATCTACATGATAACATCACTGGGATAATGTGAACCTACATAGCTGCACTACATAGCTACATGCACTACTATGCAAGGCTCCAGAGCAGTGTGATGTGCAGCAGTGGTCTCATACAGTCCTGGCAAGGGTCGGAGGGAACGGAGTGAGATACTATACCTTGACACACAGTGTAGTCTGCGCACACTGGGCCTATAAAGTGGCACAGGCAGGGGCAGGTGGCAAGGGGGCAAGCCAGAGCAAGGGCACACATGCAAAGAAGAAAATACAGACACAAGCATGTCAGGGCAGAGCTGGGTTGAAAGTTGAGCTGGGGGCATGACACAGCAGTTCCATCGATGTACGTTTTAGGAGATGCATGCATTTGCACAAACGGTGCAGAGAAGCCAGACAGTATTTCTTTAAGTTTATCTGCAATTGTTGTGTAGCCTTTTTCCTTTACAAGCAATGCATGTAGGACTGAGTGGGATAACTCAAACATACAATTCCGAGCACAGAACATAGCCAGCAGGACAACATTCTCATAAGGATGAAGCTTAAACAAATGTCAAAACCTCACAAAGCCACTGCAGTCTCTGTAAGAACTGGCTGAAAGCACAAGATGGTTAATAGACATTTTAACAGCCAGATTTACAGACACACTAGATTGATCATGCTGAAAACTACTTTTATTAAATCAAAACTGCCAACTGTATGCCAGTTACACATTATGAGCCGAGTACTTGATGATGCATCCCAAAAGATTGAGTCTGGGACAAGCTACCCAGTCATGTTGTAGAAGCCAATATCCTGGCTTCTTTCAAGAAATGTTCTGGATGATGATCCTGGATCAGCCAATTACAAATGGACTAGAGTGGCTGAATGGTCTCCTCTTGTTTGTAACCTTTCTCATGTTCTAATGCTGATGGTTTTCTTATGGATAGAGGCAAGAAGTCTCTGGTCTACACAAGTCTTCCATCAAGTATTGGGCCTATGTTTTCACGGGCCAATAGAGATGACAGAGAGCCACAAGAACAGGACAATTACAAGGTAAGTCCAGCTCAAATACAGAGAGATGAACAGGACAAAAGACAAATTCATCGAGAAAGACAGGGAGATTGATATGGAGACCTTGATGAACAGACAAACATGCACCCTGAGCCAGAGAAGACAAGAACAAAATGGAGACTTGAGCAACAGGGCCAACGAGAAGCCGAGAGACGAATGAATAAGAGTGAAAAGTAGAGACAGAGGGACAGACAGGCATTACAATAGTGACTGGCACTCCAGTACCAAACAGACCACGGACAGACGAACAGAAACACACCATAATTGGAGAGTGAGACATACGCTGTAATGTAGGCAGATAGTACACTCCAAAGACAGAACGACAGTCTCACCCACGCAGGCTGGCTTCTCAGCCCTGAAGCCCTGCTGGCACTGGCAGGTGTAGCTCCCTGGGGTGTTAACACACATGTTGCCCAGTTCCTTGCGGCACTGCTCTTCAAAACTGCACTCATCCACATCTGACAAGGACAGGCAGCATGAGCACAGTACGTATAGATCCTATAGACTTAGTCTGAGAGAGGGCTGAAGAAAACAAGTGGTGTATCACGATACGCGATACAGTAGGGCTGTAGTTTGATACAATACAATACACTTTTTAAACCCCAAGGGGCAACTGAGCTGATGATTTTTTTATCATTGTTTAATACTAATAATTGCTTACACTTATATAGTGCTTTTCTGGACACTCCACTGAAAGCACTTTACAGGTAATGGGGACTCCCCTCAACCACCACCAATGTGCAGCATCCACCATAGTGCACCAGAACGCTCACCACACATCAGCTATCAGTGGGGAGGAGAGCAGAGTAATGAAGCCAATTCATAGATGGGGATTATTAGGAGGCCATGATTGGTAAGCGACAATAGGAAATTTGGCCAGGATGCCGGGGTAACACCCCTACTCTATTTGAGAAGTGCCCTGGGATTTTTAATGACCACATAGAGTCAGGACCACGGTTTTACATCTCATCTGAAGGACGGCGCCTGTTTACAGTATACAGTAGTTTCCCCATCACTATACTGGGGCATTAGGACCCACGTGGATCGCAGGGTGAGCACCCCTGCTGGCCCTACTAACACCTCTTCCAGTAGCAACCTTTGTTTTTCCCAGGAGGTCTCCAATCCAGGTACTGACCAGGCTCACACCTGCTTAGCTTCAGTGGGTTGCCAGTTGTGAGTTGCAGAGTGATATGGCTGCTGGCTGTTTGACATGGACAATGATCATGTAACTAAAATGGAATGACAAGAAGACCCTGCAGTTCTCTAGGTGATGGGCTACCCACCCAGAAAACTACTGAAGACAAGAACAAAGCTGAGGACAGAAGGCTTCTTGTTATAGAGTGAAAACCTTAACATTACTTAAGATGCTCAGATCCTTCAAAAAACATTTGTTTTCGACAGTTTAGTTGTTTATTTTACGACCTATCTCCCTTTAATGGGTGAATGGCAGTCATTGTACTTTTGCTGTATCTCAGCTTAGCAAAACCTTAATTCTCCTCTGGGTACAGTAGCATCAAAATTCACCGTATGTATATGAAATGTTGGAGTTTCATTACTACAATCTGTTCACCTGCATTCTGAAAGAATGTTGCCAGATGTTTCATTTAACAACTGGCAAAAGTTATCAACAGATTTTAAATTATTAGCAGATTTGAATGTTTTTAACTAGGAAAGGGACTGGGCCAAATATAGAAGATGCCATATGTCAAAACATTAGCATCAGATTTGGAAAAGCTTAGATCAATTTTCAGAATGCAGGCTGGATGTATGCATGGATATAACACGAAGCCAGAGAAGCCATGATAACCAGAGGAAATTCTCTTTATAGGCTCTGTGAGTGCCAAACTAGATGTTGCAGAATCTCACTGTATGAGATTCAGAGGCTTTACTAGTTTGAACATTAAAAGCAACTTTTTCAGTTAATAAGAGCCATGATTAGTGTAATAATATGTCCTTCTTCCATGGGTGGTCTTTTATATAAAGACTGGAGTCAGTCATTTTATTGCATTCAGTAAATGATAGGCTCTAGGAGCTATGAAGCTACAGTAAGCTATTCATCTCATTAACACTGATAGAAAAAGTGGGAGAAGGAGAGCAATCTCTTGGTGAGAATATAAAGAACAATCTGTCACATTCGCAACTGAGTCATTCAAAAACACTGCCTGATGAGACACAGAGCTGTACTTGTGGGGGAAGTAGGGAGATAAATGGATGTGTACTTTGAATGCAGTTCTCAAAGCAAAGGAAAACAGACAATATAACAACAAAAGTTTTCTAATACAAATCACTCCACAGTGCTGAAAAAATGTTTGTGAACACCCCAGACTCATAAACTTTACACCTAAAACATATTTACATATTCATGAAAGTTCTTGCCATAAAGACATAAGATATGTTTGGATTATTTAATTAATAAATTGATCCAACAGTAAATATCTTTGTATGAATCAGTAGGTGAATCCACAGTTTCAGTGTCTGGTGGTACCTGCTGGAACAATAATGACTTAAACATGTCCTGTAACTGTTTCTCAGATCAGCTTTTAGGAATTATGGCCCACTTCTTCCTTACAGAACTGCTTTAAGTCAGTGATATTTAAGGATTTCCTTGCATGAACATGAAGACAATTCAGACCATGCCATAACATTTAGGTCAGAATTCTGATATGGCAAAGAATGCCACATGCAAAGTGGGAAAAAAATGCAAAGATTAGTCTTCTTTGGCCATTCTGTTGTAGATCTGCTTGTACTGTATGTCAATGATGGCAATGAGATTAGGCTGTCCAGGTGCTGCAGCAGCAAATCAGCCACAAATCATGATACTCCCACCACCATGCCTGATGGTTGGAATGAAGTTCAGTCATTGCGGCCAAAACGTTAAACTTTTGATTTGTCTGTCCAGAGAATATTCTTTCAGCAGAGTTGTGGATTATCTAGGTGGTCTTTCACAAGCTTAAGAAGAGTGGCAATGTTCTTTTAAGGGAGGAATGATCTCTTCCTTGCAACCCTCCCACGAAAACCATATCAATTCAGTCCTCTTCTGATGGTTGAGGCAAGAACCCTGACATTAGCTACAGTAGGAGAGGTCTGCTGATCCTTAGCTGCTACTCTGGGCTTCTTGGAACACCAGTTTTGATTAAAGAAGGGTATCACGGTAATAAAGTGTAATTCTATTGAACGTGCACAAATGATTTCTTTATACTGTAACTTATTTTAAGTTATGGTGTGAATTGAAAGACATTTGAGGCCTGTATAATTGGCTTATTATTTAAATTCACCGTCCATTTCATTCTTGTATGTTACTATAAGCCCCTGTCCCGTTATGAGACTCACACTGGTGTGCAGCTGCAGCACCTCACCCAGGTCAGACTCACCCACACAGCTCTTGCCATCCAGAGCCAGAACAAAGCCTTTAGGGCAGGAGCAGGAGAAGGAGCCAGGAGAGTTCTGGCACTGTGACCCCTCAAAGCATGCCTGCAGCCCTGTCACCTGGGCTAGCTGACACTCGTCCACGTCTGCGAGGAACAAACACACAAGGGGGCAACACGTGCAAAAAGATAACACACACATATTAATAAAACTGTGTCTCAGTTAATTACTCTTTACTTCCCTAGTGCCAATCTATAGGTCTCCCTTAATTAATCTTGGCAGATTTTCCTGGTTAAACAAAGAATAAATTAATAAAAACACTGCAGACATGCCCCTCTGTTCTTTAGGTCATTTTGCTTGTCACCCTTTTCTACTCACCTTCACAGCCCTCTGGCCCCCATAGATACCCCCTGTGGCACTGGCACAGGAAGGAGCCTGGGGTGTTGGTACAGTTAGCATGGCGTCCACAGGGGTCTGTCCTGTCCACTGCACACTCATTGACATCTGGGAGGTGACCAAGAGAAAGAGCAACATGAAGAGTGTCTTGGAACAGCAGGTGGACTGCAGTTCTGTGAAACAGTATTCCCCTCCTTTCAGAACTTACAGTCATGCTTGAAAGTTTGAAAGGTGGTCATTATTTAAGATATTATAGGGATATTATATGAACCTGGACTCTTAATGAATATATAGAATTAATATCCTAAATAACAACTCATAGATTATTATACTGTGATAATTAACAAATCACAAGATATTCTTGTGTGCAAAAGTAAAAAAGGAATTAGCACCTCCTATAACCAATTATCTGTCTCTGACATCTTGCTGCAGGGATGTTTCCCCACTCCTCTTTACAAAACTCCACCAACTCTGTGAGGTTTGAAGGATATCTTGCATGCACAGCACTCTTCAGGTTCTGCCACAGCAATTCAGTAGGATTTAGGTAAGGGCTTTGGCTTGGCCATTCCAGGACATGGAAGCTCTTCTTCCTAAGCCATTCTTTAGTGGACTTAAGTGAATGTTTAGGATCGTTGTCTCGTTGAAATATCCACTTTGTGCCCAGCTTCAGTTTTTGAACTGATGGCCTAACATTCTTCTCAAGAATTCCTTGATATTTCTCAGAATTCATGATTCCCTCAATGATGTCACGTTGCCTAGGCAAGAGTCAGAAAACCAGCCCCATACAAGGACACTCCCACCACCATGCTTGACAGTAGGGATAAGGTTTTGTTGGTGGTAGGCTGTGTTGGCTCTTCGCCAAACATGGGCCCTCTTGTTGTGCACAAATAGTTCAATTTTAGACTCATCTGTCCAGAGAACAGACTTCCAGAACTCTTCAGGCTTGTCCAGGTGATCTCTGGCAAACTTCAGATGGGCAGCTATGATCTTTTTTGACAGAAGAGGCTTCCTCCTGGTGACCCTTCCATAGATGGCATTTCTGTTCAGGGTTCTTCTTATTGTTGATATGTGCATCACTACTCCAGAGGCAGCTAAGGAGGCTTGAAGATCTCTGGATGTTATTTTAGGATTACCTTTTACCTCTTTATTATTCTCCTTGTGGCCCTGTGTGAAGTTTTAGAAGGACGTCCACTTCTTGGCAGGGGTGCCATTGTTTTAAATGCCCTCCACTTGTATACTATTTGCCTAGCAGTTGATTTATGGAATCCAAATCTTTTTGAAATGGCTTTATAACCTTGTCCAGATTGATGAGCATCCACTTCTTTGTTCCTCAGTTCTGCTGATGTTTCCTTAGTTCCAGGCATGATGCTAGACCCATAGGAAGAGTAACTGAACTGCTTTCTTGCAATTATTTATGTTTGCTCCTTCCTAACACAACATTTCAGATCTTCAATTTCATTGGTTATCTCGGTTAATTGGTTAACACTCTGTCATTGACCCACCTGATCCTGCTTTACCTTGATGTACTGTAAGTCATAGAACTAAGGGTTCACTTATTTTTGCACCTGCACAATTTCTGTGTACTGTGTGTATTATTTTATTGCATGGACATTTTCTTTTAAAACACTCAAATTTGTGAATAATTCTACTTTATTTCAATTAGGAAGTGACAAATTCTGATTAAATATGCCTTTTGTGGTTACAAAAACAAAAAATCTCAAATTATGCAATGGGTTCACAAACGTTCAAGCATGACTGTATGACTTTTTGCATGTCATTTTCACCACTGAATGTTATCAGAGCTTTACGTGACTCTCAGTGATAGATATAAAGGGAGCCTGAGTGACTATATAACACAGACGTTTGGTGCTTGTCTTATGTATTTCAAAAACAAAGTCAACCACCATCCAGTGTCCCTGTGTGAAAAGTAAATGCACCCTTAGGTTCAGTAACAGGTTGTACCACCTTAAGCTGCAGAAACTGAAGTCAAATGCTTCTTGTAATTGGGGATCTGTCTCTCACATCTCTTTGTTTCATAAAGTATTCACACAACTGGCCCTATGTGTCCCTTTAAATATATTGATTGAACAGGATAACTTGTTTGTGAAATAAATTAAACAAAAAGAAAATATGCAGAGATTCTGAAACTCTGAAAGGCAGCAGACACATTTTTACAGAATTGTATATAACACACTGCCATAATGTGAGAAACTCTCTTTATATTCCCCTGCTTCCACTCTGCACACTAGATAATTAAGAGCTGTAAAATTGTTCTGTAAAAGCCTATAATTACCACTTACCATTCTGAATAATTATGTACACATTCTCAATTAAACTGTTCCCAGTAATTATTTCAGCAATGCTTCGGACTGGTATTGTCGCATGAACTGGTAACATTCCTCTGTCTAAATAAGCCAAACAATTATACAAGAACATACGAAATTGTATATTTTAGAGGATTTCAGACCATCTAGTCTATTTGGTAGTTAATTAATCTGAGTTAACTCACCCAGCATTTTCTTAAAAGAAGCTAGGGCATTGCCTTCAATAACATAGTTGTGTAGCTTATTCCATACTCCCACAATCCTTTTAGTTAAGACAATCCTTATATACACAGCATACTCTACAACAAAATATGCAAACATTTTAAGCTCTCTGTCTAGTTTTGTTACTGAATGAAGAGGTCATTCAATCCATGTTGACTTTCTGGTACAGTAGCAAGCGGGTCATTGATCCATGGAGCTTGTCAAGAAAGATGGTGAATTAATGTTTCTGATGATACTCACAAGCCAATGTGCTGTGTAAAATAAAGATAATAATAATAATTGCTTACACTTATATAGCGCTTTTCTGGACACTCCACTCAAAGTGCTTTACAGGTAATGGGGGCTCCCCTCCACCACCACCAATGTGCAGCATCCACCTGGATGATGCGACGGCAGCCATAGTGCACCAGAACGCTCACCACACATCAGCTATCAGTGGGGAGGAGAGCAGAGTGACGAAGCCAGTTCATTGATGGGGATTATTAGGAGGCCATGATTGGTAAGGGCCAATGGGAAGTTTACGGTATAGTGGCCCCGTCATTATACTGGGGCATTAGGACCCACATGGACCACAGGGTGAGCGCCCCCTGCTGGCCCCACTAACACCTCTTCTAGCAGCAACCTTAGTTTTCCCCAGGAGGTCTCCCATCCAGGTACTGACCAGGCTCACACCTGCTTAGCTTTAGTGGGTTGCCAGTTATGAGTTGCAGGGTGATATGGCTGGATTTGCAAACGTAAAGTATTAGCATCTGGAAAGATGCAAATTTTGAGCCAAGTTAGTCATTAATAACGTGATTTAAATCATTAAGACTTGAAGTGGAATTAAATTCTACTCAGACACATCAGCCCTCCAGGACCAGCATTGCCCATCCCTAATACAGATTGATTTAGAGTGACTTGCATGTGACTCACCCTGACACAGTGCTTCCTCCTGCAGGGTAAAACCAGGATCGCATGTGCAGTTCTCTCCCTGCTTGACTAAGTCTCCAGGACAACTGCATCCCTTGCCCTCCTCCAGAAGTACCTGATTCCCAGGACAGCTCCGGGCCGGGAGAGGCTCTGTAGACAGAAAGGGGAAAGGGAGAAAGAGAAGGAAGGGCAACTGAGGAGAGTGTCATGCAAGGCTCGGGGGTTAGCAGGACTCATTCCTTTTGACCAAAAGCAAATTAAATTCCAACACAGGAGGAATAGGTAGAAGTGATGACTCTTCACGCGAAGGGTTGTAGGTATATGGAACAAGCTACCAGCCAAGTTGTTGAAGCCAATACCCTGACATCTTTCAAGAAACACCCAGATGAGATCCTCAGATGAATCAGCAACTAACTACTAACCACACAAGATGGGCTGAATGGCTACTTCTTCTTTTTAATCCTTCTCATGTTCTTATGTCTATTAATGAAATTCCTCAATCACACATTTGGTCCATTGTTGTCTAGCAACTATAAGCTATTTATAGTTCCCTAATATTAATATTACTAATTTTCTAACAACAATAATTTGAAAAAAGTATGATGGTTATTTTATCAAAGTCATTCATGGTCTGTCTAGTCATTGAGGATCATAGCAACCTCAAATACTAGGCAGTGGTTGATGTGTACTGCACAAGATCCTTTATATTTCTGTGTTATACACCCTTATACTGTATCTCCTCTGTAGATCCTCACTGACCTGCTGTTGCAGCCTGTTCGGAGTCACCCAGCTTTTCAATAGCATTCTTCATCACATCGCTGACGTTCTGACAAAGAAACAGCTGCTCTTACAGAGGGCAATGTTGCATTATTGAAGCATTCTGTGATAATTCTATTTCACCAGCAATTGTACCCTTTTATCATGGGTTTTCTTTTTAAGTCTTATTTACCTCACTTTTAATGTACATTCCTATATTTGTAACATATTGCAGTTTTGCGTTAGTGTACTAAAGTACACATAACAATTAGATTTATTGCACAAATTTTTGTCCTCCTTTTATCTGCTGATCATTATCACTATTCTGTTTACTCACTGTCCAGAGTTTGTGCCAGAAACTTGGCTGTGCTAAAACTGCTGGAAACTGTGGGATGCATTTTCTAATTTAGCTCACACACTGACCTGGGACTTGCTGGGCTCCAGCTCACTGGACTTCAGGACCTCATTGGAGCTGGCAGGGGGGTTTTCCAGAGGCTCTGTGCAGGACAACAGGACCAGCAGCACCAGTGGTGCTCCCCAGAAGAGTGTCATCTCCAGCCCACTGGCACACAGACACAAGGACAAGTGGACAGGAAAAGCACAAGAACAAATGATCTTGTATAGATGGTCAGAGATATCTTAAACATAGCAACAGAGTAACACACCAGACCACTATTCCTGTACAGCAAAAGAAATAGCAGCCTATGCTGTTTACCAAAAATACAGTCCTCCTAAAAAAAGTAAATAAGACAGAGCAGCAATCACAGCAATAATTCCACTAGATGTTTACAAAGTGTCTTTGGAGGTATAGCAGGGGCGTAGTCATCCAGGCCCACCCTGATTGATCCTAGGCCTACCCAATCAGTTCAATCAGTTCAAAGTAATTTAAGATTCTTTTTGTGTGATTTCTTGTTTGCGTTAAATGATTTGCTTTTTTATGTTACGTGATTTGATTTTAATTTGCTATTGGCTCGCTGTATCTTTTGTGACCAATAAGAAAATTGCAGTGGGGCAATGCATGGTTTTTGGTCAATCGGATCAAGACGCGTTTGCGATCCTCAAAGTCATTAGATCGTCTGAACAACTTGTCTACATTTGAATGGGAACTTGCTGACTCTCTAGACAGTAATGAGATTATTGCCATATTCAATTCCAAACCCCGTTGCCTGCGTCTGGTCTAGAAGGGCAAAACCTCCCAAAAAGGTAGGGATTGATTGTTTTGTGTGTGTGTGTCTGCCGTGGCACAGCAGCATTCGGCAGCCTGGGTAATTGTTGCTTAACCTGTGTGTGTGTGAGAGACAGCATGTACAGTTTATATAAGCTTCCACTAATTCTACTGTTTGATTATACCGCATGAGGATTGGGATTGTAAATTGTTGGAGGGGTGCCCCTATGCTGGCAGGACGGTCAGTTAGAGCCCGGACCACCCACTTTTGCACAGGCGCACCCAAAAATCAATTCCTGGCTATGCCTCTGAGATACAGGACCACTCTCGCGGCAGCAGCTGAAATAGCTTCACATGAGATATGGGTGGAGGGTTAGTAGGTTTAAATGAACTCCATGATGGTGTCCTGTAAACCTTTAGGGCTGTCTGAACTGTCCACTGCCTCCTTCAGCGATGCACTGGAGACACATGCACCAACAGCCATGTCATATGTGAGGTCACTCATATCAGACTAATTTTACACAGAACAGCACGTTTAGGAAAAGGTCTGATCTGCTCCTACTTAGTCCTCAGTCATCATCAGACACACCATGAACTGGTATTTTATTAGACACACCATGAACTGGTAATTCACACTGCTTTGAGCAGAATGGGTCACTCCACTGAAACATACATTAATCATTAATATTTTTCTAGGGTATGCCAATGATATATATGTTTTAGTCTCATAATGTACACTATATTTACTATGTCCTTCTCCAAACTGAGAGTGCAAAGGGTTTGCAATGGTACTGACTACGGAAAGCTTCTTTTCCATACATATTAATCAATGTATGGAATGTATAATTAATGACTTCATTGTTAATGCAGAGACATAAGAATACAACTGAAATCATAAACACAGTGCAAGGACTTTGTATATCACTGTCATGTAAGGACTGTGTTCTTCACATCGCCCGACGAGCTGCAGAGCTCTGCGTCCTAACATGTCCTCACAGAGCCAGCTGCACTGCATTGAGTCGGACTGAGTCATTAACTCAGGAAGAGTCCGTACAGAAGTAAAGAAGGACAGAAAGGAAAAAGGTTCGGACAGTGCAACTAGTAATACTTCTGCGAATCACACGCACAATAATATACACGATACAGCTCTACCATACATATGAACCTGCAAAATCGCCTCTTTGATGCTGCGTTACTTTGGTTTAAGAGGCACTGAAGAAAAAGGGAAGAAAGACAAGAAGAAAGTGTAGATGAAGAGAAACATTAAAACTTCTGTCTGGCTGGGACTTTCCAGCCTCCAGCCGTTCTTTGTGCGCGTTACCCCGAGTCTCCACCGGTGACCCCAGCAAACTCACTCTTTTGAAAACTTCGAGACTAAGGTAATGACGAAAAGCAACTTAACAGTGAAATAGAAATCTCCCAAAGGACCAAACAAACAGCAAGCACCTGCATCCGGCACCAGGGAATCTAATTTGGATTTACGTCTATTAAATATTCCTATTAAAATACTATTACTTTAAAACAAAGCAAACACTGGGCTCTAAATGCTGAAATCGCAATTACCTGTGAACGGGTAAAGGGAGACTTCTGCCTCGTACGTGTTGTGCAAGCCGCGCTCGTCTAGCCTCAGCCTGACTGCGCCTCAAAAAGCCCCTCCATCCCCCCGGCACATTGGGGAGTAATTATACCGCGTCACGTGAGAAGAGACGTACTGTACTGTAGCTGGCTGCTTAGAAAGTTCTTAAACTTCTTAAAACCCCTTTTACAGTTACTTTCCAACACTCACCCGGGGGGTAATTTAACAGCCACATCCTGCTTGGCATTGTGCACTTCCCATGCTTTAAAACCCAAATTAACCCTGCTGAATAGCTGGAGAGCGCCCTGCTTTACTCCAGTTATTGGTCTGAGCCGTGTGTTTTCTGTGGACTGTATTTCTGCGTGTGTTTGCTGTTGTTCACATTACTCTATAGTATCCCCGAATCTTGGCCTCTGTGCGCACCAGTCCGGGCAGAGAATTATTTTTTAAACGGAATGGGGGTTGGGACTGGGGAGCAGGGAAAAAGCAGGAGGCAGAACTGAAATCAAACAATGTCTGCGGTTGATGGCTAAATTACACAGGGCAGTGGGAGCTCGCTCAGTTCAAACGGCTGAGGCTGTCCTGGCATGTTGAAGACATAATGATGTGGGAACTTCAAATTCCTCTACGTTTTTGTTCTACTTGTTAAAGCCTTGTCCGGGGGGAGCACCAACTCGAAGCCCCTTAATGACATTGCGGAATTCCATCTGCTGAAAATCTTAAATCGCAACTTACATAATGATTTTAAAACACGCAGCGCAAAATTCTTTGCTGGTCAAATGAAATAAATCCAAAAGATGAACACACGGGTTGGAACGGCATTTTTGGTAATCTTACACTTGTAAACCTAGCTACAAATTGAAGTACAGAAGATATACTTCTATAACATTTCTGTATCGTTGTTTTTATAGAGCATTCAACATTTTGTAAGACTATACCATCACAATACTATGGTACACTAGTGTACCTATTATTAGGTCAGGTACTGTGGGTAGTTTAACCACATAACAAAATACAGTACTGTGGTACACCATTGCTACAATCTTATAAAGATTATATATGCTAAAAAACAGTAAATCTAATACTAATAACTACGCTATTTTAATTTAACAGAGCATAAAGTATAGTGAAACTACTGCGTTGTAACACCCGACGACAGCACGTCAGAGATCAAAAGTAAATCCACATCGCCAGCGCCACCGGCAGAGATACAGTACGTATCTTAAGTACGGTAAGTGCTTGGACCACCTAGTCGGGCAGTAATGTGCTGCTACATGCTCTGAATCTGGAGCAGTAAATAGTTTAACGGTAGAACTACAGTTCACACAAAGACACAGTGGCTGCTGTATCATGGAATACATACAGTAACACAATACTTATGTTTATACCAGTTTCCGTACACTAGTTTTTTGTAATGTGTTCATATTTGCTGGACAAAATGTAAAACTGTTTTCAGATTCACGTGTGCAGAGACAGTGTTTTTTTTTTCAAAAAAAAGTTTTTATCATTCAAACTTGTTCCTCTGATACTGAGAGGATTTGTTTTATAATTACTTGTGGAGGTCAAGGGCCTTGTTTAGATGTACTGTAATTAACACGTTACTTTGTAGAGGAGGAGTGTTTAGTAAATGGTCTTTGATATTATTTTTTAGGTAAACATTTTATTCTGGAGATGGACCATAAAGGTTTAAATAGCCAAATTAAACAAGGGGGAGTAATATCACAGTGTAACTCAGAGCTCTATTGCTATGATTTTCAGATTCATCACATGACCGGCTCCTCTAACATCATTGCAGATTGTGAAGGGGGAGGCAATGTGATGGTGATCCCTCATTGACCTTACCAGCCTGTCTCATTTTTCCAGTCTAGCAGAAAGTGGGTATGCAGCCTTTCCTCTCTGGGCAGTCAGGTATGCACAATTTCTATAGCCTGACTTTAATCACTGAGACTGTATTTCATTGGGAGCTGTTTTATCTTGTTGCCTCTCGCTGTGGTCAGATATCCTGGAGGTGTGTATTGTCTTTCAAGGGCTGAGTAACATTCTAGTTTTTATTGTGTCACTTTAAAACCTTTCTCAGCTTTTAAGTTTCTACATGCCAGATCTCCTTTAAGCTCTCTATGGTCTTGTGCTACTTTCTGTGGCCAGACATCATAAGGTGTCATTGATATACACTGCATGTGGCACTGTGTGGTTCCAGCGCTCACCAGTGTGTGTTTCTTCATGTGTTCCCTGTGAGTAAATGTCTTCCCACAGGTAAGGATCTCTCACTGTGGGGGAGAGCATGTGTCACTTGAGGACACATGAGATACACTGGTGCATAGCTGAGGGCACTTGAACTTGATTACTATTACCTCATTCAATGCAAAATGACACAGAAAAGGCCCTGTCAGTTAGAATGCTACCTACATTTTATATCCCCTGTGATTGTCAAGGACTTTAGAAAACATGTGTGTTGCACTAGTCTACTAATTACTAATTGTTCCAGAAGTTGAGGTCCTGTTGGCTAATTTGTACTATAATTTGGTTGTAATTTAGTGTAACTCTAATTAGTGGTCTTTTAGCAGTACTTTCCTGAGACTAACTGTTGCTGGAGTGGTTAAGAGCAATCAAATGACAGAATTTCGTTGTTATATGTGTAATCCTTAATCTGATTATTATATCATTTTTTGTATTTATACAGCACCTTTTCAAAACGTCTTATTTTTTTTAATAACTGTCTTTGTAACCATTATTGATTAAGCTCATTAGGTTATTTACGTGCTCTTATTTTGCACGTGTTTGGTAAAGTGTGCTTCAAAAATATATACTTCCTTATTAAGGATAAATAAGTTGTCATTTTACACGCTTGTCCAAGGTCAGAAACAGGTAACGTGACGGTGTATTCGTGACAATTTGCTCTGCAAGCACCCAGTTGTGCGCCCCTGCGAAGTCGCTTGGGTGACTCAGTCTTTTTTTAACCACCCTTTATCTTCCGTATTTCATGCTGCTACAGTACATCAGTCTATGGTCTTTATTACCTTAGTCTGTACCTTATAAATATTTTTTAAACACTTGTTCATACATCTAAAAAATATTAATACAATAGTAAAACAAAGTAAACTAGTATGTGTATAAAATAAATTCAATGCAAAGAATTTGTGAAATAAAAATCGCCATTTTTTTTCCTAAAAAAAACTTTGGATCGATTTGATCGGGCGAATGAATAGGTTAGATGAACAAGCGTGAACAATCCGTCACCAAATAGCAAAATGCGAGAAATGACGCGCAAGACGGATTTTAAAGGCAAGTTTTGCTGCATTTCGGTGCTTCACATTTACGGATATTCTGTTTCTCTAGATATTGAAGACGCTGCAAATAACTGTTATCTATTAGCAAGCGCGCAACACCAAGCAACACGTTTTCCTTAGTACATTATTACTGTCAACGAAGCCCTCTTTAATAGATTTTTATTATTGTTGTTTTAATGTGAGACAGGGCAGAGACATGCTTTGTTCATGTGGATACATTTAAATACTAATACGCCCGATGATTTTGAAACGTTGGCACCTGTGCTTAATATTCAATTCACTAAAAATAACAACACTCAAGATATTGTAACGCAACGGGGGCTCCGGCGGGCGCCCTTGCCGCATCTGGTCGGCCCCATCCCGACTGGAGGCTCGAACCCGGGACTTCCGCGTCTCTCTGCAGCGACCTAGCCCCGTGAGCTAAAGAGAGATCTCTCCACAGCCCAGTAGCTGTAGTCCTGCTATCACAGGGAAGGGCGGTGACATCACCTGCTCTGGTACGCCGGCTCTTACACAGTGCCTGTCGGCCGTAAGCGTTACACTCTCCCCCGCTTAAATCGCCGTCCCCGGCGAAGGGCTATCCCATCCCACTTCTGACACCAATGTAACACAACAAGGGCTCCGGCGGGCGCCCTTGCCACATCTGGTCGGCCCCATCCCGACTGGAGGCTCGAACCCGGGACTTCCACGTCTCTCTGCAGCGACCTAGCCCCGTGAGCTAAAGAGAGATCTCTCCACAGCCCAGTAGCTGTAGTCCTGCTATCACAGGGAAGGGCGGTGACATCACCTGCTCTGGTACGCCGGCTCTTACACAGTGCCTGTCGGCCGTAAGCGCTACAATCTAAACATATGGAAAGGTTTATTTAATGTTTTAGTCACAATAAAATTCAGCTTAATAACCCGCTCTGCTAAAGGCTAACAGGATGAGGAGGCTGGGACTCCCATGCAGAGTGAGGAGTGACCAAGAGGCAGCTGCAAAGGTGGAGGTGGGATGTAAGAAGACATATGTGAGGCAGAGAAGGGAATTACGTTCAGCATTAAGAATGTTTTACATGAGGAAATTATGTCAGGATTGATTACGAATTACTGACACCTGAGTCTGATTGATATTTGGCAGTTGTAATCCCTCCAAAACATTCGTTATAATCTCCATTTTGCTAGGAATAACAACACCCATGAATTAATCACATTGAATGGTTTATGGACTGTTTTAGTTGCAATAAAATTGAGCTTAACTGGCTTGGTTGAGGGCTAACCTCCCATCCATAGGACAAGGAGGCTAGGACCGCCTAAAAAATGTAATCAGGGCCCTAAATCACCAATGCAGAATTAGGGAAAAGAACAGAGAAGGTGAGAAGTGTTGTGTGATGTTCAGTACGGCTTGAACTGTGGGTTATTTCAGCCATTATATAGAAAGCTGTAGGAGTGTTTGTTTAAGAGTATTTGTTTTGATTTATATAAATGAAGGTGGCCTTGGATGACCAGTGTCTGAGTTGCTTTATGGGATAATAAGGAAGGCCTTGACAGGCTGCTGAGGAGGCAGCTTCAATCTGGAAGGAGCAGCCACAGAATTGCTCTGAAGCAAATTTAGGCTTTGTGAGAACTTCATGCAGATCAAAGAGAAAACAGTTATGAAACAGTATGAGGCTTTTCATTAGCAAAAAGAGAATCAGTAGGAGATGCTTTTTGAAAAATGCTAATCTGGAGATAATGGAGTCAAGATTCTAAAGGTCTGATGTACTGTAAGTAGACTTAATTGTTGATAATCTTAGAATGACATTTTCCTTACAATAGAAGATAAAGGATTAGATTATATCACAAGAAGTATTTATTTTTACATTTGAAGGAGATGGAAGGATTAAAAAAATCTCTAGGCAGTATGGTGGGAACTGAAGGTACAAGGTGTACCTTCAGATAGTATTTTGAACCAGCTGGAAAGCTGGTACAGATGGAAAGAGTGATTTAGAGGAATACTAGATTTGAAAAAGGAGGAGCTGGAGAGGGATACTAGTTGGCAACAGGCCTAAATTCTTGAACCTCTGAAATTGAAAGTGAGAAAGATAGAAATGGCAATATTATTGGCATGAGGTTTTGTCACGCCCTCTGCAGCCAGAGGGCGCTCCTTCTCTGTCCTGTCCCTAGTTTCCGGTCTGCTGTCCTTCCTGTCCCTCTCTTTCCCTTGGGCTATATATTTCCGGGTCTTGCACTCTATCCTGGCTCAGCATTGACGTTCGGATGTCCTGAGACCCGCCTAGCACCAGGGCGCCCCACATCCGCTCCCTGAGGGCATAGGTTTCTATACGGCATTCCTGAACTCTTTGCACTAATGAGCCCGGGCCTTTTTCCTGTCTCGCCGCTACGCATATGGGTCTTTTTCCGCTCTCCTGCTCCCCACGGTTAATCCCTTTGGACGTCCGTGACAGGTTTGATGTCAGCTGTAACAATTAGAAATTGTTTTATAATATTTATAAGAGAAAGCCATTGAAATAACTGAGGAATTTCATGATAAAGTGAGAAGATTATCTTCCTTTGTTGATTATAAATGGTGATGCTGTCTGAATGGAATTTTGTTTCTAATTGTGGACCAAAAAAGCAGCAGCTGTGACAACTGGAAACAAATAAAGCCGATGATCAGGAGAAGAGATAAAGGTAAACTCAAAAGGACAAGGTGCTGTGAACCACTGGCCTCAATAATAGCCTCTGAAGCCAATGAAAGGGGCTGTGTCTGTGAAATCTGTTTGGACAGAACAAGACTCAAGACTCCAGTTTGTTAAAAATAAGTGCCACAAACACATTTCTTCTTTGCAATTGAATTAAGAGTGGTGGGGTGGTTTAAGAATGATGCCGATGATGCAAGTTCTACATTAAAAGACGTACTGTATGTGAGGGTGAGAAGGGGATTATGTACAGTATTTATAATGTTTTAGGTGAGAAAATGATATCGGAATGGACCATGAATTATTGACAGCTGAGGCTGATTGAACTTGGTTGTTGTCATCCCTCCCAAACCTTCTTTATGGACACCACTGAATAAACCTAAATAATCAGTCAAAGCCCTAAATAAGGAAAATAGTAAAAGTACCAATGATGGTAAAAGATAGTTGTACAATCCCGATTTATCTTTGGGATAAATATATTTGACTTGCTTATGGGCTTTTTCCCACCCAGCACTTCCTGTACAACAGTTTTCCCTTCACAGTCTACATGAAATTGCTAAGCAATTTCTTAAAATTTCCTTTTAAAACTGCATAAGCATCTTGCACAAGTTAAAGTAATTGTTTTTATTTAGTTATTCAAACCTCTTGTTGGGAGTGGAACCTGAAACCAAACCCTCTATTAAAATTCATTCGCATGTGGGATTAGGTTTAAATTGAAGTTTTTCATATACCTAGGTTTTTCGGGTCCACTTTGCATGTGTAAATCAACTACCTTTATTCCAAAAACAACACTTTCAAATTCAGTTGATATTGAAAACTAAAACATCACATATAATGACAGGCATTTAAATATTTTAAGTTTTGGTTCCTCTCTGTTTCATTTTATATCTTGCTCTTGTTTTATAAACACTTGTATTTTACAGATTTTATTAAATGTTTTTCAGATCCTCTATAAAGTGGCAAAATGTTTGAATATAAAATAATGTACTGTAGTATTATACTGTATTATGTGATACTAGGCAAAAGTATTATACATACTGTACAAGAATGGCTTAAACACACAATGCCAGTATATCTGCTCCCTGTTTCATTCAGGAATGAAAGACTGACCTGTTTTATAACTTGGGCCTGTTAACTGTTTTTCCACCTGTGTGTAGACTAGCTGGTCATTTTTTCTAATGTGGTTGTTGGAAGGAAATATTTCCATAAGACATAATTTCTTTAGCAATAATAACATTGAACAAAATAGTACAAAGCATAACATTTGTTTTTGGGTTCTGAGTGTGTGGTTTATTAATAATGGAGGTCTGCTCAAAGGAAGCAGAATAACAGCACGAAAAGAAGATTTCTAAGACAGGTGGATCCTGAAGGTAGCTATTGCTTCTGCTGTTGGCTCCCCAAGTGTAGCCGTGTTGGTGGGGTGGGGAGCAGGATGCAATGACACTGCAGAGTCAGAGCTCCTCAAGTATGAGAGAGACCCTCATTCGCCAGAATTCATGGGCGCACCAGGTGTTCCTCCACTGATATGTCCTGTCACTCCCATGGCAGCTGCATGTACACTGCACCCCTACATTTCTAGGGTCAGCGCGCACAGTGGCTCCACACCCACTCTGCCACGGACACTTAGAACATAAGCACAGAAATGTGAAACAGATACAATAGGCAACAACAAATCCTTTACATCGTCAGGACTCTTTATCTACTGCAAGTATTTATAACTTCTTGATTATTTTTCTTTACCTGTAAAACATAGACTGAAGTACTTAACAAACGCATCACATCATTCAATTCCTGCTTATCTAACTCAGGGTCACGGTGGCCCAGAGCATATCCTGGGAAGCATTGAGAACAAGGCGGGATAACATCCCTGAGGACGCCAGTCCATCTCAAAGCACACAGCCACACACACTTATGCCAGGGGTAATTTTCTCAGAAGCCAGTTAATCTGTCAGTGTTTTTGGACATGTGAGACAAATCTGGAGTATCCATAGAAAACCCAATTGAACATGGAGAAAACATCCAAACAACATGCAGATATCACCCCCTGCCCCAGTGGCCCCAGCGCTGGAAGGTGCAGATGCTGAACAGTGCATCAGTGTGCCACTCAGGTACATTTTTGAGTTAGTATTTTAAGGTAACGTTTTAAGATAAGTTTAAATAATAAACCTTATTAATCAATAATAAATAATTAATCATGAATACAGAAAATATCAAGTGTTAATAAACTCGTGACAAAAAATGCATAATCATTAGTCTACAAGTAGAGTACTTGTAAAATGGCATCTGTGAAATGGTTTTACAGAGATTTTACAGTGATCAGACAACACAGGTGAGTGTTTGGGGTTCAAAGTACATATTTTATGAAGGGAACATAAGTAGACATAAATAACTGTGTATCTGGATGAGACCCTGACTTCTGTCAAAGAAATATCTGGATGAGCACCTTGGATCAATAAGCTACTATCAGATGGGCTAGATGGACTCTTCTTTTTTGTAACCATTCTCATCTTGTTATTCATTCACCATTTATGAATAGATAATAAGGGACTGATAAAAAAGTTTATAATTGAACCTTAAGAGAAACTGTTATCTTTGTAACATAGACAGTAGTAGAGTAGTGTTTAGGGCTCCTGGCTCATAACTAGAAGGCTGTCTGTTCAAATATTTGGTAGGACACTGCTGTTATGCCCTTAGGCAAAGTACAGTATTTGCAGTAGATTGTCAACAATTTAGTGATTTGAAATATGGTTACATCCTTAATCCTAATCCTGTTCCGCTGTTAGCAGTTTTTATGATACTGCTAACATTAACCATATATCTTTACGTGTACTATACATGCAGTATGTTATAGCTAGTTTGTATGCAAAGGGAACATTTGCTTACGTCCTGTTGATATTGCCAGCTTGCTATGCAAGTTAAACAATTTCGCTTGTGTTCTTTTATTCTCCTGCACAGCTCTGCTAATGGAGTAATAACCAGGCCCAGACTTACACAAGACAAAGATTTATTATGATAAATAACACAACCATACAAAAGCTACAAAATACAGATATTTACCAATTCAGTTGGTTTCAGGGTCCTACTTAAGACATAGAAAATTTATAATTCTGCTCCTGTAATCTAAATACACAGCAAAATAATTTAAAGGCCAAAACAAATCATGTGTCCTACCATGGGCTCACTCTCCCTCTCTAAAACACAGATGCTCACAACTGAATGGGAATTATTTTTTTCACATTCTCACAGTACATCACTAACATAGGAGAGATGTTTTAACCCCGAGGATTCCACAATATAAGAAATTTAGAAATCTTTATAGTATTCATTTTACCTGGTCAGAAACTGGTTACAAGTCTTATTGGCATGAGACTCACCTACAGTATGGAGATTTAGAGGAAGAGGAGGATGATGTTTGATAATGATGTTTCTTCTTTGGTTTCTGTCTTCTCCCTAATCTGTTTCTCTCCCTCCCTTTCTTTCTCTGTATCGCTGTTACTGTATATTTTTCTATGGAGACTGGATTAATGCCCTAACTAGGGATCACCAGCTTCACTGCACTCAGTCTATTGGAGAGAGTTTGTCTTTAAGGGGTGTATCTTCCAACTGCAGAAAGTCCAAAAAGCACAATGCCATGCTCGTCTTCGAGCTGCTCCTGCAAGCACCTATTGCTGGAACTCAGTTCCTTGGTCACAGAAGCTGGTTATATGTGTGCCCGCAGAACCTTTACCCCTGGTCACACAAGGTGCAATACATTTTTTGCAAGTGGCAAAACAGTAGTGTAAAACAATCTAAAATTGAAACATACATGCATCCCACTGAGAGACATTCAATTCAAATATTATGCCTCTGAGTAACATTGGACTGCATTGTTGAAAAATAATTGATTGATTCGACTACAATAGTTGAATTTTAGCTATCAGTATAATCTTTTTGATTACAATATGCAGTTTTGAATCCAATCCAAGTCATTGTGTCCTCTACTTTCTACCTTTTGTCTTAACAAAGGAGTAGGGTATTGGTTGAGATACAAAAACACGTTTCATTGCTACATGAGGTTTTGCAGGAGATTGAGGGTTAAATTCAACCTTGTGGTACACATTTATGACTGTTCAGAGAAACCGTCTCAGACAGATAGCAGACACAAGCATTCCTGGTGTCAAACCATGAGCCAGAGCGGGTTAGAGGTCAGTTCTGACAAGTCAGAAAATGACCAAATATGGATCTCATTTCCTTATCCACCTTAAGAAATACAGCTTTTCAACAGGATTTCAGATAAACAAGAAATATACATCTGATGCAGAAAACTATTTGGTACAGTTAGTACTGTGCTGCAGTAACTCCCAAGACACTGTAAACCTTCAGGTTTGTAGGCAGGTTGTTACGTAGTAATCACTCCAAGTGAAACCAGAAGGTGAAAGCCACTTAAACTACCACTACAACAACTGCAGTGAATAATATTTTCTGTATCCTTTCCACTACACTACTTTTCTGAACCCTAACCTTAGCCTTAAAATTAAAAAAAATGAAAATGTAGATAAAAGTGGAGTGGTAGTATTAACATAAAGGAATACATGTTGTTGGGGTGAATGTGAAACTTGGCATTCCCATTAGTTTCAGCATTGTAGGAGGACTTCTGTGACTGGGCCAATTCCAAAAAGCATCACAATCCAACAGAAAAAACAACAGCTGTGACACAATTTTTTAATGCTTTGTGTCAAAAATTCATTTCAAAACAATACTAATTTCTGCAAGTTATAGCTTTTAAAACAGATCATCACTAAACCTTTATTTTTGGAATAAATCAGATTAATATTTAGGTACCAAATGGAATTTTGGTCAATTGGTGCCACCGATATGAAGGGTTGGGTTGGTCACCCTTGCCGCTCTGTATACCAGAGGAAAGTAAGCAGGGTACTGTTTCACCAAGGTTTACTTACACCTGACAAATGTTTGCAAGGAAATTATTTCCAATTTTGGATTAACAAAGTCAATTTGTATTGTTGGCTATTGTACTCTGAATTCTGACCCTGAATTGGATAAAGCAGTTAGAAAATGGATGGACGGTTATTGTTCTGGAACAATCTGGGTGAAGTACAATGCTCAAGGATGCAACAGCAGTACCTCAGCTAGGATTTGAACCACTGCTGCACACCAACTCTAACTAGCATGTAATTAGGAAGACCGCAATAGGAATACAATATTCCGCTTTTGAGACAGCAAACCCAGGGGATTACATCTGATTTACCCCTGAAAACAGGGACCTGTGGATACTAATGCCAAAAAAGAGGCTGTCCATTAAGGACTGATGATACACAAAGTAATAGTTTTTCTGGAAAAAAGATTCACAGGCAAAAAGCTAAAGCAGATTAACTTGGATCCTTCATGAAATGTTACAATGAGATCTTCCTTCGGGTGAACCAGCTTTTCTCCATAAAATGTTCATATGATTAAATTTTTCCATCAGAAAAATACCCACCCATACATCTATACACACCTTTTACACTGAAGCACTGTCATACAGGAGATCTTGTGTTAATTGTTAATGTGATGTAAGACCATATGATCATTCCTTTTCTTGAACGCCCTTTTTAATGTTTTTTCACCACTGGGATGGTGAGTGTGATTTGTTATAACCTTATACTCATAAAAAGCAAATAATTAAACCAAAAATGTGAATGCAAATGTTTATAAATTTGGATTAAAATGTATATGCTTTATAGCAATATGCTGGAATGGCAAAAATTCCAGAAATGTAGGACAAAGCCCAAATAACTCAGAAAGGGGACAGACAATTCAAATTTACATAAGATAAGAAACATTTTAAATCCTTCAAATTACCATTTAAACACAACTGTCAAGGTCCTAAAAACAGAGGGTCCCCAACCTTGGTTCTGGTTCTGGAGGGATGGTGTGTCTACAGGTTTTCAGTCCACTTGCACTTAACAGTATGACAACCTGAATCAATAATTGAACCAGTTTCACAGCTTCAAAAAGTAACACCAGCGTTGATTCATATTATTTTATTGAACTGACTCATTTTTCAATCAACAGGTTAGGATACATAAAAAAATAATAATCTTGGTGGCAGCCGTTATCATAATCTGGAGGTTGTGAAAAAAATACAGAGGGTTGAAATGTCACTGTTTGAAAGCACAGACCCACAGCACACAGAAGAGAACAGTATGGCTGCCACACCAGTTCATGCACTCATCACCGGTACCGTACATCACTATTTATCGAGGTTTCAGTCATCTTAAAAAGAATGGAAAAAGCAGTCAAGAGTCCCAACTTAATTTACATGGATACATACATTGCAGAACGTGAAATTAAGACTATTTATAAAAAGCTGAAGTTAAAAACAGACAAAATTAAGAAGTGGATAGTCAAAAAGATTCAGCTGCACGCTGCAAAACGATTTCATTGCTTTGACTTTCGAGTTGTAGAACTGAAAGAAACTTTTATTTATGTCCACTTGTGCCATTCCCATCACTATGTGAGATCAGAACACGTAATACCAGCTCCTGAATTACATGTTTAGTCACAATTCAGGCATTTGGCACCTTTAAAAATTATTTAAAATTTAGCTTCTTGTCTCTCATGTATGCGTTTGTTGCAAGTTGACATCATTGTTTAGAGACAATATTCTGATTACTCTCTTTTCATATTAAGGGTAGGGACAATAAAATGTTACAGAACATCATGCTAATACGCCATCAACACTAGTAGCTCAATTTATTTGATCACAGGAAATGTTACATGTAGGGTTTCCTCTTTTGTACATACTGTAGCTGTAACAAAGAACATTAAGAAATAGTCTAAACCTTCCAATCTATTCGGAATGAGTAAAATCAAAACAGGAAGCACAGGGCACAAGGTGAGACTACACTCACCTTGTGAGAGACAGGACACACACGCATCCCTACACACCACACAGCCCACACGGGGACAATTTAAGATACCAATTAACCTGGCCAGCATGTCTCTGGATGTTGTGAGAAACTGGAGTCCAACAACTATAGCTTGTTCACACAACTACACAATGGTAGTTTTAAAAACTGCCGTTCAATAACTACTGCCAAGATGAGAACAGATAATTTAGCCCTTTTTCCCCCCACTTTGTCACATTTGTAAAATTCTTCATGAATACAACTGACAAATTTTAGTATTCTAATATATTAGGGACTGATGTACTTTAAAGGATATTGTACTTGCTAGTGTCACACTACAAATTAAGTAATTGGATGGAAAAAAATAAGACCTAAAATGCAGTCTATAACACTATAGTTTCCACTTTGAGCTCAGACCTTCGTATACAGAAGTGTTTCCATTTAGTAAAGCTCATATTAATAACTGAGGCTGTAGAGACTACAGCACAAGGGTACAGAAAAGCAACATTAATAGGAAAATCATATAAGATTTTGGCAGATCTCTGAAGATGTGAATGAAGTAGATCAGGTGTCTCATTTCATTCAAAAATGCGAATTACCCTTCTTTTGGGCCTTACCCAAAAGTCTCTGATGCTGGCCGAGAAGTTGAGATAGTGAATAATGTGTATGCAAATCTTCACAAAGATTTTCTTATCAAAGTCAGATTGAAATTGGATCATTTTGAGGTTTAAGGAGAAGATTTATTTTCTTTACTTCAGGAATATATTTAAGACGTCATCATATATATTACAGATTCATCGGTGATTATTCAATGAATGCATGTCCTGTGTAAAGCAGAAATGAAAAAAAACAGAACTGTTGTGTAACAGGAAGGCAAAGGCTAGTTTCAGTTTTTTTTCTTACAAATATAAATACATTTCAACATTTCCAGTGAAATATCATCAGGACCATATTTCACAAGCAAGGCTACCTTCTAAAGTACTGATAGTAACATCAGAACAGCTCATTATTCTGAATACCCCAGAAATGCATATTTAATATACTGAGATAAAATCTCTTTCCAAAATCACCATATTATTACACTAGCAGATTTAACATTTTAAGAGCATGCTAGTCAACTTACTTCATTTTCAAACCTGTGCTCTCAACATTGCAATACTCTGGCTGCCCAGATGTAGCGCTATGGTCCAACTTCATAGACTGTATATATATTTTAAATGAACTTGGTAATTATAGTGCCCACCAAAACTATCAGGAAAGCAAAGTGAAAACTTATTATTTTAAAATCAAGCAATTTGTATTTATAACCATGAGACTGATATGAATGTCAAGTACAATTTAATATATGCTATCTAATAATTTCATGCATACATTAGATCATATTAGAACTACTTTGTGTTCAACCCAATCCTTTAAAAGGGATCATAAGTACTGGGAGACAATTCCTGTATTTTTTAACTTGCAGAGTGTAAAAGGCAGGATTTGACTGCATATCCCTTGCATGATTTACCTGAATGATGTCTGTGATTCATTAAGCTGTTGTTCTGATTCTTGTGTATTGGCCTTTGCTAAAGTCACTTGGAGTTCCTGGAGCCTATTATTGGGGTGTTCTGACTTATTATTATTTTTGTTAGCATGTGAAATGCATGCTAAACATGCAAAATACATTCACAGAGGGATTGAGATTGACTTGGCCAGTCTAAGGTTTTCCCATTTTTTCTCCCTTGAAGACCTCCTGTCATTATCATATTGCCTGGTGAACTCAATAAGGTGGGAACAATTATCTTCTACACAAGCAGCAAATTCATTTTGCTGTTGCCATCATTATTTACATCATTAAAGATGAGCGAGACAGTTCCAGAGGTGATCATGCATTACCGGACCATAAAACTTTGCTCAAAACCCTCCTGGTTCATCTTCGTACTTCCAAGCAACTTTTAACCTGGCTTTTCTGTTGTTGGTGCTGATGGGTTTTACACCTTATACTGTTGCCTTTGCAAATCTGCTGTCTCTGTCTGCAGAGTACCTCTGTACTCTGGAAGTTGCTGGTGATTTCTCTGACAGCTGTTTTAGGTTCTCCTTAACAGTTTTAATCAACTTTCTGTCAACAACTGCAAAGGTGTTCTTGGCCAACAGGGTTAGGGTTAAATTTTGGTAGTTTTTCTTTCAATTTTTAAAATTGCCTGTTTTTCTTTCACACTTATTGCCCTTTTCTCTTTTAAATAATTCTTTGGTTTTGATGTTATGTTGACTATGGACTCAAAAGACTGAAATCAAATGAAGGTGGGTTGACAGCATGTTCATAGGTTTTTTTTTTTATAAGTGCCTAATTAGTCCACTAAATAGCCTAATTACCATAAAGAGACACCTATGTGAGCTAAAATTACAAATACTTTTTGCTAAATCAAAATAAAGTTAACACTATAAATGTGTTGACCCAAGAGACTAGAAATGAATTGACTGTATAAGAAATAAAATATTCAGGAGATGTGCTTATCTATATTTATATTTCCTGAAAAATTATTCTCAGAATTCATAATGAAATGCCAGTTTAGTCTTCACTGTCCCAATGTTTTACTCCTTGTCAGCAAGGATAGTTGTCAAGGGAAACTATGGGCATCCATAAGTGATCTATATAGTACAGCGGACTGTCAGCAACAGACAACTGGTGTATATTTCAACATTCAGTATATAGTACTTAGATTAATTATTTCTGTAGCATGAAGTAACTAGAGTTTATTCCATTACTTCACCTATTATCCATCAATTATCAGATACAGTAGCTGCTAATTACTGGTAAGGACCGTGGCAACCCAGAGCCTTTCCTAGAAATGGCTTTATACTGTAACACCATCTGAAGACTCTAATGCAAGAGTCACTGTGGCCAATTTGAGACATGAGACATCTCATTAATAATACGAAGAGGGGGGAAAGGAAAAAGAGCCGTCATTGTGAGCCTATATTAAATCACTGGTCATGATTTAATATATCACTGGCATCACTGTTCATGTCACTATAAGCACACAACTGGCCAAATGTCATCAGGCATGGGGTGAGGTCAATTTGGCCAGGGTATCATCCTAAGAGTAATTCCAACTAAGAGTAATTCCTGCATACAAGGCACCTCGTAAGGCCAATCTGTAGCTCAAAGTGTATAAAAAGTACACTTTCCTATTCCAATTAAAATATAAAAGATGTGTGATTCTGGGAAGTGTATTTTTAACTTTCTTAAAATAAGCCTTAAAATTAGCCTTAGCATCAGCACTATTAGCGAAGAAATAAAAATACAACTCTACTACAGTACTCTGTATAGTCTCTGTATATTTGTGTATAGGGTATATTAAATTAAATTTACCTATCAGGAAATTCCAACTTTTTATAACTACACTCTTTCCTGCAGCTTTCCGTTAAGCTACTTGCTGAGTCTTAGAAGATTGGCACAAACATTTCTTAAAAACTAACAAATATGTCAAGTGGATTTAATATCTTTAATCTGGCCTAAAACCACAGTCACTTCAAACATGAAAAATACAATGATGCTAACAATTAACCACTGTCTTGTATCTTAAATTATAATAAGCAGTAAATGGTCAGGTGCCCATCCCACTGGATAAGAGATTAAATTAGCACCAACTGCTTTGTAAATGCAGGTTCAATCTTTAAGATGGATGTTTTGTTTATATACTGTGTATCTTAAGATTGACTCCTGCGGGCTGCATAGGAACAAGTATTACGACCTGAAAGATGCTTTAAAGCTCTTAAGGCCGCTTTGCTATGAGACTTCAAATCCAACAGTCAGCAGTACTTCTGATGTGCTGTCCAAAGCTTGGGTGACTGCCAGACTAGAAAGTCTGTTGTGGTACTCGCACTACACAAATCATAAAAAAGGGACACCAAGCAATTATTGATATTTTTCTCTGTATTGATGTTGAGCACTGCGGTTCTTGAGACAGAGAATCATTCAGAAATGTGCCCCCAAACTCAATATCATTCAACTGATGAGGGAGCTGAAGAGAATGGATTTTTCTTCCATAAAGTGGTGAGAGGACCCATGAGTGAATATTCCCTTTGTCAGGACTGTGGCATGTCTGCCTTGGGTACAGAGGCTTTGATGGGCTCTGTGAAGACTAGGGAATTCTTTATGCCATGTATTCACCCAAAGTGAAGCTGTGTAATAAAACAAACAAGGAGTAGCCCTCATATCTGCATAGACACTCCTGGCCAGGGGGCCTATTATTGCTTTGAGCATGCAGCATGCTTTTTGGTTTCTAACCTGCCCTTCATGTCACTTTCCTCCTCTCAAGAAGGGAGGCTAGATAAAGAGGGGGATATCAGAGGAGACATTCAGTCACCCTAAAACTGGCAACACTAGGGAGAGATTACCTGTAACACTCAGACAACAGGACAGGCCTGCCTTGCACCACAACAACACAGGACCTTGTTTGTATACGGTAGAAGCTAAGAGTGTTTGCAGTACAGCATGTAGCCTGAGTACAAAGAAGAAGTAAAAAACAACAACAAAACACACAAAGTATTAAAACATAAACCTTCCTGCCCCTCTACATCCCCTTCACTCATTTGTCCCATATGGACGGTGTCAAAAGCTGTAGAAAACTACAAGGAAACTATCTGGTAACAAATATTTTAACGTGTGTGTTGTACAATAACAGAAAAAAAGAGTCATAAAGTGTTATAAAGTACAAGGGAAGACAGATTGAAAGTTGATACCCCCAGGGGGTGAGAGACTCTCGAGGAGCGGGGGGAGTTTTGTGAGGGCAGGAACTTGTTTCTGTGGCTGCATCTCAGTGTGTGTTTGTGTGTTCGGACGGGTGTGCGGAATGTCAGCGGGAGAAGGTCACGGGTGGGGGAAGAGGGGGGTACTTCTGTGGGTTCACTCGCGACTGCCGAAGAGCTGAAGCAGGAAGAAGAAGATGTAGACGATGTCCATGTAGAGGCACAGCGCTCCGAACACATGCTCTTCGGGGCTCAGGGAGTAACGCCGGTTCCCCATCAGCAGCTGCACATCAAAGGCCAGGAACTGCGCGGACAGACACAGTGAGGCAGGGCCTGCTGTCAGGACAGCCTATCTCACTCAGTGCCACAGCACGTGTGTGCCCTGTTCCCTTGGCTACATATCCTCCAGGACCAACAAGAGCTGCCAGAGCGGACACCCTTAGAAACCAGCTTTTTAACCTGGGGGGGCTTTGCTCTCTAGAAAAATTAAGTATGTAAATGTATTCACACAGAGATCATAAAGGAATTTATTCCAGCTATATCTACATAGCATTACCGTAGACCTCGAGTCTATGTCTTTCACTCACAGTTCACCTCTGGCTATTCCTTGCTGTCTACTTTGTGTTGTTTTTCATCTTACAAGAATTATATGATATAGTGTGATAATATATAATCAGATAGTTTCACAGTAATACATTTCAATCCTGAGATATTTACAAAGCATAAAAAATAAACAAACAGGATGCAACAATTCATATGACACTTCACATGCTTACCAGAGTGAAGACAAGGGCTCCTAGTCCTGCATAGGCAGTCTGTAACCATGGAATCTGGAGGACAGAAAGCACATTCCCAGTCACCACTGTGACTGCTGCCAGTGCTTCTGAAGAACCTCCATCAATATCTTCTTATTCCACAGCATCTTCTGACTGTCCGGTTGTGCTTACCCCAGGCTGTATATTTTATTTTTTATCTGTATTTACTTTTACTCTGACATAGGTACACTAATCAGTGCTTGTGCACATCATGATTTACCTACATGTTTTTGACCCACACTATGTAGCATTATATACTGTACACATACAGCACAACCCCAGATTCAAGATAATTGCTAATTGGGAAAAAAGGTACATTCACTTTTTGGCTGAGAAACTGTTTCATTATCTGTAAGCAATATTACAATAATGTTCTCTTATGTGGTTTAATCGTCTTTGCCACAAGTCACACGGTACGTTTAAGTCATTGGTTTCAAGCAAGCTCATTAAATGGTATAAAATGGACCAAAGGAGACATTGTTAACACAGCACAAGGTCCTTTTATAAGGCTCCAGTGCTTGTAACATAAAGTTGTGTTGGAACGGACTGGTTGATTTTTGAGTCTTCCTTTGAAATGTTCTGTACATTTATAACGATGAAAAAAACTGTTTTGAAAAATAAAACCCAAAACTGCCAAAACAGCTCTGTGTGCTACAAATATTGGCAATCTTCAAACCTAAAGAAAGCAATTAGCCTAGTTTAGTAAATAAGATAATGAGATTAAATAGTGTAGTATTCTTTGAGTCCAATAAATAAAGTTAGATGGACAGAATATTCTTTTCCTTTTAGAAAGCTTGCATGAATATTCACTGGTTTATCTTGGGAATATCAGAGTCATGGGCTGTGGGAGAAGCCCAGCAGAGGGCAGGAAAATGGATAAAACTCATATTGGGGGGGGCTATCCTGAAAGAGGCAGTGGTTGCCAAGGCTACTCACGTATCCAAAGGGTGCAGTGAAGATGAGCACCAGGCCAGTGAGAAGCAGCACCATCATGAGGGAGAACATTAGGCCATGACACGAGGTGAAGTCAAACTGCAGAGACAGACAGACTCACTGCCATGTAATGATGTACTCACGAAAAAGACTTAGGTGTATATGTTGACACACCATTTATATCTTTTAGACAATGTGAGGAAGCAATTAAAAAGTTAAAATTCCGCAACACACAAATAAGACGTCATTAAGAACATTGTGTAGTATATTAGTCACACTAAGATATTACTGCTCTGGAATCTGCAGAGAAGAGCAAACATATGTTCCCTGGCTTCAGGCCAGGAACTGGCTGGCTGACAGGCTGAACCTTTTTAGCCTTGAACATCGAAAACCACAAGTAAGCCAAAGTCAAAGCAGTGTTTTCTTTAGAATTAGCAGTGAAACACAAATCAGAGAGCACAAGAGGAAACTAGATGGAAGTACATTTAGAACCCAGAACAGGCACTTTTTTACCCAAACCATTGTGGAAGGAAGAAACAAACAGTTCAGCCATGCTGTGGAAGTCAACAACCTGGCTTCTTTCAAGAAGCAGCTGAATCCTTGGTAGATGGCTGAATGGCCTCCTTTCAGCTGTAACATTATGAGTATGTGTTCCAACGCCCATTGACTGCCCTGTCTATTACACTGATGTGAACAAATACTGTATACTTTATAGAAAATCAACTGGAGTTTTCAGCAAATCCAGAGCTGCTTATCCTCTCTTTGGCTAGCATCATTTTTGTAAAAAATTGCCAATAGTTTAACAAATATGTGAGATTAGTTGGGGGGGCAGGTATTACCATAACAATAAGGATTAAGTTTAAGAGACTATCTCACAAATACAATAGCTCCTTACAGCAGCTGAATGGAAAAGGTCATCACAAGATAAAAAACAATCTGAATCTTCTTTTAAACCAAAGAGTGCCAAAACTGTTTCTTTCAGGTCTACGTTCAAGTGGACTTTCATTTTGGTGCTGTGATATAAATAAACGAGAAGGAGACATCCACCCAAATAAAGAAAAATAAATTTGTATGTGGGCATGCAAGTATTACTATCAACGTGGGAAAACAATTTTCTAAAAATAAATTACACACCCCCCAAAAAACTGGGCGTTTCTGTTTTAGTACAAGGGTTTGGCAGAACGGTGTATTCTGCAAATGAATGGCGTTATGTATTATGCATTATTATGTATTATTCACGTGAGTTGCAAACTGATTACACACCTAACAACTCAAATTATGGTATGTTGAATCATTGAAAGCTCACACTGTTTTTGAAAATGTGAAATAAGTCTTGCTAATTGCCATAATGAAATTTTTTTAGATATTTAGATTTATTTGCTATTTTACACTAAAACTATATTATGCAAGTACTAAGATTTTATTTCGAAAAATATTTTAAAGTGAAGACAATTTTGATAATAAAGTGCATTTAATTTTTAACATTCTTATTTCCAGTCTCTTGTGTCCTTCTAACCAGAGGTTTAAGCTATGGACTTACGAACCATGTAAGTGGTGCTCTTACCTTTGGAACTAAACTATTTGAATTTCACTGCATTCTTGTACAATCAGACCTACCTGAAACTCCTCCTCAATTCCAACTAGCAAAACAATTTCTGACTTCTCTACCTGTGTAGTGGGGCTGCTGGTGTTGGATGGCTGCCACAAGTCTTGTACTGAGGTGTCATGTACAGGTACCACTTCAGTGGTAGATGAAGTAGGTCTGCAACTATGTTCAAAGTGCTTTAGGATCCTTTGAAATGTAAACAGCATTATAATTGTGATCAATTAATCTACTGATCATGAACACAGGCCTTGGATTACAACTGCTTTAGAGGAACTGTGAGATTTAGAACTGGCAATCATTTTGGAAACTTTTTTTTTTGTTTTTTTGGAATTGTTCCTGGACATTAGACGAAACTGGTCTTCAAAACAGGCTGTCTGCAACCTCTTTTCTTTTCCGGAGACTGTTATTTATGTTGTATGAAAATATACATCAAATATGATTTTACCACAGCTCTAGTAATGGGTATGCTTTGAAAGAAATGGCAAGTGGAATGTAAGAACGTGACAAAATTGCCATCGAGTTGTTAACTCAATGAAATTTTGGTGATGACAATCTGCTGATGAAAAGTGCTTGACAAAATGATAGGATGCCATCTGTAACAATCCAAGTGCACTGAAAACTATGCCTGAGTGTCTGACAAACAGACATGTTCTCTCTATTGTAGTATCCTCTTCCTCTTCTCTTTTCCAACTGCTGTAATACAGCATTCTGTACCAGGGAAGATAGTGTTCAGCATGATAAGGTTACTTTGGCAGAACCAGGCATGTAAACCCCAGGCAGCAAGCCCAGGGGATTCTCAGGGGATCTGCAATGCCATTCAGCACACCCACAGCTCCAATGCACCATATCACAGCATTCAAGACGCACCCAGTCAGCTCACCTTGGTCTGAAAGCAGAAGAGAGTGACTGCCAGGCACACGAGGGCAGTAATACCAACACACAGCATCACCACTTTGGTGTTGTGGTAGCTGCGAAACCAAAACACATGCTTACAAACTGTCAGAACAAAAACAATCCGATAAACAGTTCACAGTCCTTCCCTCAGTGTCTGAGTTCATGAGTTGTCCTACTCATTCACTCTCTTATCTGAACACTTAATCTCATTCACTCTTCCTGTATTACTTAGTCATTCCTTGTAGTAATATTTTAGAAAGCTCACAGATTTCTTCTTTCATTTTTTTCCCCAAATGAACAACGAAACATGAACCAGAGAGCACAAGGGGGAACAAGGGGGAACTAGGTGGAAATGCATTTAAAACTGAGAAACCTAACTTCTTTACCTATAGAGTTGTGGCTGTCTGGAAGAAACTGCCCTGCCTTGTTGAATCCAATACAAGGTTTTTTTTTTCAAGAAAGGGCTGGATGTGATCTTTGAATTAATAAGCCAACTACCAAAGAGGCCAGGTGGGGTGGACAACCTCTTTTAGTTTGTAACAGTTATTATGCAACTAACTCCCCTTCTCTCATTATCTTGTCACTCATAACTCTCACACTTTGTCTGTCATAATCTTTTAATCACTGCCTTAGCTCTTGCTTTTTTAATTGCTAAGGGACTTTCACACTCCAGCAGCTACAGTAGGTGTTCAGGCACCACCACTCAGTCATTCCTAACTCATTCATTTATATTTAAACCATTTCTTGACTCCCAGGTAGTATATCTTACCTTGCCAGCATTCCTGCCATATAGGACATGGCCAGGGTCTGAAACAAGAAGAAATGGAGAGCACAGTCACTGCATGGAAAGTTAATTTCAAGGTACCTCGGGACTGGAAAACTGTCTTTCTTATTTGCTCTTTTATTTCACTGCTGTTTCGTCTGAAAACTTAAGAATCATAGAATTTTCCTCACAAGCAACATGAAATGGTTTAGTATTTCAGTCACAATGAGAGGAATAAAGAAGACTGAAAATGCAGAGCAGGCGTGTCCAGTCCCAGTCCTGGATGTTCGTGAGGCTTAGGGTTTTCAAGGTCTCTTCAAGGCAACAGCACCTGACGAGCTGGGAGCTGCTGTTAAACAGATCCGGTTTAGTACAGTAACCAGCACGTTAAGAGACACATCAGCTCTACAGGACCAAGACTGTACACCCCTGATATAAAAGAATAGTGGATTTATTCTTTTGAAGATAAAGATTAAGTGAACTTTCCTTACGCTAGAGGGTGGCATTCCAGCTTTTACTGTATACCACCCTGGTTAGCTGGTTTGCCACATTTTTTGCGATGGCTTTTTGAAATGTGCTTTCTGATAGTTAACAAGAAGGAATTATATAGAATGAGATGTATATAGATAATTCTACTTTACGACTCATCAGTACAACTTCAAGACCCTCAAAGCCTTGATATGGTGCATTTTTTGTACCTGAACTGTTACACTTTTCTTCCATTCTCAAGGTGGCCTTGCACATCAGTAGTTATTTGCTTGGATGCTGATTTTATCTAATGACATTTGCACCCATCAATAAATCTGGGTATTTTACTGGAGCAAATAATACCTGCCTCATGGGTACAACAGCATTGGCCAGAACTCTAACCACTACTCCACAGTACTGCCCCTTCAGATCTTTGTTAATCACTAAGTCTGAACTTGCTGCTATTGAGTCAGTGTACGGTACCATTTCCACACTTCAAAATGACCCAGACGACAATTCAGACAAAGCAAAATACGTGACTGGAAGATGACAGAAATAACCAGCCAAATAAAATAAACAGTATATAAGAAGAGAGTAGTTGGTGGATGCCATCATCACCAGTAAAAGAGAGGAAAGAAAAAGACCACTCTGAAACACAGCTCATTGTCAGTCCAGCAGGTCCAGATCCCATTACATAGGACACAGGGGAGCTGAGAGGAAGCTACTCAACTCTCAGTTAAGGCCACTTCTGCATCAAAAAACAGCAGCCCAGGGTGGAGCCTGATGATGCATTTCCCTTCATGGAATACTCACAAAGATGCCCAGCAGGATGAGATTGGTGGGATACCGCCGCCTGAAAAGAGGAGAACAACCATTTATTTATTCTTTAAAAATCAATATCACCAGTCCTGTTGATTTTCAACACCATATCTTCTTGTTACTTATTAAGAAATTGTTTATAATTAGCGTTATTAATAATAGACTTTAGATATGGAAAAAGTATTTTTTTTCCTTTTTTATTGGGTTGAATGTGTTTCAGGGGATTTTTATTGCTGTTCTTTTTTTATTTTATTGCCATTTCAGTATTTCTGTATTCAGGCATTGTGTGAAATTCAGTATATGACTATGCTATTATGTATTCTCATTGTTTGCAAAGGGAATGAAAATCCTTATTCCAAATATTAAAGTTAAAGGTCTTGTAATAGCCAAAAGGAAGAAAAAAATATTACATTTTATACGGGTAACTTTTCAGCAACTTATTTAATTAATTCCTCCCAATCAATGAATCAATCCAGCAATTTTAAATTTTGAAAACTCAGCACCTCTTCCTACAGTGCATCACAATGATGAAATCCTGCCTCCAAAAAATTCAGATGCCTGTTTTGCCAGCAGAGGTCACTGTGGCCCAGTTAGGAGTACAAAACCCAAAGCAGCTCTGGCTTCCCCTAGGCAGCCCTGCACAAGGATCACATGAGATCACAGCATTAGCAGCGTGAAGAGTGTTGTGTGCTTGATGTGTCTCTGGTTCACTCATCCCGTAACTGACTCATATAATTACTGGCATCTGTTCAGTGCTTTTCATCCCAAAGGATCCCAATATGTTTTGCATATAAAACAGAACCACTTCATCCATCACTGAATGCAGATCCTGGGTGATACACAGCAGCCATTCCACACCAGCAGGCCCACTGCACAGCACCTCAGGTAAAGAAGTGAGAAACAGCTTCCCTAAGGGAGTTAATGGAACAACTTGGGGAGGCCAGACTTTAGTCCAGGGCTCTTAATCACTGGACAGCACCTCCAACACCACTGTGTCTCCAAGGGCAACGGATGTGAAATTCAGGGTCAGCACCACTTCCTGCAGCAGCCTGGTTTTCCTTAGAGGTCTCTAATCCCCCTACCGACAAGGCCCAGGTTTAGCTTCTGAGATGGTAATGTTTAAACTTCTTATAAAGTCTTTCAGAACACACAAGGCTAACTTACAAGGCTTAGGATACAGGCCACAGGGCAACATTTCTAGGACTAATTAAACATTTACAAAGTACTTTATTCAAACATTTCAGGGAGCACATCTGCCACTGTACACTCTGGAAGAGGGTGGCAGTGGTATAAAACTCTATTAGGCTGAGTGGTGTGACACTGATAATGACCCTGAAAACAATAACTGATCATTAATCAATGGGAGAAACTAGTATCCCACAATCTGTTGAATTGTATTTTATTTTTATCTCAATTAAAAAAAAAACTAAACACTTGGTTTGATTACAATTTACCTCAATTAAAAAGAATTGTTCATTGGTTTGCCCTTTTTCTAAATATATTTTCCTTACTTTACAACTTTACAAATATTGTAGTCACCATGTTTCACATTAATAATAAATGGCATTTTAGAGTAAAAAATATGCACTGGACTAGCAGCCCAAAACATCATGTGCAGAAGTGGTTATTCTCCTTACAAAGCCTCTTGTTTAGGGGAAATGATTTAGTCAAATAAAATGCACCTCTACACTTTTTTTCCTTCATTCCAAGAACACCTGCAAGACATTCCTATTAAAACACGCTTCCTTCAACATCAAGATGACTGGAAATACTTCTGCTCAAAGCCTGGCCGAGATTCAGATTGTGATGTTTCAGAAAAATATTAGCAGTACCATGAAGCTGTGCTTCCGAGTTTTCATTCTTCAGATTTTGAGCACCTTTCCAACTGTGTGCTTGTGGGACCATTATTTGTGGTCAGATCAGGAGAGGAGAAGGTGCAACATTAATGGATTTTAACTGCTTCAATGTTTCAAGGGTTCTTTAATATGCCACTGTTTTAAGTTGTTGTGCAGAACTTGACCTGGGAATACACTTTACTAGATTCAGAATTTATTGAAGGTCTTTGTGCCATCTTACAATTTAAAAAGATCCTTCTGTTCAGACCTTAGCCAAGATTCAAAATCATACCATAAGAAACTACCATCGAGGGGCACAAGTCATATTGAATCAAGTAAAATTGAAATAATTCATCTTTTATCTGAGGGTTCAGTTGTATGATCTTTTCTGCCTGACACTCACACTTGTTAGCAGTGTCATGTCTTGTTAGGTTTTGCCTTGTAATCTGATTTGATATTTACTGTCCTATTCTTTCACTCTTTTATGTCTATAACGCTGATAAGAACATAATAAAGCCATCTGGCCTGTTTGGTACTTCACAGCTAATTGATCCAAGAATCTCATCCAGTTGTTTCTTGAAAAAAAGCCAAAGTATCGGCTTTAACCACATTGCTGGGTAGCTTTTTCGGCACTTGTGCCCTCTGGTTCGTGTTTCACTTTTAATTCTGAAGGAATCTGCCCGTTACACTTTGTCAGTGCCATGGAAGATTCTGAATACTTGTAACAGGTCCCATCATACTGTAGGTTCCTGTGTTGAAGATTCAAAGCAATTTGATCCTTCAGGCTATCACATTGCTTTGTCCCAAAAATGAATCTGCTTTCTCTTCTCTGGACTGATTCCCGAGCAGCAATATATGTTCTATAATGTGGTGACACTACTCTAAATTATTCTAAATCCGAAATGACAATATTTTAAATGAGGCCTTACTAGTGCTTTATACAATTCTGACATAACATCCCTTAAATTTAAATTCTCTGATTTTAACTATTAGAGTTTAAATCAAGGGATATTATGTTAAAATTGTATAACTGTACTGTGTATGCTGTATTCATCTTGGATCTGTTCTCTACTGACTTACCTGGTTACATAAAATAATTCAAGAAAGCAACTAAAACAGTCAAGGAACACCTGAAGAAGGCTCCACGGCCGAAACATTGTGTTTTCTTTCTTCTTTTTTCAGCATGGAATAAACCTATTACTTGCTCCTTTGCAACCTACGCATGCTGACGCAGCTACCCACCTGAACTAAAACAGTCTCTTTTTTGAAGTGTTGGAATAAGTACAGCTGACAAATGGGATTTGGTTAATTACCAAGGCGCTGCACTGTATTCATGCTGTAACCCAGATTGAGTGAAGCCTGACATTTAATCTCACCTGGCACTTGTGCTGCATACCAGCACCAGGTATGTTCCCATAAAGGTGATGCTGAAAGGAACAGAGGACAACTTAAACACACACCACAACCAGGAGAAAGTGAAACAGTGAAACCTGCACTGAAGAATTTGAATTTTGTGGTATCGTTATTTTTGCCAGCAGCCCTTTACGAGACTTTGTTGCCAAATAACCATCAAACTGCTAGACAGTTCTTTAGGTGCAGCTTCTTTTCCAGTTTCAGTTTTGAGTATAATTTTATTCATTTTACAAATACACCAAAATACACAAAGAAGGGGGCAGAAGCTGACAAATTAAACAAGTTCTGAAGATGAGAAGAAATGATCGACACTTGCTATCACAGCTTCTGTGCAGGCAAAATGTAGGCCAGTTGCACAGCTTTGTCTAAGAATAATTTCTACAACTGAGCGCAACCAGTTGTCATTTTAGGGTATCTCAGTCTACAAGCAAAAGATAAGCTTTGCGTTCTCTGTTTTTTTGGCTTTATAAATGCTTTATGAATTATTTTCTACAAAGAGCAAGCAGACAGCACTTGATCAGATTGATGTGGTTACTTACTATGAGGCAAGGTAGAGAATACGGTTGTACTGCACAAACTGTCTGACCTGTTCGCTGCAAGAAAAACCACAAAACGATTAGATATGCGTCTTCCGTTCTTTGCAGATGCAGCCACATGTTCCCTCTTGAATTGCACCATGCAGACTCATACACATGAGGAACTGGAACTCTGGAGCTGCTGGCCTGAGGACAGGAAATTCAGACTTTACACTGAACTTAATTGGATGGGGGTCTGAGAGGATTAGACTCCATAAGAGATGACAGACCAAAATGGAAACAAAACAAAAGAAGATGATGAAGCAAGGAATTCTGCATTCATATACCTAATTTCTAAATGAAAGCTGCACTGCGCAACAACTACTGTAACCTCAGAAACACACGACTGAATTATGCCCCCTGATGATCAGCCACAGTGCACAGACAATGGACCTGCCAGGGGGAACAGTCAAGGTTTCTCACCAGAAAGTGAACAGAGCCACAATGCCAAATGTCACCATTAGCTGAACCATCAGAATGGTGAAGACCTGTGAAACAGAGACAACAGTGCTGTCAAAGAGAAACAACTGTGTTCACTGCAATACAGCCATACACTTGCTGTTTTTACTGCAATATACAGTATAGCAAGAAACTATCAGGTTGTGAAAACGCTCGCTTCCAGGTCAGAAATTAAATAAAACTTCTTTCTATATATTTGAATTGACCCTTGCCTACAGTTTTACATTCTTTTACAGACTAGGGATTAAGGTTTTTCTTTAGCACAACAGTATCAAACATTTACATTTTCTAAAATATAGTACAGGAGAGGAAAGCCTTTTTACTTTCCGTTTTTAGTTATTGAACTACAGTGAGATGTCCAATCATGTCTATTTCTTGTTCATCTCCGGTCTCCACATTTCTCACAAACACTCTCCACCTTTTTCCTCTCTTCGTCTCCCTGTACCAGCTCCTCTTCCTTCCTCTCTCTCTCTTCCCCTTGTATCAGCTCCAGCTCCTCTCCCTCTCTGTCTCACCTTGCGTATGAACATGCGGCGGATGTTCCTGTCCTCCCAGCCATCTCCGCTGAGGCCGTCACAGCTGCCGGTGGTGCTGGGGTCCGAGAACGGCGAAGACATGTCCGAGGCATAGGGGTTAGTGTAACCTGGACCTGAGTGAGACGGACAGAAAACAGGAATTAGTGTTGGTAAGCGACTCACCCAGGTGGACTGGATCTAGTTGGAACACACATTTCAGGCACCATTTCTACCCGCCCTAACCAGACATGGGCTTGAGTGTATTTGCAAACTTTAAAAAACACGGTTTAAAGATTATATTTACCATTCAAATAACGCCTTTCAGTCACACCTCCATAAACTACCATCCATTCAACTCATTCAGACCTACAGTGGCTGTGTATATAACTGGGAGTTTTTGCTATTGATTGACAGAAACCACTCTTTAATGTCAAAGTAAAAACAAAATTCTACAGATCCACCTAAATTAAAAATAAATATAAAATGAAAAATAACTGAATGCATTAGTATTCTCCCCCTTTGAGACATGTTTTGGTAGAGACATATTTGGCAGAAACTACAGTCTTCTTAAATACATTTCTAACAGCTGTTTGGACACATGTTTGGAACTGTCAGTGAACAGCAATTTTAAACTGCTGCTATGGATTCTTGATTGGATTGAGCTCTGGGTTTTGACTGGACCACTCCAGAACACTGACTTTTTTCAATTCCAGCGGGTAATGGCTTATGTTTTGGGTAATTTTCCTACTGGAAGATGAATCTTCTCTCAGGTCCCATGTCTCTTGCAGATTGCAACAGGTTTTCCTCCAGGATTTCCCTGTCTTCGTTAAGTCCATTTTTCCTGTTATCTTCACAAGTCTTCCAGGCCCTTATGCAGTGAAGAATCCGCCTATTATAGATGCCAAAAAGCTCAATTTTGTTCTTGTCGGACCATAACATCTTGTTCCCCTTGGTCTCAGAATGTCCACTGTGTCTTCTCGAAAAGTGTAGTTGAGTTTTATCATTAGTTTTTTGTCACTCTCCCCTTAAGTCCAAATTTGGATGGCACCCAGTATGCACAGTTTCTCCCATCTCAGCCATGGAAGACTATAATTCCTTTAAAGTTGTCAAAGGCCTCTTGGTGGCCTCCCTGACAAGTGCCCTTCTCGCCTGGGTAGTCAGTTTTTGAGGACACCCTGTTCTTCACAGTTTCACAGTTGTGCTGTATTTTCTACATTTCTTTATAATGGACTTAATTGTGCTTTGGGGGATATGTAATGCCTTGGAAATTTTCTTATACTCTTCCCCTGATTGGTGTTTTTCAATAACCCTATTCCAGATTTACTCTGAAAGTTCCTTTGTCTTCATGATTTACATTTGTTGGGAGCTGTACTAATAGAACGATACAAGTACTTGGGGACTGTTCTGGACTCCAAGCTAAATGTCAAAGCCAATACTGACCCGATCCTCAAAAAATTGCAACAGCATGTTTTGTTCTTAAGGAAAGTTAAGTATTTTAAAGTCGATGATTCATTGTGATTTTGTTCTATCGGTCCTTCCTTGAATCTGGGTATTCTTGTGAAAATGTCAGATGTCATTGCATGTCTTCCTGCCCTCTCCTCCATCTATCATAGACGTGTTTTGCGTAAAGCAAACTCCATCTGTGACGATTCTTCACACCCCTTCTTCAATAATTTCCAGTTACTCCCATCAAAACGGAGATACCGACTCCCCAACTCCAAAACCAACAGATTTAAGTTCTAATTCATATCTGTAGCCATATCGTTACTCAACACTTTGTTTTTCTTCAGTCCGTCTGTACAGCACCACTGCTGCCTAGAGATAGATATATTTATCCTACACTCATGTGAAACGCCCTAATTGGACTCTATTCAACAAATTATATGACTTTGAAAGACATCTGATTACACAAGAGCCTATTTAGGTGTGTCGTAGTAAAGGGGGTGAATACTTACGCAGTCACTAATTTTCTGTTTTATATTTCTAATTAATTTAGGAGGATCTGTAGAATTTTGTTTCACTTTGACACTATAGAGTATTTTGTGTTGAACAATGGCAAAAAAATACCACATACATACAGTATGATTGTATTTTGTAACACAGTGAAATGTGAAAAACCCCAGGGGGGGAATACTTTTGATAGCCACTGGACCTGGACAAGATCTAATCAACCACTTGAACCCCTGAAAGAAAGGGGTGGCTATAGTAGAGGGTTATGCCTGATTTTCAGTCGTAGCCTTCATTTACATAATCGTAACAAAATCACAGCGAGTTGTGGAGTTGCAGCGTGCCCCGGTTACCATCAGTTGTGTAGTGTGACACCCCCAGCGACTCATTCATAGTCCCCTAACTGCCCCTACAACTGGTTTGATTTTCTTGTAGCGAGTCGCAGGTTGTAGGGGTGGGCAGTGAGCCAGATGTGTACTTGTGAGATATATTATATTACATGTTATAGTGCAATACTCATTTGTTTACAATATTTGTTTTAAAGGTGTTTTATTTTTGTCAATTTAGTCTTTATTTATAAAGAAGAATTGTATTTTTGAAGATGTTTATTTGTGGATACCAATGTCTGTGTTACACTTTTCAAGATGTTTTACGTGCTTGATCTCCATGTTGTTTGTTTACTGAACTTTCGTTTTCCTCTTGTGCTCCACATTGACTGGCTGCCAAAACGAGGCATCCTTGTGGTACTTTCGTGACGCCATATGAGATTTGGAACCACGATGAAAAGTCAGGAGGAAAGGAGTCAGGCTGTAATTAGTCACCTCCTGCGATTCCTAGTTGTATAACTTGACACCCTCTAGGCCAGAAAAGGCAGCGAGATTCAGCAACTGCAGACACTTCATTTGACATGCTCTCTGACTAGAAGTCATGTCGAGTCCTGTAGTGTGAGGCTGGCTTTAACTGGACAGAGAATGGGTGACCAGTACTACAGTGGAAAACAGACACAGCTCGAAGAAGAGAGGCAAATATAAGAAAGATACTTTTCACAGAGTGAGCGACACATAGAAAGACATATCCCAAGGGTTAACACAGCACAGCAAAGCCTAATCTTGAAACAGGTTGACGTAGAGTACATTCAAAAAGAATATGTGAGTAAAGAATGAAAGAGTTGTTTGACTGAAACAATCTGTAGCAACGGACTGGCCACTCACTTGGGCTGGGGTGCACATAAGCCCAGCTCGGGTGCATGGGCACAGTAGGGGGCGGCAGAGGGGGTGGCGGGGTGGCGTAGGGGGGGGCTGCGAACCCCGGCTCCTTGTCCCCGGCTGTGGCCTCAGCGTAGCTGGGGGGAGCAGCGGGCAGAGTCATGGTGGCGCCGTTGAGTCCTGTTGTGGGGTTGAGCAGGAGGCTGATGGGCTGGAGGGGAAGAGAAGAGTGCTGTCAGCATCTGAAACACAGGACAGTCGCTGGCTGACAGGCATAAAGTCAACCCCCTCCAAGTGCCTCCAAGTGCCCGATCCCAGCACACTGAAAACCACTGGTGGCAGAAGGTGAGAGTTAAGTTCCCTTGAGCACCCAGAAAAGTGAGTCACTATAACAGACTTGTGATACACATCAGCTCTTTTCCATGGTATTACACAACAAAGTGTCGTCGTCCAATGCAGGTACAGATTCCTCTGGCTGAAGAGCTCTCATCAAGAGACTCCTGGAAGGAGGCCAGCAAATCTAATAATAAGGTGACTCTCTGGCCTAATACACACTGACTAGTCAAAAAAGACTTAGTGCTGAGTTTGAAGTATTTTGGTCCTGATAAATACCTTAAAGAGCTTAGAAGCATTAAATCTGCTGTGAATGATCCCATCCTGTTGCTGGGTTAAAAAACTGATGTTGCAATGTCACAACACAAGTAACATCAGAAAACAAGAGCAGCAGGTAATGTAAGAATATCACCTTTGTACTGCAAATAATGTAAATCTTAAATTAAGTTAGAAGATATTTATAAAACACTTAAAAAACAAACAGTATTTATAAAATATCATTTTTTTAACTGCAGTTTTACTACATAGGGCAAAGAGAAACAGATAAATAACCATCTTGCATTGGAAAAACAACCCGGGCCCCATTCTCTCTTTAGAAATCATTTCCCCTCATCTGCCCATTCCCAAGTCACTTGCTGCTATTTCCAATCCGTCTGCACATGCAGCATACACTGTTATGTTCTTTCGCATTCTTCTTAACAAATAAGCAATTTAGCCTTGCCTTCGCAGATGCTACTTCACTTAAAATTTCCCAAGGGAGATTTGAAGTGACAACACACAGTCAAGGTCACTCGGAATACAATTCTTCGGCTATAGGAACATCAGCGTTCCATTTTCTGCAGAACTAAATTAACAAAAGGAAACTTGCAGCTTGCTTGTTAGACAATAAACATTTATCTGCAGTAATAAGCGCAACACAATAAGGCAATAAGGTGATACACCAATGCCAAGAGCTGAAGCACAGAAAATGACAGTCAAATGGGCTGATTTGATATTTATACGTTAATATAGCATCCTATATACAGTATTTGGTTACAATAGGAACTTTGGAATAGGAATAAGACTTTTTTATTTGTCTCTGCCATATCACAATATACTGTATACCATACAACACATATTAAGAGTAAGTTAAACTGAAACCACCATTCATCTAACTTCTAATCTATGTTCTCATGTGACTTTTTAATTTCCTGTACCTAATATGTAGATCTCTCAGTGGTGAATAGTCCCTGGTATTTTCAGGTGAATCAGAAAGCAATAAATTAATTTTTATTTGAACACACCCAGAGATTGGGGTGCAAGCTACTAGCATTTCTTAGGAAAACAGACACACACACAGCCACAAGGTCCATAACCAGTGCTCTTTATTTACAGCACTAAAAAAGTCCACAACAAAACATAAAGCAAATCAAAAGTCCAAGCTCTTTCTTGAGCTACTAACTACATTTCTTCTCTTCTCTCAATAAACTGTATGTACCAGGAAGATAAGCTGCTTACAAACTTCACCTTCGGAGTCTTTCTCCAAGAAACTCAAGAAAACACTCAAAAATTCAAATCTCTCCTTTTTTCTCACTCTCAGAGACTCTCCCAAATAAGAACACCTCCTGGGATCAGGCACTGATTCAGCTCTTTCACTCACTCCAGCAGGGCAGTCAAGTGGTTCTGCCCCTCTCCCCCAGCCAGCAGATTCCGAATGACCACTGGAAGAGTCTGCTTCCTGTTTTATAGTTCATCACCTGACCAGCTGGGACAAGACGATTGGTCAGGTGATGACTGAGTGTAACAGGACATGGCCCACAGCTTCCTGGGAAATACAGTTCAGACCACAGCTCCCATCCTGACAGGACTTGTTGTCCCTTCACAAATGTCTGACATTTTATTTTAAAAATACATTGAAGACAGCCTAAATTCAAGAAGACACATATAGAGAGATTTCTACCCTTCATGCTTGATCAGTGTCATTTTTCTACTGTGTATTTTTGATGCACATTTTTATGCTTCTACCAATTTCAAACTTTTGTTCTGATTGCTGTTCGTGCTATTTCTTTATTGTAAATAGAATCCTTTTGTGACAAACAGTGTTGGGTCTCAATAAATTAAAACATCTTAGTTAAGTGAAAAATAGATAGCAAATAATAATAAGCTAGGATAGTGTGCTCTCTTGGGTTTTTTTCTTTTTTCTGGGCAGGATGTAGAGAAACCATATTTGCCTAGCATCTGAGATGATACATAACACACAAGGGAATAAGAAAAGAATAGAGAAATGAAAGTAAAATATTAAAAACATAACTAACATTGAACTTTCACCTGGTTACTTAAGAGATGATGAGTTTAGTTGGGCATGTCAGCTCAGTAGCTTGAGTTGGAATACAAGTTCAAGCAATGATTGAAACCTGTCTACAAAACAATAAAACATAAACCAAAAAGGTTTAAAAAAATTCTGAGGATTCTCTTCTCTGAAAGAAAAGCTGCATCTAGGTGTGCATATCTGCTACTAGCTCCTGGCATTCATTCAGTTAACTGGTAGTGCAAGTTATACCACAATTTTGTTATTGCCTGACAACCTGCATTTATTTACTTAAGCAGTAAAACAATAGTGCACTTTACTATACCTTTAGATATAAAAAAAAGTTGCCAAACACAAACTTGTTTACTGAAAATATGAAATAACTGTCATGTCTGACTGAAATACAACACCAGAGGAATCTGGGCTCTAATAATATTAATAACTCTTATTGTTATCATATTTTTTAAGGTGACATTGTTGGAAAGAGCAACAGAGTTCTAACCATCTTACACATTCCAGTCAGTCATCTATCCCGAAATATAATGACTTACTGTATGTTTGCTGAACTGTGATCCTATAAGCAATTATGGACTAAAATGTATAGTAGAAACCTGGAAATCACAGACATTCTAATACCCAAGTGAAAAACCACAAATTAAACTGCGGTTTAAATAGGATAAAATCACCACATATAGATCAGACAATGAATGCAGCATAGTACAGTAATTATACTAATTATACATAATCACCTGGCCAAGCACTATGTATACTGGAAATTATTAAGATATTGAAAGCAATATGTTAACTCTTTTAACTATTCAAAGACAAAAGTACAACTACAACTACTTTTTGCCATTTTAAGCTGTGATATGGAACAAAATCAAATGCTATGGAAGGAATGCATTTTTGCTTGTCACAGATGGTCATGGGGGGATTTCAAATGAACCAATCAGAGAATATGGCTATTCTGAAGCCATGTCCTACAGTCCAGGAATTGACAGCTCAGTCCTGGGCTGCCTTCAGTCAAGCGTGACCAGGATTAACCAATCCATGCCACGCTATTGGCAGAGTGGCACTAGGGTTGGTGGAGTTAGCCTGGTTTACTGGGTTTGGCATGCAAAGACTGACCCTCCGGCTCTCTACCTAGTGTCAGCTGTATCAGAAAAGTCAGATTACTGCAATATGACAGTAATCACTTTCACTGCAAAAAGCCGCTCTTAAAAAAGGCTGCTTTTTTCGATTTCCCCCTCAAACTTGAATAACTTCACATTATTTTTAAATATGTGGCTACAGGTAAACCTGTTGTTTGTCAGTATATTCCTGTGCCTCTGTGGATTTAAGTTTCTGAACTCAAACCAAATTTCCTAGAAATATTAGAAACACGACATAAGAATTTTGTGTTCAGATATGAAGTTCTTTGAAGAGATCTTCATGAAAGGGGATTCCAAAATCTCAATGCTGCCCAGTGGATTGTGGATCACCAACAGATGTCGGGAAACATCACAACCCTAAGCATGAACACAAATTCTTCAAATAACCTTAGGAAACAGCAGCCTATAGTGTAGCACACTGCACAACAAGAAAAGCTGCATGGCCCTTTGAGCATTAAACTTTAACATAGTTTTTTATGCTTCCCACTAAGCCCCTTAAATCAAAAACACATTGCTTAAAGAAGTCTATATTTCACCCCTTTGTTTAAATTGGATAATCTCTTTGTCCATCATGGAGCTGCTTCCATTAAGGTTCCCAGCATAACACAAGAGTCCTTTATTACAAACATCTAAAGGTTACAGAAGCTTTTACAGCTTGCTATGGTAAACACAGGGACTGCTGTCAAGACTAGAATTAGGGCCTGTTTCTAGTTTCACATATACACATTATAGAATTATTAATAACTGATCTGATCACTGATCTTGAGAAAGTGGAATATGTGAAAGAATATTCTTGCACTTGTATTCTGTGATGACAGGTTCTATACTGGGACTAATAACTGAAATGTTAGTTGAGTAAATCTCCTGTTTTGCAATTGAAAGAAAAAAAAAGCACTATTCAGGACTTTACCAAAACTGTATATTTATCCAATCAGGATAGTAGGGAAGTCTGAGCCTATCCCAACAAGCAACGGGCACAAGTCAGGATACAACCTGGACGGGACACCAGTCCATCACACAGATTAGTCAAAATTACATGATATCATATTATATTCAAACATCACTATTGTCTCATCTAATACAATGAAGTGAATAAGGCACCTCAGATCGCCCCCACTGCTGTCCACAGAGCTACGCCTAGATGCCAGTTCCCTGTCTAGTCACCAGCAGCCAGAACACACAGCTCGAAGACAAATACTGTGGAAGAGCCTGGTGTGGCCCCCTCCAATTCCACCTCACACTCCTGTTCTGGCATGGAGAGCCAGGCCAAACCAAATACAGTGAAGCTGCGTCATCTGGCAGGCCTGCAAGCTCTGCTTATGTCAAAGCTGTCATCGAGACACTCAAGGAAAGCAGTAAAAACCGGGATTAGTTGCTTTTGTGTTGTGAAAAAGGCTGTAAAAACACTTAATAGAAACACTATATGCAACCTGCATATCTCCCACCTGAAACCTGCTCAATAACGATTTACCTTTGCCTGCTGTTTCTGATTGAAACAGCCACTGGAATTTCTGTGATTTTCCAATCTATATTTGTGCTCCTTTGAATAAACAGACCTAATTTTAGGATTTAGTGTGTGTTTACATATCATGCCTTACACAGCCACACATGTCAAAGGCATAGTTTTTAAAACACCGATTATAAAAAAGGACGACTGAATGACCTTAACAGCTCTGAAACAGAAAATAAAATTACACTTTCTACTCTGCTTGATGTTGACTTTTATGTCAATTACTCTAAAGAATCTAAAAAGCACATCTTCACACTGAGGAAGTCATACTGTATCAACAGGGAAACAATGTCATGCAGTAATCCCACTAAAAAAGCCGTTATTCAGGTTAAAGCATATTGTGGATTTTGTACAACTAAGCAGACTGAGAGCCAATGACTTTCTGCTCACTGTCTCTGGGACACTAGTTCATAGCAGGGTTAGCCCAGCAACACTCACACACATTTGTACACGGACCCATTCGGCTGAATGAATGGGACCAACAGGGACGAGGTGCGCACAGTTACAACAACAGATGTGATTATTTCATTTGGTTTATTTATCTGTGCAGTTTGTTTTTCAAAAAGTGCTATTTTGTCATCCCTTTCAAACATACTACATACTGTAGGTGGGGCTTGACATTGTAGAAGAGCGGTTCATTTTTGATCTGTCAAAATATTTAGCGTCTCCAAAACAGAAAAGTTGATCACAATTTTTTTTTAACTTCTCACCGGCGTCAAAGACCCCATGTGTCTTATTCAAGAACATCTTATTGCTGTCGCCTTCTTTGTAAGTGTCTCTGAGGAGCACATAATTGTACAGAAGAAGGATCATTCATTTCAGAAGGATCATTCATAATAATTTAAAGTGTATTTTGAATACCAACTTTAAAGGCTAATTTGGGCCCAGAGTCAATACAAGGTGTTTTAACCGCAATATAATTTATTTGATCTTTTTAAACCTGATTGTTTCGTATTGAACACCTGATTATGTCAAGTTCTTTGGACTGATCGGCACTGTCAGTCTGCCTGGAAATTTTCCTTCCATGACCTTCGGCTACAGGAGCTACCAATGGTTTGTTCGGCTTGGTTCATCTGCCAGTTAGGGGATTTGTTGCTTTTCGTACTTGTTTATATGGTCAGCTTTTGAGCTGAGGAAAATCAAAGCAAAACAGCAGGGCTTTAACCTGAGAAATGACAAAATCACTCATCTGTTCGGCAGGACAATGTTTTCATTTCTTACGAAGGGGAAATAAAAAAAACAAGAGAAGTCAAGCCAGTTTTTGACAACATTATTCCTTTTAAGCCGTTTAATCGTGCCAAAGTATCTCAGAGATCTTGAGAGAGATAATACAATCTGTCAGCAGAGAGTAACACCACCCATGAACTGGGTGACACTGAGTCACAGGAGAAATGTAACAAATGCACTACTAGAACTTGCTAGCTGACTAAGAATCCAGGAAACCTACTTTCTACCCTTATCAAGAAGGTTTGCTAAGAGAAGACGAGGGAATAGTTGTAACAGCCTGCAATACATTACTAGCCAGATATGAAGATGGCTAAACGACCTGATGAGAGACTGACCAGGAGCAGAGTAATGAAGCCAATTCATAGAGGGGAATTAGGAGGCCATGATTGGGAAGGGCCAATGGGAAATTTGGCCAGGATGCTGGGGTTACACCCCTACTCTTTTCCAGAAATGCCCTTGGATTTTTAATGACCACAGAGAGTCAGGACCTTGGTTTTACATCTCATCCGAAGGACGGCGCCTGTTTACAGTATAGTGTCCCCATCACTATACTGGGGCATTAGGACCCACATGGACCGCAGGGTGAGCGCCCCCTGCAGGCCCCACTAACACCTCTTCCAGCAGCAACCTTAGTTTTCCCCAGGAGGTCTCCCATCCAGGTACTGACCGGGCTCACACCTGCTCAGCTTCAGTGGGTTGCCAGTTGTGAAATTACATTAATTTACATTAATTTCAATTTTCAAGATGCTGATGTGATCCTGCTACTAATCGTGCTACTGCACTTTAGAAACAGACAACCCTCATTGTTTCCTGGGTACTGGGTGAATGATCATTTGGATCTTGACTAATCTACAGAAGTCATAATGTACCTATCATCAGTTCTTCCACCCATCCATTTTCTAACTGCGTTTCTAATAGAGGGTTGTGGGGGAGCCAAAGCCTATCCCAGCAAGCACTGGGTGCAAGCAGAGTCTGGAGTCTATCACAGGGTGGACACACAGACACACACTCACACCAGGGCTGCTTTTCCCAGGAATCAATTAACCTACAAGTATGTCTGTAAGAGGAGACCAGACAGGCCAGGGGAAACCAATGCAAACACAGGGAGGACGTACGAACTCCACACAGAGAGTACCTCAGGAATTGAACCCAGGGACCCAGCGCTGTGAGGCAGCAACGCTCCCCACTGCATCACCATGCCGCCCATCATCAATTCGGATAATGCTATATTCACAGTGATAGTTTATTACATAAAGGTTAAAAGTAAACAATGTTATCTACTATTAAGACATTTAGAGTATTTTATCATGTTGACATTAACATGATCAACTGCAGCAGACTGTGTCAGAATCATGAAAGAAAATGGACACTACAGCACAAAAAAATATATGACTAAATAAATCAAAGAAACTGTTTCTGGACCAGCACATTGATCAACGTCTCCAGAGTCCAATTCAAAAATTACATTTCAGCTGAAATTGTGATTCCCAGCAGTGTCATTGTTTTACATTTCTTTAATACCAATGGATAAAATGTCAGTTCAAGAGTATTTATTTATCTTTTTGTTCAGTAAAACAACGCTGTACCACATGCAAATGAATTCCTGAAAAAAGATTTTTCTTTTTTTTTCTATTTACAAGAAAATCATGAATACATTCATCTACCAACATAAATTCATAAATCAGACTAGCACTATTCCTTAATAACAAAATAAACACCATGGCCTATAATATAACCTAATTTAAAAAAAATAACAATTTGTTAGTTAACAGTGATGTTATTATCTGAACAATGCACCACCACATCGAAACATGTTATTATATGCACACATTGGTCACAGTTCCACAGTTGCCTTTTATGAAATATAAGAAACCATTTCCTCATTTAAAGCTGCATCTCCATACTCCCCAATGTAAAAACAATGCTAATACATTAGCTTTGTTCAAATAAACACTATCATTTAGTTGGATGAGGTATACATATATAGAAACTGTTTAAACTCTAACTTATCTATCAATGCAATTCTCAACACAGACTAAAAAGGCTTAAATAAAGCAGCACCTATCTTAGCTTACAGTAAATGATACCCTGCAGTGTTGACAACTTGAAAAGGATAAATATTATAAGCAATGGAAATCTCTAACTTCCTTGACTTCTTTTGACTTATACTGTTGAAATATCACTGTGCAAAGCTTTATATAAATAAGAGCTGGCAGATTTATTTTACATGATTAGTAACTCCAAGTACAGTACCTCAGTGTCAAATACAACAAGGGAATAACTTCACACACCACTGGCTTTCTCCCAGGATCCTTCATTTCTGCGTGGTCTATATTTAAACCCACTGCAGTGTCACAGTTTCTTTGTTCAACACAGGGACACCACAAAAGTTAACTGGCAGCACCACTTAAAACACCTCATAATGTTTGAAGATGAATTCAATGTAACTTTGCCAACATAGAGCTACATACTGCATAAATAGAACACTCAGAAGGATCAAACATTTTTCACCTGCTCAGGTATTACAGATTTAACAGCTTGATTCTATGAATTTAAGTTTTACATTACTTCAGTTACTCCAGCTCAAAAATTACCTTTCAAACTGCTCTGTTTTTAGACATTTACAACAAGCAGATGGGCAGCCTGTGCATCAAGTATAGTTACAGTTCTTGTGCGAAGAAATTATGCCAAAAATGATGTGTGTTGCACTTAGTCCTGGATACAAGCATGATACAAAACGCCATCAAGCATGTCTGCCTTCCTTGTTTGGTCTTCTTTTTCTGGGAAAGGAGGAGGCCACTGTCTCTCCTATTCAAGTAAATGTTCAGAATCTCTAAGAAATCAACAAAGCAATGGGATGAGGCTTTCCAGAGCCTCCCTGATCAACACAGGAGGGGCGCTGCGAAGAGGAATCCATCTTGGAATCAAAGCTTGAAGGCAAGTTTCAGAACAGCCTTGCCACAGTGCATATTGATAAAGCCAATAGACTACATCATGCTTCACAACAGACAGAACAAAGGCCCTAGGTCACAAGTGGAAATAACAGGTAAATGCATGCAGGTCGAAAAACAAAAGGGACATCTTTATACAACGAGTCATGGAATGTCTGGAACAAACTTCCCAACCACACTTTTCAAGCTGATTCCATGACAATCTTCAAGAAATGGCCAAATGAGACCCTGGGATTGGTAACATTTTAACTAGGTCAAACTTCCCTATGTTCTTAAGCCCACATCAATTAATTAATATGGCACAATGGTGCAGATGTTAGCATTCCTGTTTCACAGCACCAGGGCCCTGGGTTTAATTCAGGACATAGGGTGCTATCTGTGTGGAGTTTGTATGCTCTCTTTGTGTTCACGTGAGTTTCCTCCGGGGACTCCAGGTTTCCTCCCACTGTACAGAAACATACTGGTGGGTTAACTGACATCTGGGAAAACTGGCCCTTGTGTGACTGTGTGAGTCTGCCCTGAGATGGACAGGCAGTGTCTATCCTGCTTTGCACCCGTTGCTTGCCAGGAAAGGCTCCAGCTGCCCCACGACCCTCTATTGGACAAAGGGGCTAGAAAATGAACGGATGGTTAATTAGTCATTTTAATTACTTAGTATCACAAAGGCCAAGAATGATTCCAGGAACGATTGGTTGCACCTTAGAAATAAGAAAAAGCAATAACCACAACTTAACAAAGGTTAGAAATGAGAGGAGGCACTTTAGCCCATCCACTTTTTATTGACTGTTAGGAGTTAATTAATACAAAGATCTTATCCAGCTTTCTTGCAAGGAAGCCAGGGTATCAACTTCAGCAACCAACTAGATAACCTGTTCTGTATTCCCAAAGTTCACTCAGCTTGTCAGTGTAAGACAGTGGCTTAAGCCCCTGAATGTATCTGGTGTCTCTTCTCTGGTGATTACAGGGCTGCAATTACTTTCCTAGCACACGATGACCATAATTGTACAGGATATTCTAAATGAGGCCTTATCAGCGCATTATATATTTTTAGCACAACATTCCTTGATTAAATCATCTGCATTTTATTGTCTATTTGAATTAAGTTGAACTGATATTTAGGAAATTCATCAAATTATAACTTTAATTGCAATTCTTAGAATATCATAATCATTTAACATGTGACTTAGAAGATTTTAACAAAAACAAAAATGGAAGAATATTTTAACACCAAAAAATAACTGTTGGCTATAGCCCCATGAAAACCAAAAATTCGCTTTTCTCAGAGCTATGACAGAAACATTTTCCGATTCAAATATTAGGGTCACCCAGCAAAATGAATAAACTTTCCTAGAGATAAGCGATGCATGACCAAAGAAACATGAGAAAAGTCTGCATTCCCTGGCTAGCAGAGTTGAGCTTACCTACTGTATTACTCTTAGACCTTGTGCCAGTCAAAATTATTTTGTTCTGGACTGAGGTTGTTACAAAAACTGAGAAGAGAAAAAAATATTGCTTGTCTGTAATATGGTCATTCACAGGATAGCTGAAGGTCAGAAAGGTGTGCTATCTGTGATGGATATATTTGTGACTGATCAATGCTCTTGTGTCAATCTAATTATAATTATAGCACACTACACAAACTTTATTGATTTAAACTTTCAGAAAAAATGATTGCATAAACACAAAAAAGATGAACAGGATATGAAATCAATCAGACAGTGACACAGAAGTACAAAGGGTAAACTAGAGTCCTCCATCAAACAAAATGCTGTTCTATTACTTCTTCTTTTAGAGCTTTTAAATTAAGAAATTACAATAGTGATACTCATTCCTGGGCCTGGAAAGTCACAACTCTGCAGATTTCACGGGAATGTTAAAATTCACTGTGATTGAAGACATGGAAACAAAGACAATATGCATCACTAAGACAATAACTTTTCCAATAGTCATTAAAAGCTTAAACACCAAAAGACTAACTGTTCAATCACAAGTACCACTGATTTAGAATATAGTTTGTGTGTTACATTTTAACTAGCTGATTAAACTAATTCAGCTGTCTAGTTGTCTATACACATTACATTACATGTACTGTATGTAAAATATCAAATATTTCCAGTCCTACAGTAGGTTGAGCATTGCAGTAATAAAGTAATTGCACAGGGCCTTCTAACTACAACAAAATGTGGAAAACTAAGAATTAGACAAACTACAGAAACCATAAGCATCTTTTAGGGCTATGAAGGGGTCTTAACGAGATAACGGGGCCAGCCTGTTCCTACTCTCAATTATTATGTATTTATTAAGACAGAAGTAGTTGCACACAGTCAAGCAGCAGAAGACAACCAGCATATGGTTCTCAGCACTGGAAGATAGGTACCCCTACCTTCTGATTAAACTTTGTATTCCAGAGCTGCAAAGATCACAGGATCAAACGATCACTCCAGCATGAATGATGCTGCATGTATTTTAGAGAGTGACATTATTCTCTTAAAAAAAATATTCACATAGGAAATGTTTCTGGCAAAGACAGTTTCAACATCCAGGAAAAATATATGCATGGTGGGCAAGGACGAGAAGGGTGTCAGTGTGAGAGTTTGGGTACCTGATTAAAAATTTTAAAAAGTCAAAAATAATTTGTTCACCAAAAAATGAACACCCAGAAGCCCCTCAGTCCTTGACTTGCAAAAGAAAATACAAACAAAACTGCCCTATCAGATCTCACCTGAGAACACTGATCATATCTGTCTTTTTGCAAAGACATGGCTGAAGAGGTGAACTTTCCAATAAACTAATTAAGATGTCACGTTTCCTGACTGTGTCCGTCTTTAAAAAGATCGATTAGGCTACTGTAAGATTTTTTTTTACTAGGTTGCAACATGTCTTTGGCCCTGCCCTAAATAAATAATAATGACAAAGTGTAACCCGGAGCATTTTAGATAAAGGCGCATTCTGCAAGCGGATAAGAAAGATGTCCTGCATGCTACATTACTGCAAAAGCGGACCGAAACAATAGTAGCGTAAGTGTGTGTTGGATATGATGGGCGAACAGCACCTCTCTCTCTCTCTCTCTCTGCGCCATTCTTTTTATTTTGCATGTACCAGGACATGAATCATTTGTTGCTTTAAAACACTGTACTGAGCGCTACAGCCTCACGCTGTCAATTAATAGAGGAAAAGCAACCGATTGGATTGCTGTTTGCTATTGTTTGTTTTACAAATAAATCGCACCGCTGTAAAACATTTTACACAGAACCACGACATCCGCTTATCTGTTTTCTGCTCTTTTTTCAATAAAACAGCATAGGATTTCGGTCAATAATAAATAAAACGCTGCATAAGTGATGCTGCTCACACAATTATAGCCAAATAAATAATAGCGATTTAAAACAAACGCGCTTACCTGCGATATACGGATCCGTGACAGTTCTTCAGGTGACTTCTACTCTGAAACCCACAACACAACGAGCCCAACCCCCAGCTCTGACGCACATCCTAGCAGCTGCGTCTCACATTTAGTTTATGGGAAATGTAGTGGATTGAATCTGAAGTGGGGTTTTTATGTACAGTATATACACAGTTTATATACACGACCCATTCTCTACTGCCAGGATGTCAAATGGGTTACTGTAGTTCTAGCTCAGATATACCCTGAGAAAAAAAGTTACAGAAATAGAATGTGTTGTTCACAAAACTATTCAAAAGTCAGATAAAATACTGTACTAATGCCAAGTGACATTGTTTTTCACTCCAGTACCTAAACATGAAGCTGCGTGGTCACTTCAATCCTTCAGGTGTTGTAGTCCTGTAGGGTTTACATATAATTGCAGGTGAGCAGCTGTTTGTTTGTTTGTTTGTTTGTTTGTTAGAAAAAATGGGAGGAAATGACATTTTCACCAATTCAGTACATAGTTACATCAATTAAATGACTGAGAAGTAAGTTTGATTAAAACCTGATGTAGTCTCTTTTAACACAAGCACCTTGGGACATGAGAGAAATGCAGCTGTGAATCGATGGTGACAGCAGCCAACACCAGTGTGACACCACACACAGGTCCAGCAGCTTCCCTTTGGCCTGAATTACTGACCTTTTTCAACCCAGCTCCAGGCCTGTAAATTCTTGAGCTGTGCTGAAAATCTCATCAGCACTGTGCTAGAAAGGTTTGTGTTTTACTTTAGATCCTTTTTGGGGGGTTTTGCATTTCGAGAACATGTGGAGATAAGCCCACATGAAGAATTTTCGAGGTAAAGAAATACAAAATTAATAGCAGTTTAAAATATTTAGGTTGCGATTAGATTCTGATACTATCACATATCACATTAACTATTAAGGGCAGAGAATAAGTGCTCATTTAACAGAGTGAGGGATGCTGTGGGTTTTCTAGTGTGAATTAGAAAACAAATTCGTTTGCAAAAATGTCTTGAAATATTATTATCAAAAGGGTCAGCTTCTTTTGTCAATATACTTTGTTAAATTACATTCCATGCATTTTCTAATTTCTTCATCCAATACTGGGTCACAGAGCCTGTACTGGATGCAAGGCAGGATATACCATGGATCCATTGCAGGACACACACAGGCACAACACAGACACATATATACCAGGGCCAACTTTCCAGAAGCCAATTAACCTACTAGTATGTCTCTGGACTCTAGAAGGACACTGGAGCACCAAGCACAAACCCACATGAACACAAGGAGAACATCCAAACTCCTTGCAGATAGCATCCCAGGTCTGGAATTGCACCACTTTTTCATTCTTGTCATTGTAAATCATGTTTGCTCTTTCACCCCATAAGAACATCAGAAAGTTTAAAAACAAGAGGAGACTCCTGGCAGTTACTATTTCATTGAAGGATCTCATAAGCTGTTTCTTGAAATAAGGCAGATTCAACAACATGGCTGGGTATCTTGTTCTAAAGTCCCACAACCCTGTGAAACCTGCTGGGTTGACTTTATACACACCTTTGAGGATCTTGAATACTCGTACTGGGTCCCCAAGTAATCTTCTTGGCTCAAGACTAAAAGAGTTCAGTGCAGGACATTACCTTAAGCTCTAGATTGTATGGTTAGTCTTGTGGCCCGATCTTTTCACCTGAAGCCCAGTGAGGTCTGTCAGTACTGTGGTGGGAAACTGCCAGGGAAGTACCGGTTGCTGCTGCTACCAGTGTTGGGGACCTGTAGGGGGTGCTCTACTCTCTGAACCAGAATTTCCAAACCAATGAATGAGTATGCTGACTGGGGAAACTATGCTTTAGAAGGCGCCGTCCTCCAGATGAGACATGAATCCAAGGTCCTGACTACTTGGACATTTAGGATCATATGTTTTTTCAAAAGATCAGGTGTGTTAACACTGGTGACCTGGCTAAATTCAACTCTTACAACTGACGAAGGACTACTGGCATTCAGCTGCAAGAGACTGAGCCATAACAGGCCCTTGATGTCCTGAGATGTCCGTAGCTGCTAACACACCATACAGGCATACAATCTAGCCTTCCTCAAATCCCCCCTTACCCACCTGGAGATTTTGGAATATGAAACCTGCTTAAAAATTTAAATTGCGAAATTTCAGAATTATATTTCCATGTGGCGCTTTGTAGTGCATTTACTAGTAATTTTAATTATTGATAGAATTAAATAACACTGCACTATGTATGGGAAGTTCTGATCTAATCTTTGTTCAGAATTATAAAAGCATCTCCTAGTTTTAATATACTGTAATATAATTATACTTCCTGCTGTTATCAGATTGATGTCTACTATCTGTAGGATGCAGAAATTAATAAGTGGATAACAGATATAGCTCTATAAGTAAATGTGTAACTGGGGTCATCAATGTTCTTTGTACAGGAAGATCTTGCTAATAGTGGTATTGCTGACACTTCTCATATCAGCTCCCAGAGCAGTATATTGTACATAGAAAATTATATTGATAAGGATATAATCACTCCTGAATGAGTCTATATATCATGACATAAAAAATGTATAGATGTGCCTTTTATAACCACTTCATCCAATTTAGGGAGCCTATTCTAGCAAATAACAGGCACAAGGCAGTGTATACCCTGGTTGGGACACCAGTCCATAATAATAATAACTGAAAAACAAGCACAGTGGTGATTTAAATCTTTATTTATTAAATAACTGATATTAGAAAAAATAAATAAAATCAGACAGCAAGTTCTTCTATTTATTTTGACACAGGAGTCATATTGTATTTAATAAAATAAAACATAGAAAAAAGAAACCACAGAAGAAAAAAGTAAAGAAGTGCAATAATACATTGTTCATTAACCTTTTCAATACAGATATTATCAAGTCTTTCATTTTGCAAAATACATTACAAACACTACACTTTACAGTACTTGCTTGCTGTTAATTGGATGGGTGTATTGATACACATTTGTGAATTCAGTCTGTGTCTGTTCACTTCATAGGATCAATTTATACAAGAGTAAAATAAGGAACTATCAGATATTTCTGTACAATCAAATAAGTAGTTTCCATACTCAACACTGTTTAGTAAGGAATTTCCTATGTTGCATACAGTTATGTACTGTACTGTATATCTCTGTACAGTCAAGCAACCGTTGGAAAGCTTGGGTAGGCGAGTATGAGAACATCACCCACCAATAAAAACACCTCTCTTCTTGTAGTTATTTCTTTTCCATAAGTCTGTGCTACAATGTTTGTTTGCTTGTGTCTGAACGAATGGTGCCAACACCAAGCATTGGTTGTTTATGTAGAGGTACTTCAGTTAAATACACAATGAGACTCATACCAAATGTTCCATTTTAACTTTCTTGTCTGAGACTCATTCATAAAATTATACAATTTTATTTTAGTATATGATAGCCTGTATGAGTATGATTATATGCTGAAAATCAAAACAGTTATCACTTCTAACTATGACATGAAGAATATAAATAGGAATAATTAAAAACAAATTCATACATCATTCTTACAACTAAACTACTACCCCTTACAACACCTTAAATTAAAAAAGACCTTCTTTCTCAATCACCTTCTCACATTCATAATTGTTGTACTTCTTTATCAAAACAGTTCTCTCTCTTTACTTCTGCTTTTTTCCCCAATTTTTCCAAAGTGCTTAAATTTAAAGTAGCGAGTTATAATATTATTACAGCAGGTTACAGTACAATGTTATGATGATCAGTGATGTTTACACTGGTTACCTACAGTACATCCTGTTCACCTCCCACAACAAAACCAATCACAACCTCCCAGTCCATGTAATAACTTGCAGAAGTCGGCGAATTCTAGAAATGCAGAGTTGACCCCCAGCATACATTTTGCAAACTTCATACCAAGTTGAGAGTACTCAAGTCCACTCAAGTTGGCCTGAGCATGGACGCAGGACATAAGACATCTCATGTCCTTGCATCATGATGCTCTGCTTTGCTGGACTGATGTCATTGGCTACCGGCCATTGAATAGCTAGAGGAGTCATTTGTCTCCTCAAGCTCAGGCATGGATTCTTCAAAGCCCAGATCTGATCCAGCTGGGTCTTCCTCTGGCACAAGGTTACAGAGAAGCAGAGTTGAATCAGAGTTGATGCCAAAGGCTGGGCGCAGAGGCTTTTTGAACTTGGCCCTGAAGGTATGCATGGGCTGTGCTTTATTAATACAGTAGAAGGTCAGGTACCCATTGTTATAGTCAAGGAAGATCCCCACACGGTAACACACATTCCACTTTTCCAGCAAGATACTCTCCCCATTGTGCATGGCCAAGAAATCCCCATCAAACATCTGCAAGCCCCAGGAATTCTTGTCAAGACCCAGGGCTGCTTCGCTTCCTTTGCATGTTCTGTGGTCGTACACCACTCCCACACACCAGTTTGCCATGCCCTGCACCTCCACTTCCCAGTAATGCTGCCCACTGGAGAAGGTATTAGTGGCAAGGACGTATGGCCTGATGTCAAACCATTCGTCCGTATTTCGGGCCTTCTGGGGCGAAGAGACATTGGAGACCTGTTTTTTATCTTCTGAAACCTGGAGGTTTTTGTGAGCGGTGTTTTCGTCAAACATGAGGTCCACAGCATCTAAAGAAGGTTTATAAATATACAATATAAATTAAAAAACACATTTTTTCTTCCAAGATAGAGTATTCTTACTAGACCTCTGTGCCTGCACTGCTTTGGTATAATTTTAGGGGTGGGGGGGGGTCATCAGTTCATGCCATAGTAATATGTTGATTCCACCAAGGTTTAAATTGCATAGTTCACCCTTCATTATTTACTTGACCCAAATGTTGGCCAATTAGGGATTTATTGAAAACTGACTTTTACCAACCACCTCTTCTTCAGTTTCTGCATAACATAACCTGTTTTATTATAAAGAATTTTGAGGAGACACGAATAATGCTGTTTAAAGTAAAGATTATTAAGTTCAAAGGCAATCAAATTTCATACTATTTGTTGAAAAATTCTACTTTGCGACTGTCAATAACTAGAAATCTAGACTGCCCATTGTACTTGCATGTTACAAAGCAGCAGTGAACACAAGCACATGGGTATCCTCTGATACCCGCTAGAGATCCTCTAATTTTCCTTCGCAGATTGACACTGGAATGGAAACAGCAGAGCTATACTCTATCAGTGCAAAACTCTTTCAGGAAACGCCCAATCCTCCATCAACTCACTGCTATTTTCACACTGCAGATGGATTTCTGTGTTGCGTGACTGATGGTTTCATCCTGCTATTTCCACTTACTAATCCTACAAAAAAATGAATTTACAGCTGTTGCCCAAATCAGATGAAACAACTGATCAACTAGTATCTCTGCAGCAGCTTTGCTAACTAAGGCAACAGTCCTCTGTGTGGTTTTATTATTGGCAGTACTCTCCACTGGGCTCCTCACTTACACTCCCAAGGACGCGGCAGGAGCTCCATATTCTTCCTAACAATGTGCTCCACTGACTTCTCCAGAATTGCCAGCCTGTGGTGGTCAAAGCGCATTTCCTTCTTGAGGCGCTGAATGAAGAACTCCAAAGATTTGACACTGAAGAATGAGAAACAATAAGTCAATCTAAGGATACTGAAGATTATATTCTTAACTGCTGTGTTTTTAGAACATTAGTTTTACTTCTGGGCTCCAGTTTGTATACAAAAGCATGTATTATTTACAGGAGTTTGTGTAAAGATGTTAAGATGAATGGGTCATTATCAGCATATTTCAGATTTTCTGATTGAGTTTTAGCCTTTTAGGCATAAGTGTTCAGAGTTGAGGCTGCATCTTACCTTAATTTGAGTGCACTGATGTCCTGCAGAAAAAAAAGAGGATAATATAATTATAAAATACAATTTGCTTCAAGGTAAAGACATTAATATCGAATATAAGGAAGAATAAGAATATGCATGTAAGTCTTAAGTGCATATTTATTTTCTAATAATCTAAGATAAAGAAGCACATTAAAACTAATTATAAAATTATTGCTGATCCACACCTAGTTTATGTGATATTAAGCACAGGCTTTGATGAAGTTTTAAACTGTTTTCTGCATTCATTTCCTCTTACAGAGCATCAGAAGATGAGAGCTGTGGCTCAGTAAGAGAGGAGGGTCTTGATGACCTGAAGAAGCCTTACCATCAGCTCAGTGACAATGGAGCAGTCATTGCTTTTCTCTGCCAATTGGCTCTTTTGTTCGGCACTCTCTGCAATTTCTGTGGCATTGTTCTGATAGGCATTACAGTCCGTTTTCCATCTTTCCAGCTGCAGCCGAATGCTCTTGTGCTCGGCTGCTATTAGCTGAAAGGTCTTCTTCTCATTGTTGTCAATCAACTTCCGCAGCTCCAGATATTTATTGGCCACAGACTCTCTCACTTTCCCCACCATGTCCTGCGAATATAAAGCACAGCAGGCCATCAGAACACCCCAATGACATTACCAATGTGCCAGGCACAGAGGAACACCTACAGTGTATAATACAGACATGTACATTCATTCTTCTGTCATCTCTGATAGTAAACACATCTAGGAAAATTTTAAAATTGGATATTTTTTCCTATTTTTTATTCATGTGTAGAAACAGATTTAACAAAATTACATTTAAATAAATCAATAATGTTAGTCATGCATTCATCTCAAAATGTGTATATTTTACCAAATACCTACAGTATATACACAACTTAAAATCCCATCCTCCTGAATTCAGGTGTCTTCTGTTTTTCACTTACGGTATACGACATCTCAATATATTAACCAGTCCATCCCCCCTTCAACATAACCACAGCCTGCAAGCTCTTTGATACTGGTCATTTATCAATACCTGTAACACTATAATGCTTGTGATTATCTGCAGACTTTGTCAGTCTGTTCTTGTTAGTATATGTTGTTTCTATATCCACTCTCAGGAATGAATATGTTTTCCTAGTTAAGTTCCATCAGTATGGGAGGTGACACATTTCAAAATTCATGACATGCTACAACTTTTAGGCCTCCCACCTACCTCTACATCATTCTCTGCCTTGACAATTTGTGCCTCGACATCTCCCGTGATCCTCAGGTCAGTCTTCAGCTGCTTGGCGGTTTTCTTCAACTCATTCTACAAAAAGATCACATTATAGAAATTACTGTTACCATCACTGTCACCAGTAATATCAGAATATCGTCAATATCATTTACCTTACAATCTTTAAGTCCATAAGTACCTTTACCTATCATGGCCTCCTAATAATCCCTATCTATAAATTAGCTTCATCACTCTGTTCTCCTCTCCACCGATAGCTGATCTGTGGTGAGTGTACTGGTGCACTATGGCTGCTGTCGCATCATCCAGGTGGGGAAGCACATTGGTGGTGATGGAGGGGTGTCCCTGTTATCTGTAAAGCACTTTGTGGAGGGTCCAGAAAAGCGCTATACAAGTGTAAGGAATTAATACAGAAAGACTAATGTTTATCCCACACAAAGACCCACAGCTTGTATTGATTTCCTTTGCAGTGCCTTAATGAAATCGGAAGAAATTCTTTGATGGAGTGGATTCCGAGAACTACAGGTTGAATAACCCAACCCTCAGTTGTAGTACTTGGGTTATTTAAATTACTTAACTTCAGAAAAATATTCTGTATGTCATTCACACAAACAATGAACCGAAATGCAAATTCCTGGACTTGAGCACAGGGATTTAGTCTTCATCTGATGGGAGAATCTAGCATTCCTTTCTCATGCCTAAAGGAGGCAAATCAAATATTGTAGCTTCCAAGTGCTAATGACCTGTATTTGTAGCCTCTATAGGCCCTCTCAGCAGAATCAACAAGAGTGATCTGTTCGTACCGCACCACACACCAGGTGTGCTATAATTCTGTCCCCAATGTGTCCGCTTTTCATAACTACCTATCACCTTAAACTTAATTGTCCTGCTTATGGAAAACGGCGTTTGCACATATCTCTCTTTCTCTCTCTCCCCTAGTAGCATGCCCACTATACTACTATACTAGAAGAGGGCAATAAACCTCTTTATGTTGCAACTGATCTTCTCAGTCTAGCCTCCTCTGCCATCCAGCTGCTGAAAGGGAGTGCAGGGCAGTTCCCTGCATTGCTACCAATGGAATTACAGAACTACTATGGCACTACAATATTGTGATCAATATAATATTGCTGGGGATTGACTGTATAGACCATTCTGTGCTTTACACTGGTGTGAACTAGTGAGGACTCTTTCACTTTCCAGCAAGAGAGAACAGGTCTTTAAACTCTCTAGAAGAATGTCACGGTTCAGGTATTGAACTGTTATAAATCTGTGATCATACAACTGATGTGCTTATTAATGGTTCACGATTTCATGAAAGCAGAGTGTAAAGAAATGATTCTTCATAATCAGGTTCTTCTGATGGGAATGTTTCATTTAAAAAAAACGTTGGTATAGGTCAAGCGCAGACAACTTTGACTCTTCTATGATATTAAATGATCTTCAGCAGTAGCATCAACTAAGTGATTGAAGTTCAATTGCAATACTGAAGTGCTAGCTAGGTCACCTTATATTGCAATATATTTAGCAATATAAGAAGGAACACTGCCTACCCCTGGCTTTAAACAGGACTCTTCAGCATAGCACATTTTACAAAATAAGCTACCATTGTCCTCTGGCTTGGGTTGGAGCCAAAACCACTGTGACTTCATTTCTGATCCACTCTGATCCATTTATTTTAAGTGGGCAAATTATATGACTATGACAGTAACAATTTAACACTTGCATTTGAGCCTAAAAAAGATTTACATCTTGTCCTATTGCATGAGATATAAAAGTGTATAAACTCTCTTCACCTGAGACAATATTTAGATCAGTTATAGGAGGTGAGAGATCAAGAGATTTCTGTTTCTGTGCTGCGCTATTGAAACTGACACCCGTGTTATATTACACACTGCTTTCCTCTTTACATAATGAACCATGTTAAGTTGGTTAAGTAAACAGGTCAATTATGGAATGAAGAGGACTGGCATACAGTGCCTTGCGAAAGTATTCGGCCCCCTTGAACTTTTCAACCTTTTGCCACATTTCAGGCTTCAAACATAAAGATATAAATTTTTTATTTTATGTGAAGAATCACCAACAAGTGGGACACAATTGTGAAGTGGAACGAAATCTATTGGATTTTTGAAACTTTTTTAACTAATAAAAAAAATGAAAAGTGGGGCGTGCAAAATTATTCGGCCCCCTTGCGTTAATACTTTGTAGAGCCACCTTTTGCTGCGATTACAGCTGCAAGTCGCTTGGGGTATGTCTCTATCAGTTTTGCACATCGAGAGACTGAAATTCTTGCCCATTCTTCCTTGCAAAACAGCTCGAGCTCAGTGAGGTTGGATGGAGAGCGTTTGTGAACAGCAGTTTTCAGCTCTTTCCACAGATTCTCGATTGGATTCAGGTCTGGACTTTGACTTGGCCATTCAAACACCTGGATACGTTTATTTGTGAACCATTCCTTTGTAGATTTTGCTGTATGTTTGGGATCATTGTCTTGTTGGAAGATAAATCTCCGTCCAAGTTTCAGGTCTTTTGCAGACTCCAACAGGTTTTCATCCAGAATGGTCCTGTATTTGGCTGCATCCATCTTCCCCTCAATTTTAACCATCTTCCCTGTCCCTGCTGAAGAAAAGCAGGCCCAAACCATGATGCTGCCACCACCATGTTTGACAGTGGGGATGGTGTGTTGAGGGTGATGAGCTGTGTTGCTTTTACGCCAAACATATCGTTTTGCATTGTGGCCAAAAAGTTCGATTTTGGTTTCATCTGACCAGAGCACCTTCTTCCACATGTTTGGGGTGTCTCCCAAGTGGCTTGTGGCAAACTTTAGACGAGACTTTTTATGGATATCTTTGAGAAATGGCTTTCTTCTTGCCACTCTTCCATAAAGGCCAGATTTGTGCAGTGTAAGACTGATTGTTGTCCTATGGACAGACTCTCCCACCTCAGCTGTAGTTCTCTGCAGTTCATCCAGAGTGATCATGGGCCTCTTGGCTGCATCTCTGATCAGTCTTCTCCTTGTCTGAGCTGAAAGTTTAGAGGGACGGCCAGGTCTTGGTAGATTTGCAGTGGTCTGATACTCCTTCCATTTCAAGATGATCGCTTGCACAGTGCTCCTTGGGATGTTTGAAGCTTGGGAAATCTTTTTGTATCCAAATCCGGCTTTAAACTTCTCCACAACAGTATTACGGACCTGCCTGGTGTGTTCCTTGGTCTTCATGATGCTCTCTGCGCTTTCAACAGAACCTTGAGACTATCACAGAGCAGGTGCATTTATACAGAGACTTGATTACACACAGGTGGATTCTATTTATCACCATCAGTCATTTAGGACAACATTGGATCATTCAGAGATCCTCGCTGAACTTCTGGAGTGAGTTTGCTGCACTGAAAGTAAAGGGGCCGAATAATTTTGCACGCCCCACTTTTCATTTTTTTATTAGTTAAAAAAGTTTCAAAAATCCAATAGATTTCGTTCCACTTCACAATTGTGTCCCACTTGTTGGTGATTCTTCACATAAAATAAAAAATTTATATCTTTATGTTTGAAGCCTGAAATGTGGCAAAAGGTTGAAAAGTTCAAGGGGGCCGAATACTTTCGCAAGGCACTGTATCTTCCCTGGGTGTGAACAAGTCATTCTACCTAAGAGTTTACAGAGATTTAAAAAAAACATTTAAAAACTTTCATCATCATGCTATTTCAGTTCTAACACTGACCAACCCACCCACTAGCTTTCTCAGAAACATCCAATGCCAATGAAACAGAAAGCTTCCATTTAGTTTGGATTTTAACCAGTGCCTTTAGAAAAGCACGTATCTTGAACAGTTAACATGAAAACTGTTTTTCTATGATGTAACTGCAGGCTGAGGTGGAACAAAAATCAGAAACTAACCACATTAGCTACTGTGTGCTTCTGACTCTACGCATTCCTGTTGATGTTCTATATTGTAAGGCTTTGAAGATTAAACAGACGCTATTGTTTTCAATAATCATTGAATTTCTCATTTCTCTCAGTATATAACAGTTTGATCTTATTTCGTCTCAAAAACGTCGTCCGCCTCTTACAAATAAGTGCTTTAGTTAAAAGATTTTTCACGTGCTACCATTTTCTTTACTGCCAGTGAAATTTAATCGTCTGCAAATTGGAAAGTTTTCACTTACAATGTATCCACATTTATTTAAACGAAATATATTAATTACGTTTCTATGCCAAAATGTTACAATGAGTCTGGTTAAAGGTTTATAAATTAATATTCCCATGTAATAATGTGAGTACACTATCACAGGTTTTTTAGATGTCTTGTACAAAGGACATAAGACGCGCATTAACTTCTATGGTTTGCAGAGAAGAAATGAAAACTAGCGAATGTGCTCACACATAAATTTCCACCACTGTCACTATTCCGATCACTATTCAACATTGTATGATAAAATATCACAGTCTGGTTCATTAATATTTGGGATTAATGAAACCACGTAAAACGCCCTACTCAATGGACACTGCGGAGCCACGGAGGTGAGAAAAGCAAAATCAAGAACCCCTCTGTCAGACAATTGCTCAAATCACCAACAGAATGTAACAACAACAACAACAACAACAACAACAACAACAATAATAATAATAATAATACCATTTGTTGTTTGTAGCCATCCAAGAGGGACTTGAATTCGTGTTCACGGTGTTCCGCACTGACTAGACAGTCCGCACAGACACAGTAATCACAAGTCCGGCAGTAGATTATCAGACCTTTGTTGTGTGCCGTGCAAGCCACCGAGTTATCCGGGATAGTGAAGCTCATCGTACCTGATATTACACAGTCCTGTGCGAATGAAATCGGAAAGTCAAAATAAAAAAATAAAACTCTCGACTTCTCTTACCAGGGCAAAATACCTGGTAGGAGTATTTTTTAGTTGTTTTCAACTTTTAAAGTTCTGTGGGCCAAATAACGGCAGAATCAAACTAAAGTTGACCTTGGCTCGCCAAGAACCTGGTACACTTGTTAGCCAGTGCCAGTTTGGCTGACTCATATATACTGACGCGTATTTAACAGGAATTCAAGCAGGTGTGTCAGAACTCCTCCCGCTGCTACATAAAAAATAATTTCACTTCGACATTCAAAAGACATTTCTGTTCTTCATGCCACTTACTTGTTCATTAATTCTAAACCTAAGGTTTTCAATTTATTTTTTCCCTTATATTCATATTTTTTTTTACCAAATCGTAGATGAAAACCGTGTGTAACAAATTATGAGAAAGAATCATAACGTTTCTACATAGGTAATTACAAAATATTGTTATACGTTTGACAAAGAATTAATGTCACAGGTATATAGATTGTGCAACCAAAATGTATGATACTTGTTTTTGATCAACAAAGCGTTAGATTATCTGACTCGATTAAATCAAATTAAATATGCCCCATTACACTCTCCCTACCCTGTTTGCACACAACAAACACAGGGTAAGGGGAGGAAGACGATGCCTCAGCCTTCCTCTGCTGCTGTTCTCTGTAGAGTCCCTCCTCTGGTGTCTGGAGTCCTTTCCTGTGCCCAGAGGTGCAGTTTGTGTCCCCCTAAATTCTTCATTTTTCTGTGGCTTTTAAAGCCCCTTGCTGGCCAGAGCTCAGGACTCAAAATGGAGGGTGGGAGTGTCATGGTGGAGTCTTAGATGTAGGCAGAGGTAATGGCGGGGGCTATTTTACCAAGTGACTGTATGCACATTACCAGATGTAATGATGCATTGTCTATTCCCCATTCCAGAACCCTCTCCTGCTCCAAGGCCTAGATAAACCAGTCAGGCAATCCCACATGTCACGTCTTGACTATGTGCTACGCAAACAGTATGTTGGTGCATCTTTGAACATGAGCTCCAGCTTTACTGTCACTGTAAGAGCTTTAATTGAGGAAAATTTTAAAGAGCAAAGAAGCAGGACGACCACCGAACAATGGTTACTATATGGAAACTTAGAGTCAGTTTAACAAAAAGTGGATGAAAACCATGTGTGAGTAACAGATTATGAGAAAGAATCATAACGTTTCTACATAGGTAATTACAAAAATATTGTTATACGTTTGACAAAGAATTAATCTCACAGGTATATAGATTGTGCAACCAAAATGCATGATACTTTGTAGCCGACTAAATAATACTTACACTTACAGTATATGGCGTTTTTCTGGACACTGCACTCAAAGTGCTTTACAGGTAAAGAGGACTCTTCTCCACCCCCATCAGTGTATAACCCCACCCAATGATACTTTATATCTAGAAGTCTTTTTGTTAAAATACAATTTTTACATTATCAGCAATTATGGACATTGTAAAACTAAAATTAAAAAGCAGATATACTGAGATGGAACCTACCCCCCCTTCAGGAGTTTTAGTTCTAGAATTGAATCGTTTGAAATTAATGTATACTACACTCTGATCATTCTTAATTCCTGTAATCCAGATGATCAAATCAGGTGGAAAGACATTGAATCATCCCTTATTATTCAGGCATTATTAGGTAACAAGAATTTAGATAAATTTACTGAACAAATAAATAGTGCATGGATAAAGCTCCAACTAAAGGTATGGAATACAGGTATAAAAGAGTATCACTTAAGAGATGTAGTGAAGGTACTCAGATGGTGCACCTATGATACAAAGTTTATACCAAATAGAATGGATAATAGATTTAAAGTGTGGATAGCAAAAGTAATAGCGGTATTTTGTACCATAATGGATAAGAATCAGTTACAAATTTGTCAGTTTTTAAAAGACACCATTTGGAGAATCATAATTCTTATAGATGTCTTGAACAGCACTACTATTTCAACAGTAATATTAAGAAGGGAGAACTAGAAATTGTTGATGGTGTGGTGGAGAAAATAGTTATGGAAGCCTACAAATCAGAATCATATGAGGGTATTATATGTAGACTGTTTAATGATTTTATGGAAAATAAATCACATTCTATGGAGAATATAAAAGATAAATGGGTGAAAGAAAGTAAAGTTAGGATTTCAAAAAAAGAGAGTTTTGCTGGAAAAATATTGTTCAATTGTTTATTACTCCAGGGCAGTAGGCACACCATACTGGGGGAAACTCTAAATGTAGGAAACAAAGAAGGTAATCATTGGTATTTATTCTGGGAGAGCCCTAAAATAAGGCTCTTCGGAAAAGATTTACATGTAATCCTGGAGAACATATTTCAAAGGTATTTACCCTTTACATCTGGCAATTTGTATTTTCACTTGAGTAGTACTGATGAATATCTGTTTGGAATTATTTTTTATATTTTCTTATAGACTATAGTCTTTTTACCTGCAAAATCTGAGAGAAGAAAGTGGCTTCTCCTGGATTTACCAGCAACGAAGGATTGTATTTAGTTAATGAAATATATATAATGAAAAAATTAACATTTTCACTTAAATTACAGATGAATAAATTTGTCAAATATTGGTCTAGATGGCTTAAGTACATTAAACCTTTAAAGTCTGGATTTGTCGAGAGACAAAATAAATCCAGCTTGAATTAAGAATGTACATTTGCCTACCTTTTTCCTTCTCTATAGTTATAAAAACTTTTACATCTAATTTCGGATGAATATCTTTTGGTAAGAAGCAAGTAAAATACTTGCCCTACCCCCACTTTTGTCACTGTGTGACACACCCTTTAACCACAGTAGTGCTTGTCCTGAACACACTCTCTTCCTGGTTCCCAGGTAATCCTATTCTCCTTAGCCGACCTGTGCAGGTAACCCTCACCCTCTACCTGCCTGTATGTCTGTTAACCTAAACTTCCCTCAGTCTCCGAAAATGTACTAGATTCTGGTTACAATAGAGACTAAGTCATGTTTGAGCTCGCACCCTGCAGATCTCCAAAACCCATCTGACTAGCAGTACCACGGGTCTCCAAAACAAATCCGTCTGCCATTGCAGTTTCAAAGGACTCCCTAGCTCATCTGTCCCTATAGTGTGAAAGGCTTTCCCAGGTAGTGTGCCAGAGCAGTATCACGGGACCCAACACTTATATTTGCTCCTTGCCTTCCTTGCAGCATTTAACCCCCGTAACTGGTGTGTGTGGGAGATTCTGCCAACTTATGGGTATATAAATAGATAGTGACCCCAATCCGCAGGATACTTTAACTTTTAGTCAACTATACAACCTAGCAATTTAAAGTGCTAGGACCACCCCCCACCAACAGGAACCACTAGAGCACCCACAGACCAGTCAATTTATCCTTCATATTTATAGTTTTTATTCCACTGTCAACTACAATCAGTTACTGTATCTCATTCTGCACCCCAAACATGTGAACACTATGGACCACAGTTACCCAAAAACAATATATCCCAAAAGAGAAATCCTGCAATGTTATTATCTGAAAACAGCTCTGGCTGTGAAAAAGCCACAGTGCAGAAAGGAACATAATTCCATCTAGTGCTTTGATCAACAAAGCGTTAGATTATCTGACTCGATTAAATCAAATTAAATATGCCTCCAAAAACAAATCCTGTCTGCCATTGCAGTTTCACAGGACTCCCTAGCTTACCTGTCCCTATAGTGTGAAAGGCTTTCCCAGGTAGTGTGCCAGAGCAGTATCAAGGGACCAAACACACACATTTGCTCCTTGCCTTCCTTGCAGCACATGGGACTGTCCCTGGCCATATAACTCCACAGGATCGTGGGCCCCCAAAAAGCCTACTTTCCTTTTTGAATTCTGGCTAATTTTGTTAGCCACTCTCTTTAAGATAGATGGTCCACTAATCTGCTTACCACCTTTAAAACACTCTTTTTATAGAGCACATTTTAAAGAACAAAGAAGCAGGACGACCCACCGATACCGACAACAACAATGGTCACTATATGCAAATTAAATAATAAAGTCAAATAAGGTCAGTTTTGTCACTCCATGACACATTCCCCAAGCCACTGCTCTACTCCCACTTTTGTCACTGCAATACCCGCAAACATTCTTTGCTCAAATTTATTTTCTTAAGTATATAATGACTTTAGCAGTGACAGTAAAAGATGATATGTCAATGTCCCAGCTTAAGATGAGAGAATCTCCCCCTTATAAAGACAAGCAGGGCCCAAGTAAGTTTCAGACTGAGGGATTGATGATAGAACACGCATTACCATTTGTCATAACACTTAGTGCAAATTCAGAAAAGAAAGAAAACGTATCTGATAGATGTCAAGTTAAGACCAAGATAGATCTAAGTTAAGGCCACGACTATAGTGTGAACCAGTTGAGTGGTGTTGTTTCATAACATGGATCCAAAACTAGAATGGCTTACATACATTACATGTAAACACAGGAAAAACTAACATAACTTTACATCATATTCTTTACTTTATATTTATTCAGTGTGATCTCAGTTATGTTACCTTTTTGCATTCTTAAGAGCACACTAAAAGTATTGTAAATCATAAAATAAAGGCAGGGCAGCTAACTTTAAATTAAGTTAGAAGGAGTAAGCTTCTTCAGTATCACGAATGACACACGCAGCAGTTGACACAGCACAAGTGCAAACTGTGTGAGAGTGTATTTAAAAGCGAGAACAGGAAACATTTTTATGCAAAGGTTTGAAGGAGTGTCCCTTTCTGTCGAAGCTTGCTTCTTTAAAAAAATGTTGTAATCCTAGAATTAATTAGCGTCTAACTACCAAATGGGCTGGACTGGTCTTCCCCCTCATTTGCAACCATTCTTGTGTTGTTCCGTTCTAAGAGGGCATTTTCAGGAAGAAGATTAAGAAAGAGGTTTCTCTTTCAGGTTGTGTTTCTTCAGGATTAAACAAAGTTGAACATAAACCACACCTGACACATGCAGACTTAGAAACACATCTACATGCTATATACAAATAGAATGAGCTGGGTCATTGCACTCTTTCTTTTCATTGGCTGATTGATCATTAAAAACACATCTGCATTCTCTATGTGTAAAAATAATGTAATTCCCTTTAACTGAGATCAGTATCACTGTGCATGAACCTCATAGTTATGTCATCAAGGAAACAGCAACTAAAATGATTTAGGTCTTCTGCTGTGAGCACTAGCTCCAGTTTCTGTCTTACTAGTATGTAAAAAGCAAGATGAAAATGTAAATATAAATATAAGAAAGGTGCAATACATTGTGCAATATATATTTTTCCATACAAATACTCTTTCAGTACTTATTATTTAAATTCTACATAAAGACTAAATATATTCTGAGTAAATCATTTAGTAAATCAGAATTGAAATAGAATAAATAGTGCTTTGTTGCACAACACAACCTTAAACGTGCTGCCTAGTCAAATAAAAACAATTCCTTACTCTTACAAAGCACTTTACAGGTGTTGGGGACCAATGTGCACCTAGATAATGCGACAGCAGGGAAAGTGTGCCAGTACAATCGCCACACACCAGCTATCAGTGGGGAGGAGAACAGTGTGATGACGCCAGTTCATAGATGGAGATTATTAGGAGGCCATGATTGGTAAAGCCAGGGGAACATTTTGACCAGGACACCGGGGTAACACCCCTATTCTTTTTGAGAAATTCCCTGGGATTTTTAATGACCACAGAGAATTAGGACCTCAGTTTTACTTCTCATCTGAAGGATGGCACCTTTTTTACAGTATATTGTCCTCATCACAAGACTGAGGCATGAAGACCTACACAGACTGCAGGGTGAGCAGTCCCCCTCACAGCTCTTCCTGCAACAACCTTAGCTTTTCCAGGAGGTCTCCCATCCACATACCAGCCAGGCTCATACCTGCTGAGCTTCAGTGGGCTGCCAGTTGTGAGCTGCAGGGTGATATGGCTGCTGGCCTTTGTTTTGACTCAGAAACGTTGATAGTATAAAGGTGCCAGGTGCTGAGTCTGGCCAGTACTGCTGAGAAAGCAAATGACCATCCTACTTGTCTATGCAAAACTGCTCTTTCATGTCTATGAAGATGATGTGGTGGTGCCTGTGTCAGTCTGGCCTGGCAAAGTTGGTACCATTGTAGACAGGCACTGGTTTCTGATGTGTTAGTGGTCTGACTAGTTGTTGTCAGGATTGTCAGAAAAATCACGTAAAAGAGTTAAGGATGGTTTGTGATGTGATACATAAAGCAGTTTTGGGGCAGTCCACGGTGCTGTTGATTTGTTGTTGGAGATAAGCTGTGGAATTAATTTCAGGAGCTCTGCCCACTCCGGAATAATTTCCTTTTCTGTTTTTCTTCAAAGCACTCTGTCACCCATCGTAACCAAGGCAAGCATGGTGCATTTGCTCTAAAATCATGAGGATTCTGTGATTTTAAGGCAGACATATTTGACTGTTCTGAAAGCTGCTGGCATTTGATAAATTCACAATCAATTTAGGATTAATTTATCCACCATGTATTTTACAAAAGGTAATGTTAAATACAAGTTTACAAAGGTCAGTGAAGCAGATTATGTTTTGTGTGTCCTTGGAGATGCAAGTGATTTAACATTATAAAGAATAAAGTGTAAAGAATAGTGACATTTCGCAATGGTCTCACTATTCCTAGCCATTGAAGAGATTGCTCATGTGATAAGAATGCTTTCTTTTCTTTTCTGAAGTGTTTGCCCTGGGTGTGTTGATTTTCGTATCTGTCTTCCTTATTTTCTCATGTTTCATCATTTCATATGAACTTCTGGCTTTCTGAGTAGAACACACCTAGTTATTTGGAAATGTAATGTCATAGACCTTCATTCTTGCCAAGCCTGGAGTCTTGTGGTTTGTTCCCTATGGTATAAAATTGCAATGATTCAAAAATGATTGATCTCCAGCCTTTAAGGAAATCAGAAGAAATGTGTGCTTTTAACTTTCAAATCCTTTCAAAAGAAGAGATTGGCACAAACTATCAGACAGGTTAATGGTCTTTAATCTCTATACAACATAATGGCTCAGTGGGGGAACAATTAATGATATACTGCACCATTATTATTATTATTGTTATTACTACTGATAATAATAATAATATTTACATACTTCCTGTACTCTGGTATATGCTTCAAATTATATATAGAAAGTATAGTATATAGGCAAAGTCCAAAACAATTGTAATGCACAGTGGATGGAAACGGTTAAAAGACATTCAGCTTGAATCACAGAAGAGATTCATCCCAACAGTTAGGTAAAGCAAAGCCTAGGAAGTAGTGAATAGAAAATAACAATGAAGAAAAAGGTTTTGCTGAAAAAAAGCACTTGATTAAAAGTGCATTAAATGATTAAAAGAGAACAGAATCCAGGTAAAGAAAAGGGTTGCAATGAATTGTTAGCACAGGTAAAATGGGTGTTAGAAAGGTCTTGCTCTGCTATCTCTGCTGATATTGGTGGTTGATATGATGTGGTGGCTGATATGATAATAATAAAACAGTATAGTATAGCAACAGCAAACAGCAAAAGAAATGTAAAGGATGAAAAGACTCCCAGAGATATTAATGGGAAACATCAAGAAAATGAAAGGGAAACGATTTGTTAAATTAATATTTTAGTCAGTAGACTACCAGGGAAGAAACATACTACATTAACTAATATCATAAAAGATTCAGAAATTACACAGGTACTAGAAGCAGTTCAGATAAATCTACAATACCTGATGTGTGACAGAACTGTGCCAACTGCTATGGTGAATAAAATTCACAGCAGTTTTGGAAACAGCTGCATGGGTAAGCTAACCAAAATTCCATGAGTAATTAATTTCTAATGCAAGTTGTTGATATTTGTTCTTATATTTATAGACAATGTTTCTGCTATCTTTATAACTGTTAGGAAAATAACTGTAAATGTAAAATGTTTTAAAACACTGAACATGAAGAAGATACTGTATTTATTATATTTATGTTAATGGATCATTTGTTTTGTCTAGACAATATGAGATAGCAGTTAAAAAAGCCTAACAGAATGTTAGAAAGTGGAGTCACTATAGATTTAAATTGAGAAATGTTAATGCGAAAATTGTACAGTGTAGTCCCAAGATAGCATTTAAAATGTTGTGTACAATTTTGGTCACCATGCTCAGGAATCAGTTCAGAGAAGAGTGACCAGTTACATTCTGGAGTTCACATAAATTCCTCACACTGATAGGCAAAAAGAACTACATCTCTTTGGTCTTGAACAGAGAGGACTACAAGTTGATCTGATTCAAGTATTCATGTCAATCCAATGGACAAAATCAACAAACATATACAAACCGAGCCACCTGGATGGAAACTGTGGAGCAGTTAAATTAAAACTGAGAACAAGAGGCACTAATGCAAAGAGACTAGCCTTGTTGTCGAAGCTGGTACTGGCTTCTATCAAAAAATGGTTCTTTGAGATCCTCAGGTCAGCTACTATGAGCAACAATGTAAATGGATTGAATGGCTACTTATTTGTAACCTTTTCTATAATTAATAGTTCTTCACATTTTAAGTCCCAAAGGATCCCAAAATGCATTACATGTTTGAAGGAACCTGCTTCATCCACTACTGCATCTCTGCAGTGCTTTCACCAACTGAATTAAGAGGGAACAATATATTAGGTTGTTCACATTGCATAAGCCCACAATGGAATTTAACCAGGATGCTGGGGTGTCTTATTAATTTCTATTTTCTTCTTAAAAGGGATGTGGCACAGTGGCAAGGTCGCCAGCATTGTTAGCTTGCAGCACTGGAGCTCTGTCTTCAATTCCGGGGGTGATACATGGAGTTTGTATTTTCTCCCGGTGGTCATGTGGGTTTCTTCCAGGTGCTTCTGTTTCCTCCTACAGCCCAGAAATACTGGTAGGCTAATTGGCTTCCGACAAAATTGGCCCTGGTGTGAGTGTACACATCTGTGTTTGTGTCCTTATGTGTCCTGCAATGGACTGGCATTCCCCTGCAAACGTATACTGGTTAAAGTGGCTAGGAATTGGATGGATGGTTATTCTGAAAAGGGGAATCTCTACAAACAGGATTCATGTGGAAACTATTTGGAAGGGCATTTAAAACCTAGAATAGGAGGCAGGTCCGAACCCAAAGGGATGTTTGAAGGCTATGTAGTTGAACCCTACACATCTGGATAAGATCATGGATCGTTAACTACTCACTACGAAATGGGCCAGATTGGCTAAACAGCCTCCTCTCCTTTGTAAGCTGAGGATCTCATACATGGGCAACATTTTAAGTTATTATACAATTTTAAATAACCAATGGCATGTTTCTCACCTCTTGTGTCTGACAACCCTGCAACTGCAAACAGAAGAGAATGAGGAAGTACAGACACCTCCCCTCTTTACACAGCTTCTGGTCACTTGTGTTATAACAAGGCACCTGTAACTGAAGGTCCAGCAGCAGATGCCTTGCTTTTCCTGGGCCCTGGGTTCGATTCCTAATTGGGAAACCTTCTGTGTGGAGTTCAACATGTGCTTTGTTTTCCCCAGTTTCAACTTGACATTACCATGTTATATAGGAACAAGTATGATGAATTCCATACTGAAAATTAGAAATAAAAAACTCTGATTCAGACATTTCACAATAGTTTTTTTCAGTGTGATAAAGTAAAATTAACCCATCCTTATTCCTTTGCAGCCAACACTGATGCAACTCCAAGAGCTGACTGGTTTAGCCTCACATCACTCCAGCAGCCATATCACCCTGCAACTCACAACTGGCAACCCACTGAAGCTAAGCAGGTGTGAGCCTGGTCAGTACCTGGATGGGAAAAACCAAGGTTGCTGCTGGAAGAGGTGTTAGTAGGGCCAGTAGGGGGTGCTCACCCTGCGGTCCATGTGGGTCCTAATGCCCCAGTATAGTGACGGGGACACTATACTGTAAACAGGTGCCGTCCTTCAGATGAGATGTAAAACCAAGGTCCTGACTCTGTGGTCATTAAAAATCCCAGGGCGTTTCTTGAAAAGAGTAGGGGTGTAACCCTGGAGTCCTGGCCAAATTTCCCATTGGCCCTTACCAATCATGGCCTTCTAATAATCCCCATCTATCAATCTCCTCCCCACTGATAGCTGATGTGTGGCGAGTGTTCTTGTGCACTATGGCTGCTGTCTCTTTATTCAGGTGGATGCTGCACATTGGTGGTGGTGGAGGGGAGTCCCCATTACCTGTAAAGCTCTTTGAGTGGAGTGTCCAGAAAGACGCTATATAAGTGTAAGCAATTATTATTATCGGCTGAACATAATGCTGTTTTCATAGCACGAGCAGAAGTTGGAGGGCAAGGGATCAGCGAAACCTTTCCACCCAATTCATGCTAATAAGCCTCCACTTGTTTACGACATCTTCAAACTTGGCAACACTGGGGTTTATCCATTATATCAGTCCTTACCCTTCCTCATTCCTTTCATAAGGAAAAAAAACCCTCATTAATCATGAGCCACAAAAACACGTGGTCACTGCATTAATCACAAACCTGGATAAGTCAACTGTCAAATTCAAACTTAAAATGTGAACTGTTACCTGTTTTTACAGTAGGACATTTACTAAAGTAATCTATAGCAGATGCCATGCTCAAAAGGCTCAACAGCAGTATTTGCTATGGAATCAGAGTCCACAAGCCTGACCACTACTCCGTATTGCTGCCTTTTACCACCCCCATTCCGTTTTCACCACAAACCTTTCAGCTCAGCTTTTATCTACCACAGAACATTTATCAGGACAGAGAAGCACAAAAAACTGAAGACCTCCACTTTTACAAAATTAAAGTTTAAGACAAGTGTTTCACCATTCTGTGCAATCTGATCATTTTAGCACTCTCTGTAAAAAAAAAACTTTGCTAAAATAAAGTAACAGAAGTTATCTACTAGACGATGGGAATCAAGGCTCCCTCAGGGTTGTGCAGTCCTACATTTTGTAGTATTTTACGCAATGAAAATGTAACTTCCAGAATTTATTGTAGCATTCGTACATTAATGATTCACAATCTTTAAACAGATTATGCAGATATTCTACAGCAAGACATTAAAACCACCATAAAAATATAACATCTAAATGTTAAGCCACAGGAAATTGATGCTGTAATTGCTGCACTGTTCTGCAGCATTCTGAAGAACCCTTTAAAGACTACATTTGTGTTCTGGTCTTTTCTGTATTCACAACATGTATGGTCACTTGCTTTAAGCGCCTTGGGGCAACCTTGTTGTGAAAGGCACTATAAAAAACAAATTGAATTTCAAAACAAGCTAAGGAGACTACTTAATTTGTATTCAGAACTTCCAGATGAGGATATATTTTCTTTTACTTTGGTATATATACTAATGGAAAAAGAAACACAAAACCTCCTCCTCCACACTCTGGAGTCTGCGTGGAACAGGCTGAAGAGCAAATCATCCGTGAAGAGGACCCGATGCCACTGCTGACAAGCAGGGGGCCTTCTCTGCAGTTGGGACACAGTGGAGCAGCTTATTCCAGTGTCTAGCAATGCTGGCACACGACACGCCTGCCTGCAGCATGCCAACAGTCCTCTCCCTTGCTTCTGGTGACATTCGAGGCATTATGGAATGCACAGAAAACTGAGTAAGTGTGGCCTTTTTCTTGCCGTGACCTAAGCTTTGAATTAAGGCCTTTTTAAAGGTGACCTGATCAGGCATCGTTCCACCTGGACCTTGTTGGGTGAAAGTGCACCTAACAAGCTTTCGTGTGATTGGCAAGTTGCAACGCCTCACTGCACAAACTGTATTGCTGGTCAGAGGGCTTAAAACAAATTAACAACTTTGTGTTAAAGTACATAAGCTATAACTATAGTATTCTCATTCCAGAAAATATCACGTTTCTTTTTTCCCCTATCAGTATACATTCTTCATAAAGGAGAACAGATTTCACTCCACACTATCACTCACTCATACACATCTACACCCCAAAAAAAATACTTTCATCGATTTCTTCAGACAATCCTTTATTGCAGATGAGTTAAATAAACGACAAATAAAAGGGAACATAAAATGCCAATCTCAATAGAGGTTACAACGTCCAATCTGTATTGCTGCAGATACGGACATGAAATAAAAAATAGAATTCTCAAGTGCACATACTGTTACCACTTTGAAACAATTTATTTGGGAAGCCAAGTTAATGTCTACTGTGACTGTACACTGGATGCAGTCCTCAACTACTGCTGGTCGGCTGACCTTTCAAGCTACCAGGGACTTTCAAAGCAGCACGAACTGGGAGGAAGAATGAGGGAGCCTTTGTGCTGTCAACATGCTTTTAAACATGGCCATGGTAAAGATGGGATCCACAATTAATCCAGAAGATCACCTCTGGGAAGTGCTTAGATGTCATGTGTCTGTTTGTCTATTTTGGATTTCAAATGCTCCTTGTACGCCAAGATGTCCCTGTTCCATTTTGTAATCGTCTGCTTCTCACAAACCCAGATTTCCTGAGCCACCTAGTGGAGAACAGAAACCATTTTAATTTCATACAAATTTGGTTAATGATTCATGGTTGTTATTCCAAGTTTAAATGCAGTGTAACAGGATTCCAAACACTAGTGTTGAGAGAATATGGGAATATCTGCAGGTCCATAATAGAATGATTTTCATATCCGGTAGCTCAACTTACAATACCTTGCAAAACTGTATTGACCCTTCTGCCGTTTTTAATTTGTTGCTTTAATCCTTTCAGTCATGACACTTTGAAATAGCAATTAGTATATTTAATAAAGAAACAACACCAATACAATTCGCAGCAACTAAAAATAAAAAGCCCACATAAAGACAAGAGGCATAGATGAAAGTAGTGCCTCTTTTAATAATGTAGCATTTAATCTGCGAATGACTTTCAGCTCTTTGCACCGAACCCAAATTACTGGCTGCTCTGTAAAACACGAACATCAGCTCTTTCTGTAGGTGTGGATGGTCCTGCAGTGCAGGGAGAGTTCAGTCGTGCTGCTCACCTGCTGTATCAGCCTGAAGTCGTGGCTAACCAGCATCATTCCTCCTTCGTATTCGTTGATGGCCTCCGCCAGCGCGTCAATTGTCTCAATGTCGAGGTGATTGGTAGGCTCGTCAAGGAAGAGCATGTGAGGGTTTTGCCAGGCCAGCCAGGCAAAGCAAACCCGACACTTCTGACCATCAGAGAGATTTCTGATGGGGCTCACCTGGTGACAAAGGAAGGAGGGAAAACAAAAAATCAGGTCATGCAGGCAGGAGGTGATAAACTAGCATGGCATCTTGGTGGAGTCTTGGGTTAGAAACCGAATCGACTAGTTTAAACACTTGAATTTCCAGTTTGTCATCTGTATAAAAAGATCTTTTGCTATGCAGTATGTTACTCAAATCGATAGACATCAGTAATACTAAAAAAGGGGGGCTGGCATGGTTACTAGTACTACACTGTCTTACAGTAGCAGGGCTCTGTTTTCACTTTCAGGGCTATCTGTCAAAATGTTCCCCAGACATTTGTGTCAATTTGCACCCTCCTCCCAAAGCATTATAACTTAGGTTGGGTTCTCTACGTTGTCCAGTTCTAAAGGTTGCCCACCGCAAGACTGTAGACAAACTGACCTAAAATAAGCATGATGGAATAAAATTTCCCATTCGTGACCATCCTGTTATTTTGTACATAAAAAAAATGTTCTGATATTGTTTTAACAAGAAAGGGCATTTGTAGCTGAAAATTCAACATTTTATTAAAAGTTGAAACGGAAACCATTGCAGTCAAGGTAACACATTGAGCAGGTCCTTGAAGGAGCCAGTGTGCATGCAAAAAAAGGGAACAGAGCCTTATCTAGTGAGTACCCATGACCCTTTTTCTTTAATTTATTTTATTTCCAAAGCTCTGCTTTAAAATGTTTCTCATTGTTGGAGATTAACTACATTGTTTGTCTGGCAATCAGGTCATATGAAATTACTTTGTACATCAAGTATGTAGTGAAACGTGCTTCAGGGCGGGGTGTGAAAGGCTTTGCAGTTTAAGCTAGTATACTCCTTTCATGCTTCCAGCACCATATAAAATAGTGTAATGTCATTCATTTTTACAGATTTTACATGTGATTGTAGTGCTGTTCAAGTACCACTCTGAACCTCGAACAGAAAAACCTCCAGGCTCAGTGTTGTTTTTCAGTGCATAACCCCACACAATTTGTTTTTGTTTGTTTTCAGAAAGATAATATTCCTAGATTAAAATTTTGACATGAGAAAAACCCAGTTCATTTCAGCACTTTTTAGGCTCATTAAACCTCCAATAGTTTCAGGTCGTATATAGCAGGACACGGTTCAAAACTACTATGAATTAACGCTACAAGATACTAAGGGATGTAGCATTTAATATTCCGCATTACAGATTAAAATGACCAGGTAGTATTAACATCACTGCCACTATACGATGGTCACTCCCACCTGTTTCAACACATTGCAAACCAGTAGCCAGTTAGAAGCTGTTAGAAAGTATTGGAAAAGAAATAAATTTGAAGAGAAACTGAATTAGCAATGGAAGTGAAGTTTTACTTATGCAACTGGTAAAATAGCTTTAATAGAAAAATCCCAGGAGGCAGAGGGATACTTTAGAACTGGGAAAGGGATGCAAAGGTTCTACTACTGGTTTGTAGTGTAGAAGTGGAATCCGAGTCAAAAGTTAAGGACCGGATCTGAGGAGATGAACTGCCTGCTGTGAAGAGAGGCAGCTATAGTGCGGTAGTGGAGTGAAATTGTAGGCAAAGCAAACCACAGGAATAAAAAAGTAAATCAGAATGCAAATGCTTGCAAGGGCATGGAGTGCACATTCCACTTTACTTGAGCCTGGCTTAATGTGAAAATTGCCAAAACCCTTGGAGCTTCCTATTCCCCCTTCCAAAACTAAAAGGAGTACAAGTAGCCAGAATACAGTAACAGCAAGGACCCAGAATGAAAAGGGTCCTTCTGCAAAGACGTACACGTTCACATTTATGATTACTTGGTCAACTGTTTTCAGAATTAAAACTGAAGTCTGTTCACTGCTTCAAACTATAAAACCGAACATTCTACCTATAATTTTCATCATTTATGATGTTCCTCCAGAAAGGTGTTGAAACTGGGCAGCGCCTATGCACCTTCTAACTGGCAAGGAATATGTATATCATTATACTACAGCTAATAAGTATATGCAGAAGTGTTTAGCTAGCGATTTTATTAAATCTAACAAGTATTAAGAGGTTTTGATACGCCATTTTAATGAGGTTTGTGATATTCAAACATTTCACATTGTATATTGCAGGTTACTGCACGTAAAGGTGTTTAAAATACCATTGGTTAAATCTACAGGGCCTTACATCAGAAACAGAAAGGTTTAAACTTTCCACATAACAGTGCTTTGCTAGAACAAGCTTTAAACCACCATTGTGATACATTATCAAACTGCTAAAAAATATTCAGTGCTAGTCAAATTCACAATTCCAACCTTACAATTCTGTGAAGTAACAAACTAATAGGCCCAATATCTGGTTTTGTCCAATGTGGAAGCAGATCCATCTCACAAAGCTGCACATGTAGATTCGATGTCTCAACTAGTTCTCCTTTATACTGCAGTACATGTTTTTGTATGCTCAGTACAATATCCTTTGTAGACTTCTGTGAATAATGCTAGACTTACCTGCTGTTTACCAGTCAGTCCATATCGACCAATGATTTTTCTCATCTCCTCTTTCTCTTTGATCTCTGGGTAGCATTTCATCATGTACTCCAGAGGAGACAGGTCAAGATCCAGCTGCTCTGTTAAATGCTATGAACACACAGAAAGCAGCACTCAATCTACATGCAAGTCCTGAAACTACTAAACACACCACAAATAAAAACAACTTACTCTTCAAGGAAAAAGTTACATCAAGGTTAAAAGTGACTTTAATTTAGTCAAAAACTATATACACAAGAAAATCCATTTAAAATTGCATAACCTGTGAATAAATGTCAAGTCCCATATAATAAGGTTCTTATCTAATCAGCATTTGTATTTATATCCAGCTGTGGGAAACATACCTGGTGATATCTTCCAATCTTAACATGAGAATGTTTCCTGATCATGCCATCAGTTGGAAGAAGCTGCAAAAAGAATCAAAAAGTTGTAACATTTCTTCATTTGCAATACAATTTGAACGCGTCTTAACTTCTTTTCCCCTACAAAAATCTTCACTTAACATACTGTATAGGATCCTTCCTATTGGCCTTCCTGGCCAATTTTCAGCATCTACAGTAATGTTCAGTGTTATCAACACCATCTAATAAGCAAAACAAAATTAGCCAAATTTAAAATTAATTAAAGAAACAAGGCTATATTCCTTGAAAAAACAAAGAATGTTTTATTTTTCTCTATGAAAAACAACTTTTCATAAATGGGAAAAGAGCTTGTTAACCACACAAAATACCTCAATTACCATATACAAAAACGCATTTTAAGAAACGTATTCTAAAACTTTTATATTTGTCGTTTTCTTACAGAAGTGCCTTAAAATACCTTAACCTACCTCTCCCGTTAGCAGCTTCAGCAGTGTAGACTTTCCAGCTCCATTAGGCCCTACCAGAGCAACCCGTGTGTCCAAGTCAATACCAAACTCAAGGTTCTTGTAGATATGTGGCTGCAACAATAAGTGTAGAAACAGCTTTAACAATAAATCAGTTTCAAAATTTAACATTTGGAAGAAACCATTCAAGTTCTGATGTGCCAGGCCAAAACGGTGATGCCAAGTAAGCAGCTGGTTAACTGGAGCTCAGCTTCAGGAACTACATATAAATGACAAAATAATTCAGTTATGCCTCTTTGGCAGAGGCAGCCAAAATTAAGGCTTTAATGATGCCTAAATGCAGGGGGTATTTCTCCTGCCTTGCACTGTGAAACCCCAAAAACTCTTCAGGCACCAATGCTTTGAAGACACCTAGAAAACCTTCAAACACTGACCTTCTGAGACCTGGATTGGACATCCCTGCTACAGGGATTCATTTATATACAAGGGACAAAGCTCAAGCATGTTACTGCAGGAAACAGACATAATCATTGTCTTTTTATTTAAAGGCTCCAGGCTCATTTTGCAAATATTGCCCTTTTAAGTAAGGCTGCGTAGAAAAAGGGAAAACTTACCCCATCATCCGAGTATTTAAAGCTAACGTTCTGAACCATAATAACTGGAGGAGGAATCTTCCCACAGGGAGGAAAATAAAATGACAGGGTCTACAAAATAAAAAAAACAATTACAAAATACATGGGACACCAAGCAGGAGAAAATGCAAAACCGTCTTCTCTTCCTGGGGGGTTTTAAAAAGGACTCAAGGGACACAGGTCAGCGGATCAGATAAAACGCTTCGGTCGATTTTTTTGTCACTGCACTGCTACACTGAGAACAAACTGCTGGGCAGCAGTGCTATAATTCGGCCTTTTGTTAACATCATGTCACTGCTGTGTCCTTGGTCATGCACTGCCTATAAGGTAACATAGGAGGAGGGGGTTCATCCTTTGAAACAATGGGATATTTACTTTTATGTAAATGAAGTTTAAAACAGTCACTTTCCAAAGATGTCTGGGTTGGGTATTATACCAAGTGTTAAGAAAAAAAACTCAACCTAAAATAACTGAAATCTCTCAATATAAACTCACAGGATTCCCCAGCTTTTCATTGTGTTGAAGTCTGTAGATACATTGCTGAAATACCTTGTCATTTACGACACGTTCCGTCAGTCCTGACGCCACCATCTTCTGCAGGGTCTTCTCTTTACTCTGGGCCTGTCTAGCCAGCTTGGCAGAGCCATGACCAAACCGTGCAATGTAGTTCTGCAAAGGGCACAGAAGACTCACTTAAGATCATGAAGATGTGCTGGCCAAAGCTGGACAATATGAAGCAAAAAAAAAGTTGTAGGCAAGACTGTTCAAAGACTACAACCCAGAAAAACGACCAAAGCCTTTAAATCTTGCAATAAAGACTGACCCAAAGACCAGACCCTTTTCCAAATCTCACATTTCAAATTCACTTAGTTCTAACCGATTATGCAGTGACAAATGCATAGATTTTAAGGTACTGCAATAAAATAGATGCAGCTGCAAAGAGAGTTTAAGCTTTACATGAGCATGTTTCATTTCTGCACTGGTCAAAACCTAAGGTGGGGACCTAATGACTCTGGTCATTTTAATATTAGTCAACTGTCAAACAAAATTACTCATTGTGCAACATGTACATGGTGTAAAGCTGTAAACATGGCTGGGGCTGCTCAAACTAAAGTGTTACCCTATTCTGACTGTGAACAGAGATCTCTGGTGCAAGTCCCAGGCAGTCTCATTAATCACACACTCCCAACAGCAGGTCACTGGGAAAGTGCCATCTTGTGGATATTTGTAGTAGTGTTTACCTTCATGTGTGCGATCTGGTCTTGCTCCCAGTTATAACGTTTCATCTGATTCTCTTCCAGTTCCAGCCTGGTCTTCACATACTGATCGTAGTTACCCTAAAATAAAAACAGATGGTTATTAATAGTCTAGTTACACAAACCTGCTTGGGGCATCAAAGAGTCTAGTACCAAATTAAGAATTAACCCGACATTTGTTTGATTCTTAAACAAAAGCATCAATTCCAAAAAACTAAACATTTTAGACGGAATATTCCGCTTATATATTAAAACAAATATAAAATGGGAATAAAGGACTAGGGTCAAATATTTAAATAAAATAAGGAAATATTTTGTCAGTTATATTGTTGACAGTCAAACAAGTTACAATGTACTATTTCTAGTTAAAACCAACTGTTAGGTCTTGCACACTTAAGCTTCAATAAAATAACATGTATACTTCATGAGGTCTTTTAGGAATTTCCATAGACAAACTAAAGGCCTACCGTGTAGTATTTGAGTTTTCTTTGATGCAGATGAATAATGTTTGTGCACACCCCATTAAGAAAGTCCTGTGAGTGGGAAATCAGCACTAGAATTCGTTTAAACCTGTAGGGAAACAAAGTTAACAATATGAAATTATAACTTTACTTCCATGTATTTTAAGTAGGTGTATATTCTGACGTGGAAAACATTAAAAAAGTATGATACCAACTGCAGAATTTTTAAATATTGAAGAAAGCAATTTCAAACTGAAAATTAAGATTGGGTTACAGAAGGGAGAATTCCACTCAGAGGTTTGATTACGTGTTAAATCTTAATGAATCCCCCCCCCCCCAAAAGATGTTGAATGTTCTCCACTTATAGCATTGTATTCCAAAGACCTTTAAGTACAGGATACGGGGGAGATCCCCAGTGATGTGCGGCACCCATCCGAATAACATGCAGAAGGAATTTATTATACATAGAACTCCTATGCAGTACCTTCACTACATGTCGGGGAGTGAACTAATACATAGCTGAATGGTTATGTAGCAGTTGACAGAACTATGGTTAAGAATAGAGTAGAAGTAAACCAGGACACTACTCTTAATACCCAACCTCACATACAAGAGACATCAGGATCCTGGTCTAGTGTCTCAACTGAGGGATAGCACCTTCAGTCGTGTCTCCCGTTACAGTAACGGGGCAGATTTAAAAAGTCTGGACCAGAGAAGAATAGTGCCATCTAGTGGTCCACATATATTCAAAGCAGCAGTCTGACTTTGCTTAATGGTCTCCCATCTTAATACTACTGACCAGTTTCAATCTTGCTCAGGCTACAGCATGGTAACAGTTGTTGTAACCTAAACCATCTCATTTTAGTACAACAGGGACAAACTCGGCCAAACAGAGTCCCCAAACTGTATTTAAAGACCTTGTAAGGAAAAAGTGCAGTACAACCCCCCTATTAAAAAATGAACATAGGCACTTACGATCTCAGCTCCTCCTCCAGCCACACACAAGCATCCAGGTCCAGATGGTTTGTGGGCTCATCCAGCAACAACATGAACGGTTTTATAAATAGAGCTCTGGGAAAGAAGAAGCAGCAGCTTAGTTTAAAATCTCACTGTTCTGAGGCCTGTCAGGATGCACGCCGAAAAGGTCCGGCAAAATGAAAGAATGAGGCAGTGGAGCCATGTGACGTTTAGAGCCGTCAGTACAGAAAAAAATTCACATTAAATCTACGCATCTGTACAGACTCTGCCAGTGGATCAGATAGAACGCTTCGGTACATTTTTGTCATTGTGCCGCTGCGCTGTGAACATACTGCTGGGCAGCAGCACTGTCATTCGGCCTTTTGTTAACATCATCCCACAGCAGATCTGTACGACATTCACATAGCTCTAGTATTCTACACAGCACTGCAGAAATTATCTGGGTGCAGATTTTTATATGAATAATATCCTTACATTTATATAATGCTTTTCTGAACACTCGAAATCCTCTACAGGTAATGGGGACTTCTCTCCTTCACCAATGTGGAGCCCCCACCTGGATGATGCGACAGCAGCTATTGCGCACCACTACTCTCACCACACATCAGCTATTGGTGTGGAGGAGAACAGAGTGATGAAGCCAATTCATAGATGGGGATTATAAAGGCCAATAGGAAATTTGGTCAGGACATCAGGACTCTACTCTTTTCAAAAAACACCCTGACCACAGAGAGTCAGGACTTCAGCTTTAGGTCTCATCCGAAGGATGGTGCCTTTTTTTTTTTTTACAGTATAGTGCCCCCATCACTACATTGGGGCATTAGAACCCACACAGACTACAGGGTGGGCACCCCCTGCTGGCACCACTAATGCCTCATCCAGCAGCAACCTTAGTTTTTCCCAGGAGGTTTCCCATCCAGGTACTGACCAGGCTCACACCTGCTGAGCTTCACTGGGCTGCCAGTTGTGAGATGCGGGGTGACATAGCTGCTGGCACATTTTTAGTGCTCATAAAAACTGCAATAATGAATGTTTTTGCAATTTATACACAAAAACCTGAGCAAAGCCCACCTTCCCTTACCTGGCCAGAGCGACGCGCATCCGCCACCCCCCGCTGAAGTCCTTCAGCTTCTTCCTCTGCATGGCGGGGGTAAAGCCCAGGCCGTGGAGGATACGGGAGGCCCTCACCTCTGCCTTGTCAGCGTCCAGCTCTTCTAACCTCTCGTACAGCTCCATCAGCTTCTCACACTCCGCTGGAGGAAGAAAGAACAGACCCGTGAGCTAATCCTGCACACCGAAGTGCTAACCAACACCCGCCCAGGAATTAAAACCGGGTCCGATCCGGCAAGCCACCATCAGCTGTCCGCTGGGGCACAGCCAAAAACGACTGACAGAAACGCAAAGGATCAAGTAAAGATTCATTCCATGCTAAAAAGAGAAGAAAAGAAACAATGTTTTGGCTGCGATACCTGAAGAAGGCTCCACAGCCCAAACTTTCTCTTTTCAGCATGGATGAAAATCATCAAATCAAATTACAGAAATATCTTGCAAGGCTTCCCAGGAGAGTCCTGATCCTGCAACTCCCATTGAACATCCATCGTATAGGGCTGACAAAATCGATCAGAATCTTGTGAACTCCAAAGGGGTAACCGATATCATAGATCTCCAGTTTTTTAAGCAAATATTACAAATTAATGTTTAAACCGAACACTTTCAAGGGTGAAGCTTAAGGTAAAAAAAAATTACCTTAAATTTAGTTCAGGAGCACAAAACATGTCAAAGTAACCTTAGTAGAATGGCTTCTGCTTGTGGGCAATAAGTTAAAAACTGTACACATCACTGCAGTTGTGAATACATTTTCAGGGCACTGTATAAAGATGTCCACATAGTACATATTTTAATCAAGCACTTATGAGTTTTACATTTCTATGTGCGAGATTCAAAATAAGCTGAGGTCCCTCTAATTAGATGGAAGAATGCTTCAGATAAGACAAGCATGAATTTCCTAAAATAACATATGGTAAAGGGTAAAAAAAAATACTGGGAGTAACACCATCCCATAGATCTGGGGCTTTAAAGCTCTCAATAAGCTTTCACAGGCTTTGGAAATACCAACTTGACTGATGGGACACTGATCGCTTGTACATCTTGTATAAACCATCACTGGCATGTTCTGCATAAACTTTGTTCTGAGACAATACAAGGGATTTTCCATTATGTGAAAACAAATCCCATAATTCAATCACAAGGTCCTTGACATGTCACTTATACAATCCTAGATTTTAATCCCAAAACCAAGGAAAAAAAACAAGGTATGAAACTTTTCAAAACTGCATTTTGCAAAACTAACCAATAACTATAACCGACCCTAGAAGGATACCCCTAAGGGAAAAGGTACACCTGAAACTACATTTGACTTTCAAGTACAGGACCCACAAAGGTATACAAAAGGTTTTTTTCCTTTACCTAAATAGAATGTTACAATTTAACCACATGAACATTGTCGTTTAGAGTCCAAGTCTAACCTGCCCAGCAAACCAATTAACACCTACTAACTGAAAGACAGTGGATTGGCAAACTAGACACTTAATCTTAAGAATTCCTGAAACATGAACTTCCAAGAGTGAGAATGACGCGTGATGGAGAAAGTGTCGTGTCTGGAACTCACCATCTTCGTGTGCTAGCCTCTCTGCTTCTTTCTCCAAAGCAATCCTCTCTTCATCTACCTCCATCACACACTGCAGTGCTGTCTTGTCACTGGGAGCCATCTCTCGAGTGAGATGGTAAATATCAATGTGCTCAGGGATCGGTACTTCACGATGGCCAATTGCAGACAGTAGCATAGACTTCCCTGCCAAAGGAAGATATTTTTCAACAAAACCCCCCTTCGCTTATTATAAATGATAAGTAGTATGTACAGTGCACTGCTACACAAAATCTGAAAGTGCAAGAGCTCATTCAAAGTTTACAACATTACAGCTGTACAGTGGACAAATCTATCTTTCATCATTATAATGGTAAACTCTCCTTTCTCACACATTTTACATAACTGTCTCACATTTATGCAAATTATCAACAACCAAGGAGAAACATACACTGAGAAATGCATAATGATGTATGGGCCTGAAGAAACAAGCAGACTGAGTAGACTGAGATAGGAGATCTCTTAGCCCATTAGACTTGTATAAATAACTGTATAAAAGGGTTTCTGCCCCAATGTCTCCCCACTTCCTAATGTTCTTAGGAAACAGACCCACTAAAAAGGTTACAAACAAGAGGCTGTTGGGCCCCTCTGATAGCTGGTAGTTTGATTCAATGATCACATCCAGCATCATTAAGTAGTTTTTTATGCAACTAAATGTCAACTATGTTTTTATAACAGTCTTGGTTGAAATTTTTCATTTTGGCATCTTTGGAGCCATAAATGAGGTCTAAGGAATACAGCCCTTTTTGTTTCCATGGAAAAAAATTTGAAAACCGTCAACCGCTATTTTCCAGAAAAGTCCAGATTATATATCAGAAGGAGAGATATAACCTGTCTTTTATATGGAGACTGTAGCCTACAGTAAAACACTGCTCGTAAATCCAAGTTAAACATACAAAGCTAGAGCAAATTATGTATACCTAAATTACAATTTGCTCAACTGCAACCAGAGATTTAAGCGAAATTATGGAGAATTATGAACGCTCTGAGCTCAGTTCTCCAGTTTTGAAAACCAAACAGCAGCACTGACTACCCATAACTCAAAAAATGCACGTTATAAACAGATCAGTACCGCATTGCCTCGGCATAAACTCGTCTAAAACCCACACATCCCAGAACCCAACCCCTCCCTCTACCTGTGCCGTTAAGCCCGATGAGGCCGTAACGCCTGCCGGAGTTCAACTCGAGGCTGGTGTCGCTCAGCAGCTCCTGCCCGTGGAAGGTCAGGGACAGGTTGATGATATGCACATCCGTGCTGTTGGGGTGGGAAGCCAGCACACCGGTCACGGCTCGAGCCGCAGTCTTCTTCAGCTCAAACTCGTCAATTTCCTTGGTCAGCTGTGCCACTTCTATAGCAAAGGGGGAAAAAAACCCACTGTGAGACATTTAATGCATGAACATATTCAGTACTTTGTATTTCATGTTCTTATTTGGACTGCGATAATTTCTTAAGTGTGAGAAGTTTCATTTGGTCTCCTACCCAGGGGAAAGTGCGTTGTGGATGGTCGAGGGGAGAACACAAGCTTGCGCTATGTCAGTTATTCTTCTTCTAGTCTTTTCTTTGGTTCCCAATAAAGTTTGATAATAAGCCAGTGAAAGCTCAGTTTTGCTTCATATGAATGCCTCAAGTATTAAACCAAAACCCAGGATTTTACAACATCTCTTCACTTCATGTTTTATTCACCAGTAAAAATGATTAGATAACCAGGATCAATAGAAGCCTTAAAGCCATGTGTAAGATTTCAGTCATACAAAAAAAAGATAATGTAGTTTGGCAGTGAATGAGTTATTACAATAAACAAGGGAAAAAAACAGAATCAGTAAGACCAAATCCTCCATTGTAGGCCTTATACTAAAATAGCATTTCCACATGACTGTGGACTTTGCCTCTGGTGCACACTGCACTGCTGTGACTATTTCCTAAAACAGTCATGGCTCTATGACCAAAACTGTAAGAGCCTGTGTAAATAACACTGCATGTACAGGAACTGGAAGCTGTGAATGGGCACCAGGGCTCAGAGCACTGAGCAGGTTACAGCAGGGACATCACCTCGCATCCTCAATTTACACAGTGCAGAACTCTGCCGTGCCAGAGGAGCTGGTCTTCATGCATGGCGGAGTTATCTGCCATGTTGGGAGTGGCGCTGGGAGTCCCCGCAGCCTGCGAGTGTCCGGGTTCGAAACCCCCGCAGGCGCGAGGAGAGAGCTGCACACATCACAGGCGCACCATCACCCACTGCTTCTCACCATTGTCTTCCACCCCGTTCTCCTGGCTCTCTGGGCTCTCCAGCCTCTCCTCGCTCTCCTCCCCGTTTGCCTCGTTCACCTTCTTGGAACGCTGCCGAGCCTTGGCTGCCTCCTTCTTCTTGGCTGCCTTCTTCTTGGCCAGATCGGACGGCATGCTTGCAGGCCTCGGGGACAATCCACTGGGAAGAAAGCAGCCTACGGTGGGGGAGGACAGAACGAGAACCTAAGTTTGTTGGTGGGATTTGGTGTGTGCATCGGGAGCAGTCCCTGGTCAGTACACGGAATACTACAGGGGACGGGGGTAAATACCTGTTCTCCCGCACTCAACATCATATTCACCCATCAAAGCAGAATTTAACCCAAGAGTAATATATCCATCATCTTGCACTTCTGACAGTAGGTAATTGAGCCAAGGATCTCATACAGACATTTCTTAAAGGAACCCATAGTGTCAACTTCAACTATTTGAATACATAGTTTGTTCCGTACCCCCACAAGCCTTTGGGTAAAGATGCGCCTCATTTTCTCAGTTTTAAATCCACTTCCATAGTTTCCATTTGTGCTGCACTGTTTGTTTTAAAGAAAAAAACCAGGTTGACTATCTGTGCCTTAGAAGATTTTAAATACTTGACTGATCATGAGGTCATGAGTCATGGGGGAACTTGATACAATAAATAGATGTATGATATAAATGAATACTTTAAAATAAGCCACACGGGACCGACAACACTTGCTTTTTCATTGCAAGGCCATTTTTGATAATAAAAAGGAATCCTCAAGTTTCAAGTGATCTTGTTATTTCTCTCAACTGATCCTAGAACAACATTAAGGGACAATGCGAAATCTTGTCATATCCAAGACTAGACATTAGATTTACATGTACAACATAAAATACAGTTAGGGAACTGTGTGTAGCACTATTACTTCAAAGCTCCAGGGTGCTATTATCAACTGGAGTGCCTAACCGTGTGGAGCCTGCATGTTGCACTTACATATGGAGCTGCGTATTTTGTCTTGTTTCCTTGGAGACTAATTAGGTATGACTGCCTATTCTATATTGTGTTTATGCTAGCAAAGTTTGTTCCTAATACATCTATGGAACGACAGGGAAACTGAACCAAAGTGAGCTTCATGGGCCAAAACTCCTACCTATTGGGGAAAACCTGAGGTGCCAATAAAAATACTTCAACATGTTATACATGCAGAAAACTGAACAGACTGTTCGCAAAAGAGACGACACTGAACAGAAGCCAGAAAGGCTTGGGGCTCATGTGTGGATACGCTGTACCACTTCACCAGGATGTTTGAACTGATATGCAACATGAGAACTGTACTTGGGAAGCTTGATGTGTACCAGTCTGCATCTTAGACACACCTAACACAATTATACGTATTTGCTCGTATCCAAGGCTCCGTGTTCACAAGTGAGCACAGGCCTCGCCGTCAGAGAGCCTGTGAAAAAACCTGATGATGACGACATCAGACAAAGGCACAAACACGTGCTCGCCACCCCCCCTACCCATTTCTCAAAGACTTGGACGCGAGATATTCCACTGACTCAAATACATCAACGTCGAAAAGAAAAAGAGAGGAACTCAACATCCCCAACGGTACAAAGTCAATTAAACTGGCTATACTAACGAGCCGCCAGGTAGTCTCTCGTCTGCCCTGGCATCACACAGGAAGGCCGGTCCCCGCACTCCTGCCGGGGTCCCTCTTGTCTGAGCCGCCGGGAGATAACCCCTACCCCGTGTTACTCCTCTCTCTCCAGTACTGCAACCACACACAACCGGCATCTGATCGTTTATTTGAAAAAACAAAGATAATGGAAAGGGCAAGAGAAAAAGGCCCGAGGGAAACACGAGCCGAGACGAGATCCGTGCCGCCTGCAAAACCGGAGAGCGGCTCCCCCTTGCACTTTTCCCCCCCAAGGCGCCGTAAAAAAAAAAATCACCGTTTCTGCTCCCTGGGCCTCAAGCTGGCGTAGCGTTTATCTGTCGGTAGAGATGTCTTTTTAAATTCTCGTTTAAAACCCGCCGTTGTCATAATACAAATCTGCGACTAAAGAGAGTCGTGGCAAAGCATGAATCCCCGCTTTAAACCCAGCACGCAAAAAGCCGGTTATCCGGAAAACTAGGCCCAAGAGTAAGATGCCCTCGTTACTAAACCCTGGATCATATCTCAAGCCACGAACCTACCTCGCCGTGACGAACAACGCGCCAAGGTGCCAGATGTAAAGACACCGATCTGTTTTCTATCCACATGATCGGGATTAGCCGTTATCACCGAACTCGCGTTTTTTATCCACCGGAACCCGGTTTATCCGTGATCGCCAAACTCGTGTCCAAGCGCCGCATCGTGCTCAAGCAGAGCGACGCCGATTAGTCATCCGCGCAGGATAAGTACCGAAACCATCAACTTCCACCGACCGAACTCCGCTCTCCACTCACAACCGAGCCAACATCTGCCCATCGGGCCTTAAACCTTATTCTTACCTGCCCCCCCCCAAAACCCCTCTTTTTAAAAGCAACGCATTTCATTCCTTACCTTCTCTCCGATCACCAGCGGTGCTGCGCGCCCCCACAACACCGGCTCACTGCCGAATCAGGCACTGGACCTTATTTGGACAAGGGCGGTTAGGAGCCAAGCGCCGCCCTGATCAGGGAACGCTGGGAGTTGTAGTTTTACTCGAAGGCAAACTAGCGTGATAAAGTGGATACATTCACTACAATTCCCATAAACCACATCGGTGGTACTGTTAGTTTTGAGTGTTGCGCAAATTGAGCTAACTAGGTTCTCTAGGGGAGCGTGCTTTGAGTGGTTAGCATTCATGCGTTGTGTGTCGCAGTTAAATATGTCCTCAGTAGAGGTAATTATTGTTCTTTTATGATTACGCTGATGTAATCATGCTGACACAAATGGTAATTTCACAATCAAATTATTTGTTAACTCTTAATTATGCTCACTTTGAGATTACACTGACTAAACATATCCCATTTGCAGGAACAGGAAAGGAATCGGTAGCGTACTGTGTGTAATACTGATTTTTTACAAATGCGGTAGTGTTTAAATTTCTCTCCCTGCAGTGCAGACTGGTCCAAGAATAACTGCTTCTTGTATGGAAACCTAAGAGCTCAGCTTCAGAAGTCTTCTGTGATTGTACCCTGAAGCAATGTTTATTTAGAAGACCAGACGGAACCTGTACTGCTCTTGCATAGTCCCAAGGAAAAGTGAAATAGCAGAGAAAAGGGATATAGAGACGTTGTGAGTATAATATTTGTTCATTTAAATATCTTCAAATAGAAAGCCACATCAAGAACATCAGTTACTTTAAATTCCACTAGTTCTTGTAAGGTAATATTCCTTTTTAAAATAACTATACACTAAAGTTAATAATTTCAGATAAATACCAAGAGTGCTGTTCTTGTATTATATAAGCATATTGTACAAAACAAAGAAATTATAAAAGATTCTTTAGTTTTTTTCTTCAGAATTTCCTTCCTTTCTGTTAACAAAACTGTTTAAGATGCATAGAGTTGATACATTAGATGATTAGTTGATAAATAGCAACATAGTTTAAGATTTGATGAACAATTCTGATAATAATTTTATGTGGTTAATTGGTCAAACTTTTGTTGTTTTTTTGGTTCTGCCAGGTAGTTCCTCGAGTTGAACAAATTAAACCTTCCAGAAAAGACACCTGACCAAGCCGAGAGCAGTACAAACTTCTGAAGACACGTGAAAAAAACACCAACTTTCCAACGAACCTTAAAACCATTACCTATAGCAGCGGTATTTTTTTTCTGATTGAAATGTACAAAGTATATTTGAAGATATGCTAAGATTTAAACTAATTTAATCTTTTTAGATTTTTTGAGGACCAGACAGCAAAGATGTTGAATGTCACCTAAGAAACCTAACAACTCTGGGGACTGGACTTTACTTTAGCTCCAGTTATTTATTGACAGAGATTTAGGATACGGTGAAGGAGTACCCAGCATAATTGAATCCACAAATGTGTGCTTGAGTTTGACTAGGGGAGAGGACAGATATACAGATAGATTGCCCATAATGTTTTTATCATAGTGTTGCGTCAGTGACATGGCATATGTTTCCTTGCATATATAACATACTTCACTTTAGTGATAATCATAGGTGAAGGCAGGCCAGTGACCAAAATTAATTTATTAAGCAGAAGTTTTTGTGTCTTCACAAACCATGAAGTGCAGTGAAAGTCGATCATGCACACTACAGTCGATGTGTTACATCAGAGCCATGGCCAGATGATAGCACCACAATGCCTGGAAGAGATCAAAGCCATCTTTGAACAGTAATATTTTAATTTCTTTAGGTTTAGGGGTCACAGTCCCCTCAGTGAGCTAACATCCATGACTGCCCTATGCCCCAGGGACTGGGACTCCCTACATTACCATAGACGGAACTGTTTTGCCCAAAAACCCACACTGTTGATCTGCTGCTCTTGGAAATTCGCTGGAGAATTGGAATGTTACTGTCACAATTCAGATCATGGAGTGATCGGAGGTAGAACCCTATGTGTGGCGGGAGTACCAAACCTAGGCAGAAACAGGCTTGAATCAGATATCAAGGCTTGAATCAGACATAAGGGTTTATTCGTGCAGACACAGTGTACAGGTGACAGTCTGTGAATAATGATTCAAAGGAATACTCAGTCCATACCAGATCCACAAGCACAACCAGGATAGAGTCCAAAATCTAAGGAACCAGGAGATCCATCCTTCACATCAGGGGGCTGGGGACTCCTAGGAGTAGGCCTTGCCCCCCCCCCAGGCATGCATCTGACAATGCTGAGCCCAAAGCATAGGGAGCACTAGGCTTAATAGACAGGTAACCAAAACAATGTGAGAATCATGCACACCCAGATAGGCTAAAGGTGTCAGCTTGAATTCCAGCTAATTAGGTACTTTAGGATGTGGAGAGGGCAGCTGAGCGCCCTCTAGGGGCGGGATGCCAATCGTGACATTTGCGCTATGGTTATGTAATAAGTGTATGCTCTTTCAAAACTCTGGATTTTAATTACCTGCATTAGGAGAATTATAATGCACGTTTGTGTTATATACAGCCAGGGTTAACAACAGGGTCAACAGTTCTATATGCTATCCAGGAAGACTGCAGAGACAAAGGAAAACCTCTCAAGCACATTCTCACAACTCATTCATACCCTGCTCTGACACCAACTTTGGCGGAGATGTTGGTGCGTATTGAATAGGGGTATTTTCCCCTGACCTACAGCAAAACGTTTGAAAAGAAATCTACAAATAACGAACATGAAAACGTAAATATCTGTTTACTTACATATTTTCAGTATGCTTCAAGAACTCCAGTTAGAAACTATGTTAATGAAATTAACAAGGTTTCACCACTTTAATGCCTTTATTCCTTTATTACAAATGCTAACAACGAAGTTCTGTGTGATTTAAACAGTTTCAGAATCGAAAGACTTTTAAAGAAAGGTTTGGCAGATGTACTACTCATAGTGGAACCGATTTCTCTGTGCAGCTTGTTTCCTCCGGGTCTTTAACTGCACGTTTTTTTCTGTATTAAGAGGCCGTGCAAGTGTCTGATTTGTAGATTTGGTTTCAGGGAGGAAGTGCAAAAAAGGGATTTATTGTCATATGTAAAATACACTGTTGGAGAAAGTATGTGAGGGAGAGAGACATACCCGGCCAGCGTACGAGGCTGTCAGTCTTGTGAGGTGGCTTCAACAGAGCTCAGCTCTGCAGGGGATTTCTATAGACAATCGAGGGGAGCAGCGTAAAGGTGGAAAAAATGTCTCATCCACCAAATACTGGATTTAGTTGAAAACCATCGTTCCCAAGGCAGGAAGATGAGAAACTGCTCGTCGCTGGGATTATTAATTAAACAATAACACAAAATTAAGGGATATCGGAAAAGCTGGTTTAAGTATCATTTTCTACGGGGATTTTGAACGCTTTGCACGCCATTTTTAGGAGTTTAATGCCATTTAATATTTGTCGTCACTGAAGATTTTTTTCCATTTCGCTACTGTGTCAATTTCCCGCATTTCGTTTGTCAGTTGCTGACTATTTGACTTCGTTAAGTAATATAATGCAAATAAGTTGGACTTGAACAGTATAACTCTTGCTTATCGTCCTGAAAAAGATTAGTTTTATATACGGCGTATGTATCGTTTATTGGCAAATGTACAATCATTTTGTTCTCGGTGATAATGATTGTATGTATGGATAGACGCTTTACTGCAGACACGTTAAACTCGTTGTGTTCTGCGAAATATCCATTTGTGTTAGAGTGGACAGGTTATAACCGCAAAATAAAAATGATCGGTGGTGCTCAACGGTAATTGGATACATTCTGGACTAGTCATTTTATTATAACGGCGGATGTTGGGAACTTGTGTGCATCACATACTGATAACGATAGTCGACGTTTCTTGAAAACAAATGACACTGTTTATTTCCGTAGTTTATATTGACATTGTAACATGTCACAAAACGATGCTGTAGTCCTCGCTATTTTATGTATTTAGTTAACCCTACAGTGTTGTTGAGTCATAAAATCGTTAGTGCGCTTATGAAAATTAGTTTTTTTTTCAATTCGGAAGGCAAATTGCTATTTGCATTCGCGTGTTAATAATACATGATCGAAGATTTTGCTAGAAAGTAAGAAAATAAAACTAAGATGAAACTTTTTCAATCTTAGATCCAAACATCTGCGTTCAGTTCTTCTTGGCAGTTTCCTGCAGTTTCTTCTTGGCAGTAAGAATGTGCCCAAGGCAACGGTTTCTTTTACTTAGATGTCGAAACATCATACAGTGTAAGCAAAAGACTTAATAAACTTGATTTGTTTTATAATTGAAGTCAAATAACTTGTTTTTCCTCGACATTATTCCAGAACAAATTCTGGATCTGAGAACGACTGTGCGCTGGCTTCAAGTTAAGACTCTGAAACTGACGGTTGTCTTTAATAAAAACCAGCAAAATAAACGAGTTTTGATGGAACAAGAAACAAAAACAACAGCTACAAAACAATAAGATATGTTCTGACTGAAGCTGAACAAACCGTTGTTACTTGAAATGAGTTTTTTAATATTTAAAAATTGCGTCAACCTCTGCCATTTTTCATTTTTTTCCCTATTTTAAATGACTTTTCTAATGAGCACCCTTATTTGAAAACATCAAAAGGGCTTTTTTTATTACTTTTTTTTTGTTTGCTCTCAATCTCGGAGCCTTCTCTGCGTGTGCCATGCGTCTGTCCTCCTTACTTGCCTTATTCAGGCCTGCGCTACCTTTGATCCTGGGGCTTTCCCTGGGCTGCAGCCTGAGCCTGCTCATGGTGTCCTGGAGCCAGGGCGATGCAGACGAGCCTTGTGGAGAAGAAATGAGAATCGGTGGGCTGTTTCCTGGTAGCCAGAGAGGGAACCCCAAAGGCAGCAACGGGGCCGAAGCTGGAAATGAAGACTTCCAGCCACGCATTGTGCCGTACCACAAAGACCCCAACAAACCTCATAAGAAAGTCCTCAGGTGAGGTGGTGGCATTTCACAATTTCTATTTTATTTTTTCATGTGTGACAGGTGTCTTGTCAGGGGTCTACTCTGCCTTGTGCCCATTGCTTGCTGGGATAGGCTCTGGCTCACCCTCAGCTCTTAATTGAAAGAAGCGGTTAATAATGAATGGATGAATTATTCACATGTTCATTTAAACCTGCAGCATGTACAGTAGATTCCAGTACTCCCTGATAGATACTCCTTTGGAGTTCAACACACATTTCTGCTCATACTGACTCCCAGTGCTCAGCAACAATAGCTCAGTAAAGTTTTAAAAATCCTTTGTATTCACAGTAATGGGTTTCAAGATAGGTTTGTAGAAAATCCAAAAATTATAATCAATTGAATGATGCCTGCTTACCTTTTTAATTGTGAAATGGCTTTGGTAGAGAACTCGTGTTCAAGCACGTTAGGATTCCTATTCTAGCTGGGAGTGTGCAGCAGTACTAATGACAGTGCGTAACAAGAAGCAGGTTGCATGGTCCAGTGGTTGAAAAATGGTATTATTACTTGCAGCTCCCTAGAATAAACTCCAGCATTGCTGCTGACTATCTGTGTGCATAATACTGATGAGGTTACTTAAAGGGTTAATCTAGTAAAAAACAAGCTAAGAATGTATGATGTAATTGTATGATAATTCTAAGCTCCCAAACATCTCCATCATTCTACACATTACCTGTGTCAGTCCTCTTAGCTACTTGAGTTACCGAAGATGCCTTCTTGCAGTCTTGCACAAGACATTCTAAACAACACACCCATTGCTTTGTCTTTGAACACATTATACTGTTAGGCTGTGACCATCATACAGGCTCATAGATCAGTAGGTGTAAGTATTCTGCATTCATAAACATAATTTCAAGTTCTCAATGCTTGATTGCTAAATCCTATGTATCTATGCTATGGCTTAAATGTATACCAGGAGACTTTAGGGTTGCCCTTGGAGAATTGCTATCCAGCAGGCTTTAACGGGTGGCCATAAACCCCTTTTAAATAGGCTATTTTACATAATTTACAGACACAAATGCAACAATAATCAATCATTTATTTTGCAGAGCAGGAAAACGACACCAACACACACAATTAAATAAAATCCTCTTTGAGCTAAACAACTTCAACTTTTATCTCTAATAGTCACCAGGCAATTAAGATGCTTCACACAAAGTCCCTCGCTGATACATTACTCAAGCATTCTTCTCCAAAACTAAGTCTCTTTCTGAGACTCCTCTCAAAATACCCATCAAACAGACTTGGTTCCACACAGCTCCTGTTGTTCTCTCTTTTGGAAGCTTCAACTTCCTGGTTTCACATGACCAGTTGCTTTCTCCCAGTTGGGCAGGTGACAGAAAGTAGGAGGACATTCCCCACAGCTTTCTGGGGAATGTAGTTCAGGTCAGAGCTGTCATCTTGCCCAAACTTGCTGTCACTCACCCAATTAAATCATCAATTTCTAATAACCTGAAACAGTTTAACTCTGATAAGCTTAACAGGTGATTTATATAAAGTAAGTGGATTTGATATAATTTGGAATCGCAAATGTTGAGGGTCCCAAAATACAACAGAATGTTATCTGACTAAGGTAATGCTGGAAATGTTCCATGTATGAGCTTTGTTACTGATCCGTTTTCATAATGTTCATTAACAGAGATCTAGCATAGCACAGATGTAAAGAAACAAAAAGTGTTGTTTTGACCCTAATTTTGAGTGTATTTTTAATGTTACTAAAGTGTCTCTGTAGTACCGCTTGTGTCTCGTCTTGTCTTTCCCAAATGGATACAGACAAGCTAAATCATGCTTTTGGACTTTCTTGAATAGACTGCTGTATTATATATTTTTTCAAAGCGCCCATAAATAAACCTTTAACAAATTGCAGTATGTTTAGAATTCGGTAGCACAAATTTCAGCAAAAACAAAATCTAAAATCTGTGAGTGTCTCTGCATTGGCTCCCAGTGTTTCTAAAATGTACAGATTTACTAACAAATACATCTTCTCTCATCACACACTCTTTCAAATAATCTTTTATGTCTGTAGACCTGGAATGTTCTTATTCTGGAGGATTGGTGTGCCTACAGGTTATCAAGGTCTCTTTATATTAATTGGAATCTAGACCTGTGAGAAACTGTGTTAGTTCTGTCCAGCTGGTTTAGCATTAAGAGTACAGTGGTAATGAAAACCTAAAACTATACTCTTTTTCCCTCAGGCTGGTGAGCAATATTCTAATCTTCTCTTAAATGCAGAGTTATATTATACCTTGGCCTTAATACTTTGAAGTGTTGTTAATGTGTGCTAATAAGAGCTGTATTATATTGCAGTTCAAAAGAAAGCTCAGTTTATTGTTAATGGCCCCTCCCCCCCTCTTCATTCCCATTTCCAACTGCTGCCCTTGGGGAGGCATTTTAAAAACCTTGTGGCTAGGAAAAATGTGTACAAGAAATCCTCTGTTCCCTGTGTAAGTGGTATATTAAAGGCTGCTAAGTGACTGTTTCCTGTATGGAGCTTTCGGATTGTGTGTAATGGTAGTGTACTATGGGCAGAGCGAGATGTGTGTATACAGTATGTATTGCTGCATGTCTAAGACTATTGTTTGTTTTTAATGTGTGTTTCATTTATGTTGTGTTATTGGTCTTTTTGTAGTTTTGCATAGTGATGCCAAAGACAAATTTCCACCCTTTTGGACAAACAATAAAGTTATATCTTATCTTATATTTATTCCACCTAAAATCCAAATGTCTAAAATCCTTCTTATTGGACAGACAATTGCACATTGTAACACGATTGTAGAAGCCAATATGAAGTTGATGCAGCACAAAAATAAAGGTCACTGGTTACATACTTTGCAATACAGTTGTGCAATGGTGTAACAAAGCATTAATGCTGTCTTGTAAGTTGTAGGAAGTTCATTATAGTGAAGTCCCACTTTATATAATTTTGCAGGTCCATCAGTTTAAGTACAGAACCAAACTGTACTACAGTTTGTGTCATGATGCGTATTGGTTATCAGGTTGATGAGTTGCTGCCTGTTTATGTAATCCATTATTACCCAGCTCTGTCTATGTAATTAATTATTTAGGTTTGTTGCATTCTGATACGGGTGTATAAATATTTTAATATTCCTTCTAAAACTTCCTCAAGTAATAGAAGCAAAAAAATGTATCTTGCTTTATGTACAAATATTACTTTGTAATATTACAAATAAATACTTTGTAATATTTGTAATAATTACTTTGTGCCAGGACCCCAAGAAATCTCTATGAGATTTTCTGTTTTCCAGATTATCTGTATTAGGTTCAAGGACGTCTTTTCCAATTTGAACTAATTTTAAAAAGTCGTCCTTGAATCTTCTTGTAGCAGAGAAACTTGGGTGATGGACTAATCCAGGACCTTACAACCTACTGTAGATAAAGTTCAAGAAGCTGATTGGTTTTGGGTAGGATTTGTAAAAAAAACAGCTTATTTTCTTAATGGTCAATAAAGCCAAACTTTGCACACATAACCTTGTCATGGTTGTCTATCAGGGATGTTTGAGGCAAGGAGTTACATAAAAAATGGCTTCTAGGAGCCACTCAGAGTTAAGCAATGGGTAGTTTGCCTGTATTACACTATTTATCTTCCACAGACTGTTGAACACACAGATCTTCACAGAGTTGTAAATGTCATCAGCCTGCTATGGTCACTCATCACTGCTGTTTGCAGCTCTGCATATAGTATGTCTACTTCTCATTAAAATCATTTGCACTGTAGGCCTTCACCACTTTTTTTCAGGTTTTCACAAGTGAACTGTTAAATATGTCGTGCTTTAGTTCCGTTTTATCTTAATAAGGAATCTTTGTGGTTCTTGCATGTAGATAACCAAGAATTAGTAAGACATAGTCCTGCTGCATATTTTCACAAGTAAAACAACCACATTACTTTCAAGGTCCAGTGTTGTAATAACCGTTGACTTCAAAATGACACACAATTTGTCAGAAGAAGTCCTCCTGCCTTTCATGTTTCACATCCTCTTTTGCTCAAGCCTTAGGAATTGCTCGTAATCCTGGAGTATAGCATTAAATTGTAACAGTTGACTCTGCCACATCTGCTAGAAACAAATAACACAAGAGCTGAGCTCCAGTATAGCACTAAAGGAGACACTTGTATACTTGTCCAGAATGAAACTTGGCTTTCCCAGTTCTCTGAAGGGTTAGCATCTTTGTTGAATCGTGAGAATGCCGATGTTTGTGTTACCTTTTAATTTGGTTCCAAAAAAGGCCAAGTACTAAAGTTATTTTTACTTCCATAAAAATAAAAAATTGAAATCCATAAAAGATTTTAATTTCTATAAAAATAACAAAAATGTCTTCTTCTTCCTGTATGAATATTAGGATATAGATCTTGCTTGTTCTGTTTTACAGATTTCATTATAAAGCAAAATGATTGCTACCACATTATAAATTAAAACCCATTAGCAACTGGCTCCTGTGACAGAGATTACTATATTGTTCTTCTTGCTAAATGTGCAAATTAATCTTGTGCCTTCATTTTTCTGAGTAGGAGACAGCACAGTACTCTTGTTCAAGATACAAGTACTGTTCGGGGTATTAATTCTTTCTTCGTTTCTGTCAAAATTGGTTTTTACTATCTGATGATGGGGACTAAGGTTCATTGCATGTCAAGAGGCAAGTCAAAACTTCACATTTCAAATTGTCTAAACACATAAAACATCTTTAAATAAAAAATGTAGCACAACGCACTAGGGTGTCTTGTCCTTCCTTACAGAATACTGCAGTTGCTGCAGTATTTGCATAAAGCACTGTTCTTCCAGTCTATCTACAATATATCCAGTCTATCTAAAATATGTTTTTACTGTTCTTTCAGTTACATGTAAGAGAAATAACTATAAAAAATCTTCATTTTCACAGAGGTCCTTCAGATTCACAACCTGAATAATGAGCCCTTAACTGTGGGTTTTTTATCCAGAAAATGTGGCAGTTATTTTAATGATTCATAGATAGAGGCCAATTGTAAGGCAATTGTGTCTTTGTTAGGGCAATTGTTTTTCACCAGTGTAAACTTAGAGCTTCCGCAACACAGGGATTGATTACTTATGCAAACCGCATATTTCATTTTTTATTTTTTAAAGAAGATTTTCTAACATAAAACAATGTCACATTAAAACAATTAATTTTGAGTTTCAGTGCTTTGAAATATAAAAATCACAGAGAACAAAATTTCAGTGTACCTTAGGATTTTTAATTAAGTAAAATGAGAGAATTGGTCAAGGGTCTGAATACTTTTGCAAGGCACTGTATCTGTCATCAACATAATTTACCTTGTGTACCAAAAACATCTTGCTCATTAATCAAATTAATATTGAGGTGAACTATGAAACTTGAATAGTTTCAGAGTGGAATTATAGGGCCTGATGACAAATGTAGCAGTAAGCTTTGCTATTTTTATATCATGCACCTGCCTATTGCAGTGAAAGAGTGACTTATGGTAGTTTGGAAACACTGAAAACACTGAACAGTGATGCAGAAGCAACATTAACATTCAAGGGTCCGTACCAAGCATTCCATTGAGGGGCTATGTTGTGTTAGTTGGGTTGTAAATTAAGTATTCTTCAGGAACAACAGCTGGCTTTATTTACAGTGTTCACTCACTGGACCTATTCACTTGTGCGGTTCTGCAAAGCTCAAAATCTGATTTTTGTATGTAGACTTTTGATGTATGTAGAAGTACATGCTGAAGCTAGTTGCCTGTTTTTTTAATAAAAATAATTCGGAATGTTTTGGGGTTTGATCCCTAAATTTGAAGTAATATTTCATTGATACTGTATGTTTTTCTTCCCATTGGCTTTTCTCACCTATGGCTACGTTCTTCATTGATTTGTAACATTTGGAATCCACATTAATTCTGGAGGAACTCCTAGGGGAAGTTTCCAGTTAGGGATTTATTATATCAGGGAGCAGTAGAGCTGTGTGTATTTTTCCACGTGTTCAGTGAATTCTTTTGGATCTTCAGTCAGCATACAGACTCTATATGCATGTCTTGCCATTTTGGTCTGTTTTATACTTAATCTTCTCTTTGTACTAATACTTTAAGACAGAATTTCCATGTAGTGTGCAGTATAAAATGCATTTAGAATGACTGCTTTTTAAACACAGACCAGAACTTAGATGCTGCCTCACAATATTGACACTAAAATAGAAATGCAGACGGCTGCAGCTACTGTCTGCTTGTGAGTGATTCTTTCAGAGATAGCCAGCTCGAGCATTATTGATCCTTTAGCCTCAGCCATACGCTTTTCATTTGGAGTTTTCAGTTGCATAACTGAACTGATTATTTGCTCAGATAATCAAGATTTTTTGTATTCTATATTTTTTAATTCCTTAGTCTTTTTAGTCTTTCGCTATTTGTGATGGCAGTATCCGTCCATTTTCTAATCGCTTCTTCAAATTTAGGGTCACAGGGGAGAGCCAGAGCCGGTCCCGGCAAGCAGCAGGCACAAGACAGGGTACGTTCTGGACGGGACACCAGTCCAGGACTGACACACAGACACAGACACGCACAAACTCATCCCCAAAGCCAGAATTCCCTTAAGCAAATACAAAGTTTTTGGACTGTGGGAGGAAATTGGAGCACCCAACTTGTTTAGTTTTGTTAAGTGCTGATGCTTTTACTTAAATTGGGAATTTGAAGGAATGTTTTCTGCATATACTGTAGTTAAACAATACACATCTTATATATACACATTTTCAAAAATAAACATTTTCAGTTCGTCGAATACTGATGGATTCTACGGAGTTGTAGTACAGACGCTGAATGAAATTACTGAGTTCAGATAAGGATATACCTCATGCTCTAAGATGTTTTATTTATTGGGAATCCTGTTCAAACTTCCTGCAGGCCCTATTTGCCAGCTACTGCATAAAAAATAATCTTACGTATTATGTATACATCTTTAAAGATGTTTAAAAAAATCAACTCAAGTCAAAGAAGTAAAGTGTCCTGTTAGATAAGTATTTTCAATACACTGCACGAGAAAGTGTACATTGTACACTTTTTAAACTGTTTACTGTCAAAACATATATCAGGACAATTTTGTGAAAATTAATTTTGTCTCATTAATGCATCCATTGTATGGTAGTGGGCATGGTAGATGAGGAAGAGTTTAACATCTCTTGTGGGCTATTGTGGTACAGAGCTTACATTTTACTTTATAAACCCACTTGTTTTTGGGTTAAATGACAGTTTTTTTAATGGAAATGGAGAAGTCAAAGTCTAGATTGTGTCGCTATATGAGAAACATATGACATGTCATTTATAGAATATTTATTTGAAGAAAGGGTTTTTCCCTCTGGTTTAAACCATTCTGGAAAATCTCATTGTACATTTAGTTGTATGACAAGCTATGTTGAAACTGGATATGGCAGAGAAACCTGGTCAGTACATTGAGCAAGGAAAAGGTTTTTGAAGTCTCCAAATGTTTTGAAGGGAAAGAAATACTAAATCTCACTCAGTAAATTTGAACAAAAAGCAACTAAACTTTTAATGTGTATGCTCATGAATGCAATGGTTAACTTGTGACCCAGCTGTAGTTTAGAAGCTCAAAGTATGGTTTGTAGAAACCTAAGACTGAAATTAAATTCAGTGAGATCATTTTGATAGTTACCTCAGCTCACAAACATAACAAAGAAACATTTGTAGATTTTCATTATAGCAGTAAGCCCACACACATATTCTCTTCTAAAGCTTGGTTCTGCATTTTTTCTGTTGTTTTTTTCTAAAGGGAGTATTTGAAACATGATCATTTTGACAAAGCTCTACTGTGTGATTACGGGGACTGATGTGCATTCAAAGCAATAGGATGACAAATTTCCAGTTTGGTTTTTATTTGTATCATAAAAATAGAAGCTTTTTTTTCTGCTGGGAGGAAATGACAGAATGTGGTTGTGTTAATCCTGTTAGCGTCAGAAAAAAAAGTGAATGGAGGTCATTATGGCCCTATGTATATATATTATTTATGGTGAGTCTCCAATATTTTATGGCAGTTAGCTTTTCATTTTAGACTCTTTCTTGTTGGTCTCTAGAGTTCCTCAGAGATCATAATCCTCAATATTACTTTGCCTGCTTCACTGCCTTGAGAGGTTTAGTTGTGTTTCATTAGTTGGTGTTCCTTGCAGGCTTGGAATGTCCTGGTTGCTTCAGATTGAGAAATGAGGGGGAGTGTAGTCATATTAAAGTGAAAAGTGCTCAGTTTAAATGTTTTTGTTTTAATGTTTTAATGTTTTATATCCCCCCCCCCCCCCCTTCTTCAGAACGAGGTACATTCACACGGAGCTGGGGATTCGAGAGCGCCTCCTGGTGGGCATCCTGACCTCACGCGCTACTCTGAACACGCTGGCAGTGGCAGTGAACCGCACGGTGGCGCATCACTTCCACCGCACCTTCTTCTTCACGGGCCTGCGCAGCCCCAAGCTGCCCCACGGCATGGCGGTGGTCGCTCACGGTGACGACCGGCCTGTCTGGCTGATGTACGAGACGGTGCGGCACCTGCACCAGCATTTCGGTGCCGACTACGACTGGTTCTACCTGGCCCAGGATGACACCTACACCCAGGCCGAGCGGCTGAACGAGCTGGTGGGGCACTTGAGTGCCGGGCAGGACCTGTACATGGGCCGGGCCGAGGAGTTCATTGGTGGGGAGGAGCGTGCGCGGTACTGCCACGGCGGATATGGCTACCTGCTGTCCCGCAGCGTGCTGTCCCGCCTCCAGCCCCACCTGGACACCTGCCGCAACGACATCCTGAGTGTGCGGCCTGACGAGTGGCTGGGCCGCTGCATCATCGACTACCTGGGGCTCAGCTGTGTGGAGGTGCACCAGGTACACCGAACAGTCCCGTTCCCTCCCGTTATCTCTTTCAATGTCCGTCTTCGTCGGAAAGGTTAGAAACAAGAGAAGGCCATTTGGTCAGTATGGTAGTGAGGTGATCCAAAGATATCTTCCAGGTGTTCTATGAAAGAAAGCTGGGTTGAACAATGTGGGTTTTGGTCCATATTCCCAATCAGCATCCTCCCACATGCTCCCGTTCATTGTAGGGATTTATAGGAAAACCGAGCCTGTCTTCAACCAAGTGAGGTGGTATTTTGGGATCTACATTTAGAAGACTACAATAAACATTGTGTTTTCAGTCACCTTCGGTAATGAACTAACAAGGTCCCACTTCCACAGAAACAGTGATGCAGTTTTACAAGATTCTGAGGAGAAACCTGGGGAACAAGTGATTTACGCTGGATATAGGGGCCTTTTCCCGAGGCCTTTTAATTTATTGTCTTTACATACTGCTTTTTGTTTCAGGACATGGGTGGTTGTAAACCTCCAGCCAGTTGTCTCCCACATAATTACTTTTTATTGTGCTCTCGGTGATTATGAAATGGTCACTGTTTTCAGAGTTGTCCCAAAGCTCAGGCCCATATTAAAAACAAAATAAGCTCAGGCTATAAAACTGCCTAAATGGCTAATTTGCTGCTAGAGAATGTGGATGAACACTCTGGTCACTTAAATGAAAATTATTTTCAGAACTGCTCATACTCGTGTATCTACATTCTGCTGGGGCTGTTTTTTTTTTTTTTACTTCAGTTACTCTTGTCTCCATAGATTGTTGGCCAGACTTGGACGTTTTTTAAATTACCACAGTATTTAAATTATTTTAAATGAATGTAATGGATGACAACTGATTGAGAGACCCTAAAGTGATTATTTGAAACAGACAATTTCTGAAAAGAGAGAGAGAGTTAAAATGGTGGGGGATTGGGTTGGAATTCCTTCAGCTCCCTGGCTGCTAGAAAACTGCTTTCAAATCCATATGTTAGCTCAGCTGGAGTTGGACGCTGATCTGGTGACAAAGGTTAACACTTTACCATTCTTCTCTCCTGCCAGTTTTACATTTTAAGAGAATGTGGGTTAACTGAAGTGTTTTAAACCAGGTTTTCAGGTTTGTGTGTGTGTGTTTTACAATCAAGTTCAATTTAATTTGTAAATACTGGTTTAACACATTCAGAGGTGTTGATGATGGTCTCTGTTATAGTTAAGAATACATTTTGCTCATGCATGTTATCAGTGCTCAATTCTGCAGGTGAATACGAGTACAATTCAGATCAGTTCTGGGCATCACTCAAAGAGGCTTTTCAAATCCTTTACTATAACATCACTTTCTTTAATTGGCATTACTGCAGTAGTGCTAGATGAATACTTTGCAGTAAACTAAGTCTGGAGCAGAAAAAGCAAAAGGTAACGGTAGCTTATTAGAAAAATTATATATTATAAATTATTCTATAATAATTATATTATTAATTATATATATTGAACTGACCAGAAATTTTATATTTTTCATTTTCTATGTAAATTATTGGAGATGTATCAGTCTGGGTCTATACATACTTGGGACAGTTTTGTTGCCCTTATGGTTAAACAATACAATAGCAATTTTCAAGTACAGTACATACAGTAGGTACTACCATTGTCTTCAATGACTGGTGGAAGAGTTATGTCAATTTCCTTAAGTGCAGTTGGTAAAGTACACTGGGCTCTGGAGATTTATTAACTTGTGTTACGGTATTTTAGTACTTGAAACACTTCTTTTCCTTCTATGCTAATACAATTTGATAAAAAGCTTTGTCTCGCAGCTTCCTGAGGTAAAACAAAAAGCCTTCAGCTGCTTGTTTGCTGGGTGGTGTTTGTTCCGCCTTCTGGAAAAGAATGAATTCACATTTTAAAGAAGCTTGGAAACAAAGGCTGATAAAACTAGTAATATGAAAAATTCACCATATCTTCATGTAGACATTTGAAGACGTAATGATTGAAGTAGTACAGATTAATAAGCTCTCTAGGAAACTCCCTGATGGCCCACAGTGCTCTGCTTAATATTGTAACTGCGGTTGTGATGCTTTCCTGTGCAGAAAAAGGCAGACAATGAGGCCACACACACATGTCATTGAGCAGAGTGAAAGGATGTGACCTCACCTCTTCTCAGCGCCAACAGCCCTGCATTGAGCTCACGGCTTCAACTGTACCTCTTTGTAACTCAAGAGCTTGTATGTGATTGCAAATACTGGATTTTCTTTTTTTTTATTTGATTACAGAACACTGTCTTACTGGTTTCTGTTGATTTACGTATTACCATGAAAATGTTCTCATATTTTGTGTTATGAGAACCATATCAAAATGTTAAGAAATTCATTGTCATGGCTGAGCTGATAAAGGTTTGCTCATTAAGTATCTGTTTTACAAAGAGGTCACAGGAAGATTAATATTTGTTTTTGATTTGATAAAATACCCAGAACTGACTTTTTCCTCCACAGCATTTCAGTAACAATGTATGCAGAAAATGACATTTGTGTGCATCAAACCACATATCAAGACATGTCAAGATTTTAAAATGAGAATAAAAGAAAGGTTAAAAATTGTAGGATGTTGTTCAGGTCTGTTTAAAAAAAAGAAAATGAGAAAATGTAATTTACTCCCTCCCAATAATACTTACTGTAACAACTTCTATGTTAATTCTATGTGCGTAATCTCTTACATACAGTTAATATATATTGATTTGTAAACTCCTACTCACTACTGAACAAGTTAGATGGGCCTAATGGCCTCCTCTCAGTTGTAACCTTTCTTATGTTTTTGAAAGATCTAGTTCTTGATCTTGCTGCTCTCTTGATAGTTAGATTAAGCACAAATGACAGAAGTTTGGAAACCACAGCTTGGCTTTGTGGATTTAAATGCACTAATAATAACACCCTTTCTTGTGATTCAGAGGTGTCAACTTGCATTTACACTGTGTGTCAGAGGCAGGGCTCTCAGAAAAAAAAGAATAAATAGAATTCAAAGTTGTCAGCTTTCCGATGAGGGTGTATGGGTAGGTGTAGCAATGTGCACCTGCACTGTATCTTCCCTCTCAAGGATAAACAGCTGGAGGACAAGAATAATTTGACGTTGCAAACTCACTTCCTGATTAAATGTATCTGTAAAAAGAAGATCTGTCAGATGTAATCTTCTTGACAAATACCAGGTCCATGCGATCTGAATTAAACATGTTGTGTTCTGTATTCTTGCTGAGTTTGGACAAAATTTATCTGCAGAGAGAATTTTTTTTTTTTTAATGCAGAAGACTCTTTTTAAATGAAGACTGGAGTCTATTTATTGTTTACTGTTTTGTATGTTCAGCAGGTCAAGCAGCATATCTGAAATGTTATGGAGGAGGTTTCATATTAGAAACAGGATGGTGATGTGTGCAAAACTGACATTTCACAAGAGTGATGCCATTTTTAGTACTGCATTACATATGTATTCACAGAAGTAGGCGGCTGACACTACTAGCCTATCAGCAATGTCAGAATTATGGAGCTAAAATGAACATACTGCTCAGGTAATAGGCTGGTATCCTTTTTAAGTGTGAACTTCCAGCTGCTGTAAATTAAGTAGAATGTAATTGACTTATTCTGAATTATGGATCTTTGAGGACAGCTTCACAAACCTGGTTTAATACCCGTTACGAAGAACAGTTTCTTTTTGGGTGAGCAGAGTTTCGCCGGGAAGCCTTTCTCAAGCTGTGATGTGCTCCCTCTGTGTTGTTCTGCAGGAGATGCAGTACCGCTACTTTGAACTGGGGAAGAATGCTGACCCGGAGCGCGAGGAGAGCCCGGAGTTTAAAAACGCCTTCACCGTGCATCCTGTGTCGGAGCCAGGCCTCATGTACCGTCTTCACAAGCGCTTCAGCCAGATAGAGCTGGACATGACCTACCTGCAGATACAGCAGCTGCAGGTCGGCACTCTTTCTCTCTCTGCTTTGCGTGGCAGCTCTCCTCTTCATTCATCGTTCTGTGTACTAAGTCTAGCAAATACATTTAATGGCTTAAAATGATCTCTGAAGAAGGGCTAAGCAACTTATAAGGAACTTTTTAGATAATAGTGGGTTAGACCTAGTGATCTGTGGCTTAATGCCATCATGTCCAAGGTACAATATTGTCAAGAGTGTGCAATGCGTTGGGGATCCTTTTGAAATATAGTTTATCTTAGTAAATCTTTGTTTTCTGATATTTTCAAAAATCTGGAGAGATCTGAGATTGCCGCCATCTCTGTACTTGAAGGGAACATTATAATTTTACAGGTGGGTAGCTGCGTCAGCATGCGTAGTCTGCAAAGGAACAAGTAATAGGTTTATTCCATGCTGAAAAGAGAAGAGAGAAAACACAATCTTGTGTCTAATTCTCGTTCCTTTAAAATTTTACAGTGCTGATCCCCGTGAAAATCATTTCCATCTTCTGACTTGTTTTGTGTATTTAGCTTTAGCTGGACACTCCACTTTACAGGTAATGGGGACTCCCCTCCACCACCACCAATGTGCAGCATCCACCTGGATGATGCGACGGCAGCCATAGTGCGCCATAGCAGCCACAGTGGGGAGGAGCAGAGTAATGAAGTCAATTCATAGATGGGGAATATTAGGAGACCATGATTGGTAAGGGCCAATGGGAAATTGGGTTACACCCCTACTCTTTTCGAGAAACGCCCTGGTTTTTTAAATGACCACAGAGAGTCAGGACCTCGGTTTTACATCTCACCCGAAGGACGACACCTGTTTACAGTATAGTTTCCCCATCACCATACTGGGGCATTAGGACCCACATGGTCCGCAGGTTGAGCGCCCCCTACTGGCCCCACTAACACCTCTTCCAGCAGCAACCTTAGTTTTTCCTTGGAGGTCTCCATCCAGGTACTGACCAGGCTCACACCTGCTTAGCTTCAGTGGGTTGCCAGTTGTGAGTTGCAGGGTGATATGGCTGCTGGCTATTACTATTACAGCTCCTTTTAAAACAAGGAGTATTAAACTATCCACAATGAAAACCTAATTTCATTCAGTCACCAGGGTCATCTTGAGATGCACAGAGCTCTCTGTGTTTCCGTTTGGAATGACTACAAGCTCTGCTCTACAGATAAATAAGTGCTTCCTCCTTGCCCAGGCTCCCAGTTCAATGGTCTGAAGGGATAGGGAAGTATTCCACCGTTGAAAGCAAAAACAGCCACTTATGGTTAATTTGATTTTAATTAGTGAATAATATAAATATATGTTTTACAAATTAGGAGGGGGGCTTAAATGACTAAATTTCAATTAGACAACTCTCAGATTCTGACACCAGCTTGCAAATAATAAAGATTAAAATTAATTATTTCATCCCATAAAGTCAGGAAATAGGTAATAGAGTAATTATCAGCCACAAACGTATACCATATTTTTTAATGATAAATTACACAACTATATAAACAAGCAACACATAAACATACAGTATATGGAGTTTTTTTCTTCTAATGCTTAATAGTTGTACGTGAACTTAACACTTACAGTCCCTTCTCCTCACAGTGCTAGTGTTTGTTCTGCATGACATCAGTACTGAGATCACTTCCCAGATTTTGTACTAAGTATTGTTTAGCATTAGTTCCTCTACTGTAGTACAGAATTGTTGATTTGTGGGTTCTTATGCCCTTTGAGCTGACAGGATATTATGCCTAAAAGGAGCAGTCAGAAGTGTGAGATTGAGCAAGGTGTATGACTTGGCAGCTGATGTCTGGTAGGTGGGTGTTACAAAAAAAAATATTTTCTCCAAAAGCTAATATGCATTAAGTAAATTTTTATATATAACTGGCACCAAAGCAGTTCAAAATTAATGAAAGAAGTCTAGTTCTTTACTTCTGTGATATGTACTGCACTTCAATAAAATAGGGATTTGGGAAATAGCTGATTAAGAAGTAAATAGAACTGAAAGACTTGAACAGAAAGATTCTGGTCTTGGCAGACTCCACAAATGAGCTGAAGGTACAACAACAGAACTCTTTGTGCAGAGCTGGACAGTCACTGTGCTTGGTGGCCACTTTCAATAGTCTTATACACTATTACTGTAATATAACGCCTTACAATATAAGTAATTGTAATAGTGCTGTAAAAAAAACCTCCTTCTGCTCACTCTGCTCTGTTAATTCCATACAACTGTGATTTCTACAATTCACAGATGAAGCTTTACAAGATGTTAGTAGAAAAATAAACAAACCACACAGTAAAATTAAGTATTTTATGTTAGAAGCTTTCAGGGCTTACAAAGGGGCTTTTAGTAATTTTTAAGTAGTTTTCAACAGGCTGCAAAAGGCAAGGAAAAAAACCACCATCAGGATACTCAGCAACCTCACTAACACAAGGATGGTGCCTTTGCACTTTTCAGAGTACATTTTGTGAATGACTCTCAAGGTTCCTTAGAAAGATTGGTCAGACCATATCATTAAAGAGCCTGGCACGTGTGTTCATGACATTCAGATCTTTGTGTGCCACATCGACAAGCTCTAAACCAAATTTGAAACAACAGGGATTGTGCTTGTTACATTGTACACTTTCTCAGCAGTATAGCATATTAATGTAGATTCTGATGAAGATTAGGTTGTGCATGCTTACACTTGTGAAGTTTCATTAGGCATTAGTTAAACTGTCTTTGACTTTATTACTGAAGGCAATGGTGAATTACTTCAAATTCTATAAACTATAACTATAACTATAACTAAATAACACTTAGAAACACATAGTGACACAGAAGACAGCCCAAAACCCAGAAGATTCCCACGTTCTTATGCAGGTTATATTTAAACTAAGAAAGAAGTCCCTAAAGAGTATCATTCAAATATCAGCCTCTTTATCCAATCTGAAAGAAAATATTACATTTATTTGCCTACATCCTACTATGTTGCTAATAAACAAATTGCTGTTAGGAAGCAGACATTTTAACTGAGCAACACATGGGGCACAGTGGATTAAAGGCAGCCAGAGGTGGATTACCATGCTAAACCAATCATGCCTGTGTTTTAAACTGCTCTCTCTTTCGGCAGGTCCAGATCAACAACCTGAGTGAGCTGACACCAGAGGGAAAGGCTGGTGCCACATGGCCCATTGGGATCAACCCCCCCTTCAACCCCAAGACGCGCTTTGAAGTCATAAACTGGGACTACTTCACTGAGGAGCACATCTACTCGTGTATCGACGGGTCGCCCAAGTGCGAGCTGCAGGGGGTGGACCGGGCAGACGTCAGCGCAGTCTTGGAGACGGCAGTGGAGCAGCTGAACGAGCGCTACCAGCCTCTTGTGCGCTTCCGCAAACACCGCTTGCTGAACGGATACCGGCGTTTCGACCCCACGCGAGGCATGGAGTATACCTTGGACCTGGCACTGGAGGCCTTCACCCAGAAGGGCCACAGCCAGGTGATCGCCAAGCGCGTGGAGCTGCTGCGGCCCCTGAGCTCCATTGAGATCATCCCCATGCCCTATGTGACTGAAGCCACACGCGTGCAAGTCATCCTGCCTGTCACCGCCCGAGAGCAGGACTATGTGAGCAACTTCCTGGACATGTATGTGATGAACGCTTTGGACACACATGACAATGTGCTGCTCACCTTCCTCTTCATCTATGACCCCTTTGATGCCCAGAGGGTCAGCCAGGCTGACATCTTTGCGGGGATCAAGTCCATGATTGGAGAGGTGGAGAAGCGGTATGCTGACGTCAAGATCCCCTGGATCAGTGTGAAGACAGAGGTGCCCTCCCAGGTCAAGCTGATGGACATCATCTCGAAGAAACACCCCGTGGATACCCTTTTCTTCCTGGCTAGCGTGTGGACTGAGGTCAACGCTGACTTCCTAAACCGCTGCCGCATGAATGCCATCAGCAATTGGCAAGTGTTCTTCCCCATCCACTTCCAGGAGTACAGCCCAGCCATCGTGTACCGTGATCAGCAGCCCTCTTCCGCGTCCTCTTTTGCTGCTGATTCCCTGAAGGATGGGCGCTTCGACCGGCACGTCTTCGAGGAAGCCTGCTTCTACAATGCAGATTACATGGCTGCCCGCACCAAGATGGCAGCCGACATCCTGGACAATGACGAGATGCTGGAGAGCATGGATGTGTACGAGATCTTTGTGCGTTACTCAAGCCTGCACGTCTTCCGTGCTGTTGAGCCCGCACTGGTGCAGAAGTACGTGCGCCGTGTTTGCAACCCCCGCTTCAGTGAAGACATCTATCACCGGTGCGTGCTGAGCAACCTGGAGGGGCTGGCCTCCCGCTCTCACCTGGCCATGGCTCTCTTTGAACAGGAACAGGCCAACAGTACTTGATGCCTATGGGTCTGTCTCTGACTGGGAAACAGAAAATGACTGACTGGAGGATCAGAGTAGGTAATGAGCCTTTTTATAAGGTTAACTCCTAAATAATCAAGTTAATTAACTTGCCATGCTTCTGAATTTTGAGTTGAAGAAACTGTGAGACAGTGTTCGTCTTCTGTCTCCCTAGAAGGAGTTCATAGAGGAAAAAACAAACCGCAGAAAGTTTCTGTGCGGTTTAACTTTGAAAACAACAGAGGTTGGTTCAATATGTTTTTTTTCCTTACATTTGACTCTTGATTTTATAGATGTACAGATGGAATAAACTTAATAAAAACACATGGAACTGAACAATTCACAACTTGGATCTTTTTATGTTTCCCTTTGTGTACTACGGTTTCCTTTTGAGCAATTTAGTGGTAACATGGTTGGCATTTTAAATTAATCCTAAAATATTTTTTTCTCTGTGTTAGACTGACACAGTGGGTTCATCCAAACAAATGGGATTTGACCACTTTTCTTTTAGTAAATAGGAATTTGAATTAGAAAAACAAAAGTATTAAACGGTGTTGGCAGTAGTGGTTAGGGCTCTGGACTAATAACGGGGAGGTCATTCAAGCCTCTCTCACTCAGATAAATAACAGTGCCCATATGTTCAAGTTTTAAATGCATGTCACTTTGTACAAACATGTCAGCCAAATAAATAAACAACTTGTTTTTAAGACTTTGCTCAGCTTGTCAATGCCAGTGGCTAAAAGAAAATTAATCAGTATGCTGCAGCTCGGTGGAATTCCTTGGAAAGACAAAATAATTAGAATTAAGGACTGGATCTGCTCACAGGGTAAAAAAATCTTGACGAAACAGTTGTCTCTTGAACTCAGTCTATGCACCTAACATGCAATGGTAATGGAATGTCTTAAGCAGCTATAAGATATACAGCAAGTTGTTCATATGTTTGTTGTTAAATGTTGATGGTCAGTTACACAAAATTCCTCTGAATAATGCTGCGGTATCACTGCGGTATCACTGAGTGAGTGCAGGCCATAGTGGGGCCTGTATATCCCCATCAGTGAGCCTCAAGAATAGTATACATTTCCACACGGGTTGTGTAAAAGTTTTTATTTAGATAACTAACACTATATGTACTGTATATATTCAAAATGGCTAACAACTTGCAATAAATAGCTAGAACCATACTATTTTGATTAACAAATGTTAACAACGAATAAGCACCCAAGAATTCAATGTATTGCAAAGTCCTTGGCTGTTTTATTCATAGTAAGATTTGGCTCAGCCTGCTTGCCTGAGGGCCAACGTGCTAGCTGTAGGACGAGGAGGCTGGGACCCACATGAAGAGAGAGGGGGTTCGTAGTGCAGGGAACCTACAAACTTTCTTTGTAAGCCCCGTTAAAGATACTCCTTTTCTGAGAACAGCATTGCTTTATTATATAGCCCAGATTCTTGTAAGGATGGTTCTTGTCCTTTGAGAACAGCAGTGTGATAAAAAGTCTGTTTTCGTCACTGTTAAGGTCAGCCGTGACTCTGACAATAGATTTGTATGCACGCAGTCCTTGCAGGAGAATAGGAACACAGAGCACAGCAAAGAGAGAACATCCTGCTGCATTTGTTTGGTCAAATACTTTATAAGAGTAGAAAAGAGACCCACCTGGGATCAAGTCTTTTTTTTCTTTGCACCTTTAAGTTTCTGTCAAGACCTTTTGTGGTTTTCCATGCAGGCTTGCTGCCCACAACCACATTTTTAAGGGGCACTGCAGTGAGGTACAATGTAGTGCATGCTCAGGAGTGCATTGGCTTAAAATTACGGTAGTTACAGATAAGCAGTGTGTAGATCTAAAGGTTAAAATATTTAGAAAATGGGATTGCTGGTTAAATCATGAAATTAACCTTATTCTGTATGTCCTCTGTATTATAGGTCTGATGATTAAAAGTTTATTTTAAGTCCTGTTATCTGAAGCCATTATTTTCTGAGCATACTCTATTAGTCATTCATCTCCTTAAGTGAGATTAAGAGTTAGATATCTCTGCTCTTAATGTAAGATAATTACTATGGAGAACTAAAGGGTTAGAACTGATCAGGCAAAAGTGAAAATGAGAGGGTTTTTTCTTTTTACAAAAAAGTTTTGACTTTATGGGTGATGAATCTCAAAATGTCTGAGTAGTTTATAAAGAGTAAATATAGTGTCTATAGAGTTTATTCTATGTAAAACATTATGTTAAAAAGTTATTTTGCTGTTCTATTTGCTACATTCTATTTGCTGTTAATCACCTTGCAATGCTTAAAAGGGTTACTTCAAACTCGCTCCATTCTAGAGGATGAATGGTGGCAGTGTGTGAGGTGCAGTGATGTGTAACAGTAATAAACCATTATTACAAATATTATCAAAGAAACCAGCCGAAGTACAGGGAGAGGGGTGTTTTATTCAGACTGGTAGAAAATGTCATATTATCTTTGGAAACAAATGTGAGAAATGAAAACACCAAAAATATAAATATGAAGTGCATGTCATGTTAAATTTTAATTTCAAATTGCTTTACACCTTATGTAAATAATTAAAATAAGAAATGTAGAAATAATTAAATATTTTAATGGAAAAAGGGTTAAAATCAAGGGCTTCAGTTGAGCAGACAAATGCCTCTCATTGCTTGTGTCCACCGGCATGACATGTAGATGTTTCCAGTATTACAGATTCTTGAAACTAAGGTTTGCTGTTGGACTATGTAATTTTCTGTTCCTTCTCTTACTCCCGATTGATCTTGAACTTTTGTACCACAGCTTTGCCTTCTTTGAAACTATCAGAATATTTTTCACCTGGTAGCACTGGATAAGAAAGTAGATTTCCCCAGCTTTTTTAAACTTGTACCAGAAAGCAATGCATGAAAACACAACATTGAAAAATGTACACCGTGAATTCCCCTGTTAACCACATGGCAATTGTGTATTTCTATATATAATTAAATACATTTCCTGAGTCTGAGAGTATTGAGGAAAATGTACTTAAGGAAAACAACAGATGCTGTTCATTGTCCATGAACGTAATACTCAATTGACTGGAAAATTACTGATGTACTGCCCACCCATTAAATGGTGACAAAATTATTGACTAATAATTAGAAATTATTGACCAATGTCTTATTTGTATGACATGTAAGATTATTGAAATGACAAAACTACTGTAAACAAGGGAATCATCTGTATGGAAAGAGGGCAGCACAGGAGTACAGTGGTTAGCTGTGCTGCATCACAGCACCGGGGTCCTGGGTTCAATTCCTAATGTGCAATCTTCATGGAGCTTTTATGTTCTCCCGAAGACATACTGGTAGGTTAATTGGCTTCTGGAAAATGAATGCCTGGTGTGCATGTCTGTGTTTGTGTCTGCCCTGCAGAGGACTGGCTGCTTGCTCGAGTTGGCTCTGGCTCCTCCACGAGCCTGTATTGGATAAAGCAACCACTAGCTAAGCAGGTGTGAGCCTGGTCAGTACCTGGTTGGGAGACCTCCTGGGAAACTACGGTTGCTGCTAGAAGAGGTGTTAGTGGGGCCAGCAGGGGGCGCTCACCCTGCGGTCTATGTGGGTCCTAATGTCCCAGTATAGTGATGGGAACACTATACTGTAAAAAGGCGCCATCCTTCAGATGAGACGTAAAACTGATGTTCTCTCTGTAGTCATTAAAAATCCCAGGGCTTTTCTCAAAAAGAGTACGGGTGTAACCCTGGGCGTCCTGGCCAAATTTCAATTGGCCTTTACCAATCATGGCCTCCTTCACTTCATCACTCTGTTCTCCCCCCCCCCCCCCCACCAATAGCTGAGGTGTGGTGAGCGTTCTGGCGCACTTTGGCTGCTGTTGCATAATCCAGGTGGATGCTGCACATTGGTGGTGGAGGAGGAGAGTCCACATTACCTGTAAAGTGCTTTGAGTGGAGTGTCCAGAAAAGTGCTATATAAGCGTAAGCATTTATTATTATTATTATTGCTTTTACTATTATTATTATAAAACTGGCTAGAAAATGGATGGATGGGACAGTCAGTCAGTATAGCTTTAGATTAGCTAGGTCTTATGAAATTGCAGTGATAACAGTATTGACACACAAAGCACATGATTTATTTACATCTTTAGAAGGCTTTTTTCCTCATAAAAACTTAATTCTCAAATTCCAGTTAGTTCTCATTCAAGTTAATGTGTATTTAGATTGAGAACTAGTTAATAAAAAAGAGAGTATAAATAAGGTGTTAGTGCCCTAATTGGTGTGGAGTACCACTGCTCTTTCTAATTTAAATCAGTGAGCTAGATTTTGTTATGAGTCAATTAGTGCAAATTGTACTTAATTAGAAGGATTCGATAAGAGGCTGAAAGGAAATTTGAAAATATTTTACACTCAAGACTGAACCACCAGATCACAGGTGACATTTAATGTAGACAAGTATAGATTAGTACATGCAGGTGGTAAAAACAAAACTATCAGTATAAAATGGTAAACACTGATTATGAAGGGACTACTTATGAATGTATTTTTATTGACATTTACATCTTCTAGACAATGTGGTGGAAGGAATAAAAGAGACAAAATGTTAGGCTCTATAGTTCAAAGTGTAGGATTTAAGGGATGTCATGTACAGTGCACTGATAAGAACTCATTAAAATACTGTGCATAATTTAGTCACCACTTTACAAAAAATGTATTGGAATCTGGAAGAAATTATGCCTTCCCATGCTTAAAGGAATTTCCTGTACCTAACAAGTTGAAAAAAAATTAAACCTTAAACAGAGGGGCCTGATACAAGTATTCATAACTCTCTATGACATGAACAAAATTCAATACAGTAGAATTCTTTAGAATCAACAGTGAGACACAAACCAGAGGACAAGTGGAAACTGTGTGGGAGAGTATCTAAACCTGAAAGCTGGAAAGACTTTTTTACCCATAGAGCTGTGGGAGTATGGAAGAAGAAATCGGGCTGTGTTGTTGAAGATGAATTCTTTTAAATAACAGCTGCATGAGACTCTCAGATCAGTTTGCTAGTAGCAACTAAATGGGTTAGATTAGCCAAATTGCCTCCCCATGTTTTATAACGTTTCATACATGTTCTTTCATCATATAATGATGAAAATGCCTAAATATTAGATCTAGATAGAAATATACACTTGCAAAATATGTCCAGGTAAGTTGAGCACTGAAGGGTGCAATTCTTTGCTTTAATAAAATGACTGTTAGCTTTTAGTTGTAAAAATATTTATTTCCTATTTGTGATACCCAATACAAAATTTTGATACATTATTTGGAATAGGGGAATATTTTTCCTACTTTGTATTTTTGGCTCGGTTGCAGGTTTGAGATATATTTCCTGTTGCTATAGAAGGCAGGGCCCTGATACTCTGCGTGTTGTATCTCTGTACTTAACAGGAGTAGTCATTAAATTTGTCGACTCTGCGGTGACGACATGAATTTCCAGAACCAAGCACTCAAAATGTATTCTTTTTTCATCGACAGAGGATACCCCACCCATGTTATCGATCGGGCCCTCTCCCGGGCCAAACAGCCCTCGGCTCATCAACTCGACCAGGAACTCCCGGTCTCACAACCGCATTCCTTTGGTGCTTCCCTACCACACTAACACACTTTCTATCCCCAGGACCATTATTAACAACTACTCCATTTTACAGGGCGATCCCTCCATCGGTACTCTTTTTTCTAACCACCCAATCATCTCATATCACCGACCACCCAATCTACGTAAACTTCTGGTTCTCAGCTCCCTTGACCGCACTCGGCAATCACCCCCACCAGGCAACTTCCCCTGCAACAGAACTCGCTGCAAAATACATATCTAACAACAGCTCATTCAGGGCCCCTCAGGTCAATTCTGGATCACACAGACGACATCCTGTACCTCCAGCAACCTCATTTACTGTATCTCCTACAAAAAATGCCCAGCTATCTACGTTGGGGAAACTGGAAGAAGAGACTAGGAGACCGCTTCAGAGAACATGTTCGGGCTGTGAAGATTAAAGATTTCTCCAAGCCAATAGTTTCTCATTTCACCTCAGCCAGCCACGATCACACTGATCTCTCTGTCTCTGTTCTCAAAGAAGGGTTTCTCAACTCCAATAGCAGAAAAACAACAGACCCGAAACTCATCCTTAAACTAGGTTCACACCATCCCCCTTCTCTCAATGACCGATTTATTTCCATGTAATCTTCTCTATTCGTATGCAGGTTTTGACTTCACACCTTTCTTCACCCTGCTGCACTTCGCACTTCCTGAGTGGCCTCTCTGCCTCTCCTGCCTTCTCCCCTCTCCCAGCTTTTGTTCTTCTGTGCTATTTAATCTTTGCTGTCTGCTCTGTCTTTCTCACACCTGAACTATGTGTTTTCTCTCTTCTCTTTTCAGCATGGAATAAACCTATTACTTGTTCCTTTGCAGACTACGCATGCTGACACAGCTACCCACCTGAATGACGTCATTAAATTTGTGTTTGTACATTATTGTAAATGTATGTCTTTTTAAAATGTGCTACCTAATTTATGACATTGTTACCTCACTGTGCGGGGGAACAAAGAAATCACATTCCTTTGAGGGTTCTGTACATTATTCCTTATCAGTAAAAGGGTTTGTCTAATGTTGTTGACAGGACCTTTTTAACATTTTCATTAACCTTTTCATTTTAACTTGCCCTTTTCAGTTATTTACATCCTTTTATGTTATTAAAGACCACATGTTCAGACCATCATGTTCATTTGGCTAGCTCACAAAATTCTTAACCAGGCTCACAGTTACTTAGGATGCAGGAAAAAGGTCATGAAACTCATCTATGGTCTCAGCAGGTAGGCAAGTTTCAATTTGGGGATAAAAACGTGCATCCATCCATTTTCTAGCTGCTTCTTTGGATTCAGGGTCATGGAGGAGCCATGTGCTCGCTGCCTTGGCAAACAATGGATGGAAGACAGGGTACCCCCTGGCCAGGATGCCAATCCATCAGACAGCAGATGCAGACACCAAATACAAATGCACTCACACCATGTCCAATTTTCCTAGAAGTCACCGAATCTACCAGTATGTCTTATGGGAGGAAGGCTTACCTGGGAGGAAACCCATGGGAACACAGGGAAACCATAAATAACTCCACGCAGATAGTACCCCAGGTCTGGACTTGAATCCGGGGCCTCCGTGCTGCGAAGTAGCAATGTTAACCGCTTCACCACTGTACTGTCCATGAAAGGAGTCATTCTGAGAAAGTAATTCCTTGTTTTGGCAGGATTTTCTTCTGCATTCTCTCACTAGAAAAAGGTATCACCTGCTTTCTTAAATCGACAACCCCCTGAATTATGAAAATTACTATATTAACATATAAATGTTTTACTAAGTTACCAAAAGTTTTAAAACACAAGGACATCTTGGAAGTGTATCAATTGAGTCAACTCAAAATTGAACTTGAAAGTCACTTATCATAATTACTTCATTATACAGTTCAAAATATGCATTAAATCTTTATCACAATAGCATTATAAAACAAAAAAAAATACCTTGAGTAGTTCTTAAGCTCTGTAACAACAGGCAGGTACCTGTACACTACTATGGCTGTTTGCCATGAAAAAATGTGTATACAAACTGTCTTTTGCTTGTCATTAAAAAAAATGTTATGGAGTGCCTTCGGAAAAGGATGATAGTAGAAAAGGAAAACAAGTAATGGATGCCTAGAAATGGTTTATTTTCATTATTTTTTTACAACCAGCAGGACATTATCAGTTCTGGATCACCAGTACATTTCGCATGAAACAAAACACACTCCTGCAAGATTAAGGACATGTTTCTTTCTTAACACTGATTGGAAATGTTGTGATGGCTCAGCTCCAGTCCTTGATGGCCATATGGTCTCAGTTGCATAACTGAAATACTGCGTGGATATGTGGATATAGACGACATATTTCCTCCCACATGTGTTACACAGCACATGAATGAAATTTAATCTGTGATGAAAAATTGTATGCAATACACAGAACTCATGTGCTGGAAAAAATACTAGTTGAATTAATCCCATTAGCTGAGTTTTTATGCACTAATAATACTTGTCATAGCTATCAAGGACAGGAGATGACGTCTCCTACTTTAAAAATGTTTTTTGGTCTTGTTACAGATTTCCCTTCTAAATCACACTAAACCTGAGGGAGGCCCAGAAAACAAACAGCACTCACAATTTTAAGTCCCAAATTAGACTGCTACCTTATTTTCATTCTGCCTTCCATTCTGAATGTAACCACATCGTCTAATTTACACCAAACATACAGTATGTCTTTCCAATAGGGGACCAATGTTATTTTAACAGACCCTGCAAACCACACACTGGTTTGTTTCTTTCGAGAACCAGAATTTTTCACCACTGCTGCTTATAGTAAATTGATGAGTTTTCATGTTTTCCTATGGGCATCCTTCAGCTAAGAGTGGAGCCATCCAAAGTCACTGGATGCTGAGATCATGATTAGACTAGTGTTTTATTTTTCAGAACTGCTACAATAGACACAAGTAAACACATCAGCCTAGAGGAGACATTAACATTTTTGGTTACACATTAAATGTCTGTAGTTTTATGCAACAGACCAATTTACACTAGATTAGTCAACAAAGGAAGAATTAGGACTAGTCTAGCATTTTAGTCACTTTTAATGAACTTTGAAGTTGGCAGAGGTGGACAGGAAAGCAAGGAAGACCTCAGTGAACTGACCAACATGAAATCAGTGATCAATTGATCTCAACACCATGATGCAAAAGAGAAGGCAGGTTAAGTAATTTTCACTGAAGTCAACCAGGCTCTCAGACCACTTCAGATGAAGCCAGAGGGTTACACACATTAAAAAAAAACCTAGACAGTCTTGCAGGTACAAGCTTTGGCAAACGCTACTTTCATTTACATCCATACTGTCTCAGCAAGTCACAGCCACAACGTTTCTTGATCCCCACAGTGTCCTAGTACAATTAAATTATAATACAGTTAAGATTTATATAGCGCCTTTAACTCTTTCTTTGCACATAAAGGCGCTGTACATGATTAGAGTCCTGGGTTCTTGGGGGTGGTGGAAGCTGTCGGAGGGAATCAGATTCCCTTGTTTCTCCATTTCAGGAGTCCCACAGTAAAAAGACGGGTACTGTCCAGAAGCTGGGGTTCAGGAACTTTTTTTAGTCTTATCTTCCAGGCAGACAGAACAGGACTGTTAGACCACCTTGATAAACAGCCACTGTGATGAAGGGAAGATTTAACCTGGTGTTCATGGCAGCTGGCTTTCATCTTTCTGGTCAAGAATAATTTACAGCTGAAAGTCAAGCCTTGCATCTGTACTTAGTGAGAGATATGTTGCTTTACTTTTTCATAACTAACAGTGCACAGTATGTTTTAGTAGTGCCAGTAGCTGGCAGTAAAGTTGACCGCACTGGATCAGTACCATGAGGCCAACATAAGTTCCTTGGTTGCAGCCTTGTCACAGATGACCGACTGCTGGTCAAGTACAACAAAATTGTCTGGGTACAAACAAAACTATGACCTTCACAGAACCAAAGACAAAGTCATGGCCTCATCCAGCAAATGAAAGTATAACGCAGGTCTTTCCAAAGGCATTCTTTCCCTCCTGTGAATCAGGACTTTAACTTTTTAACTCAAAAGTTGAGTGTTCAAAAGTAATTAGTGTGGTGTGCTCCACAATTGTTGATGCATATTCTGGATTGCCAGCTGGTATGGACTTAATTAAAAACAGGCCTCTTAAAGCTGACTTTCTTTCAAAACATTCCATTTTACAGCAACAACACACTACCCATTGGCTTGCAAGTCGCAAAGTCCAATAGATGTCCATTCCCCAGGCTCCTTGTCATAGCGACGACCACTATAATTCTCCCTTCATTCTTTCCTTCATTTGATGAAAACAAGTATTTTGTTTTCGTTTTTTATAAAAAAAAACATGTCCATGCGGCATGCATAGTTACAAAAGAAAATCTTCCACCATTTACAGTACCAGCTTTGGGTTTTCTTGTTTTAAAAGTCGCATTTCACAGACATTTTTAAGTTTTAGAAAACGATTCTATGTCTCTACGTGGATACCGTTACATGAAAACAGCGTAAACAAGCACGCACACAGAGACTACGAAATACAATCAGGCACCAGCAGCAGTCGAGGCACCTCCCTCTTGAACACATTTGTGTGCATAAGGCTAACAAAAGACAAAACAGAAGAAACACAAAACGAGGCAATCTTCTTCAGACGCTATAACACTGTTCCGCTTTGGTAACTGGCAAAGGCCAGTGCCAGTCCCACTTTACCCAGATGTCCTCCTCTTACTGATAATTGTAGATTACCTTGGTGTCCCAAAGCAGTACCTTGATGTATTTCCCCAGGGGATGACTCCTGCCACTACTGTGCCACTACTGTGCCACTACTGTTACCCCTCAGTGTCATGTGCGCTCTGGTGCGCAGCTTTCTGTAAAAAACACAAGCTCCTTCCTGACGTCTTTCCTCTACACCTAAAATACTTTTTTTCAAATATAACTTATTTTTTTCCTTTCTTTATGAACTGATCTGAAAGTTTAGCAAGCTGACGTTTTGCTTTGCAGTTTTCCAATGAAGATTCCTTTAATTCTCAATGCCCACATCTGGTGTTGATCTCAGAGATCTCAGAACCCAGGGGGCCAGCTTAGGAGAGTTCAGTTCTTTGCATCCCACTCTCCATATTAAAAATGCCTAATGGCTAATTGGCAAGGAAAATTGTATTTTCTCAATAGATTATACTGTATGATTTAAAAAAAATAAAACAGAGGTCAGTTTTGCTCAGCACTTCTAGAACAGCAGAATGAAGTCCATACCCACTTTCACAACTTGAATAACATCAGTGTACACAGGAATGTACAAATTGGCACCTAGGTTCGAATGACAAACAACTTTTGAAAGATTTCATGTGATAATTAAAATGGTCCATTGTCATTCCAGACCATGAATGCACTCTGTGTTTTTAGAAGGCTGAGTGCATTTTAAGGGTGTATTTGGTGTTATTGTGCCAGAGCTGTTTTAAGCACAGTGTGGGCTAGATTGCTGTTCTTCTCCTTGATGCATTCATAGGCACCTTATTGCCTCATATGTCTGAGGGTTGCAGTGGGTGAAATTGTTCTATTAGACTGCCAGCGTGGCAGTAATGTACATCCAAATAGTACTGCTATACAGGAATAACTCCCTCATACTTATGTTGAATTACAATGGACAAACTATATTTTCTGCCATTGTCAGTAGTTCAACAGTATGATAGACTGATAGAAATTCCCATTAGGACATGTTTTACAAGACAGACTCTGAGCTGTTGAAACTGACCCATAGAGTGGCAGCTAGTAGTTTGTAGCCAATAACAAGACATAGTCAGGAAGAAACACTTGTGTTATTTTTCATTAACACCCTTCGCACTGACACTGGAGAGTCTTTTTTCTGTGTGTGTTGCACTTCAAAAAGTCGAGTGACAAAATGATAAGAAAACAAAAGTGTTAACGGTTGTTTTTAGGCCATGACATGTCACACAGCCTTTTCCTTCTCTGTGAATGCAAAACTACTATTTATCTCAAAATGTACAGCAATGAAGTGCAGATGGTAACTTCAGATGTGATCAGATAGAATTGCCTACTGTATAGTGCAGTCACACCAAAAGAGGCAAGATCGATGCCAGTTCCCTTTTTTTAAAGCAAATGCACATAACACAACCTAGTATGGGTAAATATACAAAAAGTACAAAAAAACATAGAGGCTCAGTTTTACAGTGTCATGATCATACATGCTTTTCTCTTAGGCAGCATGACTTTTCAACCACCAGCAACAGTCTTTGGTTTGGTCCTTATTGCGCTAAAGCCACATGAAGATGAACAGATTACACGTCTTGTGATGCTTGGAGGCTCCACACAGTGACACGTACCAAAACTTCAAAAATCAAGAGGCCAAACCCTGACACAAGAACAGTGGGGGGTCAGGTCAGACTGCTTTATTTCTGCCGGCTTACAGAGGCTGTATATGTTCTAACACTGATGACCACATCTATTTTTAGTGGAACTGATGGGGAATTCTTTAGCAAGGCAGACACTGATAAAAAAACTAAAACAAAAAGAAAATGAAAAGCCAGATGAGTCCTCATTTTGGCTTTTGAGGTATTCTGTCCTCCTTTAGAAAGGCAGAATTTCCTCTAATATTCCAAGTGTCTGTGTAAACTGCAACCACTCCCCACTGTGTACCAGGACAGCTGCACATTCTTTGAGTCCTTCTGGGCTCTGTTCTAGGTGTTCAGAAAGAAAAGGGGTTTGCAGGAACAAAGTCGGCATGTTAAGACACCGACAGGTTGAGAATGGGACTGAATTAATATTAGGCCATGGAGTTTGGTGAATTTTACAAAAAGGTCTTTGATTATAAGGGAAAGGGAGCTTAAAATGAACAAAGCCAAGTCAGTAAAAGTCTTTTAAAGGCACACAAAAAATAAGCCTCAATGAAACTATGAACTACTTTCAGACCTTTCTCCAGGAGCAATTTCTGGAAGAGGTAAATTCTAAGTAGAAATTGCTTTAAAACAGTGTCTCCTTTAGTTATGTTCAGATAGTCTCCAGTTCAGGCAAAGTCATTACTAAATCAAACACCTACTGAATTAACGCTTCCAGAATCAAGTCACAGGCACCAAAAGGACAAAAGCTTAAGCTTGTGTCTGCGTTAATAAACTGTCACAAACACAAAATCACTTCAATCCACAGAAAAAGCAGTCTACTCCAGAGCCCTGAAGCTAAATATAAGCCAGTCCTTTTTGACTCTCATTCTTCAGTTGACCTACCTCCCCAGTGCTCCCAGGGTGAAACAATAGTGCCTAGGCCTCTCATTTAATACCCAACCCCTTGTAAGGCATTTGTTTTTAATGTGTTACTTTGATATGGACTATTAAGAATGAGACCTAGTGACCTTGGCAGGTTTTGTTTCCAGGTCTACAGGCTCTATTGGCTAGTACACTTTGTCGAATAAACCTGTCATATCACAGATGAAGAATAGGTTATCACATCTCCAAATACAAAATGTAGTTCTGTTTTCTCCCGGGATATATTTTTGATTTTATTTTTTCACTTTGATAAAATGAGCAGAATCCCTTTCTAAATGTGAGAAGGGGTAAAATGGCCACTGCCAAAACACCGTTGTAAGCAGTAAGTAAGCTGGAAGAATAGCACCTGCTCCTGACGGAAATGGGCTGGCTCGCTGGTGCAAGGACATGAGCATGCCTTTGAAAATGGTGTGCTAGGAATCAAGGCCAGCTGATGTCATTGCCTCCACCTTGTGGTCAACAGTAATTACAGCACCTCCAGGACAGACAGCCCTGCAGCTCTGAATGTGCTGCCTTGAGCCATTGAAAATGTAAAACAATTCTCCAGATGAGCATTTGGCCTCACAGCATATCATGTATGTCATCTGAAACCTTGAAGTGTCCCAGAAACCAGGTCAACATAGTGATAAAGTAGAGAATCTTTAGAAAGGAAACAAATATTGTTTTTTTATTGACTATGTATAAAGTTCTAGATGTCTATAACTGCGTTTCTTCTCAGTCCAGATGAGCCATAAGCTTGGCTATATATAGGGAAAATCGGAATTAAAACAACTGTCAAGGTTCAATTACAGTAACTGAACCTCTGCTCCTTCCCAGTGACCATTATGTTTTTTTTTCCTGTATTGAAATGTTTTAGGAGTTGTAGATAAAGGTTTCCAGACTCACAAATCTTTTCTTTGCAAACACCTTTTAATCCAGGCTGGCTTTGTTACCCCTTATGAAATCTTTGTAATCGAGCAAGACTCTTCTCCACAACTGAAGTTTTCAGTAATGCTAAGAAATATTGTATATTGTATATTTATTGGTAAAGCTAATTTTTAAACACTTAATCTGAGCACAATTACAATACATTGGGTAACTATCTTTTATGCATAATGTTACATTGCAGAATTTGAAAAATAATGTGAGAAAATATAGGAATGTCTACAAACAGAAGGAGGCCATTTGGCACATTTACTGCTTGGAAGAATCCAAGAAAATCTCCAGCTGTTTCTCGAAAGACATTCCCAACCCCCACAATCCTTTGCATAAAAGAGCCTCCGGTTCCCACTTTTTAAAAAAGACTTCTACACAGTAAAAAGCAACTAAAACACGGCTGCTGATTTAATGGAATGTGTTTTTTGGTACTTTAAATAAAACTGTTACACAACTGTTCTTAGCATAACTGAATATTAAAGGCAAGAAGAGGACTTTTCATAAATAGCACAGCTATACTCGGGTATAACTGAAGTACTCATATATACAGATGTACTACTGTATTTTGTAATTAGTATTGATTGTTAATGAAACCATTGGACATGTATTAGATGTGTGGGTGTACCAAGTTTTCCATGAACTGAGAGTGTGAGGTCAATGATGGAAGATAATTCCCCAAGCAGTCCATAGATATGTGAAAACACATTCCAACCAGGCCTTCTCTGGAAAGAACATCTACTCAGACTACCAGTGAGTGTCCCTTTGTTTTCACAGATGCATGATTAAAAAGGAAAAGCTAAATATCATCTGAAGTGTCCAACTGCAAAAACTGAACATTCTTTGCCCTTTGTATACAAGAGAACATATGAAAAAACTGCAAACCAAACCTGTTTTTTTTAAATTGGTAACTAAAAGCAAGCCTGTACTTCTGATTGAAAGACATATTAGATCTAACTACCCCTCACCCTGCTACTGCAGATGAAAAGACGCAAAGTCTTTACCTCTGGGCCAATTTGGCACTTTTGTTGCTGCAGAGAACTGAAAAAAAACATGAAGGGTGACTCAGTGCCAAGTGTGAAAAGGGAGCATGTGTCCTGATTCTAACAGTGAGAGCTGGGTGGTCCTGCCACAATAATAGAAAATGAGTCATGCAGGCTGGAATTCTGATTCCAGAATCACTAGACACCTTAATGCAGCAATACCCAAAACAACAGTACCTGTGTTCATAGCTTTAACTTTCCTTAAGTAGTAATTAAAACTCGGAAAACATTTTCTTTGTCTACACACAAAGAGAAATGCAAAAAATATAAGCAACAGCAGTTTACAAACTAAACATTAGTTTAGCAAACAAAATTTAGTGTAATAATTTAACATATGTTTCTCTCCAAACTGGAGCAAAATATATGGGTTGAGGTATGTCCTTAAACCAAAGAATAACTTTGAAAAATAAAAATAATAAAAATGTAAAATCATAATTTCAAAGATTGCGTGGTCCTGCTCACAGTTCAGTTCCAAACAGCGGAAATCAGAAATAAATTTCTTCATAACACTGAAGACGGCTGTCAGAAGTACTCAACACCAGTTTCATTTAGCTATTTACTAACTGTAGGTGACGCCGTCTATGTGAAGCTGAGGGAGTGAGAAGACTTTTTAAGGGTGCAGTACAGGACAGCAAGGCTACTTTGAGAAGTTAGTACTGAAAGTATAAGACTCACAGGCATGAATGTTGTAAAAGGAGTCTGGCGACCTTGGCTCTCTGGTGTGAAGCACACGACAGCTTCCATAAAATGCTTTGTAGCCACTATAACCCAGCCTCTGTACAGACATCTTGAGGAGCTGAGATAATTTTTCATCCAGTAGAATTTTGGCCGGAATGCTTCAGGAAGTGTATTTAAAAAGAACGGTGTTTTGAACCTAATGAAGTAATGAACTGTACAGTATATACAGACACTGCTTTCACTTCCCATCAGCTTTATGGCTAAAGCATAGCCCCTACTGTAGGCTGGCAGTTTTAAAAAACACTTATTAACTGTAACTTGGGTTTGGAACCATGAAATCAAAGGAGGTAAGGCCTGTTCAGTAGCAGTCCATTATATTGGGGGTCAGGCGATAGGGTGCAAAGTCTGAGAGAGGAGAGAGGGTTTAGGGAGACCTGGCACAGTCCTATCCTAGTGTGGCAGGAGGACAAACAGGCACAGAGGACACACAAAACCTCTCACTGATCATAGGTCACAGCAGGTCACTACACAAAAAAGGGAGATTTTCTCTGGCAGGAACTGGGCACAAGAGATGAGAGGGGCTAGGGGAGACACACCGTTGTTTCCCTGGGGAAAGGGTTTAAGTGTTGCGCACGGCCAAGGCTTGTTCTAGCTCTTGTCTCCGCTGTTGGATCTGTAGAAAAGGAAGAAAGATCAGCGCCTGTCCTTTATCCCTGATATAGGAAACTGTAGAGTTGTGACCCAAATGACCCAGGGACTGTACTATCAGTGAAGCTGTTTAATTGACTTTCACAGCCCTTCATTTGATTCCATGAAACATGTGCATCACATCATCTCAGCACTTTCAGGAACTGCCTATTCAAGTCAGGGTCACGGTGGTCCAAAGGCTATCGCAGGAAGCATTGGGTGCAAGGCGGGACAGACTCTGGATTTGATAGGGACGGCAGTCCATCGCAGGGCATATCGCAGATAGCACCCCAGGAACTGAATCCAGGTCCGAGCTCTGTGGGGCCACAATGGTTACCACTGTGCAACCATGCCACCCTCCACCAAAACTTACATTGGATAATCACAGATGCTTACATATCGCACCCCGCTGGTGGTCACTGAAATACGTCAGATGAAAGAATTGTAACGGAAATGAACGGAGGAGGCAAGAATGCCTACTCCTCTTGGCGTGTGGAGCCAAGAGAAATCTGAAGCACTGATACATCATTAAAGCCAGGAATATAGCATCTTGGCTTCCATTTATTAGTCTTGAATTTACAAAACTACAAAACCAACTGCTATTCCCATTACTTAAATGCTATAAAAAGGTAAATCTTTTGCTATTTTACTCTGCCTTTGGTCCTGTAAAACCTCTGGGTGGCAGAGAGGTGGAAACTCTTGAGATCATGATATCAGTACAGCTGCTCCCCCATTATTCCCCCTCATACGCCCTGCGGGGGGAAATACATACATAAATGGGTGTGGATCCCCTGAGACACAGAGGGGATCTATATCCCTGCAGTGTCAAATGATGCTGTGCCTTGTTCAAAAATACCTTGCAATAAAAGTAGCGGCTCACTGCCTCCTGGGACCAGGGCTCGTGGTAAAACTCTGCCCTCCTCTCCTCTTCAGGGTTGCCCACCACATCTGTCATCACCTACAGCCAATCACAGGACAGCACTCAGAGCAGCACACTCCTCAGTTTCAGAATCACCCCTTTCTTAGCCTTCTGAGAGTCGTTAGTAGAAACACAATTGGATTGTATCCAATGCAACAAGCAGGCATCTGCACAATATCATGCTGGTTTCTGGTCTGTTTTTACTGTCTTTACTGTGGTACTCTGAATATATTTCCATGCTTAAGTATAACAGGTATCATGCAACAGTGATTGTACAACTGTGGTTATTACAATCTAGTAATGGTATTTTATTAATATTATTATTATTACTACTACTATTATTATTATCATCATCAAATACATCATGTATTTAATTCACGTAGAGTCAGACCTTCATGCGCTCATTAAACTGCTGCTCACGTATGGTCTACCAAAAAGCCATTTGTTTTTTCCTACAAGAAGATTCCCTCCAGAGTCAAAGAGGCTACTAGGTGTTTCTGTTGTGTTAAGCAGACTAAAGAGCACATGATTTCTGCCTTGGATGGGATTGCCCCAAACAATACTGGTGCCCGCAGCTGGGTGTACTGCAGCAACTGGGATGAAGTATCTGTCTGAAGGCTACAACAGTAGTGTCTGCAGCAGGGACTTAAACCTAAGCCTATCAGTCATGAGTCCAAAGGCTTAACCATTACACTTTGCTTCCTCTCTGTACTAAAGCAATCTCATTAAAATAAACTTCTTGTGCACATCCATTACTTACCTTGAGGTCTCGACTCTGGGATTTTAGCCAGTCCTGGATGTAGCCTTTGGGATCCTTGGAAAAGCTGAGCATGAAATCCCTCTGGATCTTCAGCTGGTTAATAGACTCAATGGTCTCATGAATCTGGGAAAGGTACAGCAGAGGGAGAAGCAAGCTTCAATAGCAAGGCTAAAATAATACCGAAGGTAAGGTAACAATACATTCCTCTTTCCGATAGTGTCCAATCCTTTTGTAAACAGAACTTCACTAAAATACAGATTTGTGACACTAACCACTTTTTGTAACCTCTAGTTTTAAGTTGGGTAGTGCCTGTCACAGAAGAACCAGCGTTCTTCAGTCATGAAGAGTGACCTCTAGGATTCACTACAGCTGCAGTTTACATCACAGAAACCTCTGAAGATAGTTTCGATTACAAGGAGAGCAAGTGGAGAATGACAGATATAAATCTTGAGAGATAGGTTGGTGTTTGTAGGGCTAGAGGTGTGTGTGAATTATAACCACACCTTCTCAAAATATTATCTAGAGGGGATATAAAGAGGGTGACAGAAAATAATTAGTTTAAGGTGACCGTAAAGGAGAAAAAATGATCAAAGATGTTTGTTTAAAAGCCATTTAGAGAAGTATGTATGTGAGTGGAAAACAATTTAAAAAGTAAGTTGTGTATGCTTTTTTCTTTCTAAAACTTTTTTTTTCTCTCATTTCTGGAGATGCTAAATTTTTCATCTTTCTACTGCTAGACTTGATTTTTTTAAATTAAGTTCTGATTTCTGCCAATAGATGTATAACATTTGAATGGAACATCCAATTACAGTATCTCAGTAGATACATCAATTGAATGACTGCATACCCTGGGATAAGATGAGTCAGTTCACATCTGTTTGATAAAACTTGGACCCCCCAGGTTACAATGTCTTCAGTCTCATTAACTTTCTAGTGTCATTACAGGTATTTTACATATGTATGTGTGTTATTTCATTGATAGCATAGATAATGCCAACACATGTAAGAATCGTCCCAAAACATAGTTATAACACTTCTGCATCTTTCAGAAAGTATGAAAGTAATTTGAGTGTGTACATACTATCATCTAGTGATGATATCTAGTGATGTGCAATGTCATATTTGTTCTCTCAATCTTTATCTGTTTTTAATGTTTTTTTACAACTATAAGCTAAACAAGATTAACAACATTAAATGGACTCCAATACAATTCTAACCCTTTAATAACCTTTGAATATTTGACATCTCTCTTTTGGAAATGTTAATGACAGATGAGTGCTTTAAGATACAGTTTTGGAATGCAAAGAATTTCTGAGCTCCTAAAATGACTTTTTTTAGCCAGGATTATCTGTATTTCTAAGAATGACCTGTTTCTGTACAGTATCTGTAATACCTGTAGAAATGTGGTGGTCCCAATAAGTAGGTTAACATTGAGCATAACAGTGTCTTCTGTTTGGCCCTATTTGGTTTAGTGAAATCTCTGATTGGCTGACCTTGTTGTCCAGGGAGGCAATCTCCTGCTGATTGGCTGTAGAGAGCAGGAAGCTGCTCATTTGGCCTTTCAATGGGTCTTCTACCTCCACATCGATGTCATAGCAGGCTGTCTTCTTCTGGTCATTGGGGTCCACACTGCAAAGAGAATGGACAGGGAGTCAGCCCGGCTGAACTGGGCCTGTAATAAGGTACATCTACAGGAGCAGTGTAATGTGCTGCGTGGGCATTTAGTCAGTTCTGGTGTTGGTATTATTCTTGTGTCAAGTTCAAGGACACTTGCCTGCCTCAAGATCCCATCTCTGTTACACTGACAATTGTAATAGAAATCTGACCAATATATTATACAATATGTATATTCAGCAATTCAAACATAATTAATTTATTTTGTTTGACATGTTATCTGCAATTTCCCTCACGGGATCAATAAAGTATCTATCTATAGAACTTTATATGACCGTACACATTTAATAATTAAAACAGTACCCAGCAAGGATTTTGCCTGAATGCATTTTATCAAGCATTTACTGTAACTAAGCAGACAGAAGTGTTTGAGATCAGTCTCAGGCGGCATAGAAATTTTGTATGACACTCTATCACTTAAAAATACACTGCATGCTTGGGCGAAATGCAAGCAAAAGGCTATCACTGATCAATGTGTAAGGGTTGAGTTTAGCCAGCTGAATAATTACAGTCGCTAATATTCTTTAATCCTCCAGTCATCATAGATATGCAGCAATTGGATTGGTCAGATAATGTATTGATGTGATTCAGCACAGTTCGGTTAGTGTGGTTCTGGTGTGCTGGGGGGCTCGAGGGAGTGAAGCCCAGCTCAGCCCTAGCAGCACTGACCCCAACCTGCCCCCCAGCTGCGCCTATCTGACCTGATAACATGGTTGATGACGATGGGGTCAGGAGGCAGCAGGAGGTTGGTGAGTCGCTGGGGGATCTCTGAGAACTTCAACCGGGGGCAGTCAAAGATCTGTCCAGGGAAAGAGACAACATGTCAACCAGCTCCGTCACCACCATGTCTTACACAGTGCAATTCATGGGTGTCACTGCTTAAAACTTACAAAGCTCTGGCTTGGATGTAGTCCATTCAAAAGAACTGGCTGTCAATATTTTGTTTAGGAAAAAAGAAAGCAAAACATTTTTCTGCTTTACCTATGAAATATCAGCATCTAGAATGAATCTTTTCTGCAGCTTGAATGTTAAAGGATTACTGAAATAATAGCCACAACCGCTCATTTCAAAACAGCTTTACAGAAGGAAGCCAATAATCCAGATCCAGTTTTTTAAAGTGATTTCAGTGTCTATGAATACAGTCTTCTATTTGAGGGACAATACTACATTTGGCAGTCAAGTACAGGTCCATCACGCAAATTCACATCCACACAGATTCAGCTTATACTCGTACAATTGTACTGCCCTGGCCTCATCACTGTCAGGCCCCACATCAAAAAATGGATAAGCTGTGTCTGAAAACTTTGTTAAGAGGGGTGACAGCAGAGAAAACTGAAGCCTTTTAAAAGCTTCCCAAAGACCTTTCTCAGAATAGCACATTAGAAATATGGGAAATTACATCTTGCACTTTCACAATGACCTCAACTTCAGTAGGAATGAACAATATTTAGTTAGGGTGCCAACAATCCTCAATTGAAAATTGGTGAATTGGTCAATGTATTATATTATGGTATCTTCTTAATAAGTATAGACTTATTAAACTCTAAGTATTGATTGATCATCACCCCTCACAACCATTTCATCCTCACCTCCATTTTCTTTTAATGTTTGTTTTTGAAATATTATGAACACCCAGTGGCGCGGCATCTTAGTCACTTTGTTTAATAGAAAATTCCCTATTTTTCTCCACAGGCATTCCAGGCCTGAAATTTCAGCTTACAGCTTTCCAGGGTGTGTGAGATACGGGGGGAACGTGTCGAATGCAATGAGCTTTCCTTAGCATAGTAATTCAGAAATATGTAAAAGAACAGTAAGACTGTGTTCATGGTGTTTTGTATAAAAAGAGAAATGTTGGACATTTTGGTTGAAAATTAAAAACAGTGCATAGAGTACTACAACACTGCACACGGCTAATAACTTTTTTTTTTTGCTGCTGATGTTTTTTGCTCATTATTAACAAGTTTTGTTTTAGCTGTCTTTTTGTGTTGGGAAATGCTATGAAAAGGTACCTATATTTTTTCATAAACCTTTACTGAGCTAGAATTGGTTAAGAACACATCTTCATTTCCACTGACATCCTAGCCAAGAGGCTTCCACCACTGTTGCACAGAAGAGAATAAAAAAGAGAAGAACAGCCAATAAAACTAAATGGGACAGACATTGACGCGATGTTACACTGTTAACAAGTGGATAATTTCAACAGACTCCTCTAGATTATTCCAGTCTTCAGCAGTGGCAAATTTAAATAACCGGCCCCAGAGTTGGCAGTTACCCTTGTATAAAAGTACTGCTTTTTGTAATCTGTGGCAATGGTGATTTCACAACAATCAATGTGTAAATTAATCATGAGCCAGTGAAGCATTTGTCTGGCACTGTATGTAAAGAGGGACAGTCAATCAATGACTAAAGATCACAGTGATGAGTACCATAGAGGGCACCAGTAAACCTCATGGAAGAAAGATGTAAGATATGAAGTACAGCAGCTTTAGAAGTCATTCTGTAAGCCACACGATCACTGTCCAGTATGGGGAGTTTGGACATCAGAACCAGTATCTGTCTAGAAAAATGTTTTAAAACAACACTTGTTGCAGTAAAGTAAACCAAGCTTAGACTTGATATTAGCTTAGAATGTATTAATATGAGTTAAAGTTAAAGACCCTCCAGCTAAATGCCTAGGTATTTATTAACTATGAATAGCTGTAACTGTTGTATGAAAAGAGGCTTTGGATTTTTTTTTTCATTGAAAAGCATTTATGTATGTATATGTATATAGTAAAAATGTATTTTTTAATTATTTAATTATTTTTTAAAATGTATTTTTAATTATTATTTTAATTGTTTAGCAGAAGACATAGCTCTATTGAAAATGAGCTGCATATTGGCCATTACAGATGGCAAAGTGGGTCTAGATGTGTTGTTGGGGTAAAGGCCTGAGCCAGTTATTTATAGTGATACAGAAGTGCAGAAGTGCTAAAACAGTCTTTAAAAATGTCATTTTCAGCTGATGGATACCAAAAAAAACATGAAAACCAGATCACGCAGAAAAGGCTGTTTAAATTCTTTTTGGATAAAACCAGAGGGGAGGATTCTTTTTCAACCTTCTAACACAGGCTGTAAAACAATGATCACTAAGATCCTTATGAAATACAGTCAAGTGGCATTTGTCAGTAGCAAAGTGAGTGTGATGTCAAACAAGACTTACTGTATCTGGTGAACCAATTCTGGTAATCCAATTATAATTTGAATGAATCATACTGCCTTTTTAACTATTTTAAATGCTCTCAGATTTTTTCATATCTAAATGTAAATCTATCAGGAAAATAAACTCTAAGCTCAAATAAGGAGTACTTAGTTCACTAAATAAAGTTAATGTTGCAGTAGTAGAGGTGGATGGTTTATAACTTGAGATCTGTATTTTTTATGAGTGAATTAAGTTGTTTAAGAATTGATCCAGATAAAACAAGTGAATATTATAAATGATCTTAAACATTAAAGCGACACCTCGTTTCCATAGAAGATCCATCCACACTAAAATTTGGGCCTGATGTTTACCTTTTCTGATAAAACCTGATAAAAACTAATACCAACAAAATGGAGTTGACACTGTTCCAGTGGATGTGTGTTGAGGATTTTGAAATGCAGCTCACTGAATTACAGTTGTATGAACTAACTCTTGACACTCTCCTACTGAAAGGTTAAGAACCCCTGAGCTGGTACATTTTCTGGTATTACAGATATAAGGTAATTTGATAATTGATTGAAATTGAAACACGAGCACAAAGCTGTAAAAGCTTTCCTTCTAAATAGCAGAAATGCCTGAGAATAAAAAGTCAGCACAGTGTGAAATTTGAGGTGGCTCAGCATCAAAGACAGCATGAGTATAATGTGAGGGGAATGGTCTTTACTCTGAACACAGGTCAAAACAGAAAATGGAAGCATAAGCAAAATCGTGACAAAAGGTTATCTCAGCAAAAGAGAAAAAAACAACGAAGACTCAAAACACAGTTTGCAGGAATTAGGTGATGGGTCAGAGAGTTGAGGTATTGAAGGGTATAAAACAAATGGCTGATGAAAGAGGCACACCATCAGAAAACAAACTGGGGAAAAAAGCAGACGGCAGAAGAGTTCACCAATGACAAGCTGATGTTTAAATGTTTAAGTACATTCAGGTAACTATAGAGTATATGCAGACAACAGGGAAAAAAAAAACGGAAGACTTTTTGAAACAAGCAAAAGTAAATTTGATTAGAAAAGGCCGCATTGTGCACTTTATCTCCCCTGGGTGAAATAAGGGCACTTGAATGGGGAGGAGGGACAGTTACCTTGTAACTCAGCTTGGATAAAGTCTTCAGCCAGATGAGTGACAATGAAGAGTAGGACAGGAAGAGGAAGAAGAAGAAAAAGAAGAGGAATACCTGCTGGAAGTACTTGTCACAGTTGATGTACTCCTTGTCGTGGGCATCCTGCAGTTTGTTGGTCTTGACATACTGCCAGAGTGCCTGGATGATGGCAGAGCGGGTCTGTGTGTGGATGCCCAGTAACCGTGCCAACCTGGGGTCCAGTTTGAACTGGGGGGGCTAGGGGAAGGAACAGGTTAGCTCCCCACAGCAGTACTTACTAAAACAAAGATGAATCTTTATTCTGAACCTGGGGGAAATCGAACCACTCCAAAACATTTGAGGGATTATAATTTTCTGTTTGGATTGCAAAAAAACGTTCTTCTTAAGCTGACGGCAAGACAGGGCAAGGAAAGGCTCACAAGGGCACCACTTCATCCCACCTGAAGTTTACCACAATTTACCAATAAAGGCTAAACTACTAGCTGCAGTGCCAGACAACTATTTCTCCGGTTACTAAGAATTCTGATGAAAAGCCACATTATAACTGTGCATCTCTATGTTAAACAATAAAACCTCAAAAGCAACAGTTGCTTCATGTGATACAGTCAGCTGACAGGCAGTTGTGGTATCTTGGACAGCCTGATTTTTACTGCTCATCGGGAGCCTCACTTTCCCTCTATTAACGTATTACTTATTGAAGCTCAGCTGCCCACCAGCCTGTGTAGCTCAACAGCGCCCTTACCTGGTAGTCAAGCATCAGCAGCAGAGTGCAGCGCACACTCACATCTCCCGGCCGCTTCACCTGGAAGCCATCTGTCTCCTGCGTGGTAGGGGTGCGGTGCCACTGCCAAGACACAACACACAGACACATCCGTGCCTTAAAGGGAAACTGCATCGGAGCCCGTTACTCTGCAGCCTTCATTCCCTGGGTCATCCTCACTCTTCCCGATCTCTTTCCTTACCCAGCATCACCCATTCGCTTCACGCACAAGTGTGTCTGCAAAACACCTGCGTTCTTCACAGCATGCCTTGAGAAATCAGGCTGGTGGCAACAAAAGTACTGTGGCATATTCTTTCTCACAAGAAATAAAATAAAAAAATCCTCATTCATTCTTCAAAGAACACAACATTCCTCTTCAATCAGTCACAGGTCAGACTGGAAAGGTAACTGCCGTAATTGTCTTAGTAAAGTGTGCTCCTTAAATCTTTTATTTTTTTGCAGACAGAGCGCACATCTTTCTTTCAAGCCCCTCTTGTGTTTGTGAAACTGAACTATATGATCTCTGAGAACAGGCCCTGGGTGAGGCTGAGACTGAACCTCATTCGGAAAGGATTTGATGGAATAACCTGGGGAAACAGGTATGTGCTCCTGCTACGTTTTTTCACATACAGAGAGATGACATTGTTCAGACCGCTTTGCCATGTAATGAAATTAATATCCATTAACAGGCAGAGACCTTCAAAACCATTTTTTTTGCCCTTTGAATTGCTCTCGAGGAAAGCACATTATCAGTTCTCGATTCAAAGACAGCTTCATCGGTAACAGCCTCTGTACATTTCTTCCAACAATTAATATGATGTCGCTTTATCACACTTAATTAACTACATCTTGGTTAAAAATGAAAATCTCAGAAAGCGATCAGTTTTGCAGTCGAGGCAGTGAGGTGAAAGGTAATCATAACACCAACAAACCTTGCCATACTGTTATATAGACCATCCCAGCAGGAAACCAGCAGCAATCCGGTGTATTTAAGTGAGAAAAAGGGAAATTCAGATTAGGGTAAACCTGGGGGCAGATTTTAACATGACATTCATGACTTTCTCTAGTACACCATGGGACTGCTGCACAATGGCTGAAACTGCCTTTTTAGAACCTTGGAAAACCAAAAGAGTCAAACAAAATAATGAATCAGATAATTAGGGAGGGTTGTGAGAGACTTTAAAGATATGCCATTAAATAGAACTATTTATATTCATTTATTCGAAAAGGACTATGAGATGTTTCAAATTATTCTGTAGCTAAGCAATTTGAAAATGCCAAGGCAATTAAAATATATTCCATACCTACCCTATCATACTTATTGATATTATTATAATTTGGGATATTAATACTGTAGTAATATGTTTTTTGCCCACAGACAAGATCCTCACCACCACTTGCCCAACTTCATATTGTTGCTTAAAAGTCACAAGATGGTATCCTCACAGTCAGGCCAGAGGAGCTCCTGCTTGGTTTGTTTCCTATTATTTCTATCATTTCATTAGACCTTTGTATTTGTCAGTGTCTGGACAGTACTGTAATGGTTTACTTCTCTCAGATTTGTACCTTGAATCTTTGTTTTGATGGAATTCATGATCTTTCAACCCTAACCACGCAGACAGGTTTTAAGGAAGAGATCGGGAAATGTACCACTTAATCATAAGCAATATAAGAGTTTCTCAATTAACTTGGTAATAATGGGTTCTCACAGCAAGGCATTTATTCATATATAGATAAAGGAATAATAATTCCTCGCTTTTATATTGGAGGGGACCCACTTTATCTATCACTCAGCTACAACAGCCATAAGGGTGACATACAGCTGCCATCATGTGCCAGCCAGCCCTACTACACAGTAGATCAGGTGGAGAAATGATTAATGGCACATTGCTTCGCTAGTGTAATTTAAATGAAGGGGAAACTTTAGGAAGGCCGGTTTGAAGAAGCTCAGAGCAGAATTACGACAATTAACCGGGATTAGCATTCTTACTCTTTTAAAAAAAAGCGCCATGGGATCTTTTACCAATGATATGGCAAATATAATTCTCTATATTGGCTCCCAACCTGCTCACTTACTTGTCTCACCATGACAAAGAAACACCACATTTGAATCAGCTGCCAGACACCTGTGACTCTAAGGAAATTATTTATTGCCAGGTTAGGGCTGTGGGGACTCACACATCCCTACCACACCGGTAGCTCTTTAAATACTCATTGGTGCAGGTGGCACTGTGTGCTCTGCAGTGCTGGGTTGTAACCTGCTAAACGCAGCAACACGAACAGAGTGAGCAGCATTTTTCAGTAGCTTTGCTCTAGCGAACTATTTTAATTTCAAAGTAGAGAACTACAACTTTCGAGTTAGCACCTCCTACCACTTTTTTACCAGATGTATTTTTGTAGTTGCAGTGCAACTCAACTGTGTTATTTTCCGCACAAACATCATCATTCAACCCAGATCACATTAAGCGTGCACTGAACTCCCAATCCTTCTTCAATACAGCTATATCAATCCATAATGAAGTATACCAGATTCATAATGAAATCTCCCAGTCTTATTTGTACATTGTTTTAGGGTTTTCTCCATACTTAGGGAGAAAGGCGCAGATACAGTATATATGTAATGTAAGGTACATATAAAAGGGTGTTACCCTGGCAACCTGGTTAAATTTCCCCCCTGGCCTTTACCAGTTATGGCCACATAGATGATCACTCTGTTTTCCTCCCCACTAATAGCTGATGTGTGGTGAGTGTTCTGGTGTACTTTGGCAGCCATTCCATCATCTAGGTGGGTACTGCACATTGGTGGTGGTGGAGTGTCCAGAAAAGTGTTATATAAGTGACGGAATTACTATTATACTACTAGGCCAAGGCAATTTATAAGCAGGAATGCTATTATTCATCCATTACAGTCCATTTTAATGTAAATCCAGAAGTCTCCATTTGTCTTTTTACTTCCAACAGAAATGCATTTTACTGAAATGTTGTTTTTTTCTGCACATCAATCACATAGTCTGCTTCAGAATCAGAAATCTTGAATTCTTTAATTTGGTAACTTTGTAGGATATCTCCCATCTATATGAAAAGTGTGAATCACTGATAGAAACAATACCAATTATGGGAGAAACAGCTCAAATGAGCTGGAAGAGTTGCGACACATTTGGTATAGGTTGAATTTATTATTTTCTTAAACCCTAACACTTATATTCCTGCAGCACATTTCATGGTCAACTTGACAAACGTGTGCAGTATGTAAGATCTGGGCACAAATTCTAAATCATATCTACTCAGGGTATTCTGCTGCTCTTCTAATGACATCAGGGTAAGAATGTAATATTGATCAGTGTGCATGCTTTAGCTCTAGCTACAGCCCTAGTTACTCTTATTTTCTTTCTATTTTAATGAAAAGGTTATATGGGTTGTTTAATGTAGAGTTAGCAATTTCACCCTGCGGTCCATGTGGGTCCTAATGCCCCAGTATAGTGATGGGGACACTATACTGTAAACAGGCACCATCCTTTGGATGAGATGTAAAACTGAGGTCCTGACTCTCTGTGGTCATTAAAAATCCCAGGGTGTTTCTCTAAAAGAGTAGTGGTGTAACCCCAGCGTCCTGGCCAAATTTCCCATGACTAATAATCCCCCTCTATGAATTGGCTACATTACTTTGTTCTCCCCCCCCTCCGTTTTTTTTTCTCGGTCGCATTTAATGGCAACGTCAGGTCAAAGATTTGGTTCAAACCACCAAATGGAGACGGGCATGCCGACAAGCGGACCCTGCTGATGCGGGATTAATGCTAGGATGAGAGAATGTAGAATTAGCAATTTGGAGATCAGAAACATCTGAAATGAAATAATTGATCAAACTGACATTTCAAAGGTCAGTTAAAAAATCAGAAATATAAAACTTCTCCTAAAACGAACAAGTGTTTTACACACATATATTAACACAAATTGCAGTATAAAAACAGTATGTTCATACCGATGGTGGTAGAGACCGCGTGAAAAGTTTCTATAGAGAAACCACATGGAAAGTCATCTTAGACCATACATTTTGCAAATGAGAGGAGGCAGCCATTTGTATTATTGGTTGTTTAATAACTGATTCTAAAATGTTATCCTTTTTTTGAGGGTGCCTAGAGTTTAGACCTCAAAGAGTGCTTTCTAATTTCTACTACACCCTTAAACTTGCATACCCTTTGATTAAATTTCCATTGCTCCAGGCTGAAGATATTGATCTCTTTAACTCATCATACATCAACCCTCCAAGTCAGGAATCGTTCTTGTCAAGAATATCCTTTTTGTGGTGACCAAAACTAAAATCAATATTCAAAATGTGTTCTTAATAGTGAATTCAAAAACTTCAGCTTAACTTCCCTTGATTTAAATTCCACACCTTTTGCTAAATATTATTTTTTACCATTTCTAATTCTTTCCCACATTGTCTTGAGGAGGACAGAGAAAAATCTGCCTAAATACCGAGGTTACTTTCATTCATAGCTTTCTGCAGCTCAAAGTCACCAGTGTGATATGCTCAATGTGTGTTCCTACTTCCTGCGTGAATCACTTTGCACCTAGAAAAAGTTCAATTTAATTTGTGGTTTCAGTGGCAAGCTGCATCAGTGTGTGAGTTGCGAAGGATGAATGCCACACTGAAATCAAAAAGAACAACAAAACAGTTTTAACTATAAGGCCTTCATTTTTTGCCTTGAGGAAACCGACAGATTCTAATCATTTTCAGATAATATGTCCTGACCAGTGCTTAAGCAGGTTTTTATTTTATGAAGCCTGTCTACCAGTACAGATAGTAAATCTCTTCAGTGCGGATGACATCTTTCATACCAAATGAAATAACTCCTCAATTTCCCATTTTGAAATCTTACTTTCAGGACACATCAACATACTGTATGTTATACAGCATATAAAATACTTTGCTTAGAATATAAATACTGCATTTTCTTTAAATTTAACATTATTCAAAATTAGCTATGTTTAAAATATTTCTAAAATAGCTTTATGTATAGCTAGTTACTTTTTTCAGTGAGAACATTTTATATGTAACTAACTGCATTTTTTATGGTTTTGCTTGTAGCTTTAGTTGGCAGCATTTCCAAAGTAGTTTCCACAACACTTGAGGCCTGTCATTATCATGCAGCAGACAAGATGGTCTGGAGGAGCAACTTTTTCCATAAATGTCCTCCTGCAACTGATCCTGTGTGACAGCAGCTCTATGTTTGACTATGTTTGTAGGCCTGTCTTCTTTAGACTGACACTTCATGTTGCTACAGACAGGTGGAGCACTCCTGTGTGCTCATGATGAATCAGGTAATGCTGTTACAGTGTCCTACCCAAGCGAACCTACTAGGATACCATATTTCCAATTGTGAGAGACCTTGTTGAGGTACCCTGGCAACATGGTGCACTCAGAATAACAAAAAAATAGAATATAAATTATAATGGAAAATTAAAAAAGTAAAGTCAGTTAAATATACCCAATTATTCTTAAGTCTTAAGCAAAAGCATTTTAATGCATGTGTACTAAAAATGAATCAACATACTGTAAAGAAACCAGTACAGACTGTGACACATTCTTTGTATGTTTTAATACTGAGTCTGCTCCCTCCTGTTACAGGTGTAACATATTTCATAACCCAGAAATAGTCCATCCAGGACCAACTCAGGGCCACCAAAGGCACTGTAGAACTGATATCATATTTTTCATGTAAGGTTCGAGCTCTGAGTCTGTTTGTTTGAAGCCTCTATCAGTCTTTTGCAAAGGATCCAGCTGCCCATAAGACCTGACAATGCCCACACTCCCTCAACACACACACACCTTTAAGAAGCAGCTTGTGAACAGTTTGTGAGATTGAGTCTTACCTTTTTGTTGCGGCTCAGCAACTGAAAAGAAAAACCGAAGTTCTTTCTAATGGATTTCACTCGGTTACACATTGTGACTTTTAAAACAAAAAAAAGCCTAAGCTTAAAAGCTTAACAGCTGCTTCTCTTGCAAACGTCATGCAATGTCTGTCACTGACTTTCTAGAGACTAATGGTTCTTTAGGATAAATTAAAAACTGATTCCCTTGTACAGTAGGTTAATATTTACAAGCCACAAATCCTATTACAATAGACATCATTGATATATACTGTGTTCAGTAATATATCCCTCAAACAGTACATTCTTTACAGATAGTAGGGTGAGGAAAACAGTGGTATGAAAAACATTTTCCATTCACAACAGTGAAGAAATCACTTGTTTAGAAGATTGTGTTTTATCTGAAGATGCTATTGATTAAAAAAGAAAGCTTGATCAACAGTTTAATTTGGCACCATTTCTGGTTAACTATAAAATTGCTAAGTCATTTATTAGTTTAAAGTCTGAGACAGCAGAGACTTTTAACTTGATTTTAACATCGCCATTCCATACATCTGTAAAGTCACAAGCTAGCCAGAACTCAGTTTTTGGAAAGCAACATTATCTAATGATCTTAAAATTCAGTTTAACATGGAGCTACTGTCTTTAGGCAAGTCAAATAAAAAAAAACAACATGCTTTATAACCTGTACAGAATTCTAAGACTGGATAAATTCTGATTTGGAACAGGTAAGGGTTTATTCCATGCTGAAAGGATTCCAGATTCCTTTTCTTTTACTTTATTCTTTTTTTCCCTTCAGCACGGAATAACCTTTACCTCTTCCTTTGCAGCCTATGCATGCTGTTGCAGCTACCTTCTCCAAATTCTGTTTTGCACTCTATTAGTTTAATAATGTTCTATGAAGGAAATGATGACATATGAGGTGTCAACTGATGATTTTGGTTAGAAAGGCTGGTGCTGTTCATATGTCCTGCATGGCATGTCTGAGATACGAATACAGTCTTTCATCAGTACCCCTTTCTCTTCTTCTACATCCTCACTCATAGGTTACCTTTAAGTTACTCTAGTAAAACTGAACAAGGTAAGTAAAAGCTTAAGTAAAGCTCAATTCTGTGCCCATCATACCATTACACTCATACCATTACACTGCTACAGCACTGAAGCAAAACTGAAACGCTTCTTTGCAAAGTCTGGCCTCTCTATGGTCTGTTGTGTTTTTCTTCTTCTCAGAATACTGAGAATAAACATAATTGTGCTGTGTGCTTTGTACCGAAATCCTTAAACACTGCCTCAGGATGATCGGTCATTAGTTTACCAGTGATTATGACAGACCAGTGTGCTATAATAGCACCAACCAAACCCCAAACAGACATGATGTCTGTGTGGGTAAGTACACTCAGCCCTGCTCAGACACACAGATATTACCTCCAGTCAACCACTGGGGCCTTCGTCAGAGCAGCGATACTCTGCCTTTCTCCCTGGGCTCTAGGTCTGGGTGTGGAAGCTCTGTGTATGAAGCCTATATCTTTTTAAGAGATATTTCACTACATGGGTAAAACTAATGTTGCTGTTTTTATTTTTTTTAAACTTTATGAGGAAGAAAATCATGTACTTATGTGAGAATAGAGCTCTTGCATTAAACCCTCATGTAGTGCAGCTTGTAGCTTTGGTTTCTATAATTGATTCCTTGTGCAGTATATTTAAAACTTAGGAAAACGTTTTATGGAGAAACTATAAGTGGTAATATATATTGCACAAGTAAATAAACTTAGCAAACCCTGAAGTCAACCAATAGGAAAGGCAGAACTCATTTCCTTAATTATGCCTAATCTGATTAAAAGTGTTATGAAGAACTCAGTCTATCACCTTAACTGCCCTGATATATTAAGATTCAGTGGTACTATGTAACTTACATCAGATCTTGTTCTCCCTTACGAAATATACTAAAACCAGATCAGATACAACCCTTTTAATACTGCAGAAGTGATGAAGCCAATTTTCCAAATCTGTAGTACAGGTCCAAGTGTCCCTTAATATTCCAGAAACCATCCATGTTGGTGTAACAAAATTTAAATGATCTTATATAGGTGTGTTGACACAAGCACAAATATTGTAGAACAGACAGAAAGGAGGTCTATCTTGATATTCTCATAGTTTACACTACAATTCTGCAACCTAATAAATTTTGGAATACATCCTCTACTCAAAATTTGAGAACATGTGGCTGGCACAGCTGGCATATTTGCAATGGAAATGCTCAGGACACATGCTGGTACCAGAGGAGAAAATTCCCAAGAGGCACTGAAGGCCAAGAAGCAACATCAACACATTGCTGCCTTCACTTTCATTGAGGCACTTAAAAATATGTTTCTTCTCTATGTTGTAGCATAGCTATGTCATAGAGTTAAGTTTAACTTTTAGTTTTTCTACCAGTATTTTCTATTAGATGCTTTTGTGATGACTAGTGAGATTTTTGTTTTCTACAAGTTTGAGGGATCACACACCATGTATGGATAAAACATCAGAGAGTCTTTGAATGGCACAATGTGTGTCAGAAGGCTCTCCTCCCAGCAGATATACCACCTACCATTTCACAGCTGTAATTGTACTGTTACAGGGAAGTACATCTGACTCTTAATGGAACAATATCAAAATGCAAGTGTAAACATAAATAATTTTAGTGGACAGAAACTGAACTTTTTGACTGAGACAAACATCTGGAGGAATGGATACAAAGACAGATGGAGACGTATGGATACAAAGACAGATGGAGACGTGGAAGGGGCAGGCTGCCAAAGATGGTTGTGAGTCTCACCTCCACCAGGTGGTTGTCTGGTCCATACAAGTCCTTGTCGAGCTCAATCACCAGGCTCTTAAAGAAGGATGAGAACTTCCTCTTCTGTTTACCAGGCTGGGGAATCACAAGAGGCACAGTGAGCTGAATACTACACTGGTGCTCTCTATAGAACACAAATAGAACTGTATATCCTCTAACACATAACAAATACTCCAAATACACCCCACATAGCCCTATGATCCCCTATAGCCCTGACACAGACCAGCAACCTACTATTACACCCCAGAGACCTTGGCTTTACTGAAGCTATTGACAGATCTTCACACCGCAACCACAGTGAAACGTCACACTCCAACGAGTCCACATGCAACTACAAATCCTCTCCACACATCCTCAGTGTTAATTCTCCTGATTATAATCTTACATACTTGCGACCCAACCAACATCTCCATATACTTGCTTTGCCCATCAAACAGCTCAACACACTATCTGCCCCAGAAACTGCTCCATACCTACCAAGCAGCCAGTCAGAGTCCTACAGCCCTGTATTATGTCTATTGAGAGCCTCCTCCGAACTGGCTATTTTGCTTTAATGAACCCTGAAGCAGGGACTTGAATGTATGGATTCAGTGCCTAATCCCAGCAGGCTTCTATCTGGTTATTCATGTTGGAATGAGGAGGCTAAACAGGGCTGTCCATCTAACCAGGTTAGAAACTTGGTAAAATGATTTATTGGATTCTTTTACTCATCTTATACAAGGTCTAGACAGTCTAGGCATTTCTGTTATATTCCACTGCAGAACATCAACTCATCCTCAGTTTCATTCTCTTATCTGATCTTGAACATGACAATGAAGACTCAACTGGATCTGCAGCAGATCATGTAACTCTGTGGTTATGAAAAGCTGGTAAGACAAGCCCTAGCAATGCTGTTATATGTCTGACATGCAGCTCAAGGACATTTTTATCAAACATGTCTTCAGGCTGCTCAGTCTCACTTCCTGCACATGCTGTCCCAATGGCAAATACTGGCAATTTTTTAAACGGATCTTTTAGTTAATAAAGCACTGAACCACTAAATGATTTAGAAACACCATTAACTTACTGTGATGCCAATCACAACGTCAATAATAGGGAACCCTACATTTTAATTATAAAATAACCTTATTTGCTTAGGATAGCTAACTGCTAGTTAATCAGATAACCATCAAAAACCAACCCAGTTTTATGACTACAAACAATGTTTGGAAAATTGATTTAAAATCTGTTGGGTCATAGTTAGAATAAACTGAATACTGTATGCTGCATCAACCTTGTGTGTGTTTTTAAGTTGATTCTAGTTTGCTTTTACATTTGCTTAAAGAACAGATCTTGAAATGCCTCCACATGAAGCCAGAAGAGCTGGCAGAAGTGAATATTCACTAGGACAAACAAGTTGTGCACATCTACAGCAAAATACCTCAAGGAGAATTGCATCCATCATCGCCATGCCAACATGGTGCGGCGCCAAAACTATGTGGTGAACAAGCAAATGACCCTTTCATTTTCTCTCCCTTAGACACTACTGTTGGCTCTTTCACTGCTTATATCAGACCTGTGAACAGCACCACATTCACAGTGCTGTGTGTACTTTGGAGGTCTTTGTCACATCTAAAATATCTTCAATGAGTTTCACAGAAGCACAGTCTGAAACTGAAATGAAGCTACCTCTGTGGTCAGATGGAAGAGTTTAGAAACCATAAACATGTATAATTTGACACGATTCATTTTTTTTTTTACTGGAATAATATATATTTACATAAAAAGGTAGCTTAAGGTATTTTTCAATACATTCTGTCTTTACATTTCAAAAAGACACATCTAAGAGAGTATGCACTTCACTGTGCAATTAAACATAAAGGATATTATTTCTAATAATATTGTAGCATATTACTCAGACTGATAATAGGTAGTATAAAGTACATAAGAGCTCAATGAACTACTTTCAACCATTCATTTTTGATAACCTGCACCTAGGAAGCCTAATTCAGCAGACAATGGACCCAAAGCAGGATGAAAAAGTCCATTATAACTTGAAATTGTATCTTCCATCTAATATTTAAAGCAGACGTTGCAACAGTCTTGTTAAGAAATTATTTTCTTCTCATCTTACTCAGCTGTCAGACCTGACCTCTACCACAGTTAGTTTTTTTAATCAACACTGTAGATAACTAATGAAGTCACTCAACTCCTGCATATCATTTTTAGAAGCACAGAACATTTTGCTTTCTATGTGATGTCTCACTTTGTCACATGTGATTCAGCTATAATGATTTATAGAAGAAGCATATGGACTTCTTTCCCTGATGACTTTCTAATCAAAAGTAAATAGTTATGGAATAAGTCAATATACAACAGCAGTATACCCGAAAGACCTCATAGAGCTACAGACTAAAAAAAGAAAAACATTCACAAAGATACTTAAGCTAAAAGAGTGAATTTAAAAGAAAAGAAAAAAGTACATTTGCATGCAGAAGAAAGACTCAGACACTTTAAAAGACAGAAAAACCAATAAACAGGAAAGAAAGATGGAAAGACAGCCAGGCTAACAGGATAAGCAGCTCACATCATCCAGTAACTTCCCCTCCACTCGCAGCTCCCACGATGCAATGCTGCCATCGGAGTCATCAGCATCTGGCTTGGCAGGGTTGAAGGTGTTTGAGATGTACAGTCTCAGCTTGCGCTTTTGCTGTGAATAAAGACAGGGACTTCTTCATCTACAGTGTAATACAAATCTGCTCTCCCATTTTTCTGCCTTGAACCACGTGTCTGTGCCAACCTGTAGTTAGACGCAGCTCTCACTGATGATACTTAGAGCTGCTGTTGCCTGCAAAACCACAGGAGGTACAGGAAAGCACTCTTTGGTAACTCCCTAAAAAAGAAACCTCTGACTGACATTTAGAACCCTTAACACTGCCAAGATTCTCAACATTCTGAATACAGCAATACATCCCTGAACAAACTGGTGATACTGTAGGTAAAGCACAAAAACACAGAGTTAATTAAAAAACTGTCTAATACAATGGTTTTTTAAATATATTTAGCCATCCAGTCTGTTTACAGCTCTGGAGTCTGGCTTCTCCTTTTTGAAGTGTGCATCTGTACTAGTGGTGCTTAATGTGGACTTGATTACCATGCCTGAAATGATTGATTTCATTACTTTGGCTCAGGGAGCACAGCGGTATATCCCTCATTGACAAGCAGCATTCTCATTTGCTGTCCCCAGGCGTCATAACTCTCCCTGCATTTCACTTGGAAACTAATGAGGAACTCGTCAAGTAGACCTGACCAGCTTTTACCAGTGACTGGCCAGAAGTGGATGAGATGGAGGGAAACAGGAGCCGTACCTTCATAGGTCTCTTCAGAGCTTCCTGGATATCCACCCGCTTCCGCATGATGGTTTGGTCCAGTTTGCGCTCAAATGCCAGGAGATCCATATAGGCCTGGGATTCTGGGACCAACTCACGGATCTGGGGGTGGAGAAAGGTAAGTGATGGATGATATTGGATGAGAGTACACAGCATTTCATTTCATAAAAAAATATTTCATAGTTCATGTAACAAAAAAAGGGATTCGCCAACTACTTTCCATTTTATACACCCATACAATATGACATTTGTTGCTCAGTTCTGTTTTGCTGCCACGACCTTTGTACCACCTGCAGAGATGAGGACTGTGTACATTCTCCTCTGAAGGGTGCACTCCCAGAGCAATCTGCCATCCTTCGCACAGTGAGTTCCATACTTCCCACAGCAGAATTAGCAACAACATGAAGACAGGTGCAGCTCTCACTGACACCACTGCAAGCTCAGAGCAGGCTGCAGATACTCTGAAGGTACCTGGTGCTGTGTGGGGCCTCCCAGTCATAGTCAGATAATGACATGATCCAGACTTGAACCTGACTACAAATAAGTGTCCTTACCGGTCAAGCCACTCAGAAGCCACCTTCACAAACAACTTCTCAAGTGGTCTTTAACTTGAGAATTGCTTTAAAAAATCATCAGTCACTGCGGACATTAAACATCTTGATATACAGTGGTGTGAAAAAGTAAGTACACCCCATGGAAACGATTGTCTCTTTTTACATTTTTGGACAAAAGGATATTTGATTGTCATTTCAACAATACTGATAGATAAAGGTGATCTAATTAAAAAAAAATAACATTGAAAAATCCCATTTTGCACTCATTGGTACTATTTAAATCAACAGAAATCCAATTTTCTTGTTCGGAAAAAGTTAGTACACCCCTACCTTAATCATTGCATCAAATGCCTAAAATTAGAATCAGGTGCACCAAAACAGGGGCAAATGATTAGAACATCAAAAGAGAGTAAGTTGAGGGCGCTGCCTTATATAAACATCAGAAACCTGTGGTCTGGTTTGGTCTTAGCAATTGAGGTGTGTGGCTACATCGTGCCACAAACAGCAAACAGCTCTCTGAGGGCCTCAGAAGAAAGATTGTTGATGTCTATTTCTGTCACAGGAGCTGGTACTGACTACCGAGTAGTGTGTATTTTGGACCCTATGTAGACGATATAATCCAGAAGTGACTGGAATAATACTTCAAGGGAAACACACTAGGAGCAGGACGGGATGACAGACAGGGGGGCGTGACGGCTGTGATCGGGTGCTCAGGGGGGGTGGCGCAGGTGAATAAGTCCTAAGTTAGTCCAAAGGGGAAACCGGGGGGCAGTCCAGGGTCCAGGAGCCAGGAGATCTAATCCGAGACAGACAAGTTTAAAACCGGAACGGGATCTGGAACAGGAACAGGGAAAGGGAACCAGGAGGATAAAAACAGTAACGAGGCCAGGCTCTCCGAGCCCGAAACTCAGCAGGTCAGGACGCCATGATGAAGCCTATGCCGTTGGGTCTCCCCAGGACCCGCAAGCAGGCGGGCTTCTGGGCGTCCATCTTCCAATGCAGAGCAGGGAATAGTGGGAGCACTTGTCTTTAAATAATAACAAGGAAAACAAGGGACAGGTGCACATAATGAACTAAAATAGGAAAGGATTGGAGCACCCTTAAGAGGAAGCAATTTGTAGTCAATCACTCCATTGTCCGAAAGATCATCTACAAATGGAGAAAATTTCAAACTACTGGCAATCTATCCAGGCCAAATTGTCTCACCAAATTCAGCCCAAGAGCTGAACAAAAGATGCTGGAGGAAGTCTCCAAGAACCCCAGGATAACATCAAGGGATTCACAGGCAAGTCTTGCCTCAATCAATGTCAAAGTGCATGAGGCAACCATCCGAAAGAGACGGCGCAAGTTTGCCCTAAATGAGAGGTCTCATAAAAGAATAAAGATGCACAACTGAAGTTAGTCAGACAACACCTAGGTGAAAATCAGAACTATTGGAACAATGTGCTCTGGATGGATGAGACAAAGGTAGAGCTGTTTGGCCAGACGTCATGTCTGGTGAAAACCAAAAACTGCCTTTGAACAAAAGAACCTCATACGACCTATAAAGCATGGTGGTGAAAGCATTATGGTTTGGGGCTGCCTCAGGGCCTGGCCAGCTTCCCATCATAGAGTCAACCAGGAATTCCACATTGTACCAGAGAGTACCCAAGGAGAATGTGAGGCCATCTGTCAAAAAGCTGAAGCTGAACCATAAATGGACCTTGCAACAAGACAATGACCCAAAACACTCAAGAAAATCCACAAAAGAATGGCTCAAAAAGAAGAATGGAGGGTTATGAAATGGCAGTCAAAGCCCAGATCTTAACCCCATAGAAATACTGTGGGGGGACTTGAAGCGAAACATCAAGTTTATTCAAACAGTTCAAACAGTTGAAGGAGTTCTGTAAGGAGGAGTAGGAAAACATTTCTCCAAGTCGATGAAGAAGACTAACAGACAATTACAAGAAAGTGATTTCTGCTAAAGGGGGCAACACCAGCTGCTGAAGCTAGGGTGTGTACTTATTTTTTCCACAGTAGGCAATTGCATTTCTGACTTTTTTTTTTGTTGAATAAATGATTGCAAAGAATAATTTTCATTGTTATTTGTGAAATTAGATCACCTTTATCTATCAATATTATTGAAATGAAGATCACATATCCATACATGCAAATATGTTGAAAAACACACACCTTTTATTGGGGTGTACTTTTTCACAGCACTGTATATGCACACCAGGAAAGGCACAGGGTTCAAATACACATAGGGGTTCTACACTGAGTGAGTCCAACATCCAGCTGCGATAACTCTTCCAGTGGTGAACAGAACACAGGAATTCTTGAACACAGGTCTCATCTCCCTGACTAAAGTGCCACCATTCTGTGCCTTATCACATGCACATAATTTGTAATTATGATTACCTGCACAATAGTTATTTTTATTTTACATCTTGTTTTTCATCTGGATAGTCTGTTTGAGAATAAATTCTCATTTACAAATGATTGCCGAGAGATTTAACCATTTATACAGCATGGCATTTATTGTGATTGTGTGTGAAGTACACTGAGTAAGGCTACAAATGGAGCTACCCACTCATGAATCTATGACCCTCCACTTCTGTATCTAGAGCCCTAACCACTACTCCTCTCTGCTGTCCCTGAAATAATAACAAAGAATTCTAATTTTAGTTTATTCAGGCATCCCGAAAACTCTATGGAACTAAGGCAATATGATATGATATTTTTGTGATTCTGAAATTCTTTAGTGATATAGCAATAAAATTGTATTTTGCTGAAAAGCTCATTAAATGCAAAGAAGCAACATGGTATATTGCTGTATGCAATATAAACACCCTATAATCCAAGTCCTTTATTGGTAAATTACCCTTACTTGGCTTTTGTTTGTTTACAAAATAGTTGCTCCATTGTTCAATGTCCTTTAGAAAGTCTGAAAAGAGATTCCATCTTTCTTTGGCTGTGGAAATAATTTTTTACTTGAAAGCAATGACATGGAGTGGATAGATTTGTGAATTGAAACTGTTTTCAGCTTTAATTTAATATACATGTGTTAAGAAGCTTTCAAGGTTGAGTTTTAAATGTGCTCATGCTGCAAAAGAAGACAACCAAGATTCCATTTCTTTCTGTAAATTCAAAAATCCATTTATTTATTCAATCTGGCTTAATTGAGTTATTGTAAAGCTGATTATATTTTAATTTTATTATATCTTTTGAGGCCTATGAATGGTGGTAAAAATCAGAGAAAATTGAGTGCAGAAAGCTTCATATTCTTCGATGAAGATGTTGCTTTTGTATCTGAGGCTACTGTAGCTGTTTTACTTTGGTAGCTAATTTATAATGTAATGCTAACCCTCGACTAAACGTATTGTCCACACAAAGAACAGAACAAAATCTGCACCTCAAAAAACGATTTCTTTTTTTGTGAAGAAATCCCAAGTTTAAAATATGTAAAAGGCAAAAAAGCAAACCATTATTGTATTTGTATGGAGGAACCCATACAGTTTCCATGTGATGTTTTTTTTAATTCTGTTTTAGTCATTTTGCTAAAGAAGGATGAAAGAATTTTCCTCTTTAATCTGCGGTTTCGAGAGCTCAATCTGTTCTGCGCTGGAAGACCCTATTTTCACCTGAGGGCAGACACATGAGGTGGAAATTCAAATGAGCCATGGGAAGGCTTCTTCTTGTGCTGTTTTTTCAGAAGCATGTGTTGCAAACAATTTTTATCAGAGAATCTCACCAGCACATTCATGGTGGTCAAAAGGCATTTTGTATGATAGGAACTGTTTAAAAGCAAAATGTTCTTTATACATAATTGGGATTCAGAAGCAAGGGATGTCAATAGACATTAATACAACAGTATATGTAACCCTGCCTAGATATATGGTACTTTTTTCGGTATGTATTAAGCCAGACCAGGACAAACCCCAAAACATAAATCTTGATGAGGCTTACAGCAAGTCAGGGCCTGTCCCAGAAATGTATGGATCAAGACAGACCTGAAGGTAGGTATCACTGCATTCCAACTGGATGGGATGCCAACACAGGGTATGGAGAAATGGACAATCTAGAACACTCACTTGATCCTAGTGAGTGTGTCTTTGGAAAGTGGAAAGAAACCAGAGCACCCAAGAAGAGCCCATGCTAATATGAAGGGAACATGCAGACTCCACAGAGATGGAGGATGGAGACCTGTCCTGAATGTGGAAATGTGAGGCAGCGGCGCTAACTGCCACTCCATCATGCTTCCCAACACATCAACAACTAAGACAAGACCGCCACTGTCCAGCCCAGGTACAGCAGATCACCATGGTTACAAAGAGCAAAGAGAAAGGATTGTAGATGTTTGTGCAAGATGTCTAATATTTATGCTACCAAGTCCATCGCATTAGAAACCCATTAATATTTTGAGGTAAAATGTGGGTGTATTTTACCCATGTTACACTGTGCCCTCCAAAAGCATTGTGATAGTAAAGTCAAAAAACAACTTATTTTTGCTTTTCAGGTGAGTATAAGTTTTAGGAAGCATTGACATTTCAAAATGTAAAAGTCAGCATTTGTTTTCATACACAAAGACTACAGTATGGTGAGTTTAACAGGTCAAAAAAGTCTTGCACTGTAATTATTGCCTCAAAAGGGATATGCAGCTTATTACTGATATTACTTAAAGTGAATCTGTCCCAACACATATGATCACTTGACACTTTTGGGTTGAACACAAAATATGTTTGTGTTCTACTATGACTAATAAGTGTATACATGGATTTATTCCAAATAAAGTGCATATTACATCATTTAGCATACAAAGTTGGCTCATCAAAAATACAAATTGCTGTACTGTAAAGTAAAATAAAACAGTTTTGACTTTGCTGTCCTCATTATTTCTGCGGGGTATTGTATGTCATTTTCTTGTATAAAGTAGCTCTGCCCTCACCTTCTCAATTGCCTTCTCTTGTTTACATGAGAAACTTGGTCCCAGCTGGGGACACAAGTCTGTATTGACCTGGAAAAGAGCATAGAGGACAGTGCGTTCTGATTCCATGTGATGTTCCTATATGCTTGTCCTTAAGTACCACTAACAACTCAGGATTTTGTATCTTTTGTGTGTGTTAGATTGGTGGTGCACGATGAATAATACCCACACTCAGTTTAGGTCCCAGAACACAAGACGGTTTCAGAAGCCAGGCGAAGGAGGTTTTAGAAATAAAAGACTAAGTAATAGCTGTATCAAAAATCTGGACTGCTAACGAGGCTTCTTGGAATGGAGTTAGGAGTTGGAGAGTTGGATCACAGGCTCAGCAATAACTACTGTAAAAGGGGAGCAGAATCCACTTCAGGGTTTTCTTGGTCACAAGCAACACCTGGAAGAGTCTCATCTTGTGTCCCTCCCTGCAAGAGGCTCCTTTCACTCAGCCCAAACTTCTAGCGTGAATAAAGTAAGCAAACCAAGAAAAGCTATTAAAGCATATAAATGGATTCAGTCTCAAGTCTGTTTTCTCTTTTCCTGCTGCTGTGTGAAGAACTATTCCTGTGTGCTGATTTGCCTGTTTGAAAAATCTAATTGGAAAATGAACAGCCTGCCAGTTAGCGATAAAGAAATGCAAAGCCCCAGTGACTATCGTGCCCGTGTGATTCATACTGAAATTACTTAGCTTCTCCAGCAAACTACGGTTTAATTTTACTACTATGCCTTTTACAGGTAGCACACACACATTTTCTTGTTTTTAAGGTTCCTTTAACCTCACTGCACTGACATTAGACACCATTGGACCAAGGACAATGTACAGTAACCGCAAACAGTAAAAAACAGTTTTTAAACAAAATAATACTTAAAAAGCAACTTATTCAGAAACTTATTTATGTTGGTATACATGATGTCAGGTTTATCAGATTGTATGGTTAATTTTGTAGAAGATATTTACCTAGGTCAACTTAAATGAGCTAAACTATAAAGTCCTCTGGTTCTCTGGCTGCACACTGCTTCAATCTGCTATGTTTGTGCCTCTTTATGACATGGCAGTAGGATCAGACAATAACACACTGACTTCAGTCTCTTGTCTTCATGTGTGGGCTGTGCTGGTGAAGTTTGACAAGTTTGACATTGGTCATTGATGAGCTGGCATGAAAAACAAACAGTACTTTCTGAGCTAAGAAAAGGGGCACTTGAATATGGATCTAAACCAGCTCAGACCTCTGTACTTTAAAATCCTAAGCATAATAACTTGGGATTGTCAGAACTCTTTTGGTTATGAGGAGACAGAGTTAACATGAAGTTGAGGTGGAAGCACTGGAGGGTTGCAAGTTCAAGACTCAGGTGTGTACTCTTGAACTAGGTATTGTACGTATTGTACAGCCAAGCCAGGATAATGTTTGCACTCTCACTTTAGTAAAGACTATTAGGAAATGTGAAATACTCTTGTTCAGTGAGCTACCCAGGTTTCCAAAGAAGGAGTAAGAGCTAACTCCACATCTGGACTTCCTTCAACACTGATGGAAGCAGCTTCGAGTATGGAATTGCAGTTGGGAACAGCCAGAAATAGCCCTGCCACTGTGAAACCGCACTTTTTCCCCCCCAAAGAACTCAGCATTGCTTAAAAGACAGAACATGACAGTGCGCATCAGGAGAAAGAATGCCATATTCTTGTACACAGCAGACTCCAAGATTAAGGCATGAAAATGAAGAAGAATCAACAGTCAAATCAATTTGCATGGTAGCCAAGGAAGATTCAAAAACAAAGCTGCATCTATTGTTAGAATACGCCCCTAACTACTTTGCCACATGTTATGTGGATGATAATGCAGTGCTGTTCTTCACTGTACATCACTTATGTCACACACAGTAATAAGTACAGCATACTGTACAAGCACCTCAAACCCTCCCTTTCAGTGTGGTCTGCATGGTTTAAAACATTCTGCACACTAAAATAAAGGCAGCTGCCCGTCAATGCCAGACATTGTGCCCAGATTCATATACGCATTTACAAATGAGACCCGACCGCTGCCTATTGTGGCGTGTCAGTTTCTAAACTGGGCTCACACCCAGGGATTTTCACACAACACCCTTGCGCATCTCTCAAGACACCTCTCCCTGCATGCCTGTTGACGATGCTCTCCACAGAGACAGACGGAGCCCAGGACAGCCTGTCTCCTTGCTTTGTAATCCACTGGGCTTTGCCTTGCCATCTCCGGGTCGCAGCGCACAACCAGACGCGAGCAAATACGAACGCCCATAGTGAAGGAACACAGGGTTATAACAACTACAGCCAAAAACCGACGGGGACAAAATACGACCTCAGAAATCGTTGAAGAAAGGGAAATTCAACAGTGCAAACAACTTTCAAAGAGGTTGCGTTACATCCTACAGCGTTTAGAGGAGGCTTTGCTACGGCTAGGACAAATTAGGCATGTCTATACCTTGGAAAACACCCTGTGCCTTCTGCCATCTCCTGGAATCTGAAACGACAGACTCTTAAGAATCTAAAATGCAGTCATCAGTCTACCACTAAAGATTTCATTTAGCAGACCCTTAACCATCGCCACCCCCCCCTCCCGCCACCGCCCGAACCTCCCAACCCACCAACCCCAGTCTCAACCCATTACATTTAAATACCCACCAATTCCCACCCCCTTTAACCCCCCCACCGTCCTCCCTCTTACTTCCCACCCCCTTTCGAACCCCTACAATTAAAACCAGAAACCCCAGAATTAGTGCTTTTCGTAAAAAAAATAGCTCACCCTCTGAGGGAGAATCTTGTCTGCCATTTTCCTTCTCTTGGCACTACGGAGGAAAAAAAGAAAGAAAGAAATAAAAAAAGAGCATGTTACTATGGTGACAGATAGCGGAGTACACAGGCCATCTGCTAAATTACTGGGACACATCCAGACATTGTTCCCAGCTGTTTGTAAGACTCCACTGAAGGCAGCCGAGGCTTTTGGATTTGAAGAGAGAGGGAAGGGAGGCAGTGGACCCACGCTGTCACACTGTGGTGCTGTGTGTCTGAGACAGGCTGAAGCACAGCCAATTTACTCTCACTTCAGCATGTTGCTTTTTAAAATTGATAGATTTTTGTGTGTGTGTCTGTGTGCTTCCCTGCTCCACACAGCTCTCCAGTTTCAGCCATCAGGATCTAAAAAAGGGAAATTAATTTATTTATGTACATTTTTTTTGTTATTTCACGAGGGAAGCAGTTTAGAGGATTGTAATGAGCCATAGTTGTTTTGGCCCTATTTAAACCAAGGCTGGAAGAAAGAAACAGAATTCAAAGCCTACGATGATAATCTCATTGCTTCAATAAACAAAATGATATAAGGAATTAATTGTGTCATGGCAATATTTTTAGTTATAGTCTTATAAAAGTCTTGATAATGTAAGGGAACTGCATCAAAATTAGTTAATGCACTTAGGCTATATTATTGGATGTAATTATCAAACTACTCTTAGACTTTACAGATTTAATTCTAATTTCGCTGCTGGGAATATTACAAGATCATTTACATTTCTGTTCTGGGGATCATTTTGTAAATTTTAAATGAAGGGGCAATTGTTTAACACCATGGGGTTTTGAAAGCTTGAGTGCACACAAGTCTGGCGGCAAACTCAGAGTGGTTCTTTGGTCAATAAACTGTGAACAGTCAGATGAGGAAGACGGGTTAGTTCCTCACGCCCTCAGTCAGCCATTATTCACTCCCAGACTTCCTAACATCCTGATGCGAGACCCCAAAAAGCCACCTACACATTAAATTATGTCAAAGCTGTCTAAACGGCCTCCTCTCCTTTGAAACTTATTATCGCAGGATTGAATACAATCACTGGAAATAGACTCAGTAGATCACCACTTTGCAACAGACTGTATATTTCAACAGCACTGTATAGTCCTGTAATTGGGACCTGTTGGTGGATTATTTTTCTTGACACATAGAACAGGGGATTGAAGTTATATAGTTGTATATATATAGTGGGGAGAGATATCTGGCCACATCTACACAAATCATCTCTTACTTTGTATATCTCAATTACCTGACTTATTATGCCTGTAAAACCACATATCTTATATCTAATTAACTTGTAGGAAGGGAATGCTGGTCCTTGCTGGCTATGTCTGTAGTGCGTGAATCCCATCAAGGATTTCAAGGGCTGCTGCGATGCTCTGGACTGTGAACCTGGATATCTGCCTCCAGACTAAACACAGCCCCGCTGTACTATGAAAACGTCTGGAAAACCGCCAGAGGCAGAACGACGAGGGAGAGGAAGCAGCAAAATGAGAGACAAGGAGAAGACTGAAGAGGTGACTGGTGTACAGAGGTGTATTTGAGACCAGATCACCTGCACATGAACAGCAAGGGGAAAGAGAGAGCTGAAAGCATACGTGAGACATGTCTGTTGAGGGCTGATGTGATGTGTTTTGCATACGGAGGTTTGTAAGGCTACGACATCACAGTATAGTGATGGCACAGCGTTCTTTCACAAGCACATTGCACTGCCATTGCCTAAAACAATTTTTAACAAGAAACGTTTTGGAGAATACTGAATCCCTGTATTCTCCAAAACAAGAGAAACAACATTTTCTCTTCTGGGCTGGTACAACCTTGACTACCTCCCTGTTTTCTCCATTCCAGAGCCTCTCTCAATCTCCGCAATCTCAAGGCATTTCGATTTGTGCAAAGTGAGCTTTCTTGAATGGTTGTAGTGTCCATTAGGAAGAATCTTGATGCCAAATAAAATCCTTGTCCTTGATAGTTTTTATGTCGCAGCACATTTTCCAGTTTTATAGTTAGGAGTTTCTACAGGTCAAGCCTGAGTGGAAACAGGAAGAACAGAACCAATTTTCAAAGGGGTGAGTAGCAGTACATTACTGGAAAGGATGATGGAGCCTCACAGTTAATATATCTAACTGAACATATATCTATGTGTGTCATAAAACCTTGTATTTGAGAGTCTTTCCAAGAATGCGAGTTGAGACCATGAGTAAAATAATGCTACAAATTCATGAAGAAACTCCACTTGAACAATTATGAAAAGAAATAAATAATTTCTACATCATGTCACATTCTTTCATGCATAGATGTTCAGTATAGTGAAAATCTTCCAGCCAAAATACATTTGGTAATAGCTTTTAATGGGGTATCATGGGGCTCTTTAAAGCAAACAAATGCTTGCTCTTATTAACTACTTAAAAGCATGTTTTTACCCGGCAGTAATGGTCTGGGTTTTTCTGGTTTGACTCAGTATTTTGAATTCTACGCTTGAAGTGACATGATATCTCAATCTCCTTACTTCCAAACTGTGGCTGTTACGTTTTTTTTTGTGCTACCCTTGTATAATAAACAGGAGCTCATTCATACTTCGGGCAATTTCAGAATTGTGAAAGTATCATTAAACATGTTGTGGCTGAGTTACATTGGAGAAACAATGGAATCTGATGCCACAGGAACACACCACATTACATCCTCTGACTAACAAAATATCTTTCTCCCAAACAAGTTTCGGTCACAGCTTTTCTACAAGTTATGAAAGACATCTTGTCATATGGATAAAAGAAGAAGACGGAAGGTTTCCACAAAACACTGAAATTTAAAATGTCAGCATCAGGCACTTATTATTAAATCATAACACACATTACTTGTAAGGTAAAGGAATCACGCATTTAAACTAATAATAATAGTCGATAATTAATTTAACCTTTTTTATGTGTTATGCTAATAAGTATTTATCAGCCAAAGCCTAACATATGCGAGGTTAAGTACTGTCGTTTAATATCACAGTTTTGCTCTTTTTTAAATATGTAATTGTCTTGTTAAGCAAAGCTGAGCCCTGACATCACACGGTCAGACAGGCTAGGTTGTAGCTGGAAGTGGCATTGGCTCACCAGAAGGTGGCACTCTTCCTCCAGAACCAGAAAATAACAATTCTTCCAGCTCAGGACATGGGAACTCTGCTTTCGGTAGAATGTTTTTCAGATGAGAATGTGCTGTTGTTCTAGATCCCCATCAGATTTTCAAACATCTCGTGGTGCTTTTTTTGCAAGTGAGATGTGCCAGCACTTAAAATTATGTCCAAACACTGACAAATCCAAAAGAATGAATCTGATTCCGAACAGTCCGATTCCAATAATCACTGAAGTTCCTATTAACCTGCCAGGTTACAGTGTTCATAGCTGTTAACCAAGACGTAAAAAATACACTAGTGATTCTAAATTGGGACAGTTAACAAAAATACTAATAATTGTAGATGTTGTTAAAATACAAAATACCGTGGTTTATGAAAAATTGATAATGAAGGAAGAACTGTTTAAGTTAAAATACTTAATAAGACCAAGGTAGATTAGGTAAAGGACAATTTAAAAGAAAGGAGTTGCATTGTTAATGCCAACTAAGCTGAAGCAGCACTCCTGCCACCAACATGTTCAGGTCCTCAGGCTGTTCGCTAGTTTCACTAAGTGCCTGTGACTAACTGGACATTTGACAGAATACATTATCCAGTGCTATATTTCAACTCTTTACTTCCTGGTCAAGAGGAAGAATGTGGCACCTGCTGGCCAAGGCTACAAAAACCTGTTACCAAGGAAACATTTTTTAATTTTAGACATTTCCAATCACATTGGTAAACATGCCCAGGTTTTCTCAGCAAAGCAGTGAGTACATTGCGGACACAATGTTAATTAAGAACAGAGGCAAGCTAGTGTCTTCTTGATATTATATGGGTGGCATGCATGGTAACCATGTTTTCTGATGGCTTTTGTCATTTGAAGTTAACCTGGCACATATGTCTTTTGATTATAAACCACAAGGCAAACATTTTAAAAAAATATTAAAAAAAGAAGTCATTTGTATAAAATGAGCCTTGTATAAAAAGAAAATGAGTGAAACAAAACCCTTCTATTTGAACCTTCATGACCTATGACATATTGTTCACCTTAAAAAATTCTAATCTAGAATGTAAACTTATCACTTTATAAAATTCTGGGGATGGACTAATCTCTGACATGATTACAAAGGCACAGAGCCCTTCTTTGGAAACAGAGGGCCAACTGATCGGGACTCTTATTCTACTATGAACACTGCAATATAGTGCCCAGAGGGTACAAGTGGAAACTACATGGAAAGTGCATGTAAAGCTGAGAACAGTGGATTCTTCTTTACTCAAAGGGCTGCGAGAGTATGGAACAAGCTACCCTGCCTTGTTGTTGAAACCAATACTCTGGCTTCTTTGGAAAAATAGCTGTATTAGATCCTTGGATTAATTAACTTCCATCAAATGGGCTAGACAGGCATGCCACTCTTTAAATTTCCAGTCTTAATGCTGTCAATATTATTAAGATTGGTTTTGAATCTTTCATAAAGTGATACCAAAGCTGAGAAGGTAAAGCAAAGATCCTATACACTGCACATGGCTTCCTCATAACAGATGTGCTGCTCAGGACTGCGTCATGGAATTGAATGATATACTGTATATCAAACAAATACTTTTATATACTGTACTTAACATGTGACTTTTGATGTAGGATAGAAATTGAAAGGATTGGATTGAAAGATCCTTCAGGAGTGTCATAATTGTAAAGCATTAGGTCAGGCTTATAATATACATTTCTTCTGCAAATTCAAATCATCCTAAGCATCTATATTATTTATAAGAAAAAGCCATTATTTGGTGCTTTAACTGACAACTTTAAAATGTATTTAAGTATTGTATCTACTCAGTCCAAAAAGAACAACAAAACCACCAGCAGAAAATAAGCTAGAAAGTCGTTATTCAGAGTGTCCAGCTTTCAGATGACAGATGGATAAAGCTGTCTCCCTCTTGTGCGAAAAGGAAACAAAATTCAGTGGCTGGGTTTTTTCAGGTATGTTGGTAGTGGCTAGCTGGTAAACGGGGGGGGAATTAAAAATAAAAGTACGTGATAAAACTAACATGCATCACAATAAACTCCTACTTTGATCCAAGCGTGGGATCTGATTGGGCTTCTCTCATGTCCATCTGCCTCGCTGCGATCTCATTGGCTCCAGGGAATCCCACTGGTTTCCTAAGGGTTGATGGGATTTGAAGTTCTCCGATTAGAATTACTTCAACACGCCAGGGGCAAGCAGGGGCCAAATAACACAGTCAGACTGTGTGTGCACGTGTGTGCATAGGTGCACAGGGAAGGGAGTAGGTGGGCCTACATCAGAAGGGTCTTATTCAGCTTTGGGCCTCATGCTGCAGTCTTCTGCTCTAGATCAACACTTGACACCAACAGACATACAGAGAGTGGGTGAGTCTGTATGGGTGAAAGAGATTGCGTAAAAGAGCGGGCAAACAACCGTATGCAGGTGGACAGATGTGCTTCCGAATTGCAGACGATGATGATGAACAGACTAACAGCACACGGGCAGAGGAACAGGCTGACAGGCAGGTAGAGCAAACGAAGGATGGGTAAGAACAGTTTAATTCAAAGAAAAGCATTAACAGTCCTGCAACAAACAAGGTGAGTGGAGGCGTAAAACACACAGGCTCCAGACTGGAACAGCTGCAGGTACCTATGCAAGCATCCAAGCAGACAAGAGAGAAGGGAAAAATTGACTGAACTCACTTTCTAGCTCGGTTCTGGGCAGCCTGCTGCTGCTGCTGGACCTGCTGGGAGGCGGCAGGGCGTTTTCGGGAGGGCTCCATAACAGCGTTTGGCATTCCGGGACGGACTGAGGGGCTGCCCCCGTACGGAGGGCCAGGAGGACCCATAGGGGCTCCCTGATGGGGCATCCGGGCTCCAGATGGCATTCCTGGACGCTGCAGGAAGCAGAGGAGAGAAACCAAGCTCACTGGCATGAAATAAAAACACAGAGGATTTCTCTCAATAATTTGTCAAGCCATTCCAAGCTCTACCCACCACGTGAGAGAAATGCATTCTCAGATCTTCCTATGTACTCATCCTCACGTTATGCTAAACCAAATGAAGTCTTAAATCAATGATAGAGAAAAATCTTGTGTATTCAAGCATGTGAATACATTTGATCAAATCTCCCTGCATGTAATGTCTGTTGTACATGTACTCTGTCTTAATACCTGATAATTAACACAATAATGAACACCCTGGAGGGGTGGTATGGCTGTAGGGTTTGATTCCTAAACAGCTATTAATGAGCTAAACCTGCTGGTTACTGGCTTAACTGGATTGTTTACAGAGTCACCCCACTCTGCAGGTGCACCTGCTTCACGTAGCCCTTGAAATCTTTAGAGACTTCAGCAATCTGGAACCAAGTTTGGACACACACCCCTGAGGTAGGTATTTTTACAAACGTGAGTGGTGGCAGAGCAGGGGGTGGGGCATTTGTTTCCACAGTATATTGCTCTTAGCAATAGCTTCCTAAGGGAATAATCCTTGAGATGATTTTGTTACTTCTCAATGCCCAGTTCAATAAGTACCTTTTCCAAACAGACAGAATGGAAATGCACTATCCAGCAGCAGCATTGATTGGCTTTGGAGTTATTCATTTGGTTTTAATAAGAATTCCTTCAGCAAAGTGGTACAGTGAATACAGTGAACAGGGTTCTGGAGTCTGGAGGGGAGAGGGTTCCAATCCTGGGTGAAACACTGCTATTGTACTCTTGAGCAAGATATTTCAAATACCCAGCTATTAAAATGGGTGCAAATGTAAGTTGCTTTGAATATAAGTGTCCTCCTTCAGACTAATGGCAGACCAGGAATCTTCTTAGAGGGCACAGGTGAAAGTGCATTTAAAACCAAAAGCAGGAGGCACAAAGAGTTGTGGAAGTATGGAACAAGTTGTCCAGCCATGCTGAAGAGGCATATACCCTGGCTTCTTTCAAGAAATATCTGAATGAGGTCCTAGGTTTAATTACTGTATCTACTAACTACCAAATGAGCCCGATGGGCCAAATGGTGTCCTCTCATTCGTAACTCTTCTTTATGTTTTTACTTTACAACACTGCTCAAGATATTTACAGTTTTGTCACAAGTGCTGGGCCCCAGGCCTCCTCGCTCTCCCTCCACCACCTGTCTGCTGGGGGCGAGTGGGGAGCTTCTGGGAAGCCTGTCTGACACCTGCCTCTGCCACTCCAGCGCAAGCAGCTGCACTAACCCACAGAAGAAAGAGGCTCCTGCACTCCCCTCCCAGCCTTGAGAGGGCCAGTCTCTTTCCTAAAGCACATTCCACCCTACAACCATAAGAATAAACTCTCAGGGCTAGACTGACAGACCACAATCCATTGTATGCCTATACCCTTTGATCTAAAATAACACTGAGCAGTCAAAGATTAGTGTTAATAAGCTTCTGTAAAACCACAGCTCACAGAAGGCTATAGAAATGTTCCAAATATATAGAAATGGTCCAAATACCTATAGGAACTCTTTAGACAGCATCATGTAGAAAGATTTGAGTTACACTTAATTTCACAGAGCATGTTATTAGGAAAACATGATTAAAAGAGTCACGAGCAACATTTCTTGAACAGAGCAACTATGAGGGTGCAAGACTGTCAATTTTTCCTATTTAGCCACGCACATAATATGATATTACAACAATTCATTCTTCCCTGTGAAATGCAGACAGCCTTTTTTAATGGGATTTTCCAGGCTTTGCATTTCACTGTTCAGTTTTAGGAGTCATTCAAAGTATTTAAAGGTGAAAAAGAAAGAGACAACAAGGTACTAAAACATTTGATTAGTTACTCATAGCTAAATAGGTTAGGTTCTCTAAAAGAAGCTTCAAAAGCTTTAAAAATAACCTGAGTGTAACCAACTGCTAGGAACATACAATATAATAGAGGACATGATATAAAAAACATTCCTTATATCAATTAACTTTATTTTGACCTAAAGAACACGGGGGACATGCCTTTATCCAACTTCTTATGATAAAAAAACATTAAGATCAGAGTGGACTGAAAAATGAAGAACCTCAGATCTCTGTTACAAGAACTCTTGAACATTACGCTCCAGGAAACACTTGCCCATGGTCTTCTATAGCAGCATGCAGCATAAACATCTATTAATAGAGTAAAATGAGGTTTACAGAAGACACAAGCAGGAAGTGAATATATTCATACCAGGCACACCATTTCATACCAGTCATAGCATTTATTCATTTATTTATTATTATTACAGAAGGTATTAAGTACGCTGTACGACTCCAAGTAAATGAAATCGTTTTTAAAGCATGTGTCATGAAGATTATTAAAATCGAGAAACATACAGTACAATCCAGTGTAACAGTATCAAGCCTAGAGAAGCCTATAAAAAAAATCTGTCTATAAAAATACTCAAAATTGTGGTGAAATCTGGTATGCTGAGTTACCCAGATACTAACTTGGGGAAAGCTGTCTGTGAAAGTCAGAAGGCAAAGGCTGCTAAAACATATGTTACTGCAACAGGGCTGAAAATCCTCACCTTCTAATACAGAAGCCCGTCATCTCATTTATAGAGGAACAGTGCTGTCTTCAGCTGGACTATAAACTCTTGTGAAATCCGGTTGTGAACAAACACTAAATTGGAAAGACAATAATTGCTATTGCAAACGTAGAACAATCCTGTTTTGAAACTAAAAATAAACTTCACTCATAACACTTTTCCACTGGCCTAAAAATGGATTTACTCCATTTTTGGAGTAAAACCCTCAAACCTCTTTAGTTAGTAGGTTAACGGGAATGAGAAGGCATTAAAACAGATTTTGGCATGAGCCTAGTGACAACTGGGATTCCCCTTCACAGCTGTGACTGGGAGAGACTGGACAGGCACCTGGCCACAGCAGCTCAAGTCACAGGGTTGGTAAGATACCAAACAAATGTCACACCAGCCACAAAAGGAAAGGACAGTCTACCAAACTAATCAGTATTATTGAAAGGTTTAGTCAGTTTTTTCCTTGATTGGATAGTCAAAGATAAACTATATCCATCCATCCATTTTCTAACCATTTTATCCAGTACAGGATCACAGGGGAGCCAGAGCCCATCCTGGTACATGGCTCACACCAGGGCTAATTTTCCCACAAGCCAATTGACTGACCTGTATGTCTTTGGACTGAGAGAGGAAACCAAAGCACCCAGAGGAAACCCATGCAAACTCCAAGCAGACAGCACTCCAAGTCCAGAATAGCACCCAGGGCTCCAGTGCTGTCACGCAGCAATGCTAACCAATACCCCACCATGCCGCCTAGATTAAATTCTCACTAGAAATACTGATGCAATTCACCCACACTGGGACAACATTGAAATTATGTGAATGTTAAGATTAATCTTTCTTTAAAAGTGTACACTGAAATACCAAATGTTATTTTTTGACAAAGAGGTGGAAGCTCTAACATTATGACAAAACACCCATTCTACAATACATTAAGAGTGTGTCATTAAGTGTTTAAATGGCCATTGTGATGCGCAAGTAAAACACCACGGAAAGCAGTTCTAGCTACAATGCAATTGCAGGAAAAAAGCCCACCAATCAGCAATATAGTGTGCGTAGTCATATCTTTGTCTTTATTTTACACAGCAGCTGCTGGGTCTCAACTGAATATCAGTCTTAGCTCTCAGAAAGAACTTGATAAAACCACAGTGGCTGGGGGGGGTGGCCTGATGTTTTTACCTTGAAAAGGTTCTGGCTTTTACCCCAGTTTTGTCTGTTTCGAGACTGAAATGCATATGGACTGGGAAACCTGCCAGGGTACATCATCTTCTACACCATGGCCTCAAGACTGCAAGCGTAGCTTGCAATGGCAGGTGAGAAACCCTTCCAGACCAACAGCGTGGCTGAGATGCAGTTTGTTGCGGTACTGCTGTTTGGCAGGGGGTCTGGGGTGTAGATAATCACCTACAGGTTTAATTCAAAAAGAGTAACTGGGTGCATAGATAATTGTGCAGTGTTTTAGTAGCTATTTTAATTGCTTGCTCTTAAAAAGCAATGGACCTGCTTTACTCTGGCAGGGAGAGACAGACAATCAGAGTCAGCAAAAATAGATGCCATAGATTCGTTCTTCTAACAACATATATATTTGGAGCAAGTCTCTGGTCTGAAACTCTTCAGTACTTCAACCACACATATGGACTTCCTGTGACGTAGATTTTAAAGCCTAGTATTTGATTTATTAAATGTTTAGCCTGTTATACAGGTCACACGTGATTTTCCAGTTCTGTTTCTCAAGATAATGGCCAGGCAGAAAGAGCCGGTGCCACTGGGAAACTATTCTACTTCCTCACACTCGCTGGAAAAGGACATTTTTCTTATGTGGCTTGTCTTATACATACCACAGCTATCTTCTTCAGCTATCTTCAGGGGAAGAGGTTCATTGATAGTAGTTTTGCCCTAATATGTGCAGTTAAGTGGACAGTTTATCTAATGGGGCTCCTGTATTGTAGCCTCTGTTGGTGCTGCTTTGCATATTTGATACAGGACTTCAATTTCCAGCAAGAGTTCACATTCAGCACATCACTCCTCATTGTAGTTAATATTCATATGAAAAGATCAGAGGGTGGCATGGTGGCACAGTGGTTAGTGTTGCAGCCACACAGTGCGGCAACTCTGGGTTCAAATCCTGGACTGCTATCTGCTTAGAGTTTGTAGGTTCTCAGGCCCCAGTGTGAGTATGTATGTTTCTCTGTGTGCCCTGCAATGGACTAGCATCCTGTCCTGGTTGTATCCGGCCTGCCAGGATAGACCCTTGCTCCGTCTTGGTTAGAAAATGGCTGGACAGATTAAATAATCAACAATGATCTTGTAAAGATGCCCAGTTCTGTACTGAAATATCACTATCGGTTTACATGACATGCTTCACAAAGACTTGCGGGATTTTGTTTCAGAGCACTTTTTTAACGTTCCAAAAATTTTCAGGCAATTTCTGATGTTTCACAATCTAGCATCTGTTAATTTATATATAAAGTAAGCACTTACAGCTCACAAAACATAGAAATAGAGCGAATCTCATTTCATCAGACCACAAGACATAGTTTAATTGTCATGCAAATGCAGTCCGAAAAATCTCAGTTTCTTTGTTGTGGTTTTCTCTCAGATGATGCTTCTTCTTTGCAACCTGGCTATGACTGCCACATTCGTGCAGTTTCAAGTGGTAGTTTTCAACACTTTGCAATCTGAACATCTGTGTTTGGGATTTCCAGCAGTTCCCTTTACACTCATGGTTTCCTCCTGAACCACTTGTCTCACAGCCTGTGGTGACAAGATACAATTTTACCCTCTTCAAGGCTGGTTTGTCATTAAACCAGCAGCCTTAAATGGAATTTAATAAAATTAATAATGAACACTGCAATTGAAAGTGGTAGATTACGGTTTTTATAGAATACTTTAATTCAAACCCCTATTTTGACATTGTCAACAACCATATGCCTGCAGTCTTCAGCAAGCTCTCTGACCTTAACCATAAAGACATGCTACTACAGAATGCCTTCCTGTGTTACCTCCTTTTATAACCCAGGGAAACAGGAGACCTTCAGAGGCCACTGTGTAGTTCCAGATGCTTTTATTTAAAGGAATACTTACAGTTGTAAATAAATGTGACCCTTGTGTTTCATAGAATTTTATTATGCAAGACATTAATCTGTAACTTTTCGATTATACAACTCATTATATTGTGTGTCTCCTGAACAGCAGGTCATTCATGAATCCGTTGCTGGTGTCACATGCTGATTATGCCAGTTTTTTTGTGTAGAGAAAAGTGTGCAATGACTTTACAGACAGCAAGAATTTCAACTAGACAGCACAGACACAGTGCATTTGGACAGCTTTTATGCAGCACCTGCGAGGCATTTATCACAGAGAGGCAGATGGATGGCTATTGGCACACTGCAGACTGGATGTGCCCAAGAGAGAGCAGCCCAAGTTTTCAATGTGTGATCGTTGGACTGGAGAACAAACATTAACAAACCGGAATCAAGGCTGAGTTTCCCCATTGTGCATACCCAAGGGTCACAACCTGTCATCAGGACTGACAAGTGGAAGTCGGAGCCTTGAGAGACAGGCCCCTGAATGACACAGAATGGTGACAACAGTTTCACCAGGGATACATCCCAAACAGTGAGAAGTCAACCACATGTGGCTTGGTGACTTTACTCTACCTTGTACTGCGTGTGAGAAATTACCAGGCATTACCAGGCAAGACCAAAAGGCTTTACACAGCACCAGTACTGGGCAGTGTTACAGAGGTACAGTAACTGTTTGCCAGTTCTGAGAAATATATGACAACAATTCCTCATCTGCAAGAAAAATGACTTTAGATTAAAAATATATGTTTCAAGCAAAAATTATACGTGTTTAAAATGTAATCTTTCGGCTTTCCTTGTATTATGGTTTAATATATAAATACAGTATATGTGGCACATACTATCTCTTTACAAAACAACAACATTGCCATCTTGTAGCCTCATCTTATCAGGTCTCAGGAGCTGAGCAAGGCTGGGGCTTGTCAGTACAAGAATGGGAGACCTCCAGCAAATAGTGCTGGAGGACCAGCAGGTAACTCTGTTCCCTTTGTACCAAATTTCCCAAACCAATTCTCCAGTATGGTGGCTAGGGCCACTGCGCTATAGGAAGGTGCTGTCCTTTAGATGCAATGTTAAACTGAGGCCCTGTGCTTAATCATTAAAGACAGCAAGAAACTTTTCAAAAGACCAGAGGTGTTAGCCCCAGTTAGTGTCCTGGTTGAGTTTATCTAGGCTTGTATAATATAGTCAACCTTACACACCCACTTAACTCAATACATTAGAGAGTGAAGGAAGGGGATAATAGTAGGTGGCTGAAAACTATAAGTAAATAGAAACATTTTTTTATCAGCTGGTTTCCTTGATCTTTCTCTCATTGTCATTTTCAGGTTTAAGTGCTTCTTCAAAAGGCATGATTTATGTGCACAGGATGCCCTAGATTTCTGCAATCTACTTAAAGAATCAGACATTAAACAATTTTATACGGAAGCAGCTCATAAGAATTAAAATGGAGGTAAAAGTTTAATTTATCTTTCAGAGTTTCACTGAAGTACTAAGATTTCAGTCCCCAAAGCAGTTCCTTTCAGCAACTGATACTAGCAAAGTAAACTGCCCTTAATGTTTCTGTAAGGACAAACTTTTCTGTAAAGAACTACCACACAGAACGCTGCTGTGGCAATCACAGACAAAGCTCAAACCATTGGAATAACATAGACAAACAACTTAAGTACAGGGAGAACGAGATGAAAGAAAAGAAAGTCGTTATAAAACAAGCATAAGTACAGGACATACAGAGAAATCAAGGCAAACTGCAGGTTTACTCAGCTAACAATCCGCAGCAAACTTTTTGCACATGTGTCTGTTTTCAGCTGGCTGGGAACCTGCAGTTTCACAACCCCTTTGACCCCCAAAAAGTAGAGCAGCCCCCAGGATGATCAGCTCTGTTCCAATCACCAGGCCACTGAGCCTTGACTCGGAACATGTGGACACACTGAGCTCTCAGCATAAGACGCTATCCGTCTCTGAGATATCTCCCAGCCTAGGGCATTCACACAAGGTTGGAGTAGCAACATTTGGAAGAGCTCATTAGGAGAAAATGAGGCCATTCAAGGTCAGATTCCGACACATTTCTTTTTTCTTTTCACAAAGCAAAATAACGTTCAACTTGCTCAACACACCTGGCAATCTGTGCATGTTACAAGGTAGCTATTTCCTTATATAGATTTCCAGCAAAAACCTTTCTTTTTCTCTGAATAGTTGTACAAACTCATGTCTCAGGAAAAAAACAAACAGAATCCAGGATTTGTGTGTATTGATGGAGAGCTTAGGAACTATGAAAGATTGACCATACTGGACAGTTGATTTTCCTTGCTGTTCCACAGCAGTCTGGTTCAAGGACAAGAGATCAACCAGACTAAGTTCTTCCTAGCAAGCCTGTAAACCTTAAAATCACAGCTATATTGTCCAAATACCACAGGGTGAAATAAGGATCTGTATTAACATTATAATGGGAGTACACGCGTTTTTATTCATTCTCTGAGATGATTACGATATGCCATTCCATATGACAGGGAGGGTAAAGGAATAGGAAAATCAAAAACAAAATACGACATGGTAAACAATTTTGATTTGGCTGATAAGAAAAGAGTGCTTTCACCACCCCTTCACAGTATTATTTAGGCTGCACAGGGTCTGCTGCTTCATTTTTTCCTGGATGAGGTTCGATGATTTCTTGTCACAAAAGTACAGAGCATCCTATCTTAGTCTCTGCCTGCTGAATAATGACAACATTAGGATTTCGTCTGCCATGATTTACAGTAAGTAGTTCCTTAGTAAGTTTTTTCTTTTGATTGCATATCATGCAATGTGTAATAAAAGGAAACACATGCAATAGTAAAGCACCAAGGGCACAACCTCACTGTCTGAGAATTTACAGTCATGAGGGCAGCTCCAGGACCAACCCTCCGGAGAACAGAGCTATTACAGCATTGCAGTTATCACTGCCCCTATTTAGAGAACCAGCGCATAAATTTAAAAAGGAAAATGTCAAGATCCACCTTGTGTACAACCACCAGCCTGTCCAACTGAACATGTCCCAACCACCTACAGTGTTTACAGAGACATGAAACCTCTGTGTGACACTCGATGATTAAAAATAAGTCAACGTTGTGTTCTTTAGTGCACAAAGTAAGAGCTTTTTTCAATTCTACAATTATTTTTTAAATCTTTTTCAAGATATAACAACAATAATAATATAAAAGCACTTTTTCTGCTCTTTGCACTCAAACCACTTTACTGGTAATGGGGGCTCCTTCCTACCACCACCAATGTGCAGCCCCATCTGGATGATGCAACAGCAGCCATAGTGACCAGTACTCTCACCACACACCAGCTATCAGTGGGGAGGAGAACAGAGTAATGAAACCAGTTCAGAGATGGGGATTATTAGCAGGCCCTGATTGGTAAAGGTAAGGTCCTGATTGGTAAGGGCCAATGGGAAATTTGGCCAGGATGCTGGGGTAACACCACTACTCTTTCGAGAAATGCCCTGGGATTTTTAATAACCACAGAGTGTCAGGACCTCAGTTTAGTGTCTCATCTGAAGGACGGTGCCTTTTTAATGATGACATTACTGGGACCCTGTATTGGATAAAACGGTTAGAAAATGGATGGATGGACAAGGTAACGTTTGAAATAGATATAATAACAGACTGTAATTTAACTTCTAATAGCACAAATACCAAAAAAAGAAATTAACACAGGTAAGAGAGCTTTGAAGTCTCACATACACAATGCGAAACATACACATCGGATTGCCTAGCTGGGTGGAGAAGAGCTGGTGTTTGAGGAAGATGTGTGAGGGAGGCAAGACGCAACCCAGAGTCTTGAGGTGGTGGAGAAGCCACAGGCTGAACCACTTGTGAGAAAGGAGGTCCCGTGATTGGGCAGACTGGTACTCAGTTTGGAAACCCATAATGAATGAGTTCCACAGGTGGGAAATCTGTGCCTTCAAAGTCAAGTAAACAGATTTATCAGTGTATAGTCAATGGTGCACTGGTTACATTGTGATATGAAATGACGCAAATATGCATCTTATCTTACCATGTTGATTTGGGCCAATTTTTATGAACTTTAGGAAAACACAAGCAAACCGAACCACAAAAACACAACTAATAAATAATTAAAACAGCGTACAACCTTGGAAACTCAGACAAGAAACAGATAAAAGGGGGATATTAAAACACAATTTGTACAATCCAAAAAGAAATACCATGGTTTTTGCATCAGTAAAATTGATTTTTTTCCAGAAGAGTAAATTCTAGAAACAAATGCAACCAAGCACAATTTAAGGGTACCCCGGCCTCCATCCAGCTTTGTTAACAGCCTTTTTTGGTTGTAGTTAGGCACACACACAAAATATGTGATGCCAGAAGGTTGATAGCTACGTGGGAATCGTCACTGGGCAGGGGCATTTAAAGGCTGAGTGGCTCAATCTCACCATTCGCCTTTGAAAGCACATTACTCACGCATGCTCAAAAGCCTCCTATTACAGGACACTCAAAAAAAAAACATGCGTAGGAAAGTACTAGGTCCTCTTTGAGCACTGTTGTGACGGATAGGGTCGGCAGCTATCTTCATCTGGAGCTGCTGGCCTGGTGTTCCATACTGTCTTTCTACAATTTTAAAATGCATTAGTCGGCGTGCTACATTTTGAGAGGGATGGAAAGTAATGAGCAGAGGCTGTACTGTATCTCAATGCTAACTACAGCAGCTCTCTATCCTATTAAATGGGTAACTGGAAGATTTACTGTTTCTCACATCTCACATCATCATCACAAATTGTTATGTGAATCATACATTTAAAAATAGCCCTTTGCAAAAAGAAAATGCTTTAATTTCTTATTTTACTCTGGCCAGTGCTTCCTCTCTGTTATTCTACAGGACAGGCAATCGCTGTTCAACTTGACTTTCCACTGTGTTCCTTCACTGATCTATGAAAACTGCAGGCCCACACACTTGCGCAAACCAACACCTACACATGTCCCCAGAGATGTGTTGTCCTCTGCATTTGGCACTATAGATCTTATAAAGAGCCATCCAGATATTATGCAGTCTAAGGATAGCCACTTTTGACCACAATGTATATATATCAGCCCCTAACCAACAAATTGGATTATATAACTCCTCTATGAACCTCATATCTTGTATCAGATGCCTAAACTCATCAGATCTCAGATGCTAAGTGTAACTGGACCTAACCTATACTGGGATGGGAAATCAAGGAAAATCAGATTGGAGTGGTGCTGCTGGACTAAACCCAAGCCAGGAAATACAGTGCTGTATGATGTAAGCTCCCTTAGTTAGGCCATTAAACTGAAGTCCTTATTACATGTTATACCCCAAGCCCTTTATTGGCAAAATTGCAGTTCAGGCTTGCTTAAAGCAGGTATCATTTGGAAGAGGTGTTAGTGGGGCCAGCGGGGGGCGCTCACCCTGCGGTCCATGTGGGTCCTAATGCCCCAGTATAGTGACGGGGACACTATACTGTAAACAGGCGCCGTCCTTCGGATGAGACGTAAAACCGAGGTCCTGACTCTCTGTGGTCATTAAAAATCCCAGGGCGCTTCTCGAAAAGAGTAGGGGTGTAACCCCGGTGTCCTGGCCAAATTTCCAATTGGCCCTTACTAATCATGGCCTCCTAATAATCCCCCTCTATGAATTGGCTACATTACTCTGCTCTCCTCCCCACTGATAGCTAATGTGTGGTGAGCGTTCTGGCGCACTATGGCTGCCGTCGCATCATCCAGGTGGATGCTGCACATTGGTGGTGGTGGAGGGGAGTCCCCATTACCTGTAAAGCGCTTTGAGTGGAGTGTCCAGAAAAGCGCTATATAAGTGTAAGCAATTATTATTATTATTATTAATGTTGCCTCTTATTTCAAACAGTGAATCAATTGCCTCACTTCTCCATCTGAACTGTTGTGCACTGAGTTGTTGGCACTAAATGACAGTTAAGCATCACCCAGGTGGGTGCCCTAATTCAGAATGGAGGAAAAAATCAGGATCCTTCTCAATAAAGAAAAGTGCTGCTGAAATGAAAGCACTTCTTATTATGGTACAGATGTGTGTTGTAAAAAGTAGAAAGCACTAAGTGGCTAGTAAATGAAGACCAGTAAAAGTGCCGTGCTAATTTAAAAGCCTGACAATTTCACAACAGTTCATTATGTTGATTAAAAAGGTATCATTTTTAAAAGAATCATTACAGACAAACAGTAAACAGTAATATGGCAAAAATTAATGATATGCCTAAACATCATAGATGCTGATTTGATTTTACTGGGCAAAGTCACATTAAAAACTCCTTTCCAAATCAGAGGAATGGTATGCATTTCCTACAGTACTTCTAAGCCCATGATACAATTATCTACCCATTGCACATGCATGCTACCAGACACTGATGTTTGTGTTTGCTCTGGTTTCTGCTTGGTCTTGTGGCTGCAGTATCTCCACGTCAAGACAATGTATCTTAAAATGGCAGCACTTTACAGTCCTTAACAAAGTGGCAGCTTCTTACAGTGTGCATAATGGATGTGACATAAACCTGAGTTTAGACAGAGAGACAGCAAAATAGCAAAAAGATGTCACCTGATCGAACATCAGAAGTAAGACATCTGGGAAATGTCTCCCTCCCTCCAGTTTATACTTTTAATGACTTATCCTACTGTATGTAGTTGTGATTCAAAAATTATGACGCAATCAGGTACCCTTACCAGGAATTAAGCTGCTTTTTGGGAATGGCTGGATGGAAAACACTAAAGACAATAAAGTAGAGAATTTATTTTATGCCTAAAAAAGTCAAAACTGGCTAAAAAAGCTTTCAGTGCCTCAAGAAAAAAAGAAAATCTAAAGCTGAAAAAAGTTTGAGTGCAGCTGAGGTGCAGATTTTGAGGCACAACATCCATCCTTGCATCCATTTTCTAACTGCTTCATCCAATACAGGGTTGCGGGGGAGCCGGAGTCTATCTCAGCAAGCAACAGGAGCAGGGCGGGATACACCCTGGACAGGACAGCAGTACATCACAGGGTACACACAGACACACACACTTAAACTTTAAACTAAACCTAGTTTTCCCAGAAGTCAATTAACCTACTACTACGGTATGTCTTTAGACTATGGGAGGAGACCAGAGCATGAGGAAGAAACCCACGTGAACATGGGGAGGACATATAGTACAAACCTCCCACAGATAGCAGCCAAGCACTGTCAGGCACTAATGCTAACCACTGTGCCACTATGCCCTCCTCATATGAGCATGAACATCTTAGTAACACACAACCTAAGACTAAGATAACTTCTCTGAACTAACTACTGCTTCCTACAGCCGGACCAACATCACATCTGACGTGTTGGGTCATCAAAACAGAAATGGCTGACATAAGCTGAAAATTGAAAGTTGAAGACAAACACACACACAACTAAATTGTCAAAGACATGCATCAAAAAACTCACACAGACTAAGCAAAGGATCATGGATTTGGAGGAACACTCCAGACCAAAAAACATATGCCTTCTATGTCTGGCACAAGGAAAATCTAGAGAGCAATGCCAACTTGACCACACAACAAGCACATAGCACTACCTAGCCAAGGCCACAACAAGGGGAACACCCTCAATCTACTATTATGTTTCTTAGTTTTCAGAGACGAGAGCAAGTATGAAAAGCCAGGAGAGAGGCCAAGTTTATCAACAGGGAGCAATGCAGAACGCTGTTTATTTTGGACCTTTCCAAAGAAACCTCAACTGCAAAGAGACCTTTCATAAATACAAAGAAGATCCTCCACAAGAGGAAAATCCCATACTTAATGGCTTACACAGCTGTGTTCGAATTCTTAACTAATTCTTCATGAACCACTGATGAACTCTTGCAGAAGAACATTTTAACAAAGAACAACCAGATTGTTCTCCATGGAAGTTTTAGTTTTCATGCTACAGTTACTGTAAACATAGAAGAATATGATAAAAACATCACTCCACTAACAGTTATTATGACTGTTAATAAAACCTGAGTTCTAGATTTTGCATTGTTGGGGATAATTATGTCAGGGATATCACAGGCTGACTTGGTTCTTGAAATCCTGACTTTGTATTCCCCAAGACATTTAGGATAATTAGTCTTCATGTGGTTGGCAGAGATGGCAATGATGATGTACAGAACAGAGAAGAGATTTTATTTTGGTTTGGTTTTTTTTAACTTTCGTCTTTTCTTTGATTTGCTTAATTTAACAAAGATAAAAGTTATGAATACAGGGGTCTGGATTCAAAAGTTTCATCTTTGAAGTTCACAAGGTCAACTGAATGTACATGGTGCCACACACAAGATGACCAACTCGTAATATTTGTAACTATGTGGCAGGCTGCCACTATCACACCCACTGGAGGGGCCACAGCTGCATGTTCCACAGTTGCAGAGTGGAAGTTTAAATAGACAAGGTGATTGAAGTTTATTAGTGAGTGATCGGGTGCGCATGGGAATGCAACGGTGTCTGCGTGCCTCCGTGCTGTTTGTGACACGCAGTCCCACTATTGACCCTGTCACACTTTAAAATAAACAACTTGTGTGTCAATGTAGACAAAGCAAAATATGGATAGCTCAACTATGAATAGCATGCGTAGGCTGCAAAGGAATAGGTAAAGGTTTATTCTGTGCTGAAAGGAAAAGGAATGCTGTAACCTGAAGAGGGCTCCACAGCCAAAACTTTGTTTGTCTATTCTTTTATAGCACAATGAAAAGACAAGAAGCAGCGATGTGCTCTGTCTTTCCTTACCATCGAGTCGCACAAGTGTTTTCCAAACATATAGACTCAGTGAAAGGTGAGAAAGAAGAACGGGGCATCAATGCCGTTAGTGGTTCACCTGACTTCACTCATTTTAGTGCACAGGTCCTATTTACTCATGCATACTGGCTGAAAGCATGCCATGAAAAGCTGAAGGAAAGGCACTGACCTTCCTTGCCCTTAGTGACGTGTCATTGGTGTAACCATTTCTAAACAAGCAATTTAGCTAACCACGCCGAACTAGCAAACTGATCCCCAACCATACTGAAAATAGTTAACATTATATCCCAAAAAAGCTTTTCTCAAACTCAAAACATGTTTTTCCAGAGAAGCAGCGGGTGACATTGATTGGAAGGCCAACGCCTGAGTTAAACGACCTACATCGGCAAAAAACTAACCTGATCTTTTCAGAGTGACTGGTATTGCCAAGGCTCAGCATCAATGAGATAGAACTCAAATTGAGAATGGCACAGAGATGACTAATCATCTCCCTTGTGATTTACATGTGGTGTTTCAGATTACGCATTACGACCTGAAACAGTGGGATGGCAAGATCCTGACAAGGGTCTCCAGGTTTGTCACTTGGATGTCAAAAGCATCCACCTACTTTCTCCTCAATGAAACCAATGTACCTGCCAAGATCTGCTGAACCAGGGCAATGGATATTGGTTTCTGTCAATTTCACATAGGAGAATATAAATAAGAAAATAATTGGAGATTCCAAAATAAAAAAGTAAAAGTTACACACCATGTGTCATACTGACTACTTATTCTAGCAAAAATAGCATCTGAAGAGACTTCTCAAACTACAGTGTCAGGGAATATGCACAGAGGCGGCTGATTAGTGTCACACGAAGCTGAGAACTCTATGAGGTGGTCTATATCTAGGGTAAGCCTAACATGCTGTACCTCCTCTCCTCATTTTCTCTTTCAGGTGTTACCCTGTTTGTAATGAAATATTTATGACAGCACAGAACAATCTAAGAAGAACAAACAAAGAACTGCATCAGAAACCAATAGCAAGTTGTAGACATACACCTCTAATTTCTAATTTGTCTCTAAATTCTTCTAACCAGACAGCCAGACGGTTTGTATTTCATTTGCTTCTATTGCAGCAGAACAGATTTGTTATTCAGGAGACATCTGGGTGTAAGAAACTCAGAGATTCTCTAAATCTTTTTGCCTCCAGGGATGTCCTGCTCTTCAGGTCCAGCATGGTGGAAACCAACGTTTATTTTTGCAAGACTTTGTTTATCATAATTAATTAAGACAAGCACCAAGGTGGCCCACAAATAAAGTCAATGTGCTCTCAACATTGTTTGCTGGGCTTGCTGGATGAGTGTTTGCACTAAGCAGGTTCCTCTTACTGTAGCAAAAGAGTTTTCATCTTGTACAAAATCTGTCAGGCAATCTGGAACATACTAGGCATGTTTTCTTAGAAGACACGGCTCCTGAATCCTGACACAGTATGCATACAGTAGCACACTACAGCATATTGTATACTGACCTTCTCCCACGCAGTTTATTATTTTTTCTCTTAAAAACAAACAAAAAGACAATATGCCAGACTGCCAGATCTTAAGAGCTGACGTCCATTTGTTCCAGCATTCCACTTGTATTGTTCCTAAACTTTCCTACTCTTTACAAAGCACAAGGCTTTTGTGCGCACTTCTGTTGCTCTGATAAGCCTCTCAAGGCAATAAACCTTCCTCTGCACTTCCCAGACTGAACCATTAAGGGGGCTTGAACTGGTCTCATCTAAACTGGTTAAAAGGTTGAGGGGGGCTCCCCAGTTGTCCAGGTGTGCTGCGTGCAGCAGCAGAACTCAAGTTGTGGAGGCCAGTCGCAGTAGGCACTCCACATGCTCTTCTGGAAGCGACCAAGGAGCAGCGTCTCTTTCTCTTTTTAATGACTACAAAACCCACCTCCCCTGCTTCCCCACAGCTCCCTCCCTCCCCTCTCTTCTTTAAAAAGAAACGGTACGCGACTCAAGGCTGGAAATAACCTTCACACGGCTTTCCCAGCTATCTCACGCATGCAGACTGCCAAGCTTTGCACACACAGAGCAACCCAGCTCTTACCCCAGCCAGCCAGCACCTACTCACCACACCGTGGACGAGGAACTCAAACAGTTTGCTTTTCGTAGCTTTGCGGGCTCCCCCGGCAGTCTCCTCTGTAGCCATTTGGTAGCCCCCTTTTTCTTTTGTTTTCCTCCTTATTCTTGCTCTCTTTCTTTCCCTTCCAACTCAACCCCCCCTACTTCACTTTCTTCCTTTTTATTCCTGCCTTTCAGAGCACTCTCTCCCACTCCCTCTCTCTCTCTTTCCCCCTCTCTCCCTCTCTTGTTCTCTGTGTTTTAAGTGTGTAGCCAAGCCAAGTCCCTCTCTCTGGCTCTCACACTTTTTAGTTGAGCAGCATTTCAGAAGCCCGTGGAGGGAGGGCGGGGGTCTGACAGGGGGGTTCCGGCAGGCCCACCCTCAGGGCCCCCCACGCAGCTGTTGCATTCCATTGGTAGATAAGGGCATGCTGTGTGACTGGCTGCTGCACTCTGGTGTTTATGCACTGGCTGGAAAAGTTTGCTTTACAGTTACCCATTCCCCTTGCCAATCACTGATGACAAATGTGCAGAGCTACAGCTTGACCAAAGAGAAAGGTTTCATTCTCAAAAAGGAGAAAGAAGACTTAAAGGGCCCAGCTTTCATTTTGCGTCTCGACTTCTCAAACGCTTTTAAAGCTCTTTCCAAATGTTCAGTTTGTGCGTTTTGAAACACAAAGCAAACCAACTTGAGCAGATTGCTTTAAATCAAACATGGAAGTGAAGCTATTTAAAAAAAATTGAAACAAAGAAACAAAACCTTAAGCATGGGTTTCAGCTGCTAGCAAGGGGTGCGCTTTTAACCAAGAAAACTTCATTTAACCTCATTATCACAGGAAACAAAATGTGGACTCTTATTCCCTGTACGGCCATGTCCAAAGAACTTAACATAGAAAGCCAGGTCTTATAAAGCTCTTATGTCCAGATAGACAAATCAATCCTGTACAGTTCTCTACATCTCAGTGTCTTATTTTCTAATTAAATTAGAACAGTTCCACTTGTATGCTGCAGGGAAACCCATCTCCAGTTTTCCAGAAGTGTCAGATCTGCTGGGACCTTACAGGAAAAAGGGGAGCCGAAAGAACCACCTGAGGGCTGTTTGGCAGTTTCTGTACTTCAAATGCTCCCCTGCAGAAAGATTCACACCCATGAACCCGATGCGACATCCGAGTCCAGTCGTCAAGACAGCACTGGATTAAGCCCAGAACCATCTGAACGGGACTGGGATTTTCTCGGCACTAGCTCACGACTGGTCAGACTCCAACTGCTGGATGGTCTTGAGCCAATGAAAAGTCAACAGCAGCCGCCTCTGGGACCTGCCCGTGAGTTTGCAGTCCTGACAGTCAACCGGTGCCAACTGTCTCTTGAAGCGTTGTGACTCACTGGCTTGGCACATGGCTTACAAGTGAGCATCCGAGGTGACCATCCGCAGTCCTGTGAGGGTGCAGGGTCCATACTGGCAAGCCAATTGAGTAATCAAATGGTGACTTCAAGCTGAGAGGGCAGTAAACTATAGTAAGAACAATATTTAAGAAAAAAGATTTGAGCATACTGTAGGTACAGCTGAGCACAGGTAAGTGTAAGTGAAAGGGAACATTAAAAACGTACTACAAAACCATGACAATCAGAAATATTTACTAAGCAGCATTCAGTATGAGCCAGAGTCCAGTACTAGTGCTTAGTTGTTAAAGTGTGGCAATAACAGCGATGCTGAGCCTTTCAGAAAACCCCAAGGGATGTACAGGGGCAAGCAGGTCAGAACAGGATATACTGTAGCATTAATAACTTCAGACCTCGAATACAGTTTCAGCGAAACGAGAAGATTGCAACACAGTTGAACTTCACCAGGCACTGCTGAATAACAAATTGTTCTTTATACACAGTAAACTGTTCAGAGGCAATGATTTCTTATGGTTAAGAAATCGGTTATTGCAAATTAAGCAATTTAAGTTTACAATGTATCCCTTATCCATTTCAGGTTACATTAATAGCCTAAGGTTTAAGTATAATGTTCATGAAGTCTGCATTCTCTCACACTTATCCCATATATGAGTTGAAACCTAATAGACCTAATAGACCTAATAAAGGGCACAACACCAACGTCAAAGATCTGAGGAATCATCGCCAGCACAACAGATATACATAAAATTTGTGGATCTACAGAATTTTTAAATTTACATTGAATGGTTGGTTACAATATCCTTTAAAGTTATTAGAGTACATTATGACAGATGCTTTTAAATCCCTGCAACAGCCTGACCACAATTACTTCAGTATATGCTATCTTCACTGGCAGTACCTGTTTTCTAACTCATTGTCTATTTCCAATTCTGGGGGAACAGCTGTCAGGACCCATTAACTGTGTCTCGCACTGATGTCTGAGGGATGTCTTACCACTCATTTCGGGGATAATCTCCCCTTGAATAATTTGACAACTGTATTTCCAAGGCTCTACTTGCAGACAGTCACTTCCCTGTTTAAACTGTAGTGTCGGAGCCAGGCTCATTTTTTCCTGCATGGTTTCAGAAAACCTCCGATACACTTCCAGCAGCGTAGAACTCTGATTCAGGTTTTGGTTGAGTGAGCTAAAGCCTTTCAGCAAATCTTAAACAGGTAATCTACCCGTACTAAAAATGCTTTGTAAGTAAGAGGTTGTTTGACTCTCCTCCTCCCCAAACCCCCAATCTATGGTTTGTCTATATTTCCCACATTTTCTTCCTCCTTGTTCAGCCCCACGATGCCTGACTTCCTGAATACTTTAACATCTGTGATCCGTCTCCCCTTAAACAGTTGTAGTAAGACATTTTACTAGAAAGGCAGCCTCACAGTTATACTGTACAACTCTTCTGTAGATTATTTTCTAACTATACAGAGCCTTTCATTACAATACATTAAACAGCTTGACATCAGGAAATACATTCTTTATCAATAAATTTAATTCACACGTGTGAAGACAGCAGCCTGTTAAAACCACCACAGTTTTGTGGAATAATACATTCCTCTGTGACAGGTACTCACTGTCAGTTGATCCCAAGCTATTTTTTCCCACTCAGTTTGTCTGCTGGCTTTACACAGGACTGGCATGAGAGTCTACTGCTCTTTCTTATTGTCTTTCTCCTTATTCTGCTAATAAGACGTAACTGTACACAGGTTCCCTTTACTTCCATATTACTTCATAAGAGAGGCAAGAAAAACAATTTGCAGATGAGAATTGTAATGGGCTATACCAACTGTAGTATGTTATCAAATACATGTTAAATTAATACAGTGATATATGCACACCAGACACTGAGTATTTCATGGAAAATAATATTGAGCTCCTCGTGACAAAAGAGTAGCACAGTGTGTTGGCTGACAGACTGCTACTCAGGGGTACTATACTGTAACTACATACCGTATGTCTGCCAAATGTCCAATCTGGGAAAAGAAAGTTTTCTGTCATGGGATAATTACAACATGGAACATTTCCAGGAATATCCAATTCAAGAAAAGGTTACTATTTTCACATACACACACCAAGACTGAGCACACAGACATTCACATACTGTATACAAACAAAACACACAAGCACAAATGTACACCGCTACCAGAGACACAAAGATGCACACAGATGTATAGAGATGTACACAGACTAAAAAAGAGCACATGATCACAGTCTGCGTCCCCTGTGGACTGCATGTTGAGCCCACAGCTGGCTGGAATGCCTGTGAACACTTCCTCATCTGAAGTCTCTTTGTTTCACAACAGTTGTTCTCACAATGGTCATGCCCAGGCTCCTCAGGAGTCTCGGGGCTGCGGGTGACCCCGTGTCTTGGGAAAGGAACTCGGTAGTGTCGGTTCACTGATAGTTTTCCACGCAAACACTGAGAAACTCCACTCTAGCTTTGAGACTGACAAATCTCCCCAGTCTGTGTAAAAAGAAAACTTCCCCTTGCCGAGCTGTAAGTCTAAGTGAAGTTAATCATAATTCTGAAGACAGGCCCAAGCGACTGTGTTACTTGATGGTCAGAACATAAGAATCACGTCTGATGTCCTCACATCCAACAAATACTTAAGACTACTTTTAATTGGAGCAGATCAATATTCTTTCAGAATCCCACCACACAAACTAATAAAGTGTATTCATTGCCTGACAAATGAAATAATGCATACACAGCAAGAACCATGCAATCGCCTGAAGATCTCCCAGTGACTTAAAAAAGAGCATCCAGTGAGAATAACCGAAGACCCCTGGTGGGTGGAATTAGGAGGTTGTCACTGCAAGTCACCTTGGGACAGGAGGTTCACGTTCTACAGTACCAAGATCTGGCCTCCAGATGGCAGCGATAGTTTGTACCGTATACATTTTCTGGTTTACAAACTCATAACACAATACAAACTTCACCATAAGTAAAAAAGAAAAACCAGGTGTCACAACTGGCACAGGAAATTCCACTGGGGACCCAGATTACAAATTAAATACTTGGAAATGACATAATGTGTAACTATATAAAAGCTTTAGTGTGCAAATTAGATCTTTTCTGCACTTCAGAGAGGACTGGAGAAATGCTGGTGTGGGTGTGCGAGAGACAAGATCTCCATAAAGTCTCAGGAAAAGGTGATTTTATTCATCTGTTCTCAGCCTTCCATGGTTTTCTTTTGTTTATCTGTGATAAAAAAGCCTGAAGAGCATCTTGTGACAAAAGCAGTGCTCTTGTTGTTTAAGCACATGAAGGTCTTCTTTCTAGCAACTCAAGAGTGAACTCTCTCTTCCTGTCGTGTGTGCCACAAGACAAAGCCACAGCTCCTGGTCCTCACTACGACAACAAACAGCAGTCGTGCTCTTGTATTGTGCAAAGTGACACTGTGCTGTAGGAGCTCCTGTCCTTTAGATGGCATGTAAAACCCAGGTCCTGACTATCTGGTTGTTAAAAACCGCATGGCACTTTACAAAATAACTGGGGTGTTAGCCCAGATGTCCTGGCTGAATTCCACTCTGAGCCCCAATAATCTAAGGTACAGTAGGTAGGTCCCTTTTCAGGCCATAAAGGCCCATGGGGAATGAGGTGCAAGGGCCACCATTTTCCTTGACCATCTGACATTGGAAATGGAGGTGAGGTGGTCAGCATCACACTCCGGCTGGCCTCTTACCCCCAGAAGGATTAACCCCCGGTACTCATTTGGAAAGCAGGCTGAGTGGACCTGGGAGCCGTCTGGAAGGAATTAGAGAAAGCTACATCAGCTACTTGCCTGTACCTAGGATTGAACCCAGGACCTTCCGGTCAGGAGCTAGACGCCCTTGCCATCTGAGCTACCATGGCTCCCCCAATATTTTTACCTACCTTAAAAAAAAGCAGGGGCAGAGTTCACCCTGGTTTCTGTCTAGAGAGCACTACCCATCCAGGAAAGAAAACCAGCCCATCACAGGGATCACCCCACAATAATGCTGTTACTCACTTATATAGCTGGGTGGACTGGGATAAAGTACCTCACTCAAGTTACAACAGTAGTGTCTTCAGCAGGAACCTGAACCCACAACCTGTAAGTCATGAGTTCAAAGGCTAAACCAGAGCATGGAGCAAGTAAAGCTTTATTCCATGCTGAAAAGAGAAGCAAAGAAACAACGTTTCGGCTGTGGAGCCTTCTTCAGGTGTTTTGCAGCCTACATATGCTGACACAGCTATCAGCTTGAACTTGTTAACCACAGAATGCTTGTATGTTTATTATCTGGTAATGGGCTCATGTTGTGGGTTCATATGTTAAATGTATTGTGTATTGTGTTGTCTTTTACCTGCCTGCAAAGCAAATGCCCTATCTACTAACAATAAAGGAAGCTGCTCCCACAGCCAACATTCTATCTAAATTCCCCAAGTTTCACATCATTGCCTAAACAGCTGTGCAGTGGGGCAGCGGAGCATCATCCAAGGGGGGCTACACTCGGGCAGTGGGTGAGGTTGTGTCTTGGTTCAAGCTTCATTGTGGATTCAGTAGACATGCAATAGCTTGACAATGTCAATGTCAACAATTTTGAAAATCTGAAAGAGATCCCCTCATAGTCGTCTCTGCTCAGGACTGAAAGGTTTCAGTGCTGTAAGTCTGTCAGAGTAGCACATTCTTTCGAACCCAGGAATGTGCCTGGTTGCTCTTCTCTGGAATCGTTCCAGAGCAGCAATCTTCTTCCTTGTTACATGGAGACCAAAATTATATACAGTATTCTAGATGAATACTAGTACATTGTGCAATTTTAACAAACATTCCCCTGATTTATACACTTTTATCTGTATTTCCTAACATTGCGTTATCCTTTGTTATTAATTCTTCACATTGTGTAGAGGAGGAAAGTCGCAAAAAGATCATTTCTTCAAGGTTTTAATAAATCTTGGATGATTTATTATTTTATAATGTTGAGAATTACAGTAATGATGTTTTCACTTGATTTCTGCGGGATCTTTTTTAACATTCGGTCATTCTTCTCTGACAATTAGACAGCACTGCTCTCCCAGACTAGCGATACTGGTCCAATTCCTTGCCAACTGGCCAAGCACCGGGACAAACTAAATTAGAAGATTTCTGTATATTTTCCTTCCTCTGAATGGTCTGGCTCTTTTGATGTGTTTGATATTTTTAACAGCTTAGCCAAGAAAGTTAATTTTCTGCTAGTTCTCTTCTGCACTTGGCAATGACCTTCCCTTGCATTCCTCAAGTACGATATGTACTGTTTGACAGCTTACAGAGAAAGTTCCTCCTGTTTCCCCATAGGGCTTTACCACACTTACAGTGGCTTGTAATTCTACTGTCCCTCGCAAATGGCAAAAGTCAGCATCTGTTGAATCCTCTGTTTTTTCTTTTTCCAGTTGCAGAAAAAGTGTACATTTCTGCCTAGTCAAGGGTTTTGTCTGCTCTGTAGACCATGAAATTAGCTCATGAGTTCACTGGGTGTGGTATTCATAGGATTTTTAGACACAGACATAGGTCCTTCACTTAGGAGCTGACATTTCCTTCTTAGCTAACTAAGGAATTAGTAGTACTGACAGAGGTATCAGGTGTTAGGTAGCATTTCCCTCCTCCCCTCATTTTCTTTCTTCTTGAAATGTTTGTACTATAAATATCCTATCAAGCCTCAAACTCACTACTGTACTACTTTGCACAAAGGGTTGTGGAAGTCTGGAAGAAGCTATCCAGACTTATTTTCAAAGCCAATACCCTGTTTTCCTTCAAGAAATGCCTGGATGTGATCCGAATATCAATTAACTACTAAAAACCAAATGAGCTCGATCATCAGAATGGCCTCCCTTTGTCACACCTACATATTACCAAATAACACTAAATGAGTGGTCTAGCAAGCAAAGGCTGTGGTGTAATAACATTCTCCCCAAACCCTACATGTTTCCTTCAGACACTTTCTTCAGGGTTTTTTGAGTGTGGGTATATATAGACCACCGTACAGAAAAGTTTATTAGAGCAAGAACTCAGTATTTATTTCCTCTTTCCTGACAGTAGGAGCTGAAGTGTTGGCCTGTGGGGAATGGGCTGGTGTCGGGCAGAGGTTTTAAATCCTTAGTATCAGCTCTGTGCACTAACAGACACAGGTACTCAAAAAGACCGTCTTGGATCTGAACCGAACAGCTCCAGAAAGCCCCTCTTCCTACTCAGCACTTGAACGGCTCAAGACAAAGATGTTTGTGCGCATGCTGTGTCTTTTTTTTTTCTTGAGTAATTTTACTGAAGTCATAATAAAAAGGCAAAGAACAAATAAAGCCTAAATACGACTTGGAGGCTTTACTGGAAATTATCACGGAAACTCAAACAAACCGCAGGTCAGACTGACTTCATCCTCCACTGTTCTACAGTGTCAGCAGTGTTGCCCAGCAGGATGATTTCTTATTCCAGGTGCCTGCAGGACCAGTTGAAGCAGGCACGGACTGCTCCTGAGGTTAATAACTACTTCCTTTTCACCTTGCCTGACCAACTACAGCCACGCCGGGCAGCTGCCTGCTGCACATGACGAGAGACAACCTTCATCGTTTCTGTTTCACTCCAGAGAGATGATAAGTAGGATACAGGAGTGGGAGGCAAGCATTGCATTGCCGCACATTCACAGAAGTAAGAGCCGTTTGAGAAATGCATGCTTATGCTGGAATTCACTCCTATCAGTGACATCAGCAAATAATTTACTTTATATAGTGCTTATCTAACTAATGTATGAGCCCATATCTCAGAGCACAAATCTGCGCTCAGATACAGCTTTGAGAAGCCTAGCTGGAAACAGATCTAAAGAACATGTGCAGGGCCTTCACTCTTCCTGAGGATTAAGGCTGTAGTCCATGATCAACAGACATTAGAAAGTAAATTAATTTGCACAGCTGTGTGTATTTTAGAACTGTAAATGGCCCATTCTTTAAGTCTCAAATACATCAGGGGAGAGCGTGGAACAGGAGATGGCTTGCTTTATACAATTTCACAGTGCAAATTCATCCAAATAGGACAAAATCAAGTAAAGTAAAGTAAAGTGGGTGGAAGCTGGAGGCGTAGAACTTTTGTCTAAAGACAGTACTTTTCCACCTCGCACTTCTCTTTGAAGAGGCTCATCACACTCAAAAAGAGGCCTCTGTATACTGTAAGAACGCTTTAAAGTTGAGATCATTCTCTCACATTAAGCTTTTAAACCTTTTCGCACACCTTTTGAAATTCTGGTAGCCCGTTTTATATTGGGATTAATAAAAGAAATGGTGTGCATCTTAAAAAAGAGAAACCCGTTGATATGTGTCTGGCCATCCCATCCATGGGCATGGGCATGGAAATAGTGTATTATTAGAATTATTTCTTTAGTTGACAACAATAGGTCAAGATTTTTACACAAATGGATGTGGGAGTATGGAACAAGCTGTCCAGTCATATTGTAGAAGTCAATTCTTCTTTATTTCTTACAAGAAGTAGTAGGACAAGATCCTGGGATCAATTAACTACTAACTACCAAACCAGCCAGACCGGAGGGATGGGCTCCTCTCTTTTTTATCATTTTTGCATTCATATGTCTCTAAACAAAAAGCAAAAGTAAAATGCAAAAACTAAGGATTATTACTGCAGCTATGCAATAACATTTTACATCCACCTGCACTAAGTGTTTATAATGCAAATTTTAAATACAAGCGATACCAATCCATAGACAAATAATAAGAAACAGACTGCATTCCCTTTTATCAAACGAGTCTGCTGTAGTCTAGCTCTGACAAAAGATACAGCTGGTGTGAATGAAAAAACGTGCAGTGTGTCGGAAACCCCCTTGTTGGCACCCCTCTCTCAACCAAGCAACTGCACCAAATGGTAATGTCCCACTCAGTGAGGGGAGAAAAAAAGGAAGGCTTCAAAGGGACTAGCGGTCAAAGGCAGCTGTAATCAGCTATCTGGCGACTTTAGGGCCTGCTTGGGGAAAGGAGCCTGGTCCTCATCTGCACATTCCATCCCAGCAGGACACAGCGCTTAGCTCTTGTGTGTGTACCGTCTGCATACTGGTCAAATCCTTAGGGGTATCCTTCATGCAGTGCCCTCCTTGTCTCTGTGTTCATCTGTGCATGTTTGCAAAGAGCAGGTTTGGGTCAGTGTGATGAAGGTCGTATCCTGGTTGGGTTTCACTGCATTTTTGGGGTGTTTGAGACGATGGGAGGGTTTGCTTATGTAGGAGAGTTAGTGGTGTTGCCGAGTTCTCTGACTTTCTACTTCACATTTCTCTTATCATTAGACAATATCTAGCTTCCTTCTTTACTGCCTTTGGGGCCTTTATTTATTAGAAGCATGAGCCTGTTCAAAACAGGAACAAGTTATTAATTACCCAGGTGAAATGACTTCAGACACGCAGAAGTACAAATGCTCACCGATAGCCAAGCTCAGCAGACAAAACCGCAACAGTTTTAACATTTCTGCCTCTTCTTCAATTTTTCCTGTGCTACATGTCACATGAAAGGAAGCAGGCTTTGCTTGTACATTTGTACCTGGTCTCCTTTTACAGATCACACTCAGAGATGTCATTCATACCGCAGCTTCAGTGGCACAATAAAGAGGCCCTCAAACTGAAAGAGCCCAAATCATGGGCGTTGCTTCTTTGTGTCTCCACACGCATGCTACTAACAAACACAACAAAAGCTTAGCCCGGCCTGTGTAATAAAAACTAAAAAGTGGTAAGGGAATTTGGTGTCAGAGGTATAAATATGATGATCCCATAAAGTCATTTATTTTTAACTGATAATGTATTTTTATTGTACTAACAGATTGTTGGGTGCAAGAACACCTAATGATTTCCTTTTCTCCAGCTCAGCTGGGGCAGCTCCTGACATCCTGACAGTACCCTGTCCTGGCTGCCTGTGGCAGAATCACAGTTTGCTAGTCTGTGATTCACCCACATGTTGCCAAGACAGGATACTGTCAGGATGTCACTAACAGAATCTGACAGGCTGAGGATTTACTTCTGTTATGGATCACTGGGTAATAAAAACTGTCCATCCCTCTGAGAACTGAATGTCTACTGGGAAGATATTTCAAGCCAATCAAGACTAAATCTAAAGAGCCAAACTGATAATATGCCGCAGAGACAAACAGTATGTTTCTCTGTGTGAGACAAAGATAAAAGTGTCAGATGGTTTTACTAGATCATAACAATTACCAAGAAAAGCTCCAGTATCAACTTAATTTCATGTCACTGTCCTGAGACAGTATAAGAAAAGTATAAGAAAAACTAAAAGGGAGTGAAGGAAACAATAACACATCCTAAGAAAACTTAGTGACAGAGTTATGTCACAATACGGTGGATTATACGTTTATTGAGGTAAGAGTGAAGAGTTGCGTCAGTGTGTTGGCCACAAAAGAACAAGCAAAAGTAAATTTCACACTTAAAAATAGTGAAAAAACTAAACATTGTGGCTCTCAAGCTTTCTTCAGGTGGCAACCGAAACATGGTGTTTCTTCTTTCTGCTCTTCAGTGTGAAATTGAGATTTACTTTTTCACATGTATGATTGCAGTCTTGTGGGAAACTTTGTCCTTTCTGATGACAGAAGCTCTCAGCTGAACGACACAACAAAACACCCACAAGAGTACAGTCAAGACTTAGCGTCATTTCCGCGGTGAACTCCTGACAGTAAAATCAGTCTGTAGAGGCTCATAAAAAAGCCATCTGAATCACAATTACTACCTCTTTAAGTTCCCATTGTTATCGTCTTAAACCAATTTTAATTAGTTCAGCAAACTGCTTTTCAATCTAGGAAGCCCAAAAGTGAAGTTCCTTTAAGATGAAGACAATTACAGCGCATTACAAAGAAAACTTTATCTGAAATGACTCCACTTGGCCTCCCTGAGGCAGACCGACAAATTCACAACTGATATGATCTATTTGTGTTCTCCTGCAACAGAAGTCTCTCTTTAAGGTCTTAGATGAAGCAAAAATTTACTACCTAATAAAGCCTCTTAGATCATATCAGAGGAGCAGTGCTTTTGAGAGCTTAATAAGTGCTTATCTGTTTAAATTGAAATGAGAGACTATTCCCTATGTGAATCAAAAGAACTATGATCTGTATACCACATTTTTATAATTAAGATCTTCCATATCCTCTTCCTATTAGCAGAAAGGATTACTTTACTGCATGCACTCAATTATTAAAAAAAGTAATGTTTTTATTTGATTCATTCCACTTTCATTAATATTCCTTTCAAAAGTAATATTACGGCTCCACTCTGGACAACAAAAGATCCTTGAAAGACCTGCTGAAAAACAGTTTCCTTCGGGGGGGGGGGGGGGGGAATCCCCAAAGTTTTCATTCCATCAAGATGTCCATCAGATTAAATATTTGTTCATGTGCAGTACCAACAGGAAGATGGCATATGTTTTCATAAATAAGGGAATCCAGAATCATGACCACTGAATGAGGCAGGAAACCATTGCAGCTCCTCTGGCTCCTTGAAGATGCTGAGTCGAGCTATTGTTCTAGACCAATATCTCGTTGACAAGTCTTGTTTTACGTGTTCCTCCAGACACACACTACTTCAGATGTCTGAACTCCCCACCCTGCACACTGCTCATGTGGTTAACAGAATGACTTCTAAAGCTACGCTATGTGAGGTCTTACACTGTTCAGCCCTAAGGTTAATCACCAAGCCCCCTTCTGTGCTCATCTGCATTATTTCTATTCTTTGATCAATCTGCCTTCTCTGCAAAGCAAACAAATGCATGGACCAAACTGCAGTGTGAGCTGAAAGTGGTTCACCTTTTATCTCAGGGAGTATTCTGTTGTGTGATCTTTTCTGCCTAACACTCGCACATGTTAACACTGCCATGGCTTATTTTTCTTTTCCTTTTTATGTGATTTGTTATTGACTGTCCTGGTTTTCCTCTCTTTCTATGCTTGGTCTGCAGCGGAACACTGCTTTAACCCTCTTTGCCAGGTCATTTGTTTTAAATGAGACTCTGTTCTCACGGACTCATCTGGTTAAAGAATGAGATAGCATCTGTAATGTAAGTCCTTAATTAGCAAAGTGCTTATAATTAACTCTGTTGTAGTTGTTTAATTATTCAAACAGCTAAAACTGGTTCTTTCAGTGGAATTCCATGTGAGTCTTTTTAGTCCCACAGTAACCCACAATGTACTCTTTAAGATACAGTCATATGAAAAGATGTATTGTAAATAGTGTAAGCCTGAGTTTTCTGTTTCCTTACAATCACTTTTGTAGATTTATTATATGAGAGCATTATAAAAAGGAATGGAACGTGGGTGAATCAAGCTGGAAGGAGAGCAAAGTCCATTAGAATTGATTAGAGTGCCCTCTTGTGCCTAACAGAAGCAATTGTGGACGGGAGGAGAGCAACAACTCTGAGCCCCACAGCTCATGGGTGGCACTGACAAAATGTGACGTGAAAAAAGAAGTAGAATAAAAGAATTATGTTTTATGAATATCCCTATTACTGTGTGTATGCTCAGGTCTCTTCAATATGACATGACTGCTTAACATAAAAGTTACATGTTAACTTCAATCCTTATGTATTGTACAGTATATTCTCCCAGAGGAGCTGTTAATCTTAGATACCTTTAGTGTGCTTTTCCATTGAGCTCTGTGTGTTAAGCAATGCCAGCAAAAAAGCCTATAGTACAGGATACAAGTGGATACTGGGCAGTCGAAAACAGTTTTAGGAATGATTTAGTCATTATTGGGATGATGATTTTATACTACTTACAACTGTATCCACTTATCCAATCAGGCATCTTACAGAATCACAGCTGTGTTTCACAGCTGTGCCCCTAAAATTGGATTGAAACCCACAAGCTGGCGGGTCTGAATTTTGAGCCTTGAGCAGTACACCATGCTGCTGCTGATAATCCATCCATCCAATTTCTAACCGCTTCATCCAATTCAGGGTGGCGGGGAGCTGGACCCTATCCCAGCAAGCAATGGGCACAAGGTAGGGTACACCCTTGACAGGATGCCAGTCCATCACAGGGCACACATAGACATGTAAACACTCACACCAGGCCCAATTTTCCCAGAAGCCAATTAATCTACCAGTTTGTCTATGTATTGTGGGAGGAAACCCACGTAAACACAGGGAGAACATACAAACTCCACACAGATAGCACAACAAGTTGTGGACAGAACCCAGGGCCCCAGCAATGCTAAACCACTGCATCACCATGCCTCCCTGCTGGTAATCCAAACCTATGATGACATACTGTAAACCACAGCCACTAATATTTTTTAAAGAAATCCTAAGTAATGGGACAAACTGATCAATATGAACAATACACACAGAAAGTAAGAATAATATCAACATTTGTCTTACAAATCAATATTTGTCAGCAACCAAACATGTTATTAACCCTTAATGGTATTTAGCAACAACTATACAATCTGTGAATTTGCTTGCCAAACATCTAGTTAGTATCTGTCTCTCCATTCAGCAACTTGCAATTACAAACACAAACTGCAAGGTACTAAAGTAATCTATGTATCACCTTCAGGTGTTAATTATTTTACCCCATAATGTGATGCACTTACCCTGCCTACAGGTAAAGATCCGGATCTGGTTTGTAATACCTGACTTGCAGCATGTAATTTCTGGTAAATTAAAATATTTTACTTCATTTTTTTAAACTTGTTGGTTACTTGATTGTCCATAATCAGGAAACCTCTTGTCCCTGGTGAGGGTCACGGCACCGCACAGCAGAGAGCCTGAGTCAGGTCCAAGTTCTGTTGTGCTCCATTTTACAACATGTCACACTGGTCAGCTCTTCGTAGTGATGAATTAAAAATGTAATTGCTTTATTCATTAAAACTGCCCCAGTTGAGTGTTTTTTTTCTAGGATGATAAGAACTGAAAAGTAGGTGGGTTAAAACAAAGCTGAATTGAGTATAGTACTAACAGAGCTTCCGGAGCGTGATGCTGACCACATCACCTCCACTTCCATTGTTGGTTGAGAAAAATGGTGTCCCTCGCCCCCCATTCCCCCATGGGCCTTTATGGCCAGAAATGGTGACCTAACCTACCTACTTACAGAGCTTACCCCCAGAGGGCAGCACTAAGACAACTGGGGGACAATCAGCCATGTGTCTTACTTGCTCTGTACTCCTGTACTTCACCCTGTTGCCATTCACAAACAGCTTGCCACACTATTAAACACATCCAGCCAATAAAACCTTCACTCTTGGGCTGAAGACAGAATCTTTTTCCTATGAAGGTGATCCACTAGTTCTGGTTTTCATTCCCATAACCTTATGTGTAAAAAAGGTGAGACTTATTTGTCTATACAGTGCCTGCAGAAAGTATTTACCCCCTTTGGATTTTTTCACACAATTTGTTATGCTGCAAATTCAAAATGAAATATATGAATATATAACTGTATGGGATTTTTTGTCACTGATCTTCAGTGATTATGTGATTATAGAAATTATTCTCTAATGTAAAAGTGGAATGAAAATGATGGATTTTTTATGTGTAATTTCAATGAAAACAATGAAATATCTTAATATGATAAGTATTCGCTCCTTTTGCTATGACACTAAATTGAGCCAAGGTGCCTCTGACTTCCTAGTGAGATCAATCTAAAACCTGAATGGAATCCACCTAAGGTCAGTTCAATTGGTTAATATGATTTTAATCTATATACTGTAGGGCTCCTCAGTTGACAGTGCATGTCAGAGCAGAAACTCTACCATGGAGATGAAGAAACTGTCTGTACAACTCTGTGATGGAGTCATGAGAAGGTATAGATCTGTGGAGGTGTAGGATGTAGAAAGTCCCCAGAAGCACAGTCAATTACATATTTAGGGAAGAAAATAAAACCACCCAGACTCTTCTGAGAGCTCCCAGACAGAGCAACTGGGGAAGAGCAACTAGGGAAAAAAGACCTTGGTCAGGGAAGTACCCAATGACCACCCTCACAGAACTAGAAAGCTCCATGGCTGTGATGGGAGAACCTGTTCAAGGACAACAATCTCTGCAGCTCTACACAGACGTATGGGAGAAGAAGCTAACAGCATGCCTTGTGATTTCAAACAAGCATATGGCACACCTGAGACCATGTGGCAAAACATCCTCTGGTCTTATGAAACAAAAATTGATCACTTTCACCTGAATGCAAAGCGCTCTGCCTGACGCAAACAGAACACAGCTCATAACGTGTGCTGCACCATCCCTACCATGAAGCAGGGTGGCGGCAGCATCATCTTTGGAGGTGCTTTTCAGTTTCAGGGACTGGGGCTCTTGCCAGGATTGTGGGAACAATGAATGAAGCCAAAGACAGGCACATTCTTGAGGAGAATCTGTTTCAGTCAGCAAAATATTGGAACAATTAATGTTGTAACAGGACTTCAAACCGAAACATACAGACAATAAGACACTGGATTTTTTTTCATGAATTTTGTTACACAATAAAAATATGTTTCCCCTTTAAATTTGCCCCCCTCCCCCCTTCACAAATAGAGTATGTCCTCCATTTACTATGATACACTAAATTGAGCCCAGGAGCACCTAGCATCCTAATAATACCACTCTTAAACTTAAATGGAGTCCACCTGTGGTCAGTTCAATTGGTTGACAGTGGTTTAAATGGTTGGTGTATGCTGTGTTAATCAAGGGGGGCAATCATTAAAATCAGTGATGGCAGCAGCCATCTTCTACGCTGTTGTGTGCTGGGGCAGCAGCATCATGACAAGAGATGCAAATAGGCTCAATAAACTCATCAAGAAGGCTGGCTCTGTGTTGGGGATAAGCCTTGACCCCCTGGAGGTGGTGGCTGTGAGGAGAATACTGACCAAGCTCACAGCCATCATGAACAACACGTCTCATCCGCTTCATGGGACTCTTATTGGGCAGCGGAGCACTTTTAGCAACAGACTGCTCCAGCTACGGTGTTCAAGGGAACGTTTCCACAGGTCTTTCCTCCCGGCGGCCGTCAGGGTGTATAACGCTGCCCTAGGCTAAGACTGTTAGCCCTTCATTTGCTCCATTGTACTTTTTTTTGGACACTCAATCTGTATATACCTATGCACATTTTGCACATATTTCATTTAGTTTTTACAGTAACTATGAGCATATTTTGCACATACCTATGTATTTATTTTTATTTATTTTGTATTGCTGTACGTATTTTAATTTTTAGTCTAGTCTGATGTCTGTTTTTTTTTTTGCTTGTCTTGGGCTGGACTGCTGTAACACATCAATTTCCCTTCGGGATCAATAAAGGCTTATCTGTGTAGGTTGTATCTCCCTTTTTACATACAGGCATTACCAAACTTGACAAGACAGGCATTACTCCTGTTTCAACAGATGATTGTGTGAAGTGTTGATTGTGAAATGTTTGGAGACATCATGATTGGTTAGTTTTAAAAGGAAGCTGTGAGTGAGGGTGGGGGTAAAGATTATCCTCTGATTCCCTTGAAGGGCTGCTGGAATTTTATGAAGTGGTAGAAGATTTGAAGAAGATTTGATAAGAAGATAAACACCGGGGCACTGATTTTGGTCCTCCAAATATACGCACAACATTTACAAGAAGAATTTAAACGGCTTTAAAATGTAAAATAATTTAAAAATATGTTTCGGGTGGACCCCTATTTCTGATTATATTTTTGGAAAGGCTCAGTAGAAAAAACTTCACAACAGAACTTTCTAGACATAAAAACAGCCCCACTTGGAGAGTCTACTGAACCTAGCAGTCAGAAATTAAAAAAAAACTCCTTAAATCAACTGTGCATCATCTAAAACTAAACATTTCTGTTTTAGGAAGGTCAACAGGCTTACTGTATCAGCATATCGCGCCTCATACTACACAGAGCCAAATTTACTTCACATGGATCTGAATGAGCTGCTAATGAACAGCTTCACAATATTTTTATACTTTATGTGTTTTCTCTCCAAATGTGTTCCATAATGTTCTTCAGTACAAGGGAAGTCTTCCCTTTTTTTCTGACTGTGCCATGACACTCCCTAAGATGGACATTTATGAACAGCCTGCCCGACTTTGCTACTGCAACCACCACTACAGGAGCTTCCAGATTCCACTTCTGGTTGGACCTCTGACATTGATTGATCAGCCCAGTGTGCAAATAGCTCCCTCAAATCCAAACACGGAGAGAGGTCTGGTTAAGGGTAAAATGATTCCTGTATTAATGCCAGAGCACCTTGATGGCACAATGCCTTGATTAAACCTTTTTCCTGATAAGGCCTTAAGACTCATTGGGCACCTGGAGAATGAATGCGGTTTCTACTTGTGTCTCAACCCCCACAAAACACAGGCATCAGTAGTACAAGCAGCAAAATCATCTAACAGACTAAATCTTAACACTAAATTCTGAAGAAGGCTCCTTGCCAGACAGTTCACATCTTTAGTTTCTCTTTGAGCTTCGTTAAGAATTTCTTAACTACAAAAGGGCAAGGCTGTACACAGAAAAGAGCCTAAATTGCTCCTAACCATGGGCCCCTCAGTATTTTATTTACCCAGATAGCTGCTAACAAAACTTTCATCGGGAATGTCAAACACTGCCTTGTTTTAAGATGAGAAAGTGCTGCTACAGCACTTTCAGACAGCACCCATACTGACAGAAGTCTAAAACAAGAAAATCGACTGAAAAGGTAATTTACTTTAACTAAAAAGTTAAAGTACCTTTTTAACAGAAGAAGTATTATAAAAAGATCAGCACCACAAGACTATCAAGCTTTCCTGACTCAAGAGTAACTTTGATTCGCATGAGGAAGGGAGGCATGACCTTTAACTAAAGCCACAGCTACAGCTGGAGTTGCTGGGAAATTGCTCTTGAAAAATGTTAGATTGACACATGAAGAAGTGAAACTGCATTTTCCACCCTTCCCAGCTACAAAGAGATCAATGAGATAATTCATTCTGAATACAGATCCCAAGCAGCGTCTGGATCGGTGAGTCAGTCAACCCCAATGGAGAATATAAAAGGAAAGCATTCTGCATTTTTGGCACTTTTATAATTCTTTCACTTTTTATATTAACCAAAGACCTGGTGTGACATTAGCATGACAGGACATTGAGTCCTCCTTAAGCATTAGCTTGGTTAGATGTCTCCTTGGATTGTCCAAGCCACACGTTACTTGTTACTTGTACTGGTGCCTTCCACTAAAAATCTTTTTAAATGAGAACGTTTTGGAAACATTCTCCTTATTGACTTGGTAATTAAACAATGACAAGTCCCAGTAAACAAGGTGATGCTACATAAACAACAAAGTCATCACTTTCCAAAAGGACACAGACTTTGGTCGTCCCACAGATCAGGCTGCTGTGATAAACAAATGAAGTTTAAAGGAATTTACACATGAAATCATCTTGTTTGTCACTGAATGAAGATGTACAAATAAAAAACATAAGAAAATTAACATAATAAAGTATTGTAAAATTAACAGCATATATAATGTTTATAATCTGTTATAATACACAGGCTGACATGCTCCCACAATTTTGAATAAAAATAGGTGAGTGGGAGAATTTTTAGATTCCACCTTTTTAAAAAAATATGCCTTTTATTATGAGCTCTGGAAATTACACAGTTCAGTTTGTTTCCTTGACTGAAACATCAAAATATTAAGAATTCAGGTTGAGGTAGAATCAGATATTATAGATTAGGAAACGGCAAAGACACCAATAATTTGTTTGCTATAAATTAAGTTTTAAAAAGGTTCTAAACTTGTTCAATTTTATATTTTATTAAGTTAAGCATCTTACGTTTTGGATATAATTTCCAAAAAGTAGACTACAGATTATAACTGGTGATTCTGTTTTTCTAGATCTGGTTGCAGAATGCTGTGTAGCAGAATAAGGCATTTAGTGTAATACTGAAGGAGATGGTGGGACAAAGTGTAAATTTAATATTCAAATCCTTGGCTGATCCTTCAATATATTCCTTTTCCACTGAATGGAGTTATTGTTGAGTTAGCAGTTACTGAGACTTTTCACAATGGGTTAAGTAGCTGGCTTGACTCCATTGAGAGACAGGAATGTTAGAAAAGTTAGCCTAGAAGGCATTTCCTGTTTGCAGTATCCATGGCAACTTGACTTTTTTCATTTCCCGTTCCTGGAAATCTTTGAGCTGTTGAGTGTATTTGAAGGATAGAAAGGATGGGTATCTTTCAGAATAAAAAAAAAAATCATATACCCCTCTGTGAATCACACTGGCTAGAATTCTACACTTACCCTTCTAGACCAATCCTACAGATTCCTTTTAATTTCTGTATGTCAGAATCTGAGACATACTGTATGTCACACTCTGAGGGAGCCGGGCATTAGATAAGGCCAATCTGGAACTCCTGCATAGTCCTGTCTTACATAGAATAGGCTGTAGCATGACCCTGGCAAGTCCATTCAGGTCATGACATCTCATTGACCTCGACTGCTTACCATTACCAATCAGGCATGACAACCCTTGTTTGTTGAATGTAAACAATAACACCAAACTAAACCTAGAAATGAAAACAGCACTCGCATATGGTCTTTATGTGGGATGGAGAATTGCAGTTTACCTAATATACCTAATACTCATGCCTCATGCCTCAACATTCTTTAAGAATCTGAGTCTGACACCCAAACTTAAGTACTTTGCTATATTGTCCCGTATTTCGTTTTAGTTCACATGCACTGTAAATTATTTTTTTAACACACTATAGGATTAATTATTGATGCTTTTCTACTATACTTTATAATGCCATGTTGAAACATGACTCATTAGGGGATAAATGCTCAAACTAAGTGATGTAGCTAGCGGAGTACCTCAATGTTCTGAGAAGACTATTGCTCTCCCTAATTTACATAAATGATTTAGCGTGCAAAGTAATTAAGTACATAGGCAATACCAAGCTAAAAGGACTCGGAAAAAGACTCAGGTGTTTATATATTCTGTATACATATCACTTTTACTGTATAAAGTGAAAAGCAAATATTTTAAAACAAGGGATGTTGTGTTAAGATTATACAATACACTAGTCATCATTTTGAATATTGTGTATAAGAATATTCAAGAAGGATGCTTCTGTTCAGGAATTAGTCCAGATAAGAGTAACCAGACAGATACCTGAGCTCAAAGGAATGTACTCCATTTTGGTTCTAATTGTTTCGATAACTTTGCATGTCATAGAAGCCAGACTTATTGGTTTATCATCACTTGTATCAGTTTTGTCACCTTCTTTAATGTCAGCACTACATTACAAATCCTCTAGACCCTTGTCTTGAGTGATTGTTGGAAGAGTTGTGTTAATGTGTTCTGAATAACATATCTTGTTTTCTTATGAACTGTTGGTACATAAGGCAATGATGTATGGTGAGATACCATCAGGCTCGGGGATTTATTAATCTTGAGTGGTTTATAGTACCCGAAACACTTCTGCCATTTTTATGCTATCACTGTTCAATTCAGAATTCTGTCCTTCTGATTCCAGAGGTATATTTTGACTTCTTCATTAAACTCTGTCTCATTTCTTTAAAGTGCTTAACAGAAACTGTGAACATTTGCTTTACACTCAACCTGTAGTTTCAGAATATGACTCAAAACACATAACGATCACAATGGTTCTCTCACTTTCATTTGTCTCACTTGATTTGTCATGAGTGCTTGAAAAGACAAGATCTATGACAGGCAGTCTTATAGGTGCTCTGTCAAACTGGCTAAGAAATGCTGTGCATTTATCATGTCTATTTGTTTTCCACAGGTGACATTTTTATAGGTTTCTCCCAGCCTATGTGCAGAAAGTTCAAGTCTCCCATTAAAACTACTTCTTCTTTTGCAAATAAATTCTTAATGTGATTATACAGTGTTTAATTATTTTGTCACCTAAAGCATACTCCTAAAACAGGGCTGGGCCTTGGCTTAGGCAAACTAGTTGACTGCCTAGAGCCTTGAAGTCACCAGGGGGACTCAATGTGCAACACAACATGTTTTTTTAGTCCAAATGTGAGTAAAAAATTAGCTCTATTGGCTCTTTCTGTTTATGCTGTGCTAATCTCACCTGTTAATATTTATTTGTTATAAAATATAATATTTTTGTTAATGTAAGTGTAGTATTTATTTCACTGTTAATATAGTAAATGGCTCTTATCTTTGCTGTAAAATGACAATATCAGTGCAGTTTTAGCTGCTGGTACACTGAATACTGCTCTTTTGGTTTCAGAAACTAGTAAATGGTCGATTTTATTAATCTTTTATTACATCTAATGAAAGATTACAATCTTTCACTGAGAGAAGGAAGCACAGAAAAGAAGAGCAGGATAAGCGATCTCCAGAGAGGTATGCCAAATCAGCCACATTTTCTAGCTAGACACATACACTATTTGAAGTGTCTTACTAGAAATGAACAGATTCACGTTTCTCTTTATTACTTTCAATGTTAAACTACATCTTATCTTTGTAAAATACGTGTAACTTGTTCTTGTTTGAAAGTTATTTATCATGTGTCTTCAAAGCTGGTTAACTGTTTTTTTTCTACTTATAAAATATATTTTTTTAAATGTTCTAAAGTACAATACATTTGGGGTGGGACCTGATAATAGTAGTTTATGCTCTAATCATGAGCTGGTGTCTCACTCAGATAGATTCAGAGCTAAATTGATTCCTCTGGCTTAGTTCCTTAATCTGAATACTCTGTTAATATATAATGTTACACCTCCCCCTCTTCTATTCTTCCTGTCTCTCTGGAACAGAGTGTATCCACTCATATAACACTCCACGCCATCATTTTTAGTTAGCCAGGGTTCTGTGATTCCAGTAACGTCATAATTGCCTGCTAATGTAGTAGCTTTTATATAATCATATTTGTTTCTGATGGTCTTAGCACTTAGGTATAAGTACTTATTCACCTGAGCATTTGTTTAATTTTGTCCTTTGGTTCTCCCTTTATCCTTGTTCCCCATGTAACTTCCTTTTTGATTATCTTTGGTTTCTCCCCCCACACTTTCCATTCTAATTTAGATGTTTCTGGTTTTCTCTGTGGATTCTTGTGTAAAGACAGATGATATCACTTACATGTAATCAATCAAGTCTGTACAGATGTCCTTTGCCATGGAAGGTTTTACGCCATTATATTCTATCCTGAGTTAATTTACATCTCAATACCTTGTGTATTCATTCTGAAATTATTTGAACCACTATTTTTACTCACAGAAGCCATTCAACATATTGTGTAGGACTTGACACAATAAGTTTGGTCTTATTTATTTAGGTTTACCACAGTAAAGGGGGTGAATACATAATATTAATATAATAATAAACTTTATTTTATAAAGCAACTTTAAAAGTAGCTTCTCAAAGTGTTTCACAGTAAGAAAAAAGCACCCCATGAGAGTATATAGCAGGAAAACAAATGGGCAAACACAGAACCAGTTAAATAAAAGCCCACATAATTTTCTAGGAGATTTTCAGTCTTGATTTGAAAGTGCTCAGGGTGACTGTCTGATATCCTTGGAGATACAATTCCAGAGCTTTGGGAGCAAGAGAAGGCCCTATCACCCATAGAATGTAAATGAGCTTGGGGGACGTCTGGTAGAAGATGACTAGAATTAGATGAACAAAAGTTATGACTTAGGGAGTAGAATGATAGTAAGTCAGACAGGTGCTGAGGTGCCAAGCCATGTAGAGACTCACATGCACAAGACCCAGAAAAGTGACAAAATTCACTTTGGAAAAAAAATGCATACATCATTTGTAATAAACAAAACTCAGAAAAAGTGGAAGAGAGTAAATACTTTCGCAAAGCTCTGTATGGACAACTGTTCATGTGTATGTATGACCAGTTCATTTATTTAAAAACCCAAACCAGCTTTGCCATTGTGAGCTACAGTCCTCTCCCGCCATTCAGCACAAACTGTAACCGAATCCAAAACCCTGTGGTGGCTCTACTGTATCTTCATAAGACCACAGAAAACCCCTCAACACTTCAGCACATAGCAGCTGCCTTTTATCGGTTGGTTCTCAACACTCGCTCAACTTTTCTTTGTAACCAGAAGATAAGAAACACCAGACAGGTGGGAACACCACACTGAGCAAAGTCTCAGGTCACAGAAAGGCATAACTCCTAGGCCGCTGGAACAGCAACATCAGGAAACAGACACTTCCTCCCAAAAAGTTTAAATCTCTTGCTCTCGGGCACTTGCTAAAAGCTAAAAACCTTCTTTCATTTAATCTTTCAACAAACTCTGCTTCTTTTCAGCACACAATATCTGCATAGTCCAGCACGGCAATTCAGTTGTGATTAAGATCTTTATTTCACACTGGCAGTGCATTCCAGTTGAAACTGTGGATTGCACGCATCACAGATTTGGAGACTTTGAAAACATGTGGCAGCTGAGCAACCAAAAGAGCAGCTTTTACCGGGAATAGCTTTAAAGCTGTTACTTGATGTGAGTCAAGTAGCCTGGAAAGGGCTCAGTCTCAAAGTGCAGCGCTGATGCCTTACTTTCACAAAGAGCTCGGCGTTTAGTTGCTCTATGAGTACCTATGGGTTGCAGTTCAAAGCACAGAGAACCCTTTCTCTGTGTTTTAAATCAAGGCACCTTTAGCACCTACTGTTCCTGCTTTCATTTGTCAGTGAGCATTTACAGTCCAGTCATCAGAGAGGTCTGCGCTGAAAACAGAGCTTAATAATAATGAGGAGAAAGACGAAAGCTGTTTGGGAGCCTTCAAGAACACTCTGTGGCTCAGCCCTGCTCCCCCTCCGGAGGCCTCCCCATCAAAGCAGCTGACCCAAGACTGGTGCTGTGTGCTGTGGAGTGTGACATTCGCTGCAGGAGCCTTAAAGCTGCAGTCTGGTTTATTCTCTAGTTTTCTGCACTGCTCCAGTCTTACCTACACAAGCCAGCCTTCCCGGCACGTCACCAGGGGCCATAATATAGAAAGATCCCCACTGTCAGTCTCATCTTATCTTTTACCTTTAGATATAAGATGGAACTCCCTTCGGATACATTAAGAAAACTAACTACATATAATATTTATTGTAATAATTATCTTGTCTAACGGTAGAGAATAATTCTATTGGGGGTGTATTACAGAATGCACTTCTAAGCATTTCTGATAATATTATGGATGGATGTAAGATTTCCGATGTAGTGGTTTCAAAACAACAAATATGTTAGATTCTCAATGGGAGCTACAGATTTCTACCACTCGTTGTTGACTGGTATTAAACCTGCAGTTTCTTTTGTTTTCAGGGCATTCCTAACTGTTGATTTTAGTACACCCAATCTCTGTGCTGTGGTTCTGATTGTTTTTCATTTCTTTGACTTCAACTATAGACTCCCAAACACTGAAGTAAAAGCAAGACAGACTGACAGGATGTTCACACTCTCTTTTATGAGTGCCTAACTGCCTAACCTCTTACTTAATTATTCAACAACGAAAACCTGACAAACAAGAGACACCTATCAGCCAACTGCCCCAATAATTTTGAAGAGTTTCAGCATTATTCGTTTGTTTACTTGATCCAAGAAGGTAAAAGTGAATTGAGTTTAAAAATAAAATACTAAGGAGCTATATTTGTATTATATTATACTTAGAGGAGTTTGATGAGATATGATTACAGTCAAAAGTGTCTTCACTGTCTAAACTCTTTTGGATGGCATTCTACATACAAGAAGTACATTTTATTGTTAATGTTTTTATTATACAGCATGTAATGATGTATTAATAGGGAATTGCTGTGAGTACATCACTAACTAACCTGCATCTTTAAAATGGTATTGAAAATATAGCACAGCATTGTGGTGTAGTGGGTATTGCTTTTACTTCCCAGCTCCCATTTATTTAGTTCAAAATCTGTCTCTGTCTATGTGAAATGTGTACATGGATCCGTCCCTGGGTACTTTACTCTCCTCCCAGTCCATAAAAATATTACCTAGGTTAAACAATGTATCTAAATACACAGGGGTCCCACACAAGGAGAAACTTGTACCCTCTGCCTGCCCGGTGAGGCCCCAGGTCACTGTCACTCTTTTAAGTTACAGCAGTTGTCAAAATGAATGGATACAGAAAATACAAGAATTACCTTAGGGTGAATGGGGTTTGATGTACTTCTTTGGAGTGTATGTTCAGTATAAAGTGAGAAACTAGTGCCCAGTATTTTCCAGTACACTATGGTCCACTACAAACAGTGAAGGTTACACCCACCCCAGTCTCTTCCTTTACCATAAAGAAATGATAGGAGAGATGTTCCTGAATTAAATCTCTTATTTCTCTTCCATTTCCAAAACCATAGTATTTCTCTTGCGAACTTCAAAACCCTTCACTATTTTGCCACTCAAGTTTATTTTTGCAAATAATGCCCTACAGTAATTGAAATACAAAAATGATACATTGTTAAAACTTGGTTTCCTGTGACGTAAGAGCATACACAGAGCAGTTGAGTAAGAGCTAGAAAGCTAACCTCTGGATTCAGAATCAATCAGTTGTTAACAGACTTATTTAGCATAAGTCGAGGCCAAGATCTTCTACTTAAAATTGGGATAGGACGGTTGACTTAGGAAATTTTAGAACAATGTTATCCTGCCACTGAAAAGGAAGTAGCAAGTTAGGATTTTATATTATATTAATATTTAATAACACAACAGCAGCCTTGTTTAAGTAGGATTTATTCCTCCTTCAGCACTTGAACAAGATGTTTCTTGTTATATTTTCCCCCACTGTATATTCAAGCAATTCAGATTTGAGATGAAAAGATTAATTTGAGCCCAAAACACAGAATGTCACCTTTTATTTTGGGGTATTTCTGTGAATGTATGCTTTAATGTTTTAGAATAATACCACTTAGTATGTTATAGCCCCCATTTTAGGTGAGTGTAAATATTGGGGTAAATATTTTTTTATATATTTTAAAGAATTGTTTAATTTTTTAAAAAATGGAATGAAATAACTACAACCCACTAACTCTTGGTTTGATCTTTTGAAGTGCTTTCCAAAGCCTTTGCTGCAACCATTTTCAGATGCTGACTTCCGTCTCCTTTCCAGCAAATGCATACTCAACTGGATTTAAATCAGGAGACTGCTTTGGGCCGTCTAAGACTTTCCTCTTTCCCCCGATGAACTCCTTGTTTGTGTCAGTAGTGTGTTTTGGGTCATTGTCTTGCTGCATAATGAAGTGCCAGTCAATGAGTCTGGAGGCATTAACTTGTCCATAGGCAGAGAAGATGTATCTATACAATTCTGAAGTCATTCTGCTGCTATAGTCATTAGTTACTGTACACCATCAATAAAAATTGATGGTGAAAAAATAAAAATTATTGCCAGCAACCATATTACTCTGCAACTCACAACTGGCAACCCACTGAAGCTCAGCAGGTGTGAGCCTGGTCAGTACCTGGATGGGAGACCTCCTGGGAAAAACTAAGGTTGCTGCTGGAAGAGGTGTTAGTGGGGCCAGTAGGAGGTGCTCACCCTGCGGTCCATGTGGGTCCTATTGTCACCAGTATAGTGACAATAATGTAATGATAATGTTACTTTATTAGCCCTATACAATTTCTTGCATTAGGAATTCGTCTTTTTGCATACCCCAGCTTTTCTCCATGAGACACAGACACACAGACAGGGAGAGAAGCTCGGGTACGTGGGCTAGGGTTAGTGATGGGGACACTATACTATAAACTGGCGCCGTCCTTCGGATGAGACATAAAAATGAGGTCCTGCCTCTCTGTGGTCATTAAAAATCCCAGGGCGTTTCTCGAAAAGAGTAGGGGTGTAACCCCAGCGTCCTGGCCAAATTTCCCCTTAACCCTTACCAATCACGGCCTCCTAATAATCGCCATCTATGAATTGGCTTCATTACTCTGTTCTCCTCCCCACTGAGTCCCCATTACCTGTAAAGCACTTTGAGTGGACTGCCCAGAAAAGCGCTATATAAGTGTAAGCAATTATTATTATTATTATTATTATTATTATTATTATTATTATTATTATTAAAGATGAGAGAGCCAGTTCCAGAAGTGGGCTATGACACTACCTTTCAATGATGCAGTGGTATGTTTTGGAATATCTGCAGTTCAGTTCTTGATTCACACTTTCACCTAACCATCACTCTCTCATCTATCCATAAAACTTTGTTCCAGGACTCTACTGGCTCATCCCTGTACTTTTTAGAAAATAGTAACATGGACTTTCTATTTAAGGCGCTGATGAGAGGTTTGCATCTTGCGGTGTCACGTTTATAATTCTGCTGTCAAAGTCTTCTGAGAAGAGTAGATTGTGATACCTCCACACCTGTACTGTGGAGGTTGTTGGTGATATCAGCAGTTACTTTAGAGTTTTTCTTCACAGCTGATAATTTTTCTATCATCAACAGCAGTTGTTTTCCTCGAACAACTGCTCAGTACACCAGTGTTTTTTTTCTCTTTCAGCATCATCCAAAGTAGTGATTTCGCTATGCCCAGTTTCTGTGCTATGGTTCTGATTGAATTTTTCTTTTCCTTCAGCATCCAAATGACTTGCTTTTCTTTCATAGACATTTCTCTAGTCTTCATGTTGGTTAAGGCCTACTGACTCCAAAGGCCGACACTTAAGAGGAGAGCAGAGGCCAACTCCAACACTACACATTCATAATCAATGCAACAGGAAACACTTGACCAATAAGAAACACATGCCAGTCAACTATCCCAATACTTATGCTCACCTAGCATAAATAGGGACTCAAATAGGGGGATTGAACACAAAAAGTGCCATTATTCTAAAACGGTACAACATATAAGCACAGAAATAACAGGAAACAAATCATGGCATTCTGTACTTCTACCTCATATTCACCTTTTCATCTCAAAGCCAAATTGCTTGAGTATACAGCAAAAATAGCAATTTTGACTTCACTGTCTCAATACTTATCAAGGGCACTGTATTTCTCACAAGCATTCCAGTTTTTTTTTAAAATTGAATATCTTTTGAACCAATTGCTATTTATTTGACTAAAGCACTTCCCATATAAGAAAAGGAAACACAGCTAACACAAAAACCGTTATTTGACAAAGAAAGATTTGATCTGAGTCAAAACAACCAATTGATAAACAGAGGTGAAGAAGATGAAGAAGACACATTTTGGGTAATTCATTTGCACTTTCTTTTAGAAATGTATCCTGGTGGCTCTAACATTATTAATAAAAAGCAAAGTGAGAGAACATCTTTCTTTAGCTTGCCCTGTTTTCTAATTTGCCTGTTTTATATAAAGGAAGCATTCTGGTCTGATTAAAATACTATCATTACATTTTAATGGCTGAGAGAAGCAACAAGCTAACAAAAGAGAAGAAAATAAGAACTGCACAACTTCTTATCTGGGTGTTCTCCTAACCTACTGTATATTACACAAAAGTTTAAAAATATAAATTACATCAAATAAAGTAAAATTTGAACTTATACAGTGCTATCACATGGACATTTAACATATACTGTAGCATGCAATATGGCAACTCATTGTATTCCCTAGTGCTGAGCTTTTTGTACAAAGTAACATGCCCTTATAATGTTTACTCCTTAGTTCCTTCGATTTTCCTTTTCATAAAATTAAGTTATTTAACACTTTTTTGAGAGCTTATACATTAATCTATAGGCAATATTGCGCAGTTATTGCACTTTGATATATCAGAGTATACAAACTGTCCCACAAACATGAATAAGAACATTTCTACATTTACATATGTTGTGTCAATATCTCAAATTCGATCCTGTGGTAGACGTACAGCAGTGTTAATAAAGCCTAACAAGGCACATGGAGGTTGTATATTCTCCCCATATTTGTGTGAGTTTCCTCCCACAGTCTAAAAAACTGGTAGGTTAACTTGCTTCTGTGAATATTGGCCCTGGTGTGAATTGGTCCATGTGTCGATTCCCATACAGTGTGTACCCTGCCTTGTGCGCATTACTTACTAGGATAGGCTAAGACTCCCCCATGACCCTAAATTGGAAGAATCAGTTAGAAAATGGATGGATAGATTTTCTGGAAAGGAATATTCATTGGGTTTTCAGTGGGTATAAAAAAGGCAATTTTATAATTTTAACTAACAATGTGCATATCGAACAAATAACATGAATGTGGAGGAAATGAGTTAAAGGCAGCTGCAGCTAATTAACAACAAAGACAATTAGCTGTTAAACTCTCCCGGGAAATTATTAGAAATGAAAGATGTCATAGACGATCAGAGGCTTCATTAATAGCACTTGCACAAGTTAAGCAGTGTTTCTTGATCTGTGAAATTATAATGTACAAAAAGTACAGTCAGACAGGTCCTGGTGACCTGGCCTTTATTCTGTGGGATGCTTCCTGACTCACAAAGCACTGCTTTGTTTTGCAGTCTGAAAATCCCTAGCCCACCAAATAAGGAAGTCAACTATTGTGAGCTTCTCCTTGCAAATAATCTCAAATACAAAAGCAACAGCTACTGAATAGTATGACCTAATACTCCGGATACTTATTGCATAATGTTTATAAAACGTTTATCCCCAACACACATCTCTGGACATTGAAACATGGCTCACAATCATTCCAACATGGTACAGGCTGGCATTTTTACACACTGGAGTATTGTAAATGTCCATATTTGTAATGTGTAAAGTTTTTTCATGAAGATGGAAAAGGCACAGGAAACCATAAAGCTTAGGGAGCAGGGAACTGTGTCAGCATGGAGGCAGCAAAAAGAACAAACAGAGGTTAATTCCATGCCTGAAAGAAAGAGTGAGAGAAATACACAATATTTTGGCTGTACAGCTTCCTTTGAGTGTTTGGAGGAGGCAAACAGAAATGTGAAGGAGAGAAGTGGGACAGTGAAAACAAAAGGAAAGAAAAGGTGAAAATGGTGGCAGAAAGGGGACAATGACAGATTCTGTGAGGAAGCATGAGAGGCAGCAATTTGTAAATGAAAAGAAAAGATTACAAAGATACAACAACCGTTATATAAGATGGTGTCAAACAGCTTGAAAGAAAAAGCATTCATTCAGCATTGTGGAAAATGATTATCAGAATGACTGCAAAGCAGTTTTCAGAGAGTCTACAGTCCCCATTATTTATTGAAAAGTTTGCACCTTTCAAAGCATTTTGACCTTAGATACAGTGCTGTGTGAAATTTTCATCATATCTGTCGTGGAGGACTCACTATAAGCCTGAATCTATATTGAAGAAACCTTGAGAATTCCAGGTTAATGTGTGCATTACTGAGGGTTTAGAGGCAGTTTGGCAACTCTAGCCCTTAATACTGTACCATTGTGACCTAACCACATGACTCATGCTAAATGTTGCTAGATGCTAGACTGATTCTATAGACTTTCACTCTCTACAGATTCCTTCCAGGATCAAAGCTCTCACGTTGGACTCCTTCTGGGGAAGACTTGAGTGGGATCTTTCCTTCTCTAGGTCTTCCCTTTGTGTGCTCTCTCTACTCTTCTCTTAATTGATGCAGAGTCTTCCCAACAATTCAACCAGTGACACTCACACTTCCTTTATACAGTATATGGCCGGCAGCTATATCGCCCTGAAACTAACAACTGGCAACCCACTGAAGCTAAGTAGGTGTAAACCTGGTCAGTACCTGGATCTGAGACCTCCTGGGAAAAACTAAGGTTGCTGCTGGAAGAAGTGTAAGTGGGGCCAGCAGGGGGTGCTCACCCTGTGGTCCATGTGGGTCCTAATGCCCCAGTATAGTAACAGGGACACTATACTGTAAACAGGCGCCGTTCTTTGGATGAGATGTAAAACCGAGGTCCTGACTCTCTGTGGTCATTAAAAACCCCAGGACATTTCTTGAAAAGAGTAGGGGTGTAAGCAATTACTATTATTATATTTCTAATATATACTAACGCTAGCTCACTAGGCATAACAGTCTTCGTTCTGATTTACTCCACAGCACCCAGCTCTTTCTCTCATTCTGCTGAATTGGGAATCAGTGGGTGGCATTGCTGCCTTGTAGTGCTGGGGCCCTAGGTTCAATTCCGGATGTGAGGTGCTACTTGTGTTGAGATTGTACATTTTCCCCAGAGTCTTTATTATCCCCCGGGGTGGGGGTGGAGTTGTTTTACAGCAGCAGTGTTGGTGTACAGACGGACAGAAGAAAAAGAAACGACAGGATCAACAATATACATATACATATTTGCATAGAAGGTCAAATGTTAGGTAACGATATGGCTACAGGTACGAATGAAAGTTAAATCTGTTGGTTTTGGAGGAGAGTTATGTTCCTGTGAGCTTCAGATTGGTGTGATTAATGGGCTTTTGGGAAAATTGACCATGGTGTGAGAGTGTGAGTGTTTGTATCTTTGTTTGTGTGTGTGCCCTGTGATGGACTGACGTCCCATCCAGGATGTACTGCGCCTGGCACCCATTGCTTGCCAGGATAGGCTCCAGCTCCCCAGAGACCCTGAATTGGAAGAAGCAGTAAGAAAACAGGTGGATGTTTTGACTTTATTACTCTTCTTCGTCTGTAGATGTGAGAAAAACTGGTGCGACTTTGCAAGGCAATGCCTCACTCATGCAGGTGCAGCCCTGGTCCATGAAGCCACTCCTGTCCTCAGCAGCAGACTTCTTCCACACTGACTCTAGCAAATTACACATCTGTTTTGGACCTGTGACTAACCTCAGTACAGCATTTGCTATATCTTTATCTTCACAAGTTGCCTTAAAGATCACCAAGCCTCACAGGCCTACTGATTAAGAACTCTTAACTACAGAACACTTACTCTCCTTCTAGGCTGATCCTGTGCAGTGAGGGATGTGCTTCAGTAACATATACCGGCACCCGCAACACAGGTGCAGTTTGGTATATTACTTATTTACTGCTGGCATCTAAACACAGACGGATTCCCTCATCAGGTTATTCGCTCATTAGGCTCTTCATTAGTATCTGAGGTGTAGATAATTTCACGGAAGCCTACCTTAACCTCTCCTTTCCTTCATATGTAGTTCCATTCACTCTGGGTGTCATACAGTTGTTCATCTCTGGTGCGTCTTATAATGTGGCCATCTTGGCTCAAGGCCACACCATTAACAGAATTGAGTCAACATGGTGCATCCTAAAGGAGTCAACCCTTACCCCTACACAGGGAGCATCTGAGAAAAGATGTATTTTCACCAGACACACACCACAGTGAGGTGAGATATTTCAAATGTACTCTTTCATATTGTGACTGAACAAAGAGTGCAAGAACATACTTGAATCGTGCTTGAATTAGGGTAGTAGTTTCCAAAATTTCCATAATAATTTGATTGCTTAAATAGGTAACCATGTTTGTTTACCAGGTATGCAAGCATTTTCACAACGTACAACAGAATCAAAATATACTGTTACTGAGGGTGCCCTTATACTAAATTCACCCATTAGAACAAAAATGTCATTTTCTTTTGCACACTGTTTGAAGAAAAGCCGACTTCAATAAAATAAAGTTTCTCAGATCTTATAAGAGGTGTCAGTAATGTCTGCAAAATGCCATTCAAAATTACAGATTCCTTAACTATAAAGAACATTTTAATACTTAATATTCAATAATATTGAAAATTCAATCTCCCCCTTTCTCCTTTACATCACCTGCATATTTAGTTAACACTCAGCGCTGTTCTTTGCACACTGAAAACATGGCTAAGTGTTTAATTCAGAATCCTGGCAACTCAGCAATAGTGTAGATTAGGTGCTGATTCTGTGAGTACCCGCTTCACAGCCTGATCCTGTCTGAGTCCTTAGATACAGGTTAGAGGTCACTTTAGGTTGCTGGATATCAGGTAGCTCTTGAACTCTGGAAAAGAAAGACTAAGCTGAGAAGCCCAAAGGTCAGAAAAGGAGAAAACATTCTTATTAGTTTTTCTAACCCAGAGTGAAGCAGATTTAAAGATGTGATAAATGCTATTGAAACAGGAGAAAAAAAAGTGTAACCATAACTCTCAAAAAAACATTTTTTTTAAGTAATACTAATCAACCATCAATCATCAGTCCACACATCCTGGTGTAGGCTGCAGCTATGCTATTAACTTCAAACTTAATGTTCATTGTATTTATTAAAGAAACTGAACTAATGCTCAACATTTCTGAGTCGTCATTCATTATTTCACTGTTGTAAAAATGCATTCCTCATCTTTTTTAAAATTCATTTGAAATCTCAAACTGCACTCTAGTGTAACATTGCCAATATAATGACAAGAAGATCTCATGGCATATTCAGCATTTCATTTAAGAAATTTGATCACCATGTTTCATTGAAAACGGTTTTATCATTTCAAAGCAAATTTTCGCCTTTAAAAAATGTTGGCAACGCTATTATTCAGAGCATAACCAAATTTTACACTCTTCTATTTCTGATGCTTTCTTTACTGTGCTTTCTACTGTTTTAGCTTCCTCCTGCTTCACAGATTCACAATCTCTTCCTTTTCCTCAATTATTCTCATCTTGCTTATGCTGCCCTAGATTTCTTCCCGTATTATCGTCAGAATCATTCTCTCCGCTTCTTTTTTGCCTCTTTCGCTTGTGCTCTTTTTCACTACTTTTCTCTTTGCATTCTTTTCCCTTGTAAAAATCCGTCTGATCCCAGGCTGTGAACTGGTGTTTGATTTGCCCAGTGGGACTCCTCTCACGGATGTTGGATGGCAGGTTATCTCTGTTGTCTCTTCCCAGGAAGCTCGATAAAAGACCACTGTACTGTGGAAGGGAAGGATCACGTCTTTGCTGCTCACTTATCCCTGACACATCTGTTGCTGTCTCAAGACTGTGGTAATAAAACTGCTGTTTTCTGAAGTGGCTGAGGTGTGACACATGGAAAGCTAGGTCTTTGAATACTGATATCACTGAGATTAGAAAAAAGAACACTTAGAATACCATGTAACCAGAGAGTGCTGGCCAAGGTAAACTGGTGAAGATCAGCATTAGATCGCTGATGCCACTGGTTCCACTAACCAGTTTTGCAGAGCTCAAAAGAGACACTCTAAATATTTGTACAGAAGATCATCAGTCCTGGATTCACCTCCTGTCTTCAAGACATGTGTTCCCCAGCTGACAGGCAGCCAAGCCAGCAAGAAACTGCTCAGGTTCATATCAGTTCTGTTTTCCACAGCATGACAGCTTGACATCAGCATCTACACCAGACTGACAGAGTGAAAACAGGAACTGGCTGCCTCCTATCGCCCTCCCTGATGCACGCTTGTCAAAGGGAGAGCTCCAGCTTAGAGAAGTGTAAGAAAACCGGGGGGAAAAATACAAACTGCTTTTAACACTCTCCATTGAGTCAAAACAAGGAAACATACAAAAATGGCAGCATTTTGAGAGAGCATTGGTGTTGTGCTCTCATTCCTGACAACCTAACGTTTGGTCCTTACTTGTGCTCATGTTGTTTCAAAAATGTCATTAACAGCCTTGAAAATACAGCGTACAGTATCAACACTGATAAAACACCGCAGGACTGCGCCTATGATATTGTTTGAATGTTTGGATTCACCTTGTGCAGAAAGGCTTGCGAAAAGAACAACACCTTTCCTTCTTCTTTGCTGTATTTTCTAGTTAATACATTTGCATCGCTGAACTGAAGAGAGCCTCTTGGCATCAGTGATGATTTTTTTCAGTTTGAATCGAAAATGTTGCTTCATACCCATACCTTCATTATACTAAGTCTTCATTACTGCAGTTGTCTCTGGATACAATGACAGCTTGTTATTCAGGACTGTGAACTGGTAAAGAAATGCATGCCAGAGGCTTTCATAAGCACTAATCCCACTGAACACTTGACTGAGGCTCTCAAGACACTTCTCTGGCTACCAGTGTGGTCAATGATAACATTTTAATTTCGCTTTTCAAATCATCACATGGACTTGTTCCTTTTCATACGACTGACTTCATTATGTTACACGTCCCAAGGCATACTCTAATTTCTACTTCTCAAGGAAACTGGCATTCAGAATGCAACTACGACCACTCCATTCCAGAGCTTTCTGCCGTGATATCTCTTGAGATTAAGATCCACCTCCCTATATGACATGCAATTTCAGGCCCCTTTTTGGAAACACTAATAACAGATTTTCAGTTTACTTGATTAATTTATTGATAAATGTATTCTGAATACATTTATTACTTATTTGGAGCTCCAGGACACCACATCTGAATGAATACCGATTTAAACATGGAATTCCATCATGTTTATTTTTCCTGATGGAAAATAAAATCTCAGTGTTACCCTTCATGACTTTGCAGGAAAGGACCTGTCCTTTTTAAATAATAGAAGAAAAACTCAAAGCATTGGTGACTCAGCCTTTTTGCAATACACTATGTAATAATGGTTGGTGTATTATGGCCCTAATAATAATACACTTTATTTTTACATAGTGCTTTAAAAGTGGCATCTCAATGCGCTTTACAGAACAACAAAACAAAAAAATACACAAAATATATGTATTGAATCTGCATGAGAGGAGATATTAGAAGGAACTATGCAATACAGCAGGAGCAAAGGAGCACTGAACCAATTAAATAAAAGCCCTTCTAAAAAATAAGGTTTTGAATTGAGATTTGAAAGAGCTGAGGGAAGGTAACTCTCTGATATCTTTTAGAATAGAGTTCCAGAGCTTTGGAGCATAGCAGGAGAAGGCCCTGTCATCCAAAGAGTGTAGACAGGCTTGGGTGTCAGACAGGAGACCAGAATTAGATGAGAGAAGGTTCTGAGGTGGGGAGTAGGATGACAGGTACTGAGGTGCCATGCCATGCAGAGCCTTATAGGTGAGCATGAGGATTTTGAAGTCCACACGAAATCTCTGAGGAAACCAGTGCATGGACTCCTAGATAGGAGTAATGTGATCACTTGCAATAGATTTGGTCAGGATTCTGACTGCTAAGCTCTGGACATACTGCAGTTTGTTCAATGTGGATTTAGATACCCCAGCGAGTACAGCTTTACAATAGTCAATATGGGAAAAGATTGAAGTTTTAACCGGCTTTTCAGCAACAGTTAGCGACAACATAGGACATAGTCTGGCAATATTTTTGAGGTGGAAGAATGATGTTTTGACAATATGTTGCATATGTGGGTCAAATGTCAAGCCTGGATCAAAACTCACCCCCACATCCTCCAGTTTTCACTGAAGCTCAATTAAAGCACCATCCACACAGGGTTACTACATTGGCAGTTGATGGGGCACTCCAATAAGCATGCCTTCAGTCTTGTCACAGTTTAGATGAAGGAAGGATTAAATCATCCATGCTTTTATGTCAGAGATGTAATTAGAGAGAGGAGAGACAGCCATATCAGTGTGGTAAAATATTCAATGCTTTAATGAATATTTGAAATAACTCTAGCCTAGACTAATGTGTAAAGAACAGTGAAAACAAGCTTATGCTATAGCAAAGAAAAGTGGAGGAAAGATACAATTTAGAGGAAAAGGACAGTAAATGCACAAAACTACCTAGCTAACTTTCCAGGTAAACACTGTTAAAGGTCAACTTCACTTTATACAGCTTGGAAAGCTACACTACATATCAAACAGGGGAGTTTTGAAGACACCCTTTTTTGGAAAATGCACAAACACACTGTGCAGAAAGCCACAGCCTAAATTAGTGAGCACATTGTGTAACTCCAGGAGGAGGGAGGAGGGAGGAGGGAGGAGAGAGTATCAAGAAGCAAACTGCAAATTTGAATAATTACACACAGAGAGGCCTTTACTATGAAGTTTCTGAGAATGCAAGGTGGTCTGATGTACTGTACTGTAGGTCACGTCAAATGTAAGGCACTTTGATACGTGTTCCTGAGCGTTTATTTGGTGAACACTAAGGCAAAGCACATTGAAAAAGCAAAGCACATTGAAAAAGCACAGCATTCCCCACTAAATGAAGATTTTACACATATTTTAAATATTTCTTCAGTAATGTTTGGTCAGGTCAAAAGGCTAAATTATACAATCAGCATGCTTTTGCATTGCTTCTGTAAGTTCTGTTTTACAAAAACTCCAGTCACAATTCCAATATTATATACTGAATGAATTACCCTCTCAGGTCTGCTTGAGGGGAAATGCAATATGTTTGCAGTCCTAATTTGAGCGATGTGTTCAGCAGGATCCAAAGCCAGTCTGCTTCCTACATTTCCTATCTCTCACAGAACAGGAAGCTGGCCTTGCCGACAGAAACTGACATTGACACTACATTTTCTTATTCATCACAAGATGCTATACATCATTGTATATGCATCGGTAAATACATCTTCTAGAAATTACCTGATGAGCAAACTGTGAACATATTCTTTCAGTTCTACATAGCACCTACAAGTTCAGGTGGGTAGCTGCATCAGCATGTGTAGGCTGCAAAGGAACAAGTAATAGGTTTATTCCATGCTGAAAAAAGAAGAAAGAAAACACAACGTTTCGGCCGTGAAGCCTTCTTCAGGTGTGCACAGTAACAATTCCAATATCATATACTGAATTAATTACCCTCTCAGGTCTGCTTGAGGGGAAATGCTATATGTTTGAAGTCCTTATTTGAGCGATGTGTTCAGCAGATATGTTCAGCAGGCTCCACGGCCGAAACGTTGTGTTTTCTTTCTTCTTTTTTCATCATGGAATAAACCTATTAATAGCACCTACAATACTACAATGACTACTTTTTCTATCATAAAAGTCCTGTTGGCGAAAAGACCGGTGTTTAAAGAAGTCTCACACTTAACTGATCCATTGTAAAGACAAAACATACTAGTTTGTCTGCCTGTTGGTTAACTATTTTGGCTCTTTCACTTCCAGCCAATCAAAGCTTCCTTTGACTGGAACTTACATAAACAGCTAGTTGGTTTTACATCCAAGAATAGGTAAAAGTCAAAGCAAATTAGGTTACATATTAACAGAGAGCACCCGTAAACTACATATAGGTAACAGCCAGAATATCACCAAAATATGGTGATTCAAAATATGCCTGATGATTTATTTTTATTTTCAAGCAAAATTCGTTGTTTTTTTTTATCATACCGCCTTGTGACATGCAACAAAGCAAAGGAATCTGTCTCAAAAGGATATGTGACCATCTGACAATGACAAACGTCCTAAAGCAACACCTCCAATAGAACCATACAATCCCACAATATCCCACAAACCACAAATGTTGTCTGTTCTTGTCAACCTGCAACTGCATGAAATCTTTGCTTTTTCTAAATGGAAATTGTGCATGGGGAGAACTGACATCACTTCACACATCATAATTTAGTCTGTGCAGAGGGAAAAGGTGTGTCCATTTGGATTGGTGACTCCACGGATCTTAAAATATTTCAAATGCTCAGTTGCAATGCAGTTAACAATCTATGGATCACAACCGTGAAAACATGACCAGTAAAGCACAGAATACCTATACTGACTTCCTTCCATGAACTGAAACAAAAAAGAATGTAAGAATAACAGGCAACAGCAGTGGCTCGTACCAGAAGTATTAAGACAGCCCAGACTTTTATAACCAATGCCTTAGAAAGCAAAAAGACCTACAAGCAAGATAATGTATAACAAAGTACAACCACAAGCCTAGAGTAAGTAGTAATCATGGTAAACTGCTCAATATTATTCCTTGCATTCCTGAGTGCAGTTCCAGTATTACATTCCTTGCTTTCCATGTGATAACAGCACTAATAACACTAATAAACCACATCACTGGCTATGGCTGTTTTTCCTCTTTCCTGGAATTATAAATGTCATCTCAGTTAGAGAGGAAAGAAAGGGGATTTTAAAGCACTAAGATAATAATATATGGTTTTTCTCTCATTCACATACCTGTACTTGTGCTATCGACTGAGCACAGTCATTCAGGTAACATGTTAACAGTTATGGTTTGGATCACTGTCACATTTCCTGTTCCTAACAGTTAACTTCCAAACCTGAAACACAGCACTACCTTCACTGACGACCAGGGAAAGCCTACAGACAGGCATTGTTAAGCAAATCTTCTAAGCCTGTAGACACACAATTGTGCTCAAAGTAGTAGGGATGTTATTTGGTGAGCATTAATGTTTATTATTACTTGAAGAATTACTCATGGTTAGGGAATGCAATTGCTTGATGGATAAAGTGAGATTATAACACATATGCCTGCAAAAAAACAACATGGAACCAAGTTTGAGACCATTTAGTTTTCCTTCTGCTGCATGTACTGTCATGGTGTCAGAGAAACAAATTAATCTGGAAGCCCACCTATCCATAAAATGCATTACCAGAGGTAGTGCAGGCTGAGAAAAGGACCACCTTGTCTCATTAACTTGTCCTAGCAACCAACCAGACGAGATGGGTAACAAAAGAAGACCGCAGAAACATAAAAACTTGGATTGGCATTCGAGCATGAGATTCTTTTTGCTGTAACTTCAAACGCTTTCAACCATAAGCATCAAGGAAGTATTTGTAGGAGCATGGAAAATTTAGGTCTGCAGAGAAACCGAATGGAAACGCACATGAAGAATGCTATTGTGACGCTTGCTAATAGACTGTGTACAGTAGCTCTGGACAGTTTGCAGTGATGTACAGGAGAGGGGGAGGGGTGCCTCAGATAGCCAGTTAATACACTGAAACATCTACTACATATCTACCTTGTCAGGTTAAGGGCCCAAATGAAAGGAAGAATGAAACCTTTCCCCTCCTGACCTGCTTTATTTCCACACACAGAGGCATCTAAGATGCACATGCAATCCTGCCTTGTTGATTAAGCTTTTCCCATTTTATTTATTGATTTATGAACCAGTCTCTGCAAGACCAGAATAATTCACTCGGCCGTTAATCAATAATCCTCATTCCACTCCAGCCTGCCAAGTTTTTTTGTCTGGTATCGTTCTAGGTTTTCGTCCTGCATTTTTATAACAGCTCGGGTGTTATAGTCGGCAGCCTGACGAAGATGCCACAGAGCATTCAGCGCACTCATGTTGCCAGAATCTGAACATCTCTAAATTCTACACGCAGCAGCCGCTGAAAAGACTAATTTAAAAAGGGACGGAACGAGGAAGGGAGGTATGCAATTTGAAATTCCGTTTACATTACGGCCGCAAAAAAAAAATGCGTCCATAATGTATAATTTATTTATGTACGTGAAGGCAGAAAACAATATGGCAATAGAGAACCTGGGAGTGAAGTCTCTTCAGGTACCACTGCTGCCTTGCCTGCAGACTACAGTAGCTCAGGAGACGGGAGGGGAGAGGAGGTTGGGGGGGGGGATGTCTACAGTATATTCTACTCCTCAAGTGTCTGTTTCTCACCAGTCAAGGTTAACAAGCCCCCCGTGTCTACAGCGCTAAACAGAAAAGAGAAGGGGAGGGGAACATGGTGGGGGTGGGGGGAGATATGGGGAGAAACGGGGCGGGGGGAATTCAGGAGGAAGGTTGGGGGGGGGGGGGGGGTATTGGTACTTTTACAGAAATGAATTCGGTGGTTGTATTGAAAATTATTACATTTCTTATGATTAATACAGGACATACTAATATTTATCATTCTTATTTTCAGAGTAACTATTTCAATGCATCCCTGATACCCCTTTAATTTTTTTGCTCCTTGATTTTTTTTTATTTAAAAGAAATTCTCTCTTGCGCTGAACACTGACAGATTCAGCTGAAAGACTCCCTTGCCTTCGATTCTGGCTGGCAGTCAGCCTAGTCGTGCCAAGGTGGGCTGGGCTGCGCAGCATGGGCTTCTAATGGTGGACAGAAAACAATTTGCATTGCAGAGACGAAAAAATGTATCATCGCGGAATAGCTAGTAATACTGATAACGTGATGCCGCGGCAGAAAAGCCTACCTTTCTTTCCATCGCTGCAATGCAGTCTGCTGTCTCGAGGCTGCTGCAAGATAATAATTACAATAACAAGAGTCTCTGTCCGACGGCTTAGTTCTGAACTTCCTTACGGCTCCAGACTGCGATTCTCACACACTCCCCCCTGGGTGTTTGTATGGGTAGATGGATGGCTGGTGCCTCGGAAGGGGCTGAGTCTAGAGGATGGAGCCGGGTCTGGTGTAGTTTAGTGCGGCTGAGACAGCGGCGCAGGCGCGGGCGCTGCTGGAGACACGATCAATACAAAAGAGGGTTAAGAGGGAGCGTCGTCAAATTCCCCCGGACAGAAAGGAGCTTGTTAAAAACACACACACAGTTCTGTTAAAGGGGGCGCAGAGACAGGGGATCCGCGTGAAAAGTTGATGTGTGAAGAACAGTATGAAGTTCAATTTAATGAATGACATGTTCAGAGACTTGAGAGATTAAATAAATTAGGGAGTGTGTACAAAGTGTCTGGAATGCACTGTTTGCAAAGGGTCGTTAGCGTGAAAGGACCTCACTTTATTCCACAGTGCTTTGTTTAGGCAGAGGCCTTTCAAATAAACAGGTCATAAGGCACTTTTTAGTTTCACCATTATTAAACTATTCTTGTGACAATATAAATAGAATAACAATAATTAGAAACACTAATTCAACCAAAAAATAACATGTATTTATAATTTATAGAATTACAACATTAGAAAGCGTCTTTTTGGTGTAGGGAGGGCTACATTCATTTATCATATTAGTTGAAAAATTGACAGCCGTTTAAACCGATAATTTATATGTATGTTTCCACAAGGCAATTTCAAACTGCATCAGAGATTTGGTACTTCAGATTTTAGCTCAGTCAAGTGGTGCATGGGTGATTTGGGAATGATAAATCTGTTATTAACTGATTGACTCTAAGCATAAGAATCAAGTGTGAAACACCCACCAGGGGACACAAGAGGAACGCATGGTGAAATGTATTTAAAACCAAGAACGGCAGGCAGATGCTTAAGCGAAGAGTTGTGGGAGTCTGGAATGAGCAATTCCAGTCACAATTACAGTCAATATCCTTGATTCTTTCAAGAAACTTCCTGATGAGATCCTTGGATGAAGTAGCTACAGAAAGGAGCTAGAAGCGTGGAATAGCCTTCTCTTATTTGTAGCCATTCTTATGTTGTTAGGAATGGCCTTGATAGGCATCTAATTTTGGGATTCCTGAGACAACTTGTCATTACGTGAGCCCAGATGTGCTCTGTTATTTGCATAGTGAGGATGCACACAAATGGGTAATAGATTTGTTGAGTTCATTTGTCCTGATTGTACAGACTCCCTTCTGTAGCTTTTCAATTCTTCAATCTTCAATCCTTCTTCACTTCCAGCACTTCCAAAAAAATGGGCTTATGGAGCCAGACGAGCAGGACTGACAGAGATAGCAAGAGAGCCCTGTTCCCTGCTTTTCAAAATGTATTGCTTTGTTGGAATACCTCTTGACACTGCCGGTCCTGTGCAAACAGGATATGTAGTCAGTTGTAGCCAGAGCTTGTTATAGGGCTGATAAAAGCATCTGAAATGCCTACCCATGAGAAATTGTTTGAAAATGAATCATTAAAAATGGCGACATAGTCCAAATCATGATTGCAGTTACTTTAACTTTACAAATCCTTTGGAGTAATTTATGACCACCACTCTCTGTCTTGGGAATACTAACCAAATAAAAAATATTTGTACATGTTTATAAGCAGAACTTTGTTAGATGAGTTTTATCTGAAAGGCAATTGGAAACTAAGTTGCAACAGATACCATGTAATGGATTACAATATGTAACCCAAGAATTCATTGGGTGCAAAGCAGGATTACACCCTAGATTGACACTACAGTATGTACAGAATATACATACCCATATAAGCACCCAGACACAATTAAGAAACACTAATTAACTAACCAGTGTAGTAACAGACAAATAAGTTCTGGAACCCGAGATGGAGTTTAAACAACTGAGTTTATTGCATGCAAGGAACAATAAGACCCAAGTATTGTTCGAAATATAGGTACAAAATTTCCAGTTTATATAGCAAATTTCAGTCGCTTTTGACACAAATTGTTACCATGGTAATGGGGAGGCCACCTGTGTTTGGACGTTCCCAAGACTTTGAACACTTTTAATGATCGGTTTTATCTTTCCTTAGTTAGTGAATCTTTATCTTGCACTTGGAATTTCATATCAATTAACTCCCATCCCTGCCATAACTCAAAGGTGCCTAAGCATGAAATGTCTTGTGTCACAAGACGTCTTTGTGTTAACCCCTTTTTCAAATCTTATATCTATCTTCACCAGCATGTATTTGGAAGGAAAAATAAATTGTAGCACGCAGAGAAAGCACATGTAAACACAAAAAGAAAAAAATGTAGAAACATGTCACTATAAATTATTACTTTCAAAAAACACAATCATGTCATCTTGTTAAACTTGTACTTCACGGTCTTTACTACTTTTCCAAGTCAAGGTGACCAATAAAAAATTGTCAGAAAGCATCTCCAAATCAAAAAGGACACACCTCCTCTGGCTGATAACAACACATGAGAGATGTAAACAAGTTGTTATACTGCATTGTTCAGCTGTTATAGTAATAGAGATGTTTCTCCTTACTTTTTAGATAGCTTTCTTATTAGTTGCTGACATTCATTTAATTCCCATGGTAATAATCTAACACAACTGTAAAATATGTAAATGGAGATATTAAGTAGGTCAAAGTAAATTCATAGACAAAATCATGAAACTGGGTAATAAAGGCAAAGAAACAATGTGACCTCCAGTGTCCTGCTTTTGACAGCACGTTGAAGAAGGAGGAAAAAGAACATAATAAAGAACTTGAAGGTTACAAATAATAGTAGGCCTTTTGGCTCATCTCAACTGTGTGGTAGTTAGTAGCTAATCAAACCAGGATCTCACCCAGCTGTTTCTTAAAAGAAGCTAAGGTATTAGCTTCAACTACAGTACATGACTGGGTAGCTTGCTCCACACACCCACCTGCCTCAGAGTAAAGAAGTGCTTCTTTTTCTTGGTTTTAAACAGACCTCCATTTGTGTCCTCTGGTTCGTGCCTCAATGTTCGTTCTGAAGAAGTCCATTCTGACTTTGACTTTGAATACAATATCAGAGGTGAATGAAAACGTAAGTCTTTCCCAACAGCAGTCCCATAGCCATTTCTTCCAGCTTTTAGCATATACAGAGGAGCCTCTATGAAATGGCTGGCTCCTGTACTTATAAGTCTTAGTCAATCTTAGTTCCTCACTTCAACCATTTGACACCCATTCAACTACTGAGGAGCTGACACAGGCTTATCTCCCATCTTCACTGACTACAGCCCACACACTGGCATATAAGCACAACAATAATATAGAAAAAAATGTGTATGTATTCACGACTTCAAACACACTTTCAATATGCTGCACTAAATAGGCCAGGGCATTGCATCTGGTGATATTGATTATTATTGACATAAAACTGTGAAGTATTCCATCTATTCTCAGAAACTGCTTATTACCATAAGTGTCATGGCAATTGCTCCAGAAGCAAAGGGCCAGAGGTGGGATAACACTGAATGCCAGCCCATCTTTAGACACATACACAGGGACAACGCAGTGACACTAATTAGTCTACCAACAGTAGCATGTCTTTGGAAGGTGAGAGGAAACTGGAAAATGGAGAAAACTAACACAAATATCATTAACATGCAAGCATCATGAAAGGGAGAACAAGCCTGGAGTCAGACCAAATAGCTATGGGGAATCCAAAATTAAAGTCCTAGTGTTTTGAGAGCCTGTTGCCAGCTATATCACCCTGCAATTCACATCTAGCAACCCTCTGAAGCTAAGCAGGTATAAGCCTGGCCAGTACTTGCGTGGGCACAGCTCATAGAAAAAGCTAAGTTTGCTGCTGGAAGAGGTGTTAGTGGGGCCAGTAGGGGGCACTCACTCTGTGTGGATTCTAATGCCTCAGTATAGTGATGGCACTGACACTGTACTGTAAAAAAGCGCCATACTTCGGATGAGACATAAAACCAAGGTCCTGACTCTCTGTGGCCATTACAAATTCAAGGGCATTTCTTGAAAAGTGTAGGGGTGTTACCACGGCGTCCTAGAAAAATTTAATGGTCTTGTAATAATCCCCACCTATGAATTGGCTTCATCACTCTGTTCTCCTTCCCACTGATAGCTGATGTGTGGTGAGCACCAGGTGGGGCTGCACATTGGTAGTGGTGGAGGGGAGTCCCCATTACCTGTAAGGTGCTTTGAGTGGAGTGTCCAGAAAAGCACTATATAAGTGTAAGGAATAATAATAATAATAATAATAATAATAATAATAATAATAATAATAATAATGACACTGAGCTTAACTCGAAGAACAAGATGCAAGTGATTAACAGCTAAGCAGAGCCCATGCCGCAGTACAGCTTTGGAATCATTGACTGGAGAAAGCAGAAAATCCAGGACGTGGAGAGGAAGACCAGAAAATTGCTAACAAAGTATGGTCTCTTGCACCCAAAAGCCGATGTACAGTAGAATTAATATAGATACCTAGGAGAAGTGGTGGCCATGGGCTCACTCGGCTGAAAACCGCATACAAGAGCACAATTGATGGCCTAAGCAAGTACATCAAGCGAGGATCCAACAAATACACCAGGCTCATAATAAAACATGAAAAAATGAAGAAGAAATACTCTATGGTCAACATCGTCGAGGAAATCAGGAGCTGATACATCAAGCCTGAAATCAGCTCCCATACAACAACATCTAGCTGGGAGTCTATCAAGGGTAGGATGAAGGCTTCACTCATCGAAGAGAAAATCAACATACTATTGTCAAAGCCACTCCACGGTCAGTTTTACAAACAGACTTTTAACAATTATATTAGACAAGATCAGTTCATTGGACAATTTTTTATATTAAGAATTGTCTTTCCACATACCCCAACTTGCTCTCCATGAGAAACACAGACAGAAAGAGAAGCCTGGGGCCAGAGCACAGAGTCAGCTATTTATACAGTACCCCTGGAGCAGTTGGGGTTAAGGGCCTTGCTCAGAGGCCCAACAGGGTAGGATTCCTCTGCAAGCCACAGGATAAGAACCGGCAACTTTTGAGCCACAAGCACAGATTCTTAGCCATAGAGCCACCTCACTGCCTTCTATCTATGTTGATAGAAAACTGCATTTGGATGGCTACAAAACTCTGGGCTAAAAGGACAGACAGAGTCTTATCACGGCAGCTTAAGATCAGGGATTGAGCACTCGTTACCATCAGAGTAATATCCTCAAAATAGATGTGGATGGCAAATGCAGGTTGTGTCACCAACAAGAGGAGCATATCAGCAATATTGTTGCTAGATGCTCTTTGCTAACACTGAAAGAATATACGCATCGGCACAATAGAATAGCTAGCTACCTGCACTGGTCAATGCTTCAGGAACTTGGTCTACCAGTGCCTGATCACTGGTACGATCACCAGCCCGAAAAAGTTGTGGAGATGGAGAACATCACCATCATGTATGACATGGCTGTTAACACTAATCATACAACTGGAGCACACCGACCGGACATCATCCTTCATGATCTGAGCAAGAAGCGATGTTTCCTTATTTATGTAGCTGTTTCAGATTACGCAAATGTCTGTATTAACGAGGTTGAAAAATTAAGCAAATACAAGGACCTTGAGATTGAGATATAGCGCATGTGGAACACAAAGGCACATGTGATCTCAGTCGTAGTTGGAGTACCTCGATGAGATGCCAGGCAAAGTGAGTGCTGCTCAGGTGCAGAAAATCGCTCTCCTCTGAACAGCCCACATACTCCGCAAAGTACTGACCATTGGACAATAGCGGAACCTAAGTGGATCCCTGGTCAATAGCAAGGAGCAGAAAAGCTTTTATAACAATAATAATAATGTAATTTGCAGTGCTCATATGAATTGTTACATTGTCCATTCCTCAAGTCTCATGTTTTATATGATGCTTTATATGGTGGAAGCACCATCTAGTGGTGAAAAACAACAGCTTCAGGTTCAGGAGCTAATATAAGGCAGCAAACTGAGAACTGGTCTCAGGAACACACACATTGTGAGGAGGATCACCTTCCTTAAAATACCAAATGTTTCAATTAACCTTTAGCACTACCAATACATTATTACACAATATGATATGCGTAATATAATAAATGGTTAAGTAGTGATATGATATCAGGTATGGGTAAGAAGAAACAAAGCAGTTATTTACTAGATAGAAAATTCCTAAGAAGTGCCCATGCATCCAGCTGTGGTATCAAGAGGTTGTGAAAAATAGTTAACACTTAAGCGTGACTGTGCTTTGTGAAGGGTGCATCACAATGAAATCAATATTCGGAACACATTATACTGCATATCTAGATCTTGCATGACAACTGGTGGGTAGGAAGACAACAGGTGAGGAAGACCCACAATCTTCCCAAGAGGAGAAAGAATGTGTGAGATCAAGAAGCCTGGAGTTTTTCTGACAGTGAACATGCAGCAGTAAACCTCAGAGAGCAGAAAATGGGGCTGAAATGAGTCTGACCTTGTGTCATAAGAGTTGTAGGGGATGCCTCCTTATTCCTGGCTCTCTGTTGTATCTTTACTGTAAGGATCAAGAAGGAATCTGGGAGGGGTGTGTCTCGGGAGCCGAGATGGTCTCCCAGGGAGGATGATGTTTAGACCGTATGCAAGGCGACAAAACCGAAAAAAGGACCATAGACAGGGTTCAGGGGGACACACGGGGTTTATTGGTGCTCACAGTGAAGTAGGGAAGTTCATGCAAAAGTGCGGGGAAAATTCGAAGGCAAACATATCCAAGGAAGTTTAAAGGGGAGTCAGGAAGCAGTCCATAAGTCCATTGCCGGGAGATCCATCAGGAGACGCAGACAAACAGGAACACATGATGAGATGAGAATCCAGGAAATCCGGGGCTCTCTTCCAAGCCCCGGGCTCAGTGTGTCGGGGAGCGTAAACAGGCCTGTGCCCCCAGGCTTCCTCCCGAAGCCTGGTAGTAGGCGGGCCATCGGGCTACCATGTTCCGAAGCTGAGCCCCGAAGGCAGGAAGGCGTAAACATAAATAGGGAAGCTAAAACAAGACACAGAAAAGTACTAACATGAGGAGGTTGGAGGGCCCTCTGGAGGAGAGGATGGTGACCGTAACAGGGTGAGCACCTGCCAGACTGTAAGACTGAGAGCTGCAATATTCTTAAAAGAATTAAAGATAAATAGTGAGTGAACTATGTTTACAGGCTGATAGTTGTGCGTAGTGTGAAAGAAAATGAAGGAAAAAGAAACATTGATAGTGAGTGGAGTGAGAAGATAATGTACTGCAACAAGCAACAAGCTGCACCAGAAGGGTGGACCTGTCTCTTACTCCTTGTCACTATACTCTTTAAAATGCCGACATGTGATCAGTAATTGTTATTCCTGGAAGCCACGATCTCAGTAATGTCACTTACTAGATGATTTTCATATGTGATAATTTGTGCTTGATTTGATAAAAATGAAACGGACTAACAATCTATAGAAAGCAGCCAAAACAATGCTGAGCAACAGGGTAACTGAGAAAAATGTCATAAGCATACAGTACTTGCGAGACCAAGATAGTATAAAGGGTGGTCACAGGTGTGTGCTGCACTGCTCTCTCATCTCAGTTTGAACAACACTGTTACAACTCCTGCTCAAGACATGACTAGATACATCATCGAAGTGGAAGCGGATCCCTCATCTGACAAAATCTGGGTCATTCTGTCAACTGTAAACCTCAAGTCTCAAGAGACAGCGATTGCAAAAGAAGGTGATACTGTAAGTATTTAACCCATATAAAAGTTGCATGTGCAGCTGAGTGAATGATTAGTTGAGGGCAGTACCTGAGAGTTTAAGGGAAAAACCAGATGGATTATTTTCTTTATCAACTCTTGAACAAACTTTAATCCTATTGTTTTTCTATTACATACTGTACATGAGGATACATGATCCTCAAATTTGAATGTGCACACCACATTGGAACCTTTAGTAAGAACTGTATTAAAAGATGCTATATTCGGCTTTTAAATAATAATTATTGATAGTGAAATGAACAACTACAATCATACTATATTCAATTTACTTGAAAGTGTATGTTGTGTGCTTATGAGTTAATATCTGAAGCACAATGATAATTGATCTCAAACAACCTATTTCTTATTTTCCATTTAAAAACCTGAAAAGGATATACCTACTATGAATCTAAACCCAAAGTCAGTTTGTGCTGAATATGTGTATTTTGAAGTAGTGAAAACATTCCTTCTGGGTATCAGACACTTGCTCTTGTTCGGCCAGTGTTGGCTGTCAGTCTGGATGTTCATTTGTCCTTTTACCTTCTAGCTTGTACTAAAGCCCTGACTTTAATATCTCGTATCATAAATCTCTTCATTCACATCACATACAAAACTACAGTAAGTTCACAAAAATAAGCCATATCTTGTGTTGTATAGTTATTCAACAGTAACATCTCAATTGCTTATTTGCTAAAATGCTGATGTAGTGCGTCATCTTTTCTTTCAAGATTATTGACTTTCAGAATGAGCCTAAAGAAATTCTTATACGAAGAGAAACCTCATGTTTGCATACTTTCAGTACAGGATACTGTCGGTATGTGACAGCCACCAGGCCTGATGAGAACACATACTATTTTCCTATATTCAGAAATATTTCTGCTGGACTGACAAACAATAAGAAACATTCAGGTGAGAATTCTGGTAACTGTTAAATATACAAATCAGACAGAAAAAGCTTTGGAAAGGTTTATCATTTAATTTTTCTACCTTTTTGTGAAAATGACAACAAGTTCAGTATCTTCAGTTTGTTCAGCTTTTCATTCTCACTTTTTTTTTGTAAATTGAAATACTGAAAAGGCATCCCTTGATTTATAACCAACAAATGTACTAATTTTCTCTATAATGAAATGTGCAAGCTTAGACCCACTTTCAAAAAGCAAACATGGTTTCACTACAACACCAAACATTATGGGTGAACATCTTACTAGGTACTGCAGGTAGAAGAATACACTTTAGTGCCATAGTCCCGGATACTTTTTTTATTTCTTACAATAAGGTTTTATAATTAATAATAATAGTAAACTGTTATTGTACAATCCACTTCTTGTTTACTATGTAATACATGTAACAATGTGTAATTAACATAAAAAGTCATTGTAATGCTTGTGTAGCTTTGGAAATTATGTCTGTTTTTTCTGATATTTGAGAACCAGTTGGAGAAATTTACATACTGTATAATCTTACTTTAACCTAATGTTATTTTAATAAATCGTAGCCTAACAAACAGTGTTTATAGAACAAAATGTGTTCCTAAATCCAGGGATACCTGTATTTATTTTTTGTTATCTTACCGAAGGCAATGTGGGCTGCTGGTTTAAAATGATCTCAATTTAATTTTTGTAATCCCCCTTTCAGATTAATTATTATTTTTTATTAATTATTGGATACGTGTGAAATATTATTTTAGATATTCTCATATCTAAAAGTCATTATCACCAAGCAGCTCATATAGATTCCTTTTTGTGACAGTGATTTAAGAACAAACATAATTTGGCCATTCTGTTATATCATAAACTACAAAAATGATAACAGCAATAATATACTGTAACAGCTCCTGTATAATATTTTTTTGTATTGTGATGCTAGGCAAATTGAAATATGATGACCATTCAGAAGAGAGAAAGAATGATTTGGAATAGAGAAATATTTTTTGGGGGAAGTTAAGTTTCAATGTGCAATTAATAATTAGCGTAATAAGGTAACTCAATACTGAGAGCCTAATTCAATATAACAGGACAGACTGTCTGGAAATTAACAGGACTTTTGCTCCATTGCACGATTGCTGACCAGCCATATTTCCAACAAAATCTGATTGAAATTTCAAAACCCTAGTAAAAAAAGTTTTAGCTGTCTTTGCAACATTATAGCTTTTTGGTAGACATCACAATACCCCGTTTAGCTGGCAAACTAAGAGCCTGGTCATCCCTGCACTCACTTCTCTGCTATTTTTATCTTAGCACCACCTACTGTTTTAATTCTTAAATTTGTTCATCATACGCTTTTAAAAAACTGAAAAATGCATACCTAGCCTTAGTCTTTGACTGAAATTCTAAACCCATACTCTGTTTGTGCTGAGTGATGTTGTTACACCACAGCTTAAAGTTTAATAAGTCATTCAATGGAAAAGTCACAAGCTTTCAGAAAACCCAGATACATAATGGCCTACATATCATGTGCCAGCACTTTGTACTTTTTGTAGCTTCTTTGGTTCCATTAATGCCTGTTGCATTAATGCCTCTCATTGCATCTGTCTTTCCAAAGTATAACATTTACATCCTCTGTGAGAAAAAAACATTTTAGTGCCAAGGCGAGAGCTGTGGTCAGTAGTTGGGGATCTTATCAAAAGTGATTATCATGACTTTATACTCATTTATCCTTTAACTTTTACTATTTTATCCTCCATCTACTATATTACTGCATGTGTTATATCACTGGAAGTTACCTGTGTTGCCTTTTGCAGTACAAAGGCGAAGAGCATCATGACTGCTTTTTTCCCTTGTTTAATACGTCTTTATTAATAAAACTGTAATTTATCAATAATGAAGTTTAATGTCTATGTTTATTAGTAGCTGTAATAGCATGTACAGTAGAGTCTTTAGAATGTAGTAGTGAATTTTCAGATATCCTGAGGAGTGAAGAGAATTGAAATTAAAGAAATACATGTTTAAAGAGGGTGTAAGTTTTACATGCATTCTGTCACATCTGGGGATTAATTTAACAGATTTGTTGTATTTTGTATTGTAATGGGGCTCTGTGCTTGTGTATCTCAGGAGAAAGCAAGGATATTGGGGATTCGGGTTTACAGAGAATGTCGTGTAAGCAAATGTAAGGGTGCGTTAAAGAAAACTCTTTATCACCATCTTTTTAAAAGTGACAGTTCTTCATAACAGTGCCCCTTCTCTGTCCTGTGGCTCTGGTCCAATAATGTGTAGTATGCCAAATGTCTTGAAGGTTGAACAGATGACTCATCCCTGTTGATAACAAGGTTGTTCAGGACTGCACAGGTACAGTGCTGGCTCTTAATGGATTGGTACGCAGACTAAATGAGAGGCAAGCAAAAGACCGTTTTAAAAAAAAAAAATCAAGAGACTCACAAGGTCAAAGGAACAGAAATGAACTGAAACTGAAAAAAAAAAAATATGTTATAGAAGTCTCCTTACTTTACCTTTTCAGAGATGCAGATATAATTTATTACTTGCAAATGAAATCCACTCCCATGCACCAGCACCTTATATTAAATGCTAATTCTGTATAAGGAATAAAATTGCTATTAGACATGAGCTGTTGTATCTAATTTATACAGGAACAAGTAATAGGTTTATTCCATGCTGAAAAAAAGAAGAGAAAAAACAACATTTTGGCCATGGAGCCTTCTTCAGGTTTGAGAGAGACAAGGCGGTAAACAAAGGTAATGTAGTTGGAGAACAAAGGCTGGGAGGGAGGAGGGGTGAGAGGCAGGAGCAGGGGACAGAAAGAGAGGCCAATCAAGAGGTGTGAAGTCAGAATAGGTGTCAAGAGGTGTGAAATGAAACTTCCAATGAATGGAGAAAATTTAGTAGAATAGTAGTCTGTCGTTAAGAGAAGGGGGAAGGTGTGATCCTAGCTGCAGGATAAGTTTGGTTATTTGGTTAAGCTGGTGTCCCAAGACACCAGCAATTACATCCCTCTAGCTTTCATATCCTAACATCCGCGTGAAGATTAAGTTTCTTAATTGAGAGTCCTGTAACAAATACACAAGCAGCTGCCTGGAAGTTGATCGTAGAACCATATCACAAGCTCCATAGCGCAGGCACGGAATTTTTTATTCTCTCTTTAACAAGAGAATATTTTTCTCTGTTAATCGAGCCTTAAGCTTGCCCCTAAAATACTTAAAAGACAACTTTCGGAGCTAACTGCCACTAAGCCGGTAGAACACGCACTCCTAAAACCCACGCATTATCACAAATATTAGTTATTTGCAGTCCCCAATAAGTAAATTGGTAATCATTCCACAAAAGATATATTCAATTGTGTTATATTCTTTGCAGCCATAATCACAATTTCAGTTATTCACTATGTAACCAGACAGATATTTCTGCATACTGATCTAGTACTTCAACGAGTGTTTTAAGAAATTCTTCAGGATTTAAAAGATAAAGCATCATGTTCTCTGCATGTAATGAAATGGTGCAAGTTAAAGCCCCCACCCATGTAATCCCAGTATCGACAAATGAAAATGAGCATCTCCCTCAGCATTCCGTAACTATCACCCAGCTTCAATCTTCACTCCAACAGCTCACTAACCAGGTCGACTGGCTTTTTTTCTTCCCGTTTCGCCGGCTCCCGCACCGATTTCTGTAACGCTGCTCTGAAGATGTGAAAAGGATCCAATGCAGATGCAGGAGTCGTAGGGAGGCAAGTAAGCTAACAAACCAAAACTAGAAGCTGAATCATAGTCAGAAGGTGTAAGGTAGGTCGAAATCCGGTAGAGACACGTGAGACAGAATCGAGGTCGAAAAGAGAGCGGTAGTACAGTACATCCGATATAGACATTGATAGCAAACAATCCGAGGGGCATGGCGAGATCCGTAGTCCAAAATTCCAGGAAGGAAAAAAAAAACAAGCAAGTAAAGAACCGCTAGGTAGAGCTTACGAGAAGTTAACTCAATACCGAGCAACGGGAAGCAGGTTAGAATGGTATAAATAACCCGGCGTGCCGCACGGTAGTGTTAACTCGTGCGGCGGCGCTTGTTAATAATAACCCGCTGCTGGTGCTGATTAGCTCGCTTACGAGTCGATCTCTGCTGGCTGGCGGTCGTGACCCATGTTTCACTATACATGTCCGCAAGGAGGCCAATCAACCCAGGTCAACTAAGACCAATTGGAAATCCATCTAACCCAGGAGATGTGTTCTCCTTGCAGACATGCAATAGCCTCTAGAACCTCTTCTGTTTTAGTACCATCACTTTCATGCAAACTATAACTAGTGAGCAGGGTGGTGGCACTGTGGCTAAGGATCTGTGCTTGTGGCTGGAAGGTTGCTGGCAGAGAAATCCTACTCCATTGGACCCCTGAGCAAGGCCTTTAACCCCAAGTGCTCCAGGGGTACTGTATAAATTGCTGACCCTGTGCTCTGAACCCAAGCTTCTCTCTCCCTGTCTGAGTCTCATGGAGAGTGAGCTGGGGTATGCAAAAAGACAAATTCCTAGTGCAAGAGATTGTATATGGTTAATAAAGTGATCTTATTTTATAAATGAGTCTTAAATGGTAAAATATCATATTCAATTTTTTACATTTAACTGATAAAGTACCTGCTCATGTTCCTCCTCCAAATCTGTAATGTCTGTTTTAAGCATGCTATACTGTATACTGTATTGTATACACTTTGCTGATGAATATGAAATTGTGCCCTTATCACACATCAGCTATCAGTGAAGACATGAACAGAGTAAAGAAGTCAATCCATAGATAATGATTATTACGAGGCCAGGTATATTTATCCTATGTACCACAAACAGCATGTTTTACCTTTCTGTTGATATTAAATGAAGAAATCACATGGTTATACTCAATAGAAACATAACTTACTACATTAAACCTCAATAAACAAAGGGTATCCAAGCAAATATCACTTGTCTGGTCTTGAATTAAAGATCAATTTATAATAAAACAAATGAACCAATCAGAATTCTGATTGCAACAAGCATTATTGAAAGGATCTCGAATTTAGAGCACAGATTATTCTGATCCATCCATATTGACGGAGGGTCCAGGTTTTGGAAAACCGAGTCACCCCTCTAGTGGAGAAATAAGTATACAACCCCCTCCCATTGCTTTTATAGCAAATCCGAATTCTGACCCATTAAAATAGCATCCTTCAGTCCTTACTGGTAAAAGTATGCATGAAGTGCTGGATCTGTTGCCACATCACTAGCATCATTCTCTTCCAAAAGGGTACGCTGAACCCTTGGAAGTTAGTCCAAGAGGACTGGATGCCAAGACTAAGGGAAGCCAGCATGTCGAGGAGAAGAGGTAGCAAAGAGCTCAACTGCACCAGGGAAGCAAAGTCCAATACTCTGCTCCAGCCAGAAACTCTTCTACCTGTACTCCACAGCAACGCTTACTTCTCTGCTATCCGGAATATAAACAATAAGAACACACCAAACTTTTCTAGTTTGCACACTTATATAGTTTGCATTTTCATTTTGCTTGTGTTCAATACTTGATAGGGATAATGGAAAATGTTTATCTTCTTAAGAATTTAATGTAATATTATGCCTTTTGTCTTGAATTAGAATGTATGAACTCTGTACTATTGTATATCTTAGCAACTGGCACTTTTCTAATTCTCTATTTTCCAGCCATTTCCTCCTCTCTTTCCATAAGCCTTTTCTTTTTATTATTTTTATTCCTAACAAACTCATCCATTTTAATGAAATGAAGCAGGCCTGATTTAAATTCACATAGATCAACTTCGCCACTATCTTAAATCAGGGTTGTTTAGGATTGTGTAAATTATCACATTAACCTGACTGTGTTTTAAAAGAACATAGACATATAAGGGTTTAGCGTGGTAATTATCACCTGTTTTATATACCTGTTTTACACCTGCCCTTGGTGTTTAAACAAGGTCTTACAATACATCGCTTATCTGTTCAAATAAAATAGATTTTTTCCCACATTTCTGATAACATTACCATGATAATACTATTAAACAATTGTAAATTATGTAAATGCAGATATTAAGCAGGTCAAAGGAAATTCATAGGCAAAATCATGAAACTGCATAATAAAGGACAAGTAACACTTGTCATGATTGTAATCCCTTCTGTTAAGGGCACTCCGGCTCATTCACATTTTAGTTGATCATGTGCACCTGCCACCAATCCAGCCCCTCCTTATAAGCCCAGACGCTCACACTATTCCGGGCTCTGCATTGGAAGACAGACACCCGGAGGCCTGCCTACCACCAAGTCTCCCTACGTCCGCAGCTTGAGGGCACAGGCCTCCTACTGGTGTCCTGACCCAGCTGAGTCCGGGGCTCAAAGTGCCTGGTCCCGTTATCCCCATTTTTATTCCCTCTCCCTGCACCAGATCCCATTCCATTTTTCAACTGTGTCTTGTTTTCGTCTCGTCTGGATTTCCCAGTTGTAGACTCCCCCAGATTTCCCCCCTTGACTCCCTCAGACTTGTTCGCCTGGACCACGCCCCCCAGAGCACCGGTGCACAGTCGTCACATCCCCCTGTTCGTCTACCAGCCCAGTTCCACGTCGTCTCCTCCCTGTGTCAGTTTCACTCCCTTCCGGATTCTGCCGTCTGCATAGGTTCCTGATCTATCATCGTAACAACACTGTAGCCTCCAGGGAACTGCTTTTGAAAGCATGTTGAAGAACAAGGAAATAGAGTATAGAAAAGATCACGAAAGTTACAAATTATAGGAAGCCTTTTGGCCTGTCTGGAATGTTTGGTAGTTTTGGAAGCCTGTTGCCAATCTGATGTGCTCATTTGAATTATTAGATAGTCTTTTCCTAAAGTCTTTTGTTTTATTTGATGTTTTATATTGTGGAGGCACCATCTAATAGTTGGAAACGACAGCTTCAGGTTCAGGACAGCTAACATAAAGCCAGCATACAGAGAACTGGTCTCAGGACCACTCAAGACCACTCTTGAGAGTGAAAGTGAGGGGAATCACTTTCCTTACAACACTGAATGCTTCAATGTATCTTTAACACTACCAATACATTATTATTATCTGATATGTGTAATATAAGGTATGCTTAAGATGAAACAGTAATTTACCATCTAAAAATTCCTAAGCAGTGTATCCAGCTGAGATATCAAACCCATAATTCCCCGTGACAGCATATTAGCAAACCAGACACTGGCAGATGGAACCACCAGAGATCCCTCTAATGGAGCTTCAAGGCCTCATACTGTATATCACAAGAGTGCCTCAAAGAGGCGAATGAAATGTGACTGGATTGGAGTTCATTACATTTGCAGGGGCTCTAAGAGAAAGACCAGTGAAAGCAGACTTTTAGGCAGCAGCGACTACAATCACCAGCAATATGTCAGGGCTTGACAACAGTTGGCCGTAGGCTGTTGATTGTATGTGTGCTGAGGAGACACCACAGAGGATTTGGTCACAGATGATCAGGAGGTTTGGAAAAAATTGTTAACTCTTAAGTGTGATTGTGCTTTGTGAAGGGTGAATCACAATGAAATCAATATATGAAACACGTAATACAGTATATCTAGACATAGATCTTGCATGAATGGTGGGTAGAAAGACAGCAGGTGAAGAATACCCACAATCTTCCCCAGAAGAGAAAGAATGTGTGAGATCAGGAAGCCTGGAGTTTTTCTGGCAGCCAGAATGCTCTGGAGAGGTTCCAAAGGAAATGGTCTTCCGGACTGCAGCAGGTCTTCTCTCCCACCTTGTCATGTCCAAGTGATTACTACAAATGACAGAGAGAAGTGAAAGAGTGTGAAAAATATGGCAAACAGTATGAGTGAACGGTGGTGGCTGGGCTGGAAGGGTTGCCCACTGGTAAGCTGTGAACATGCAGCTGTAAAACTCAGAAAATGGGTCTGAAACGAGTCATAAGAGTTGTTGGGGTTGCCTCTTCATTCCTGCCTCTCTGGCAACGAGTGACAACTGCTGAGTCTTTACTGTAAGGATCAAGAAGGACTCTGGGAGGGTTGAGCACCTGCCAGACTCTAAGACTTTGAGCTGCAATATTTTTAAAAGACTTACAGATAAATAGTGAGTGAACTTTGTTTAGAGGCTGATAGTTGTGCGTAGTGGGAAAGTAAATGAAGGAAAAAGAAACATTGATAGTGAGTAGAGTGAGAAGATAATTGCTGACAGGTCTGCAACAAGCTCAACCAGAAGGGTGGGCTTGTCTCTCACTCCTTGTCACTACACTATGTAAATTGACATTGGATTAATAATTGTTGTTTCTGCAAAACATGATCTTAGTGATTGACTCGTGCAAACAGAAAACAGGACTTTCTAGATGTTTTTCATACGTAAGAATGTATGTTTCTTTTGAGAAGAACGAAACGGATAGTTCAATCGTATTAACGAGACACAATCTATAGAAAACAGCTAAAAAATGCTGGGCAACAAGGTAACTGAGAAAAATGTCATAAGCATACTTGCGAGACAGTATAAAAGGTGGTCACAGGTGTGTGCTGCACTGCTCTCTCATCTCAGTTTAAACAAAGTTCATGCTCAAGACATGACTAGATACATCATCAAAGTGGAAGCAGATCCCTCATCTGACAAAATCTGGGTCATTTTGTCAACTGGAAACATAAAATCTCAAGAGACAGCGATTGCAAAAGAAGGTGATACTGTAAGTATTTAACCAATAAAAAAGTTGGGTGTACAGTTGAATAGATAACTAGCTGAGGGCAGTACCTGAGAGTTTAAGAGAGATGAAACGCAGATGGTCTGGGCTCATGAAGAATATTTTCTTTATCAGTGTTAGAATATCAGCTTTAATCCTATTGTTTTTCTACTGTCAGGAGAACATGATTATCAAATTTGAATTTGCACACAACCTCAGAACCTGTATTTGTCTTAGTCTGGTGTAAGAACAGTGTTAAAAGATGCTATATTCTGCTTTTAAATTATTGATAGTGAAATTAACTACCATAACCATACTTTTCCTCTAAGCAAGCAGCACACTTCAATATCTTTGAGTGTGTGTGTTGTGTGGTAGTTCATACCTGTAGCACAATAATGGGTGATCTTAAACAATCTATTTTTTATTGTCCTAAAGCTTTTAAAACCTGAAAAGGATATACCTACTATGAATCTAAACCCAAAGTCAGTTTGTGCTAAATATGTGTATTTTGAAGTAATGAAGACATTCCTTCTGGGTATCAGACACTTGCTCTTGTTCGGCCAGTGTTGGCTGTCAGTCTGGATGTTCATTTTTCCTTTTACCTTCTAGCTTGTACTAAAGCCCTGACTTAAATTTCTCTATCATAAATCTCATCATACAAAACTACAGTAAGTGCACAAAATAAGGCATATCTTGTGTTGTATAGTTATTCAACAGTACATCTTTTTAAGAGGGCATGGACAGGGAAGGCTGCCGTCCTGCGAGCTCCAAAGACATTTCATTGCCAGCAACTACTGCTGCACGCTGTATTGTTGTGCATTTGATAAATAAACTTTGATTTGATATCAATTGCTTATTTGCTAAAATGCTGATATAGTGCGCCATCTTTTTTTTTTTCAAGATTATTGACTTTGAGAATAAGCCTGAAGAAATTCTTATACGAAGAGAAACCTCCCTTTTGCGTACTTTCAGTAAATGGTACTGTCGGTATGTGACAGCCACCAGTCCTGATGAGAACACATACTATTTTCCCATCTTCAGAAATATTTCTGCTGGACTGACCACCATTAAGGAAAATTCAGGTGAGAAGAAAGCCTTTTGCATCACAGAAATACTGGTATCTGCTGAGTATATAAACCGGACAGAAAAGGCTCTGGAACACATAGTGATTATCCACTTTTTTTGTTTTGTGAAATTTCAATTTTACAATAATTTCAGTATTATCCAATTATTGTCAGATTTTCATTTTCACTTTTGTTTTGTAAATTGAAATACTGAAAAGGCATCCCTCAATTTATAAACAACACATTAATTAATTTTCACTACAATCAAATGTGCAAATTTATACCAATTTTTAAAAAAACAAATGTTTCCTCTATAACAAACAAGATAACTTAATTAGTGAGGATCTTTCTAGGTAAGAGGTAGAACAGAATGTACGTAGAAGAATACACTTCAGTGCCCTGGCAAATGTCTAAGCATCTCAGAAACGTTATATTTGGATTTTGTTTATTTATTCTTTTACGTTTTACAATAATTAATTAAGGTTTTCTCAAAGTAAACTGTTACTGTACATATATTGCTTGATTACTAATGATGGGAAGTTTTTATATTCTCTCATATGTCTGATACTCTCTTATTTTTGTGGCAAGGCAGCTTCAAGACAGACAGGCATACAGTGACTCTTTTTGGGAGTTATGAAAACTAGCTTGCTCCCTCTGAATTAAAATATAATCTTATTTTAGTCTGATTTTATCTTTACAAGTGTAAGCTTAACGGACAGTATTAATGGAACAAATTATGTTCTTAGCTTGGGAGATGTCTGTATTTATTTTTTATCTTACCAAAGGAAATGTGGGCTTCTAGTTTAAAATTATATTAATTTAAGCTTTGCATTCCCTCTTTCAGGTTAATTTCTGTATTATATTTTACTAATTATTGGATAAGTAAGAAATATTATTTTAGATGTTCTAGATCTTGCCCATTTTTCAAAGCGCATTGTCAGCAAATGGTTCATATACTGTAGACTCCTTTTTGTGAAAGTGATGTAAGAAAAATACTGATTTAGCCATCCTGTTGTATCTATCATTAACTACAAAAACAATTAGCGCAATAACATAACAGCTACAATATAATACCTTTTGTTTTGTGATGTTAGGCAAATTGCCGTGTGAGGACCTTTCGGAAGAGAGAAAGAAAGATTTGAAAGACAGAAAAAATTATTCAGGTAAGTTAAGTTTCAATGTGCAATTAATAATTATTGTATGCAATAAGGTAACTCAATACTGACAGCCTGTTTCAATAAAAGGACAGACTATCAGGATATTAACAGGAGTTTTGCCCCCCATTGCACAATTTGCTGAACATTTATATTTCCACCACAATCTGAGAGAAAGTTTCACGGAGCCAGGGAGGGACCATCAGTAAGAAAAAATACTTATATTAAGGGAACGATTTACAATTCGTGTGCACAAATTAACAAAATCGTTCACTCTGGTTTTTTAATTAATGAGCACGAAATAACATTTTCTAACTCTGTCCTTCCCAAGGACAGGTGGCACTAACAGTGAAAGAGAGGTGCAGTCCTAACTAGTAGTTCAAGAGTACAGTAGCTACAATGCCCTAATAATTCATCCCCAAGCCAAAATTAAATCAGTTTATTTCTATCCATTATCCTAACCTACAGCCGTGCCAGACAGTTAGGCTTTACTGTACTAATATAACGTAATAATAAAACCCTAGAGAAGTAAAAAAAAGTTGTATCAGTCTTTGCAACATCATAGTTATCTGGTAAAGCACACAAGGCACTGTTTAGCTGGCAAACTAAGAGCCCAGTCATTCCTGCACTCGCTTCTCTGCTCCTCAGGACCACCTACTGTTTTTATCCTAAATTCTTTCAACATAAGCTTTTAAAAACCTGAAAAATGTGTAATTAGCCTGAATCTTACATTTTGATTCTAAATCCACACGCCATCGTAAATCATTCCTGGGAAAAAGCTGGAAGCTTTCGGAAAATCCAGATATTGTACATAATGTCCTACATACAGTAACGTGTCAATACTTTGTATTTTTTGCGATTTCTTTGGTCACATAAAGATCTCCTTACAGATTGCATATTTATTATTTAAATCATTGTATACCAAGAGACTTTAAAAAGATAGAAAAGCTGAAATGTTATTAGTTCCAATACTTATTTGTTGCATTAACGCATCTCAGAGAATCGGCCTTTCCAATGCATGGTATTCACTTCCTCTCTGAGAAAAAAAAATTAAGTCAAAAGTTGCTTGTAAAAAGCAATTATCATTACTTGAATACTTTCACTTTCATCCTCCTACTACTATATGACTGTATGTGTTAGTTGACTGGAAGTAGCTCTGCACACAGAACCCAGAATTCTAAGGGCAAGAGTTCAAAGGGGAAGAGTATCATGACTGTTCTTTTACCTTATTTAAATATAATTTAATACGATTTAATGTTTTCAATATCACGTTTCTTTTTTTTATTCCTAGTGACGTTGGGTTGGAGACAGCTTGAGCAAACAGGTAAAGTTTTCATGACATTCACTACATTCTTATGGAGTGAACTTCTGTAACCGGGATAAAGTTGTGTCCATTTATCAGTGAACTACATACATAGAACTTAGAGAGGCACGTGGTATCAGAGTTGTCACACTTCTTCCTGGAGGTTCTGCTGAGATAACTTCAACTGTATGTGGGAAAGGTTGACAGTAAATTTTATACCATAGCATGTGAGTTCACTGCCCATAGAAAGCATTTATATAAAGAAACTTCAGCCTTGGTCCTGGAGAATGTTAATCCAGCAGGTTTTGTATGTCACCATTAATTTTATTTTGATATATATATATATGGCACAATTGCACTCCGATCAGTTAAACAGGATATTCGTTAACTTACAGATCTTTTAGGACTAAAAAGCTAGTCGGCAATTGTAAGAGTGCTCTTAATTTAGCAGATTACTTGCTTCATTTATCAACAGTTTACAGGTGTTTCTGTAATCTTTAAAATCGCCTGACCTACAAAACTAACTGGATTGGGGGATCAACGGTGGGGACACACTGATTTACATTATATAGCTAATGGAAAGAGCCTTAGACCTTGCACTTCAATATACATATTGAGAACATGAGTTATTAGTTCAGTTATTAGGACAACAAAGCACTAATATATCTAAACTGTTGCAGCAGTCATTGTCATTGTTGGTACGAACTCACCCTTGGCTAGGGCAGTGCTAGAGATCTACACACAAAAAGTCATTTTGGCAACTGTAGAAGCGTGCAGATTTTCAAGCAGATTTTCCAACAAGAAGATTCTTAAAATAAGCTTCTCTCTGTAATCAAACCCCTCAACAGTCTTTTCTGCAATCAAACTTTCATAACAGTGCAAGCATCTTTTAAGACTAGGTCACCACTTCTGAAATCATCGTTAAATTTTAGGAACACTAACATTAAAGTACAAATTAACAAATTTCCAAGCAGGTACAGTATCCCAATTACAAGAGAAAAGGAACTTTTGGTGGACTCTAGTAGCTGCTACTGCAATACTTTTCAAGCCAAAGTATTGTGACTTACTGTAAGTTTCCAAATATTAAAAGAATCCAAAGAAGTATTGTTTCAGTTTCAGTGTCATTGAATGCTTGCTGAGTTTTGTTGTGGTTGCAGCAGTTTTGTCATTTATCAGCAGGGATGGGCAGTTTTGCACACAGCTCTGAAAAGATCAGGAAAAGCTAGAACTCTCCAATTCGACAGCACATACTGTAGTCTCTGCTTTGTTTACAGCTTTTATAAGATCGCCATAAGAATTTCTTTTATTTTTCTTGGTAAGTAACTAGTAGATAATTAGCAGTCACTTTTTAAAGAAGAAAAATTATTAAAGTCATATATTACACTGTTAACACGTGCATATTTCATTTACTGTTCTTATTCTAATTATGTTTTAAAAATTAAGTAAGGTCATGATCAAGCTATACTGTACATAAATACAAAGTGAAGTAATATGCACACACATCTTAAGTCAGAAATTTAAAATTAATATTAAAGTTGTAATAAGGCAGCAGCTTCAGACAAAATGCCCTTGTCTGGACGACATTTCCCATAAAACTGTTGGGAATGAGCTGCATCCCTCAGTCATCTGACCAATTATCTTCTAACAACTTTTTAAAAACTGGTCAGAAGGCAGGATGCAAAGGTTTTTTTAGTTTTGTTTCAGTTTGTAGTTTAGAGTTCCTTACACTGTAAATAAAAAGCTAAATATTTGAAGGATTCTGTTTACGGCACACCCAATGGATTTTAATAAAAAATGCTAAAAATGTGCAATTACATCTTGACACCAGAAGCCAAAATACTTGTCAAAGGGTGGAGTGGTGGCACTGTGGCTAAGGATCTGTGCCTGTGGCTGGAAGGTTGCTGGTTCAAATCCCATGGCTGGCAGAGGAATCCTACTCTGTTGGGGCCCATGAGCAGCTGCTCCAGGGGTGCTGTATAAGTGGCTGACCCTGTGCTCTGACCCCAAGCTTCTCTCCCTGTCTCTGTGTCACCTGGAGAGCAAGCTGGGGTATGTGAAAAGACTAGTAATTAAGGAAATTACACACTTCTGAGTCTATGGTTGATTTGATTCTACAGCAAATACAAGAAGTCAATACACATTTTAAAGCTTAGGCAAGCTGAGCACAGGATGTTTATTTGTATAAGGTTATACAGTATATACAGTAGATAAAGTAATACAAAAGAATGTTATGTGGTGACTTAATATAAACCATTACCCATCACCTCAAAATATTTAAGGATGCCATTTACAGTTTTTCCTACTGTCATCTTTATTATAGCTTCATATTTGTTCACCTGCAGCATGATTAAAAATGGTCCATCTTTATCTTAGTATTTGTCCAATCTATGATCTACTGTAAGTCCCTTGATATTGCGTCTGTGTTTAGTCCTTCCCCCCACCTGTACACACCATTTCTATATCAATAGTTCTTATAATCAAGCAATTATCATGAGATAAATAAAAGTATCGTCCCTCTGCTATATTACCGTTCACATTAGATCACTGGAAGTGGCTCCGCACTCAGAATCCAGAGTTCTTCCTATGTTATCCTTTCCAGTAAAATGGGAAGAGTTTCATGACAGTGCTTTTACTTTTCTTAAATAACGGTCCCTTACAATAAACCGTTACCCGTCTCTTTACAAAGGTTTTAGACAGTATTTCCGATTGTCATTTTTACTATAACTTAATAGTTGTTCACCTGATTAGAAAAAGGCCTTTATTTTTTTTCTGAACAGTGAAGAGCAATGACCAGCACTTTCAACCCAAGCCACAAGAAATCGAACAGCAACATAAGACATTTCTTTCTTTTTAATCCATATGGCTGGAACAAAAAAAGTCAAAATGTACATTGTTAATATGATTTGTTTTCACTTAGTTTTAAAAATTTTTTTAAAAGAAATATTCACCTCTTAAATATGATGGGGAATCAGCTATCACATCCCGACAATTGATTAGGCTGCCCTAGCTCCTGTAGACCTTCAGTGTTCATTTTTACCCAGTAATGATGGGTTTCTTTCTATGATATGGGCCTTGTTATTGAACCCTTGTAAAAATCCACAAGAAATAATAAGTTGTTTAAAATGATATATATTGTTTTTGGTTCTCCTGCAATATTGCTTTCCATTTTCTTTTTCGCAGTCCTATAGACAGAGTAAGTTACTGTTACTATATTTTTTTAAGTTACTTGCTTGCTTAATACCCTATTTTCACAGAAAATGTACAAAAACACATAACTAAATAAGAAATCAGCATTTATTCCACAACCAAAATCTTAAAATATATTAATTCCATTGAATTCCAATTTAATAAACATTTCTACGCTGTGCTATCACAAGTTTTTAGACATACGGGACACAATGTTCAAAAAGAAAAACAATGTGCTTGTCTGGGCATACATAAACAAGAACAAACATTTCTTTACTTAATGGCAAATAGCAAATACAAATAATAACAAAGAGTTACAGTCAAAGAACAAGGTAATAGTCTGTCTTTACAATTTTTCTTACAAACAGCTAAACTTAAGTGTGCAAAAGACAAGTATACATTTTTTTATATTGTTAACAATATTAAACTTAAATTACAGAGGTGCCTATCTGAATTGAATTTAATCATGTTTTGTGAGTTTAAGTCTGACTTTGAACTGAATAGTATACTGTAAATCCAACTAAAAGGGTTTCATTAAGCTAGATCTGAATGTGTGTTAAACTTCTTCCCAGTCTCAATTAACCCAGAATAATAGCTACTCTCATGTAAGATGAGGATCCCAAGTTTATTTCTTGGGATCCCTACAACCTGCAGTTTTGTTCGTGTTCTCAACACCTTGTTGCAACTGACCCTCCAAAATTTAAAGGAAAATCTTTTTTATCCACGCAACACATAACACCAAAACAACATCATACTTATTAATTACAATTTAAAAGAAACCTAAATGAATGTATCCAGAGGACAAACTTCTGGATCAGTTAGTTAGGAGATTCAGAGAGAGTAAGTGCACATACAGTATGAATGAGATCAGGTTACATTTCTTTATGTATAAAGTTGAGGGGGTCTGGGTCAAGTAGCCTAATCATGTGATGAAGTTGGACCCCAAATTCATCAAGGAACTGATGGATCAAATGAGCAAGCTAGGCAGGGTAGCCCTTCTTATTTGTAATATTTTTAACATCTCTGTGTTCTGCTGTTTAGTTTTACAGTATCTCAGGCAATAACATTTTAAATTCACATCCTAACAGCTTTATCTGGTGAAGTTCCCACTGAAAAGCCAAAGGAACCTAACTTTTTACTAGGAACATCATTCTTAGTAAAAGCTTTGTCATTCTCACTGTAAGTAAAACTTATTTCCTTTGTTTTAGAGATTTTTCCAAATTATTTTGAAAGCTCATATTTAGTCTGTTTTTGTAGCTCAAAAAAATAATTAGATTTGATTCACACATACATATACTCTTCAGTTTATTTCAATAAATTATCACAAAATATTTCTTAATATAATCTTAATTAGAACAGAAGTTGCAATAAAAATAGCTTATAAGGATGACAGTGTTCACAGAAGTATAAGGGTTTCAGAAAGTTTCAAGAAATTATCTTCCATCATTTTGGTTTTCAAAGGTTTCTATGTAACGACCTTTTTTAATTGAATATCTGGTGGTATTTCAATCTTGTATTATGTAATTACAACACTATTATATTAAACTGAATATCTAGTATTTCAATGAATATCTGATGTAGTACAAATTTACCTTATAATTCCAGTTTACATTTCAAAGCCCAGTTTATATTTGTAAAGTCTAGAGCAGATTATTTGGCAATGATCTTAGTTTATTGATTGAAGACGTAAAACAAACACATGACTTACAGTACTGTTTTGCAGTTTTCTGGAATTCTACTTGTTTTGTTATTATTTGACAAAAAGGCTTATGAACATTTTTAATTTAAAATGTTAATTTGAAGGGTAGCAGTTCCCAACATACTGTAATACTCCTGTGTGTTTTTGTGCTCAAGCTGTTCTAAGATCTGCTATTATATTCTTCTTCCAGGAAACTTTTTATAGTTTTCAGAGATGAGACTCCTCTTGAGTAAGTGATTGTTCAGTTGGTATCCACACTAAATAAATCAACACTTCAACCTACTCTCTAGTTGCTAATTATTAAGATCCAATTAATGTCAGCTAACTATTTGCTAGAGGCTTGTTTTTGTTTCTAGATAGTAGAAACACAGCATGTACCAGGGATGTAGACCTTAGATGATAAGTGGGTTGTATTATTTATGTAATTTTTCATAATAAACATAAGAAAATTTACAAGTGAGTGGAAGACATGCGAGAATCAACACATACTGTGGACATAAGCCGTTCCCAGGTCAGCTGCTAAGAAGCCCCAGATATTTTTTTAGCTTTGTACAGTACTAGTATATTTAAGAAGTTTGACTATATATTGTCAAAGTTCAGAGGTAGGCTAATGTGAGGGGTTAAAAATAAAGCTTTTTCACACAAAAAACGTTTCAAAAACAACAAAACGTCTCTTACACAAATATTGCTGTTTTTGTTTTCTCAGCACAAAAATTGTGAATGGACTTCCAAGGTTCGCAGAGGCTGGAAGTATTTTCAAATTGCCAAGTGAACTGTGGTTTGATGCTCCTAAACTTCTGACATTGATTTACTATCTAGTTATAATGTAAGTAAAAATATCTAATCCATTACCACATAATAATTAAAAACATGAGGATACACTGCAGGATCATTTTATTACATTTTACACTTCTGATTATTTTATAGAAATGCCAGATTAGGTTAATATCCTGTTTGTACTTATTTTCTATTATTTTATCGTAATGAAATGGTCATATGCTATATTTTAAGTTAAAAAAATATACTAAAAGAGTTTAACATATTTTAGATTTTGGCTTTGTGTGAAGCATCGAGATTCCATATGAAAAATATTAACTTCCTGCAGTCGTTATTCTGGTACTTTAATTGGGTTTTCCCCCACAAGAGGGAATGTAATTATGACTCAACAAAATGCCTCCAAACGTTAACACAATTTACAATTCTTTGGAGGTATTGTAGCATGATAGCTACAGTATACGTTTCTGAAGCTTATATACTGTACATTACTAGTTTACCTGACTTGCAACTAAAGCTGCATTTATAAGGGTAAATTAATGAAGTCAAAAAAATTTTTGTAAGCCCTTCATCTTATCTGAACTGACCTCTGACCTTATCTGGCTAATGTTTTAATTTAATATTACTGTAATTTAAACTATGAAGTTTGTATCATATAATTTAACTTAACTCTGTAGCCTATTAATTCATTTCATTGAACTGATTCGACTTTGCAACCAACATGTAATAATTTAATAATGTATGGATAAATATTTGTCTTTTTAAATAGAAAAATACAGAGGAATGTACGTCAATTTTGGAATATGGGCCACCGATGGAGAACAATAGAAGACATCAGAAGGGTATTTTTGTTTCCAAGTAAAAAAGCAGGTTAGTCTCTGGGCAAAATGCATGAAATTCAGGAGTAGAGCAGATTGTTGTATGGATGTCTGAATTTGATGACAGTCTTACATGTATGTTGTTCAGAAAAGGTATTTAGCAGCATCCTTAAAAATTGAAGGGGACAAAAGTGCAGCAACTTAGTTTGCAAAGCCAAGCCTTGCCCCTGCAGATTTTACTGTAGGCGTTCTAAGACTTGGTCATAACTCTGTAAAAAGGACTAAAGCTGATTTCTTGGTTTCAAATTGACATCACCATTTTGATTTTGGCCAGAGATCCATTAAAACAGCATATGTCCATGGAGATCTCTAGAGCCTCAATAGTTAGAACCGTGAGCCAGAGTTAAACCCCCAGAATCACAAAAAAGAAAATTAATTTTTACTCAAGTATTATGTTTATTTCTCATTCTTTTACTGACACATTTATGAAAAATACAATTATTTTCAATTAAAATTTCGAACCTTTTTTTAAATATTTTTTTTATTATTCAAATTTCAAATAGATTTAACTTACTAAATGTATTTTAATAAATAGAATTCATAATTTAAAAAATTTGGCTTTGCATTTGCTTGATGTAGAGTACATTTCCAAAAACTGGAAGGATGATGCCTTTTTTGGTAGTCAGTTTCTCAACGGCTGTAATCCATTATTAATTAAAAAATATACTGAGGACAAACAGAAGATCCCAATTAAGAAGCTAAAGATGTTCTATCCTGATATAGAGGCAAGCATAATGGTAAGTACATTTTCTGCTTTCCTTAAATCCTTAAATCTATTACTGTTTTAAGAACTAAAGTTTGAATTCCATGTAGGAAAAAATAGCCACATGACACTGTAATTGTGTTAATGACATACAGTCCAAGACCACTTCTTCCAATGGCCTTAAAACTTTGGCATACTACAGGGTTGGCAGTTAGTTTTTTTGTATCTATAGGGAAAATGAAGGAATTTAGTTCTTCTGTCTCTCAATCCTCTCCATTATCTTTTGTTGGCACATGGACTAATGTTCACAGGCCATGTTGGAGATGACCACTCAAGTGGAGAGAGGTCAGAGGTCACCACTCCTTCCGGAGGCAGAGCTTTATTTAACCCTTCACACATTATTTAGCTTTTTGATCAGCCTTTTGAGTTCATTGGGTTTTTTTTCCCCTGTCACAGGAAGGAATCATCTATGTGGTTGACTATGAGCTGCTGGATGGAATCAGAGAAAATGTAATCAGTGGGCACCAGCAGTTCCTGGCAGCTCCAATCGTTCTTTTGAAGGAAGAAGACAATACACTGATGCCCATTGCTATACAGGTAAACAATACTGCCTGCTATGGGGATAAAGAGTCTAAGTTTAAAGTGTTCACACGTTATTCTTGGAATAACAATAATACATTTTTTTCAGTCAGCAACGTCATGTGTAAAATGTAAGAAGCATATGTCAATATATGCTTAGAATTTATTTTTAAATGTGCAAAAAAATTCTTAGCTGACACAGAAACCAGCAGATGATGAGCCAATTTACACTCCCTGTGATGGAAATGCCTGGCTCCTGGCGAAGATCTGGGTCCGAAATGCAGATTTCTATATTCATGAACTGTCTTCACACCTCTTACAATCTCATCTGGTCGGGGAAGCCCTCTTCATTGCAATTTATACTTCCATGTCTAGAAAACACCCATTACTGAGGGTAAGTAAAGCCTCTGATTTCTCTCAGCATTTTTGGATTTTAGCTTTACTGACATACAGGTACACCAGGGCTGCACAGTGGTGCAGTGGTTAGGATTGCTGCCTGGCAATGCTGGAGGTTGTATGCTCTCCCTGTATTTGTCTTAGTTTCCACCAGGTGCTCTGATTTCCTCCCACTGTCCAAAAACATACTGGTAGCTTAATTGGCTTGTGGAATAATTGTCTTTGCTATGAGTGTGCATTTGTGTCTGTGTGCCTTGTGATGGATTGGCATCTCTTTCAGGGTGTATCCTGCTTTGCACCTGTCACTTGTTGAGTTAGGGTCCACCTCCCACTGTTAAATGGATGGATGATTTATATCGCTTTTATGTTGTGTACTGGATCAAAGATACTTCACAGGCATTCTAAACCCTTTACACAAACTACTTTCCAAAATATCAGTTATACATGCAGTAATGCTAGAAATGTGACAGTGCATGGACTGTTCTTCTGCATGCTCTGTCTGCTTTATATTCAATACTTTTGGGGGACACAGAACGCTGGCAGGGAATCGAGCTGTTGGTATTCTTGAATTTAATGGCAAGCGTTAAGGCTGAAAATTTGAGTCTCTTGTTTAAAGACAGCCGTAAGTATCTAATATGGTTGTCTCCAATTAGATAACAGGTGTTGTTGATGAGGCTATTATGCGTGTTCACACGGCTGTCAGGAAAGAGAGAGAAGGGAAGAGAGAGTCATTCCTTGTCTTCCTGGGCCCTCTAGTGGTGACTAACAGAGTCTCAGCATATATCTCAGCTCTGTCACACATACTGTATAAGAACATACAGTACAAGACCTTTCAGCTCATATGGCCTGCTTTGTATTTTTGGTTTCAACATGGTTTGGCACCTTGTCTCATACTTCCACAAACCTTTATGTACAGAATTTCCTCCTCACCTTTAAATTCACTTTCCCATAGTTTCCATTTGTATGTGGAGCTCAAGAAAGTCAAAAGGTTGAAAACAAAAAAAGGGGGGCTATTAAAGTATGGGTAGAGCTATATGATGTTTATTGTGAACTATATATTTCTCTATACACAGAAAATTAAAAATATACTTACTGAAACTGATATTGCCCAGGTTTTCCAGATACTCATTCTTTCTGTACCTTGGAAGGCAATATAATATACTGTCCATATTTTAAATATATCCTTTTTGTTTCAGCTAAGCAGCCACACAGTTAGTAGTTGTTTCTTCATCCTGTAATTAAGCATAAATGCCAAGGTTCATCTCACAATGTGGTTGAATCTCAGCCTCCTCACGCCAAGATGGAATTCTAAATTCCATCTAAACAACCAGTAATTCTAAACAACCTTTGTATGTTTGATTTTCAGCTTGTCTCTGAAAGTGGAAGGTTTACCCTCCCAATTAATGTAATTGCCAGAAACATTCTTGTCAATGAGGGAGGATTCTTCACTCAGGTCTGTCAATGATGCTTGGTTTTGGCTTATACTTTCATCTGAAAAACTTCTGCTTGAGTTAGGATGTTTGCGATGGGTTCTGAATGACTAGGTAGTCATACAGTATATTACTAATATTTAGTCCTGGTTCTGGAGGGCTACACTGTCTTCTGATATTTATTAAACCCTGGATCCTTAATAATTTAATCGAATCAATTACTAACTTTAATGGACACTAGTATCAATGTTTCCAGGTCTTCACTGAGGCATGTGACTTACCTATGAAAACTGGTGGACTGCAGCCCTCCAGGACCTGGACAGAACATCTCTAGTACTTATACTGTATATCAAGGACATCCAATTCAATTTCTAGATCTCAGTCAGAGTCTTCAGGCTTTTATGAAACACAAGTACTAGATTGCTGAGATTACATAAATATTTGATAACCTAAAATAAAGAAGGAGACAAAAAAAATATAACTCTTCGTTTGAATGCTACAGGATTAACAGGTTGCAATCGCATCAACACTTCAGCAATAATCACAGATACCACAGATAGTATTCATTCAGCCTATTCCAGGTTACCTGCATTTTCAGAATAAATTGCCTTGACCAAAGATATAGATGTCTGTCTACAGTGAGCACTTGAACCCACAACTCTCTTCTAGCCATTTGTTTACACTGATCCTTGAGTTCCTTGACATTCTAACAAATGTGCAAGATAATCAAATACATATTTTTTCACCTTAGTATAAACTACACTTTTGCTTTTAGTATTGTTGCAAATGGTTACAAATGATTACAAAACTAGTTAAATATCAGGAATAACCGAGTGGATTAATCCATAATCATAACCCCCAACTAGTAAAGATTTTGCCAAAAATTTAAATGGTTGGTGTAGTTAGAGGCACATGAGATAATTCAGGCACAATGGGTTTAACAAATATTTCTTAAGAATGACAATATTCACATTGAACTACAACACACAATTTACACTATGTATACATTTGCAAGTAAGGTATCCCAGAGGCCTAACGTCCTAACCACCCAGAAAAAACCCACTGTTGCCAAGTATTCAACTTTTAAATAGCACATATTATTGCCAAAATAAGAGAAGGCTGGCTTCTAAATTAAATTAATACAACCTCTTTCTCAGAAAAGCTACAAAATGAATGGGAACCCATCTCCCTTTGATCACTGAATCTGGGACCATTGTATCTCAACAAACATCCCCTTGCTTTGAAGCTGGAAATGTTGACACTAATTAATAATAATAATAATTGCTTAAACTTATATAGCACTTTTCTGGACACTCCACTCAAAGCACTTTACAGGTAATGGGGACTCCCCTCCACCACCACCAATGTGCAGCATCCACCTGGTAACACTACCCAGGTGTTACCCATTGTACCTAGATTCACTTCAGTTTAAATTCTATACAAGCTACCAGCAGTCCTCAAATGGTACTAGCTATGGCAAGACAATAAAAAAATGTTACTCATACTTTTATTTTAGATTGCACTTACCAACTTCACATATCAACTTCTCTTTTAACAGAATACAGGACTTGGAAAAGGTGCTCAGTCGGAGATTTTAAAAAGGGCTTTCAAACAGCTGACCTACCAGTCCCTCTGTCTGCCTGATGACCTGAAAAACCGTGGTGTGGAGAACTTGAGCAATTATTACTACAAACAAGATGGGCTGATGATCTGGGCGGCAATAAATAAGTAAGACATTCTTCTTCTTTTGAACTGAGATGTTGCCAAGAGGGCATCATGGTGGTGCAGTGGTTAGCATTGCTACCTTGCAGCATTGGGACCCTGGGTTCAACTCTTGTGGTGCTATCTGCATATAGATTGTATGTTCACCCTGTGTTTGCATAGAATTCCACTGAGTGCTCCAATTTCTTCCCACAGTCCCAAAACATACTGGTAGGTTAATTGGCTTCTGAGAAAATTTACACTGGTCTGAGCATGTAATGTACATGTAGATGTTTCCATGTGTGGCCTGTGATTGCGATGGACAGGTGTTTTATCCAAGGTGTATCCTGCCTTGCCCCCGTTGCTTGCTGGGATAGCCTCTGGCTCCTCCGCAGCCCTGTATTGGATGAAGCAGTTAGACAATGGATAAATGGATGTTGCCTTAACACAGCTGTATGCTAGAGGAGCCCTGACTTCCTTCATATCAGACTATTGGCAAAACACAAACCTCTAAAGTGAATCAAGTGTAGAACAAAAGCATTTAAGAAAGACAAAGAAATTCTGATAGCTTTTAAGCAGAGGGTGAACTTACGACGTAAGGCTTTTCCTAGCATCCAAACCAGCTCCAAAACACAATCATGATTCAGGTGCGGTGCCTCATTTAGTTAATACACACAAATATACACAAGTTTTGCATGGCAAGTTAGACTACCAGATGTAGGCTCATACTATTGTTTCAGACTGAAGGTCAGTGTTTGGAGTCCTTTACTGAAATAACCACTTGCGTATCTACAGTCTGTTTGATTTAAACAAGCTGCAAGACATTTTCTGTAGCAATTAAAGGGGACCTGCAGTCCTCAAAACAGTTTCTCAAACTGGGTATTAAATCCTGGTAACTAAATTAATTGACGATAGTGGAAAGTTTTGCAAATTTTGAATTAAGTGCAAAATCATGACTTTGTGGTAGCCATGTTGTCACTAGCAGATGAGAAATCTCTCGAGTATGCACTAATTGTGATGTAAAAGTGATTCTCCCCGTTCACTAGTCGCTGTAAGTGAACGAGAAACATCTCCGTACAATGTTATTCCTTTTTTTGTCTTTTTGAACTTGTATATATTTTAAAGCATGCCTCCCTGTCAAGCATTTGACTGTACAGAACAAACTGTTTCCTTTTCCAAGGGATTGTCAACTAGCCAAGAAATGGATAATAAACATTGGCATTGATGTTGGTGCCATCGACAAGTTTGTGGACGAGATTAAGTGTGGTGCACAATCTAATAAATACACATTGTGCACCAGACACTTCACCCTAGAAATGTTTAACCAAGATCTGTATGTTGAGTTAACTAAGTAGTATTTGTCTACTTAACTGTGTTGAGTTGCTGAGGTAACAAGTGAGTAGTACTTGTCTACAAAACCGTTTTGATGTCGATATGTTGAATTAAATTCAATTACGATTATTCAAATCAGCTGTTCAGGTGACGGCACAGGCTATGGCGCAGCAAGTCCTCCAAAAAGATAAGTCCTGCTAGAATTTTTCTTTTAGGTGTGATTTACCATAAAATAACCACCAATGTGAATGATAGAGCACCTTTCCAAAACTTTTGTACTTAGATGTTAGTCTACTTGTATGTAATGGCTTCATGAAAGTATTTAAAATTCTGATGCACCTGGACACAATTTTGGTGATGTTACCTGGGGTCACTGGGAGTTTCGGATCTTTCTTTCAAGATCAGACACCTTTAAGCCCCTGCTTTTTTCCAGGTGGCTGGGTTACTCATGGAACACTCCTCTTGATCCACAGCCATCTTGGGACTCTTTCTGCAGCCTCTATGGTGATTTTGATGGTTTTCTCCTCTATTATGTCTGAAAGACTACAGGCTGTAAAGATCTGCAAGCTTATTGTTATGTAAAAGAAGGACCTTATTCGGAAGCAGGTAACTGAGAGAAAGCAATAGCCGAGTATCAGGAACTCCGAGTTCGTGAACAAATCCAGAAGTCGAGGAAAAAGACAAACCAAAGTTCAATCACCATGTAAAGCACTAGGCAACAAACCAAAGACGCAATACAGAAGTCGAAGTCGAGGAATGCGCAGAAATCCAGAAATCAAAGAACGCAGGTAGTTAGCTCACCAGATTAAACCAAATACTGAGCACTGAGTTTAGGGCAGACAGCCCTAAAGTATCCAACAGCTGTGGGTGTGGTGGTGAATAGGTAAAGTGAGTGGTTAAGTGACTGGTCGAAGTCTACGCCTTCTTAAAGGGACTTTGGCCAGATTATGTGAAACCGGTACCGTAACACAGATTCTACAGAGAGATTGACCTGCAAATCCTCTGCAGCCCACCTTGATGGGCTTGCGTCATGCTCACCACCCATTCAAATGGCACCGATTAACCAGGTCTTCATATTTGGCTCTCTTCCTTTCGTTGGGCTCCCAGTGAACTGTTAGCTCTAGCATGAACACCTGCTGAGATGCTTCAGACAACAGTGCAATGTCTGACCTAAGTGCGGTAGCTATGATGGTGTCAGGGAACTTAAGCTGCCTTCCCAGGTTGAACATCAGCTTCCAGTCTCTCGCCGTTGCCACAAGACCCGCTAATACTTTGCACTGTGGTTGTGGCTGCTAACCAGTTCTGACAAACGCAATGGCCTGTTTTACTGGGTGCTGATGTTGATACCCCTGCTAATGTCCACTAAGGTCTTCTGCACCTGGTCGTAGTGCCATCTATAGTGGCCTTCTCCAAGGGCTTTTGGGCTGAGAATGTACTCCAGTGTCCCTGGTTCTTGGCACAAAGTGCATGCTGGTGAATCGCCCTTTGCCCTAAAAGAAGAGGTTTGATGGACTAGGTAGGACATCATGAACTGACTGGATCAGATTAATTTTGCAGCAAAATTCACTTTGTCTAAAGCATATTTACAGTGTAATAGGGCCACTTTCATGTCACCAAAGTTTTGTTGCCTCGTTCTCAATAGCAAACAATCACGGCGATATGGCGCTATGCAAACTTAATCTTTTTTGTGATGTTTTGTGAGGTTGTATGTACACCTTACCATGTACAGTACTTGTTAGTTTCATTGTGGTTTTAAATGCACTCATTATTGCTTATTCTGATTTATTATAGTCTCGAAATTAAAAATACCATTGCAATTCTTTATTCACAGAAATGAAAACTGTTAGGATGATTTTTTGTTTCATTGAAGCAATGTGTTTGCTCGTTTGATTTTTAATAAATAAAGTAACATGACTAATAAATAAAGCTTTCCTCATTTGTTGTAGGTTTTGTGACGCTGTGGTGAACAACTATTATAGAAACGACTCAGACATTAAAAATGATTATGAGCTTCAGAGCTTTATCAAGCACTTATATCTGAATGGATTTTCCCAGTGCGAAGGTATGCTGAGCTTTGTTTAAAGAAAATGTATAACATCTGTTTTTTGCAATCATATTACTTGTAGCATAGTTAATTTTTGGAACAGAATCAGAATAGGATTTGTGTGATATTTATAAATAAAATCAAGTCCTAACACCATATTTCTAAATTGGATTTAAATTATTATGAATAATCAATGTACATCCCTTATTTGTCAGGGAATACTACAGTAAGTGTCATACACTTACTGCTTTAGACAACATGTACAGTATATCACCCTACTACTCACAACTGGCAACCATCTGAACCTAAGCAGGTGTGAGCCTGACCAGTACCTGAATGGAAGACCTCCTGGTGAAAAGCTAAGGTTGCTGCAGGAAGAGATTTTAGTGGGACCAGTAGTGGGCACTCACCCTGCAGTCTGTGTGGGTCCTAATGGCCCAGTATTGTAATGGGGACACTGTACTGTAAAAACAGGGTGCTGTCCTTCGGATGTGAAGAATGTTTATTCTTATTCTTATTCTTATCAAATCAATGATTCAAGCTTAGGTCATTACACGAACAGTGAGGAGGGCAACCCTGTTCCTCAAGAGCCAAGCCTACATTTATGCAGTAGGCCAAATAAATACCTACATGACATCTCTCAACCTCTATATATCTAATGAAACCACATACACATGCATAGGCTGAACAGATTTATTGGAAAGTATGAAATACATAGGAAAGAGACAAGCAATTAACTAATACTTTCGGTTACAGACTTGAACTCCCCAAGGCTCATTCTTTTCCATAATGACTCTGGGGGCAGAGACTTTGCTGAGCGTGGGGGTGCTTCATCATCCCAGCAGGGATTTCTACCTTCCCAAGTTTTCCTCTCCCTTGTTATTACTGTGTAACTGCTCCATGTCCAAACTATCCCAAGACCTACAGTACAATTCAAAAAACACATCACAGTAACTAAACTGCCCAGCTCCCACACTATCAAGACATGCCCAACACACAGCAAAATACGATTAATTTGGAAAGACTTGGCTCTGTGTCCATTACTATATAAATGTGTGTTTTTCTAGAATATTCTAGAGTATAACTAATTCTAAATTTGGCTTTCACCAAATAGTTTACTGCCATCCATCTTAAAAATTCCCTGTTTTTACTGCATTGATGTCCCATGTATCCATCTTAAAAATTCCCTGTTTTTACTGCATTGATGTCCCATGTCAGAGTCTGGTATCTATCTGTTTACTGTTTTAAATTATTTTAACCAGTGAAAAAAATAAGAGACATAATCACTTTGTCATCCACGAAAACATAACTAAGTTACTCTAATCATTTTTGAGAAGTCTAAATCTTCTAAGGTTTCATAGCAGGTATTCCTTCAAGAAGGAAAATCAGAAACTTGCTGTGTGTTTCACTAAATACCTACATTTTTGATCTGGCTTTTGGAAACCTGTTTTTTTATCTTATGAACACCTCTGGAAGAAAACATTATATACTGTGATTATTCATGTAGAGTATTTTTCTCAATTTTTTAAAAATGATTAGGTGGTTGGCCCAACACTCTAGAAACCAGAGAAGATACCGCAAAGTTTCTCACGACAATCATGTTCACCTGCTCAGCCCTACACGCGGCAGTTAACAATGGCCAGGTACTGTATCCCTTCCAGAGGTCATTCAGGTATAACTTCATCTCCAAGAAATAATCTTAGACTTATTTACCTGCTGTGGGATAACTGAAGTAAACTCTTTTGAGTTTGAAATACAGAGCAACACTGGAATCATTTGCAATATGTTTCCACTACTCTTCATTAAAGGATGGAGAATAAGTGAAAAAGGGATCAGGGAGGTGTCATCATTCTTTAGGGAACATCTAATTAGGATTGCTGTATATACTGTATAACAGGGAGGGGGGTAAAAATGATAAATTTACAGTTCACTGTGATGATTCAATAACCCTTTAAAATATATACATTTAAAATAGTAGAGAGGCAAGGATGTCAAGACAAAGGCAGGGAGGTGCATGCTTACAAGACCACTGCTTTTAAGAAGAAAGAATAAAAGTGCATGATTGTATAACGATCAGCCAAAATGGTCAGGCTCTTACTTTGAATCTGACAAAAGACTTTGGAATTCATCTAATGAAAACTGATAAAGGACAGCTCTGATTTTTCTCCCTAACATGATTTATAAACTGATTTTGCCTACAGTACGACACCTATGCCTGGATGCCCAATGGACCAACAACAATGAGGCAGCCTCCTCCTAAGTTGAAGAAGGACGTCACTGAGGAGTACATCATGAACACTCTGCCAGACATCAACGTAACCCTGGAATCCATGTCTGTGGCCCATTTCCTCAGCCAGCCACCCTCTAGAGTGAGTGTACAAACACCTATACCGCATGGAAAATGCAAACATACTGAGCAGGAAATGTTAACCCAATACTTATTTTCATCTGTATTTCTTCCTGTCTTGAATAATGTTATTATTCAAACAGGTTTGTGGTGCTTTAAAATCATATTTTCTTCTTACTGCTACTTATTAAAGTTTAAACAGAGCACAATTTGTTCTTAAATTGACACTACTTTGACTGGCATGTTAAAAGAAAAAGCATATTATTTGTTACATTACACTCACAACATATTTATGGACTGAAAGGTTTTTCACTCCTAGTTGTAGGAGACAAAGGCTTCACAGCACACCAACACCACACACATTCTGAGGTTTCTTGTTAGAAAATTGCACAAAATGAAATGATGCTAAAACATGCAAAGAATAACCCTTCAACTTTCTTGTTAAAACCAGGAAGCACACACAACTTCATTACCATTTATTAAACTCTGTCAAGGTGTCATCACGCACAAAAAAAAGCCTTTGCCAGGGTAGTTTTTTCATGTTACATTAAATTTGGGTTTGCTTTTCTTATTTTCTTTTTTTAAGTCGGTGCAGAGAATTATGTTTTATTTTCTAAAATAACAAAAAAATATTATTTATGTATTTATATACACCTCTATAATCTCCTTGCTATTACACATGAATTCTCTTGGTGCTTCTGAGAAGTAAGTGATAGAATTCACAGATAACATATTTCTATTTACAGAACCTTTTAGGGCAATACTCTGATGAGGTGAAACATGAACCAAAAATGAAAGGTCCTATTGAAGAATTCAATGAAGTACTGAAGAAAATCGAGGACTACATCGACAGGAGATCAAAGACTCAAGAATTCCCTTACGAGTACTTGAGTCCTTCCTCAATAGAAAACAGTATCACCATCTGAGACAAGGTGCATGATGTACAAAAACAGACCACACAAGAAAACACCTTCAAATAGCAGATATTGTGCCATTTTCCTCCCAATACACATACTCAGACTTTGAATCCTATAGTATGTCAACACAGCATAGTACTTTTGCCTTTAATTTAAACTGATCTGGTTTATTCACTTCCTAACATCGGGAGAGCATGTTTCAACTTATTACTCATGCTTGGTTTGGTAGCTGTGGAGATGGATCTTGTTCCTTTATCTTTCCTGCAGTTTGGGCTACAATCTGTCAGTAGGCGTCTTACCACTTATTCCAAACTTCTTTGTTCCCTTTGTTTCCCTTTTGTCCCTAGGCAGGTACAGTTGTTTCTTCTGGGACTACCTACTTGTCACTATTTTCAGGGAATCCCCCTGCTTTAAATTAACTTCCCCCTACAACAGTGGACATCTGTCCAGTTTACCTTGACTGTCCAAAGTGTATGGCTTTTTACCTAAAATTGTTAGATCTCTGGCACTCAATGTTTTTTGCTGCTTGTGATTTTACAGGTGTGGAACATTGCTGCAGGGAGCCCATTAAGATGATCACTATAAATAGTTCTGTAGACACTAACTTTAATAAGATCTAATATTGCAACTGAGAATCATTTTATGTGGTTAAAATATATCTCTTATAGATATTTATTTTTGGAAATCATGTAATTCCAAACTTAATGGGAAGAATGCTCTTATTTTGTTTTTGTTTAAATTTGGTTTTAGTATCAGGGTTATTGTTTTTTGTTTAAAATTGTTCTGGTGGTGGATGATCTTGTAATAAACATTTTGTTTTCTTATATTGCAAAATACAGGTGATACATATGTGGGATTATTTCTGTTATAGTTTGGAAAACACTAAGGGACTGGGGACACTTCATCTTGTATGTTTTTTCTGTACTTGTATTGTACATCAGTAATGGTGATATTTATGCTTGTAATTGCCTGTCATCCTCACAGCTTGTGCAGCACACAGATGCTAGTGAAAAAAGAAAATGAGAAAGAAAGAGCATATATGACTTCCATGTCAGCCACACTGCACTGGATTCCAGTTACAGTGTAGAATTTAAAATTGTTACTGAAATTTTAACTTTAATTGGTTATTTGTCTTACACTTAAGCTCTTTATCATCCTGTAAATCGTAAATCGATGATGGCCTTATCTGCACTCATAGGCCACACATAGAACAATTTATTATGTAAAACCTATATATTCTCTTCACTTTTATTATAAATACACATTCATTTGAAGTTTTAAAGCTTTTTAAATAGGGTATTATTAGTTTAAACACTTAATAACTTATTTTCAAAACATAGACTTTTAAGTTCAGGTGGGTAGCTGCATCAGCATACGAAGGCTGCAAAGGAACAAGTAATAGGTTTATTCCATGCTGAAGAGAAAACACAACGTTTCGGCCGTGGAGGTGGCCGTGACACCTGAAGAAGGCTGAAGAAGGCTCCACGGCTAAAACATTGTGTTTTCTTTCTTTTTTTCAGCATGGAATAAACCTATTACTTGTTCCATAGACTTTTAAGTACAATTTTATTTCATGCTTAATTTTCCTTATAATACTATCAGTAACTGATGTTTTCCAGTTTAATAATGAACTAAAAAATAAATTAATTACATTCTGCATATATGTTTTGAAAATAAATCAAGTATTTTGAATATTGATTAAATGATTTCAAAGTAATTTTGATTGTCTGATCATTCATAGCTGATTATAATATGCTCAAGTGAATCTGATTGTTGCTTAAACACTAAATCACAACATTAGTGAAAGAGTTCATCTGGAACAGGAGAAGAGGTCATTTAATCTGTTGAATGTCCAGTCTGGTGAAAAAATGTTATCTGAAAACACTAGGGTGGATGTCTGCAGGTGTAGTGCAGATGGTCAAAAGTAACTAAGTGAAAATATTTAATGCAAAAATGCCATTTAAACTGCAGACATATGGAAAATCACAGCATCATGTAAGGAAAATGAAACAAAAGTGACATTTGTCTTGTGATATCCCACAAACCCAGTAGAAGGCATCTCAGCTTTGAGGGGAAATGTAATCTTATAATGTCCATTGAGCACTAGGTTTTACATTATGGTCACACACCCACTGGAGAGCTGCTAAGGCCAGAGCTGTTCAGTTCTGGTCCTCATTTGTCACTGTGCAGCAGATTTTATACGTCTCTCAGAATCTGCACCTTACAACAAAGAAATGTTTCAGCTTGTCCAATTAAGCAAATAATGTGCTCAACCCTGTAATTAAGGTATCAGGTAGAAGAAAAAAAAGAAATCTTCTGACCATGACTTCTTTATGACTGGAGTTGTGCACCTGTAGATGGATACATGGAAATGTTCTTTGACCTCAAGTGAAGTCTGAGATTGTCTCTGAAACTAGTTTAATTGCTATTTAGAGACATTTTATGATGGTTGCAGCATTGGATGAACAAAGCATTATTCAAGGGTTCTCAGTCCTGTTTCTGGAGGACACCTGTGTCTGCTTTTTTTGTTCCAATTGGGTGCTTACAGTAGTTACTGGTACAAACTGGTGCCTGTAACTTATTTGCTTGAATGTAGATTGATTTTCTACAAACCATTTCAAGCTCAGAAGTAGCATAAACTGGAGTACATAGGGGACCTTCAAGATCCTGAATAATAGCCCATGTTAGTGGCTCATCGGTGTAAAAATGCATAATGTATTGTGATATTAACTCAACCCGACATGGGACTTGGTAAAACCTGCTCTTACACTGCTCTTCTTTTATACATTTCTTTACTGTTTCATAAAAAATCCCAATACCAACACTTCTAGGACAAGAGATTAAAACATTGTTCAGTACAAATTTTAAAGTTCCAAGGGCTTTTCCCCATTAGTTAAAACCACTGCCCCAAAACAATTTTTTTTTCTGTCAGGTAAAGGTGTACTTAATCGAAATATAACAGTTTTGTCCTGGGGCACAATTGGGAATTGTATCCTCCCAAACTCTCAAATGCCACTCAACACCCCAACATAGCATTGACATTGCTGCTTGCAATAATGCAGCCTGAAGAATTCTCACATGAGAAGTCTGCATATTTACTGTGTTAATTTTCCAGGTCTTTCCCTGCCCATTTTGTAGTTATTGCCCAGTATAATAAAACTCAATCTAACCCAAAATAAAAAACACCCAAGTAAAATAGAAAAAGAAAAACATAATTTCTTAGGAAGGTTAGCAGGATATGAACTTGAACTTGAACTTGAACTTTATTGCCATATGTAACCGGTACTGGTACAATGGAATTCTTACTTACAGAAAGTCTCTCGATTGTAAAACAAGTGTAAAAAACAAAACAAAGTGCAAACAGTGCATCAAGACAATATACAAACAAACAATTGACAATGTGCAAGTAAACATGTAGACAGTTTGAATTTAAACAATACAGACGTGTAAACAATGAATGGAGATGTGCAATAGATAAGAAATCATAAAGAGGTAGATGGTGATGGTGTAGGTGTGGTCCGAGGGGGATGGCTAAATGTGTTTGCCAGTCTGTGTTTGCCAGTCTCACTGCTTGTGGATAGAAGCTATTGAAGAATCTAGTGGTAAGTGTCCGTATGCTCTTATATCTCTTGCCTGAGGGCAGTGGGGTGAAGAGCTCATGCCCGGGGTGGTGACTGTCCTCTATGATGGCCAGAATTCTACCACGGCAGCGGTCCTCATAGAGCTGTTTAATCTCGGTGAGACCTCAGCCGATGATCTTCTGGGCCATATTGACCATTCTCTGCAGTGCCTTTCTTTCTCGCGAAGAGGTGTTGCCATACCACACGGTGATCCCGTTGGTGATGACGCTCTCAATGGTGCAGCGGTAGAAGTTCACCAACACATGTATTGGCATCACCCATCGCTTGAGGCACCTCAAGAAATAAAGGCGCTGCTGAGCCTTCTTCATGATAGAGTCAGTGTTCACAGTCCAGGTTAGATCTTTAGAGATGTGAATTTCCAAAAACCTAAAGCTGGTGACTGTTTCCACTTCCGTTCCATCAATACTGAGTGGGCTGTGAGTGTATGGCCTGTGTCTCCGAAAGTCCACTATTAGTTTCGTTTTCTTTATGTTCAAGTCCAGGTTATTGCTATGACACCACCTAAGCAGCTATACAACTTCATCCCTGTAAGTGGACTCGTCATCATCACTTATCAGTCCTATTATAGTGGTGTCATCTGCAAACTTAATGATGCGGTTGTTGCTGTATCTTGCTGTGCAGTCGTGAGTAAATAGGGAGTACAACCTTGGACTCAGACAGCAGCCTTGTGGGGTTCCAGTGCTCAGGGTGAGTGGTGTTGATGTTTTATTGCCTATCCGCACCACCTGTGGTCTCTCGATAAGAAAGTCCAGCAGCCAGTTGCAGACAGAGTTGCACAGACCTAATCCCCTGAGCTTTGTCACCAGTTGACTGGGTATGATGGAATTGAATGCTGAACTGTAGTCTACAAACAGCATTCTCACATACGAGTTCTTAGTGTCCAAGTGTTCCAAGGCTGTATGCAGAGCCAGGGAGACAGCATCATCCACTGATCTGTTGTTCTGGTAGGCGAACTGCAAGGGGTCCAGGGACTCTGTGATGGAGGAGTTGATGTGTGACAACACCAGCTTCTCCAGGCATTTCATCACCACAAATGTTAATGCTACTGGGCGGTAATCATTCAGGCATGTCACTTTTGCCTTTTTGGGGGTTGGAACAATAGTGTTTTTTTTAAAGCAGGTGGGGACCATGGACTGTGACAGGGAGGAGTTAAAGATGTCCGTAAACACTGTGGTCAGCTGGGCTGCACATGTCCTCAGGATGCGAGGTGGTATCCCATCAGGCCCTGCAGCCTTACGGATTTTCACCCTGCTCAGAGTCTTCTGCACGTCCTGCTCTGAGAGTTTCAGAACAAACTCGCCCTGCACACTTGGGATCTTCTCAGCATTGCCCGTGTTCAGAGCATCAAAGCGGGCATAGAAATGGTTCAGCTCGTCAGAAATGGTTCAGCTCGGATATTGATTTTAGTGTAAAATACTGTATGTAGTACAAATCCAAAAAAATTAAACAGCTGAAAATTGGTGTTGTAATGCCATAGCCTGTTATTGCTGGTCATGTGAGGGTGGTGATGCATCAAGAGCCCAAGCACAAGTGACCAGAGAGTGGTGGAACACCCAAGATGACCTGACTGATTGAGGGCTAGGATGCTCTGGAAGAAAGGGAAAGTGAAAATAGAAAGGTGTTGATGGAATAATTCATTACTGGCTGGCAGGGCTTAATCAGCCCAAACCAGACAGTAATGGAAATTAAAAAGGAAAAAACAGAACTGGCCAGCAGAGCTAGGAAAGGACCCAGTTGGTCAGCAAAAAAAGATGCCAAGTGAAATGCAATGGTCTGGGAGATGCCAGCCCTGCATCCTGTCTGCATCCCTGGCGACCAAGGAGAATGGCTGACATGATAAAGTGCCAGCCCCAAATGAGACTGCTCATCCCAGCCCATCTGGGACCCTCAGCTTCGGGGGGAAACCAGCAACTAAGCCCCCAGAAGGAAAGGGAGCCTCACAGATCTGGGAGGCAGCCCTCCAAGTAGCCAGGGGTACAGGCCACAGACCCACAGGATGATGCACTTGACAGGAAAAAAGTAGCTGTGCTTTGCCCCTGGGGCTTTACGGAACCCCCACACAGTGATCCTGTCAAAGGGCCAAGAGCAGGTGATTGAAGGTGCACACCCTATTGGGGTCTCCTCCGAGACCACATGAAGCATGCTCTGTCAGCACGGCCTCCCAGGTTCAATGAGGTGAGGGGACTGCACAGACAGAGGACCTGGGGTCCGGAACTACAGAAGCTGCCTCCTGGATGTGGGACGGCACCACTGGAGAACCACCGGCCAGCAGGGAAAAGTCCAGGATTCCCAGGGTGGAGGGCAGGAGAAACCAAGCAGTCAGAACTGTAGCAGTGAAGAGGGCTGCATGGGGAGATCCTCAAGGTCCTGGATGGCAGAAGCTTCCTCCTGGATATGGGATGGAACCACAGAGAAGAGAGGCCAGGTGAGGAAAAGGCCAGGAAATCCCAGGGAGCTTCCATACACTCCGGTTCAGGAGATGTGGTGATGAGTGAATCCTGGGACTGGAGTGTTCTGGATTGGAGTCTGAGCAGGCTGCCTCAGCAGTGAGAAATGAGTGGTCAGTGTCCAGCCCAGGGATCTCATCCCTGGAGAATATGACAGTCAAAGGAATTAGGCAGCCTTTAACTACAGAGCGGGATCCTGTGCCAAGCTTTCAGGAAATAAAGGAGGAATCTCGGTCTTGGAACAGGATCCAGAGCACCAAGGGACAAGGGCGACTTTGGAGCGGAATCCTAGCATCGAGAACCACAGACAGGGGTGCAGACAGGCTTTGGGATCCAGGGTGACATGACCACCCATAGAGACTGCTGAGGCATCTGCCCAGAGAACCAGAGATCAGACAGGTGAGAATAGAAAGGACGGTAAAAAAAACCGGAATGGAGTAAAAAAGTGCAGACGTGAAAACTAAGACCACTAGGCTGTACAAACTAAGGAGGTGAAAAGGACAATGAGGGAGCACCGTTGAAGTGGGGCTCCTGCTTTAAATTAGGAAATGGAGTAATTCGTTGGGAATGGAATAACTCATAATTAAAGATAGATCACCTAAAGGTCTGGAAGCGGTGTAGCTGAGCGATTTGTGCCCCTGGCCGCGGAGATGCTTTGGCTGCTGGGCTGCCTCAGCCCTTAAAGGTGTGCGACCGGGGTAAAGTTACCCTGAAGTTCGAAAACGATTTTGGCACTTCTGTAGCGTTTTCACGAAACCTCCAAGGGTTACAAAAACACTTGCTTTGTGTACAAAGTACATTGTGAATGTTTTCTCAGCCTTCACTTTGTCGTTTTTATGACATTATTTTGACCATGCACGAATATTCTTTTGTCCATATCAGCGCAATGGAAACACAGAATGCCTTTAAACCAAATGCATTTTAAAGACCATGACTTCTGAAAATTTCCACAGCCTCTACATCAGACTGTCAGTGAGCTAATTATCTTTTTTTAAACCTCTGGTTTTTCAACGATGTGTTTCTTTATGTCCTGTTTTCATTCAGGTAAGGGTCAACTATATTCACAATACTGCTGACAGCAGGAAGATTCAAATATTCTTTACTCAGCAGCTTATTAAAAACAGCTCTGATGATGTTCAAACCAATTTTTTTACACAGAAGACTGACACAGCCTTGCGTTCTGAATCTCTTTTTCTCGTGCTTTTATTTAATGTGGCACTATGCACCGGGATAGGGGTATGCTGTTCACAAACCAATAGCATTTAAACCACAGCACCCACAATGCTGCAAGTGTTTTACACACTAAGCAGGTCCTCTGACCTTTACAAGCCTTGCTTCAGCTTGTGAAACCTTTTTTTGTTTTTTTTTAATAAGGCACCATTAGACACGCAATACATTGGGATAGTGGGGTCATCTTCATGATTCAATAGCTTTTGAAGCACAACACCCACAATGCTACAACTAAGTGTTTCACATACTAGGCAGGTCCTCTGACCTTTCCCAGCTTTGTTTTGGGTTGTGAAACTTTTCTTTATTTTTTTATGATTTTTTTAAGATAGCACTACAGGTAATACACTGGAATAGGGGGGGCTTCTTCATGGCTCAATAGCATTTCAAGCACAACAGCCACAATGCTGCAACCAAGTGTTTTACACACCAGACAGCCCCCCTCACCTTATACAACCAATGGTACCGATTGAGTTGTGAAACTTTTCCTTATTTTTTAATGATTTTTTCAATATGGTACTATTAGACAGGCGGTACATGGGGATAGGGGGGTGCTATTCACGAGTCAATAGCTCTTCAAGCACAACATTCACAGTGCTGCAACCAAGTGCCTTACACACCAGCCAACCCTCCTCACCTCATACAACCTTGTTTGGGTTGTGAAACTAGTCCTTATTTTCTTAGGATTTTTTTACTGTAATCAAGTGTTGTGCTCACTAAGCAGGCCTCCTGACCTTTCACAGACAGTCATGCTTTGTTGTGTGAAACTTTTATTCTCTTTTCAGGATTTTTTGAACATGGCAACTTCCACCGAAATGGGTTGGGGGTGGGGGGGGGTGCTCTTCAATTGTCACAAACACCAAGACTGTAAATTTTGAATTAGAATGCTGGCAGCAGCCAGGTAGATTGTAACAGGCAGGCGATTACCGACAATGTGCTTCAGCAGTAACATTACTTATTTCACCTATTCAATGCGTAATGATCCAATAGAATTATGCTTTCAGTCTATCAGTTTTTATCAATTTCCCTATGGGATTAATAAAGTATTATCTATCTATCATTCACTACTTACAAAAGGCCAGCAGGGGGAGAAAAATTACTAAAACTAAAAACTGAAGCAGGAATACTCTCTGCCTGACATACAGTATATAACATGTCTCTACTAATTAGAACATAACTAAATGATTATAATATTTCAGTCCTCTTTGGCTCGAAGAAGGATGACCTCAGATACAGGTCTCAGGAAATTTTTGACAGACTCTTGGTTGAAAACTTTGACTTCCACTTTCCTTTTCCATCACTGTTTGGGATAAAAACAGAGAGGAGCGCCATAGCCATTCATTACAAGCTGCTTGACTGTCCTTTAGCAGCACAAGGTGGCTTTAAGGTGAGCGCAATGCCTCTTGTGATGGGTCTGCAAATTAGGGAGATACTCATGTTTCCAGTGAGTCCAGAACTTGCTGGCTAGGATCTGCACTTGCCTCCACTGGCTGTGGTAGAGGTCTTTGTCAGTGAAGTTACCTGGTGGAGGGGGTGCACCAACTTTCTGGGTAAGCAGCATTGCAGGGGTCAAGATAAACAGTGACTCTGGATCTGTGGAGACTGGGACTAGAGATCTGGCATTCGTGATGGAACTAGAAAAGTAGAGAGAACTTTATGTAAGAGTTGAGAAGGCCTTTTCTGCAGTAACATGCAGAGTAGATTAAAGTAGTTTATTGCCATACTGTATATACATGTACATTGGAATTCTTAATCGCGCTGATCTCTCAGGACATTCACACTACAACAGGCAACACTACACAACGTAGACAACAGGAACAATAAATATACTGTGGAAGAATAAATATGTAGTAGTGAGACTGAGAAAAAAAAGGGTAGACCATGTAAAAAGTGCAGAGTGCAGATGTGTATTTAGTCTGAGGCCCTGCAGTTAGCTGTTGTTGAGGATGTGCACTGCAGTGGGATAGAAGCTGTTCTTGAGTCTAGTGGTCCTTGCTTTAACAGTGTGGTACCGATTGCCATAGGATAGGGGGGAGAACAGTTTGTGGTCGGGATGGTTGGGATCCTGAATGATGGATTGGGCTTTATTGCGACAGCGGATGGTGTGGATCTCACCGATTGATGGTAAATCACATCCTATAATCCTCTGTGCTGTTGCCACAACCCTTTGTAGTGCATCTCTGTCATGCATGGTAGTACTGCTGTACCACAAAGTGATGCCACTAGTGAGGACACTTTCTATGGTGCTGAAGTAAAAGTTCATGAGGAACTGCTTCCCCAAACCACATTTCTTTAAGCACCATAGAAAGTGCAAGCGCTTTCCACTGCTGTGCAATTAATGCTGAATGGGGTGTGTCTTCCTCTGTATCTCCTGAGTTCCACAATGAGTTATTTTGCCTTGTTGACATTCAGGGCCAGATAGTTGTCAAGGCACCATCTTGTAAGATGCTCCACCTCACTCCTGTATGCAGACTATTCATATTTAATGTTTATCAGCCCAATAATAGTGGTGTCATCTGCAAACTTAGTGATGTGGTTGCTGCTGTAGGAGGCTGTACAGGTGAACAGGACTGAGACAGCTGCCTTGTGGGGCTTCAGTGTTTAGGATCTCAGTAGAGGAGATATTGTTGCCAATTTTCACCACCTGAGGTCTGCCCATCAGGAAATCCAGTATCCAGTTGCAGATAGAGTTGCATAAGCCCAGATTACTGAGCTCTGGGACCAGCTTGGTGGGAACAATTGTGTAGAAGGCCGAGCTGTAATTAATAAACAGCATCCTAGCATAGGTACCTCATCTGTCTAAATGTTCTAGGGAAGTGTGAAGTGCTAGAGATACGGCATCATCAACTGACCTATTCGGATGGTAAGCAAACTGAGGTGGGTCAAGGGAGCCCAGGATAGAGCAATTTATGTAGGACAGTACTAGTCTCTCCAGGCACTTCATGACCGCTGAAGTGAGTGCCACTAGGCGGTAATCGTTCAAGCAAGTCACCTTGCTCTTCTTGGGCAGTGGCACAATTATGGTTTTCTTAAAACACTCTGGTACAATTGACAGGGACAGAGAGAGGTTATAAATGTCTGTATACACTGGAGATAACTGGTCTGCACAGGTATGCTGTATAGAATTCCGCGGGCCACTCCACACGGGAGGCTCCTCCCATGTGAGAAGAATGGGGAGGATTGAATTCCCATGTGCAGATCCTGCTTTCTTAGGAATTTTTGGAGATCAGTCTCCTGTTGCTGCTTCTTGCCAAGTTGCAGCTCTTTACAGGTACCAATGAAGATTGTTCTCGACATCCAAACCCATACATAAAATGTGGGGACATGCTGAATCATTCAGGGGGAGCTGGCATTTTCTGTTCTTCCCTCGTGCTTCAAACATGTGACATCCTTGAGGATAGATATGATGCACTTCTTGCCGTCAACTATCCACAGTCCTGCTGGCCTTATGGCTCCCTCAGTAAAATGACTAAGTTGATGTTTGACCAGTTAATTGTAGTGTCTTACAAGCACTGTGGAAACATGGTGTTCAGGTAAGATGAATGGGTTCTTCTCAGTTATGTCCACCTGTGCATGATGATGTCGTACTCCAAATTGAAGAAGAGTTTCATTCACGATGTTATTCAGCTTATAAATGGAACTCCCCTTTGGAATGCCTCTCTTTTCAATGAGCACTTTGAACTCTTCAGAGTAGACTTCTCTCTGCATAGACTTCAAGATGCTATTCTTGGCCTGTAACAGTTCATAGGTAGTATGGGGCTTGCTGCACTGGTGCCAAGAGCTGCATCCCTTTGAGATGCCAGTCTGATTTGTGAAAGCAAGCTATTTGTATTATGAATATTACAGCTCTCAAGAATTAGTTCCAGGTGGAAAAACGCTCTGAGCATTTGGAATTGAGATGTCTGTGCTCTGGGTGATGAAGTTTGTCATCTGGGGTTGGACCTCAATCTCAGACTCTGGATAATTAATCCATATGCATCATGTTTCTCCCTATTCTCTGGCACACCTTTGTATGGTTTGTACAAGAATGCTAGTCCTGTAAGCCATGTAGTTCTGGAAAGTTGGGATATGGGTACTGATCTTGAGGCGTGATCAGCTGAATTGTGCTCAGTTAGTACATAGTGCCACTGCTCTGGTAATGTTAACTGATGGATGCACCAGACTCTGTTATGCACATACACATAAAAATGCTTAATCTCATTGTATATGTAACCCAGTACTACTTTGCTGTCACTGTAGAAGTGGATTGCGTCAGGCGTAATGTCAATTTCATCAGCGATAAGCTCCGCTATTTCTGCTGCCAACACTGTGGCACACAGCTCGAGTTGGGGAATGGTAGGATCAGACTGGGGGGTTAACTTTGCTTTCCCTAGAATAATAATAATAATAATAATAATAATATTAATTGCTTACACTTATATAGCGCTTTTTCTGGACACTCCACTCAAAGCGCTTTACAGGTAATGGGGACTCCCCTCCACCACCACCAATGTGCAGCATCCACCTGGATGATGCGACGGCAGCCATAGTGCGCCAGAACGCTCACCACACATCAGCTATCAGTGGGGAGGAGAGCAGAGTAATGAAGCCAATTCACAGAGGGGGATTGTTAGGAGGCCATGATTGATAACATTTGGCCAGGATGCCGGGGTTACACCCCTACTCTTTTCGAGAAACACCCTGGGATTTTTAATGACCACAGAGAGTCAGGACCTCGGTTTTACGTCTCATCCGAAGGACGGCGCCTGTTTACAGTATAGTGTCCCCATCACTACACTGGGGCATTAGGACCCACATGAGCCGCAGGGTGAGCGCCCCCTGCTGGCCCCACTAACACCTCTTCCAGCAGCAACCTTAGTTTTTCCCAGGAGGTCTCCCATCCAGGTACTGACCAGGCTCACACCTGCTTAGCTTCTGTGGGTTGCCAGTTGTGAGTTGCAGGGTGATATGGCTGCTGGCATAGAATGAATCCCACATCAGACTGTCCATCTTTGCCAATAACCCTGAGAAATGCCACTGCTGTTTTTTGTGGAACCATCTGAGAACACAATAGCTCTGTGTATTTCACCTTTGAGAGTGCGTTCAAAGTGTTGGTGCATGGGATATTAAGTTGGTTTATCTCCTGTAGTGACTCCCTCCATGTTTCCCATCTTTTGAGCTTCTCCTCAGTTAGAAAAGCATTCTACTCACTGGTGTCTGCGGAGTTTTCAAAGAAGAGATTTGCTCTTTATGGTTACTGGATTGACAAGTCCCAGGGCATTTAAAAACACTATTTATGTTTGACAGGACCCCACGCTGTGTGAAATGTTTATGACTGACTGACACTTCAAAAGAGAATGTCTGTTTGGCTATTTTCTAGCTACGCCCAAAGCTTCTTTGCACTGGTGTAGTTTCTTCTCCAAGGTCAGGGTCCTTTATGCCCTTGGAAAGGTCCTCCAGGGGAAACATCTTCTTAATCATGGCACTGTTTGAAGGAATCCTGTGCAACCACAAGTTTGATTTGGTTATCAATGCTAGAGTTCTTTGTAAAGGCTCAATGGCTACTTGGTCTGTAGAACTATTGTCCTGAAGAACTCTTATCCTAAACTCAACTACATTTTTACTCAGGTCCTTGTCACAGGTCCACAGAAACCTCAGGGAGTTTCGGTGGTCTTCTCTCGCTATGAAGAAATGCAACATCTGTTTGATGTCAGCAGTTATTTCCACAAACTCTTTTCTGAAGCACATCAGGACTCCCAGGAGACTTTTGTTTAAGTCTATACTTGTGAGAAGCACACTGTTAAGGAATATGCCATAGATCACTCTGATCTGGCTTATGAGGGTGTTAGACTCCTAAGTTCAGCAGATACCAGCACTCCTCGCCCTCTGTCACTGGAGTTGCTGGCTCGATGCGTTCATTTTTTTAAATGAAAGCCACAAATTGTTCTTTCATCTGTGGCTTCTTGTCCAAAGTGTGTTGTAGAGAGGCAAGACGCAAGAGTGCTTATACATGGTTATTTGGGAGGTGACATCTCTGCACTCTTAAAGGGAGAGGAGCCACCCAGCTTTTTGTGCCATCCTTGTAAAGCTCGTCATACATGATCCTTTAAAAGGCTTCAACTTTGATGGAGAGAGCTAGCTTGTTATCATTCTGTGTTTTGTTAAACACTGTTTTCCAAGTCTTTTGCCACTTTATTTTTGAGGCTTACTGGGAGGCAATCAGAAATAACATCTTTTTTCAGTGTCATGGTTCAGTCTTTTAGTTGGATATAATTTGGGCATGGGGAAAGGAAGCTAAGACAATTGGAATATTAGTTTTAAAAGTGCTCATGCTGGGTTTGTGTGCATTCCTTAAGCGTACTTCGCCTATTAGAATCCATCCCAAGTCTATCTTGTGCCACGAACCGCACACAAACACGCAAGCGCTCCCACATACTCACTAACACTATTCACCATAAACGCGCATGTACAAATTAACATCACACACACTTTCTTATTTAAACCCTCAGTCTCCTCTTGGACCTTGCTCACTATTGAGGTTCGCTCGCCGAGCTACTCTACAACTTCCTTCTCCTGAATACTGTCACAAATCCTCAATGAAAAGGTTTGCAGATCCTGTGCAGACGCAGGAGCAAGTAGATATTGAGACAGACGAACAATCCAGAACATCAGGCGAGATCATAGTCGATAGGCGAAAGGTAGATCAATAACCAGGAAGTACAGAGAGAAGTAAACAGTCCAAAACAGAAGATGAGGTCCAAGGTCGAGAAGCAAAAGGGAGTACAGTATCCAGTAACCGAGGTTCAAAGTTAACACGAGGTAGAGCTCTCAAAGAGAAGATTCAATACCGAGCAGCGGGAAGTGGGTTAGGATGGTTTAAATAGTGCTGCTTACCACACAGTAGATCGTGTGCTGATGGCTTAACACGTGCTTGTTATTATTAACCCGGTGGAGGTACTGGTTAGTTCTTTTGTGAGTTGATATCCACTGGCTGGTGGTCGTGACAATACTAGCTTTTCTCTCGTCTGCCCTTACTGGCTCTTGACTCCTTGCAACCGTTCTCGACCACAACTTTGCCTCTCGTATTTGGATTATTTTTTTATTCGGAACCTTATCTACCCCTGACCAGACGCCACCTGGAGACTGCTACGCACAGGGTCCTACATGCTCCAGCCTGCTATTCCCTGACGCATTGTATGGGCCATTAATTTGTTGTCCCATCTTATGGGCTTAGACTCTCTTCCAAGCAAGAGAAGGATTTTGGCATTTTGAATCTAGCTCTGGAATGTGGGCTGCAATGGGTTTCAGAAGGAGTTTGAAGAGCTGTACTTGGGGTAGGTATTTTATATCTGTTATTTCTCTGTAATTATCAACATGCAGTATAATACATTAATGCATCTGTGGTCAGAGAACATGGCTGTGTAAAACTTCCACTGCTGTTGATAGAAGTGGGGTTTGCAGTGACCTGGAAGTGGAGCAGAGCTTGAGCTGGTACTGTAAATCTGTTCTGGAGCTACTCCTGAATTGAAAGCTTGCACAGTGTGTTTTGACATATTGCATACATTATACAGTACATCGTCCCATTATGTTTTTAGTTCCTATTCCAGTGCCGGTTCCAACCCAGTTCCCCTTTTTAACCGTTTGTCTTGGATGGATCTCCCGGCTCTTGGATTATGGACGGCGCTCTGACTTTCCTTTTTTGGATTTCCTTGGACTTGGTTGCTACCGCATTTCCCCCATGCACCTGGTCACTACAGTCACCGCCCCCTGTCTTGTCAACCCATCCTAACCCCATTGTGCCTTTCTTTCCATCCTTTCTGGATTTTACCGTCCGCATAGGGTCTTTAATAACACACTCTACAGGAGTCAAAACTAGCTCCCCGCGATGGGGTGTGAGAGCAGGGCTATCAGTGCCCGCTATATGAGTGAGATGTGTGTTAGTGTGTGTGGACCAGAGTGGGTGGTATGGTAGAGAGAC